>NC_137116.1:36001772-36658439 GCF_949357685.1 Gobio gobio | reverse complement strand
TGCCATTCATTTCTAAATTTCTAAATATAAGAAATATAGGAATATAATAAAAACATAAATTCACATTTGTATTTTTTATAAATACGACAAATATACATTTTATAAAAGAAATATGTAAAAAAAAAAAAAAAACATTTATTTTTACATTTGTACACAGGAGTGGCCAAACGTGATGTCCGCATCAAGGAAATTTGACATCTTCGCCCTTTATGCAAATATTATTACAAATGTGTTAAAAGATTTTGTAAGCATATTGCATAGTTGTGCTTTGAGTCGATTGTTTTATTTGTGATAACAATTATACGCAGCAAATAGTGTGAACAATTTTTGGCCAGGCTGTATTACAAAACAATTATGAAAACATGCAAAAACAAGACAAAACCAATGAAATATTAATAACTGATTATGTTTTAATCAATGTATGCTTTTTCCTTTTAGCGTTTTGTTTTTCTATGCATTTAAATTAGTAAAAAATAGAAACTGTAGCTGTAGTTTGGCTTTTTTTTGCCAAATAATTTTGTCGGCTAAATACCTTAACCAAGTTTAGTGTTTTTTTTCCTTCCTTAAATATTTTTTTTAAATAATTTTAAAAAATCCTCATATTTTGATGGGTTAATTGAACTTTTGTATACACCACTACTGTATATACATCCATCCATCCATATATGCGTGTGTGTTTTATAAAATATATTATGTATTTATTGTATTTATTTTAATTATAAAAATTAAAATATTAAATTAAATAAATAATTTAATTATACAAAATCTTTTGACTCCTCAATGTCATGACTGACCAATCAGAGGGCAGTATTCCAAAAAGGAAGCGTAAAAATTATAACCATAAACAATCAAATGCATTAGACAGTGATGTCACAAACATTTACATACACCCATTATCACATCCAGAATAAACTATCACACATGTATAACCTACTAATGACCTATTTGTACTATGTACAGAATCGGTTTGTTTCTGTGAAGTAACTCAGCTGGATTCTATTTAAGTATCAATCAGTGAAAGTGCATCACTCACTATGTTGGAGCAGAAAGAGCCAGAGGCGCTGTAACTGTGCCGGTGGTGCGGCTGGGAACCATGGCTGATCCCACTGAATTGTCTCCGGATCTCTGCCGAGGAGTGTCTGAGATGGGAAAGAGAGAGAGAGACAAGGATGAAGAGGGTGGAGAGGAAACCGAAAAGAGAGGTGCAACACTGGATTATGCTCCAGCGAGAGGTATTGTGCAGACACCAGGTGCCTGTTTAGACACTCCTCTCGGTGTGAGTGTGTGTGTGACGCAAAGTTACACACATTGAATGAATCTCCCCATCAATTACCTCATTCATTACTCCTCATTAAACACGGTCCCCCTCATCAACCTGAAATTAAGTGACTTGCTTAGGTGTATTACAGTAATAAATCAGGAGCGCTCAGTAACGGTGTAGTTCATGGTCACCCACCTAGATATGAATAGTCATACACCAATCTAAATGACAACAGTTTTATCTTATTTCACAGTTCATTTCAGTCCTTTATTGACATCAATGGCTCCATGAAGAACCTTTAACATCCATGTAACCTTTCCATTGCATAAACGTTTCTTTAAATTGGAAATAAAAAAAACGTTTTAGATAATTAAAATGCTCTTCACACTAAGAAAAAAAAATTCAAGGGCCGGTTCACAAAACATGTTTTTGCTGTTAAAAACACAAGACACAGGTCAGTGGAATGAAAAAAAGTGCAAGGTCTTGATAAGGTTTTTTAAAAGTTTAACTTATTTTAACTTGAGCCCCACGTTTTTAGAATGCTGTGTCGTGTGTGAGACACCGCAAAATACGCGAGACACAAGCGCAGCAGGTCATACACGTCCTTCTTGTGCGTGTTTACAAAGGAAAACAATAGAAAAAGTAGCGCAGTGGAATGGAAAAACACGCTGTGTGTGAATGGCCCCTAAGAACTGTTCACTGAAAGTTTTTTTGGGGAGCCAAAAATGGCTCTTCAATGCGGTATTGGGGAAAGTTACTTTTAAAATTAATACATTACAATATTGCATTACTCCCTAAAAAAGCAACTGTGTTACTTCGTTTTTATGGAAATTATTGCGTTACCATTACTTTTGCATCACCGGTTTCAACTGGGCTGGGCTTGCTTGTTTATTTTTAATGACAAAAAAAATAAAATAAAAGTTTCAAAATGCCCTTTCACGATAAAAGTGAAACGATTAAGGCCCAAAGTATACTTTGTTTTTTTACGCGTGGGCACACAGTCAAACGCAAAGCCTTGCAAAGTATACCTCTTTTAACTCGTACATGTACACAGCTGTTCGACGCATGCGCAGTTGAGCAATCTCTCGCCACGAGTTATAACCAAGCGGCAACCTCCCACAGTTTCTCTTGAAGCCAATACGGAAGTGACTTAAAGGGTTAGTTCACCCAAAAATTAAAATTCTGTCATTAATTACTCACCCTCATGTCGTTCGACACCAGTAAGACCTCCGTTCATCTTCGGAACACAAATGAAGATATTTTAGTTGAAAGCTGATGGCTAAGAAAGGCTTCAGATAGGCCTCCATTGGTATTCAGTACATTAATACTCCCAAGACCCATAAAAGGCACTTAAAACGTTGTTACAAAGTCCATCTCACCACAGTGGCTCTACAATAATTTTACGATGCGACGACAATAGTTTTTGTGCGCAAAAAAAAAATCTAAATAACACCTTTATCCAGCTTGTTATTGTCTTCCGTGTGCCTCCACGACGCATGCGCGAGAATATGACGTAGCCAGCGTTCGGGAATCCATGAAATGCACGAACACTACGTCCATATTTTTTTACAGTCTATGGTAACAACCTATGTAAATACAGCATAAAAATTAAATGCACATGTGTGACCTATGCGTACAAGTATGCACGGTTACAAAAATCCTGCGGTGCGCATACAGTACGCGCATACTCTTCTGATGATGAAATTCATGTCCACCGCACTGTATGCTGACCCTTGCGTACACGTAAAAACGGAAGTATGCTTTGGCCTTAAATTTTAAATGCAAATTCAAACCTGTACAGTAGAGGGCGCAGCTCAAACAAGCCTTCAGCTGTGCTGCCATTCTGGATTACAGTAGAGGAAAGTTCAACACTCTTACTTCAGCAGTAAAAACATCAATAAATAAAAGAAACAAGTAATTTTTGCTTATTCGTATGCTTGAATCGGTTCATCAAAAGGTCAGCAGCAAAGACATTGATTAATAAAGTGAGATTAAATACATAAAGTATATTTTTGTTATTTAACATTTAATTATTGGAGGTTTGCGTAATATTCTGAGTTAGCATTTCACAGTTTTTATTCATTTTGAAGAATACTGTATCTGTTTTTGTACAATTGAGATGAGTAAATGCCTACTAATATTTAGTCTACAACTAAAATAACCATTATGTTTACACAGCGTTACTCATTTTAAAAAAGTAACTGTTGTAAAGTTAAAATGAATGTGTTACTTTACTAGTAACCTAAAAGTAACTCACTTTTTTTTTAAGACTACATAACTCACATTACTTGTAATGCATTACCACAACATATTACAATGCGCCTGAAAATAGGCCCAAAGAGTCAGCATGTTCCTTTAAAATATCCATATCAACCAACCAGATTTGAACCCACAACATTTGCCTTATCAGCCTATAGTTCTTATCCATCATCCCAAAGCTTCCCAGTTCCCATTATTCTTTTTGTTACAGTATACTTAAGGTCATACTTACATTATTATCAATGCTGTTTACATTTTACTGTCTCCTCAAATGAGTGTGATATCAAAGACTTCATTGTAAACTTTTGGCTGAGAGGAGAGTATAACAACAAACCCTTCTGTAACATGCAGTAATCAGCTTTTGAGAAGCACGCTGTGACATTCCCAAATGAAGCGTAAAATGGTTTAGACACTATTAATGACATGTTCCCCAAACACTGGTGCGCTACAACCAAGTTAGCACTAAAGCAGAGACGATGCTCATTTTCACTAAATCCGACAGCTAACAATTCCCACAAAGCAGCCTGTTTTTCTTATAACTTCCATTGATATTAGAAGAAGGATTCGCCTCAGAAGCGGAGAGGTATTGAGTTTGGCAGCCAGCCTTCCGGGCCACAATACAACAGAGTGCTATTGTGCACCCGCTTATAAAAAGCCCCCAAAAATGGGTCACCATTCATAAAAACCATTCATTATATTTCCCCCCAAACTCATTCAACAAGGATTGTCTGTTGTAGGATAATGGGGTTCCTGTAATCATTTGCACTTTATGTTCAACATATTTGAGGAAAAAAAATTTTTATACAAAAATGTAACAAAATTCATCCGTTAAGTGAAAAACGCTGTAGCTGCTGTTCTAGTTTTTCAGGACTCTGTTCAGTAAATAATACCAACTTGAAAGGTTAGTTTTCAAAAACTAGAGGAGATTTTGTTGGATTATTAAACGGTTGGGTTTTGTTTGTCACTGCTTTTTTAATCAACAAAATCAGCCACAGACTTCGTTTAACTACTTTAAAAGTCAAGTCTGGGGCAGGACAGCATGCAAATTCTCTAAACCGCAGAGCAAACACAAACAGGAGTTAATTACAATATGCAGCCTTTCTATATACTGCAGATAGATCACAATACCACAGAGAGTATTTAACACACACAACATGTTCACGATTTTGTCATAATAGTGCACATCCTTACAGAACAAAGGTCAAACTGGTGCTCACCGAAGCACGAAACGCATAAGGGTTTCCACAATTATGGAAAAAAGCAAAAATGATTACATCACAGGATCACATTTGTCTATAAAGATGGATATATGAGTGCTGTTTCACTCATTTATTACTTTTATAGAATAACCAGGAATTCAGTTGCAGTGAGTGGTAAGAGTTCTACGCCAAACGTAGCTATGAAGAAAAAACAATTAAACATGAAAGGCTGTGATGGGTGGGAGCTACAGTCCTAATCCACAAAAATGTTACAGTCTCAGAAGAATGACTGGAATATTCATCACAATAAAATTCTGTGTTATCATGGACTGTTCTTGACACTGGAGATAATGACAGAGTGCAGAGAGATGAATCTCAATTTGACCCTCCTTCTGCTCTATTGCCTTTCCATCAACTTTGACAGGAGCTGTGATTATAGGGAACATTTCACGTAAACAAACACACACGATATGCAGCTCACACTTTTTGAACATCCGTCTCTCTTCTGGATTTGTTACAAACTTTTTGATGATGATTCCAATGCATCTCGCTGCATTTCATTTAAAATACATTGGTGTGTTTTTTTTTTAATCTAGTACGCTCTGATATTGACATTGCGCTCTTAAAAGGCCAGTTCACCCAGGGACAGTGTTTTTTGTCCATATAATAGAAGTCAATGGTAACCAAAACTGTTAGATTACCAACATTGTAGAGTTGTAGTGAACTATTCCTTTTAAGGGTTGAATCTTTGCCATAACGCATCGCTATCACTTTAACTTGGTGCTAAATGATCATCTAAATCTTAAAATCCCCCTGTTTTATCCCTTATAACTCATCTTTGATCACCAAAATTACATATTTAAATGTTTTTTTTCCTGTGAAAAATTATTTTTCTTGCCTTAAAGGGTTAGTTCACCCAAAAATGAAAATTCTGTCATTAATTACTCACCCTCATGTCGTTGGACACCCGTAAGACCTCCGTTCATATTCGGAACACAAATGAAGATATTTTAGTTGAAAGCTGATGGCTGAGAAAGGCTTCAGATAGGCCTCCATTGGCATTCAGTACATTGACACTTCCAAGATCCATGAAAGGCACTTAAAACGTCGTTACAAAGTCTATCTCACCACAGTGGCTCTACAATAATCATACAATGCGACGACAATAGTTTTTGTGCGCAAAAAAAAATCAAAATAACACCTTTATCCAACTTGTTCTTGTCTTCCGTGTGCGCCTCCACGACGCATGCGCGAGAATATGACGTAGCGCCGGTGTTCGGGAATCGATGAAATACACACTTAAGCTCCATTTTGAGCACTACGCCGAGACCTAAAGCACGATCAATGTAGAATCCAACAGCTTAGACACGCGCGTCTTCCTCTGCTCGTAAACAAATCGCTTCTGGGTCATATGTCCGAACGCCGGATCTGCGTCATATTCTCGCGCATGCGTCGTGGAGGCGCACACGGAAGACAAGAACAAGTTGGATAAAGGTGTTATTTTGATTTTTTTTTGCGCACAAAAACTATTGTCGTCGCATTGTATGATTATTGTAGAGCCACTGTGGTGAGATAGACTTTGTAACGACGTTTTAAGTGCCTTTCATGGATCTTGGAAGTGTCAATGTACTGAATGCCAATGGAGGCCTGTGTGAAGCCTTTCTCAGCCATCAGCTTTCAACTAAAATATCTTCATTTGTGTTCCGAATATGAACGGAGGTCTTACGGGTGTCCAACGACATGAGGGTGAGTAATTAATGACAGAATTTTCATTTTTGGGTGAACTAACCCTTTAAAATAGTTTGAATGTAACTGTACATGAACATCCTTGCTTCGTTTAGCATACGCGGACCCATGAATATGCAAATTATCCCCGCCTCCACTCACTCACATCAGCTCAGAGATCCGCTTAGTCAACTTTTACTCAAGTTACTGTAGTAAACGCTGCACAAAGGTAGGGGTGTGACGAGATGAAAAGCTGTCTCGCGATAATCGCCATGACGGAGCGTGAGGGTGAAAATAGCATAGAATATGACACCACTACGTTTACATTACATTCTCCACTGTCGTTTTGCTTTTTTTATAGAAATAAAAAACATTTCATTCAGTCTGATAACATTCGCTCCAATTGTAAACTATTGTAAACATCTGCTCTGCTCATCCAGCACAAGCTGCAAAGTCGCACACAGTGCGAGATGGCAAGATAAGATAAGGCAAGATGACTGACAAGAAAGACCATGGCGGAGGATTCTATGTTAAATTTTTGGAAAGGAGTTAAATTAGGAGGTCACACACACTCAATCAGAAGTTCTAGGAGCTCATAATTCATGTACAGTAAGGTCTGAAATCATACAGGAGAGAAGCCAGTCAGTTGAGTTTGTGGCGAAACCTTTAATTTCAGTTACTGTGTGAAGAATGATTCATAACGCTCTATTCTCCTTATATGCAAAACCATAGACCTTTATCTACTGAAGCACAAAAAATAATTAAAAGAAGACTCAATTCAGTGGCCTATTTGGCCTACACATTTTGAGATGAGTGCGCGCTGCTTTTTGCAAGGAGCAAATGGTAAACTTTCGTGAAGATTCAGCACTGCCTTGAGCGTCTTTAACAAGCTCTGAAAGGTAATTTAAACGAGAAAGCATGCATTAGCGATAATACATAAAATGTGCAGTGTTAAAACAGATGTGCCTCTTAAATATATAAATAGCCTATAGATATCGATTTTTAATGCTTGGCATCGATGCATCATATCGTTAGACATTAGATCGATGCATCGATCTATATGGATGTATTGTTACACCTCTAGTATGTAACAGTGATGCTTTATATTTTTCTGGAAACTGTAATACAATTTTTTATTTTTTATTTGATGAAAGATCAAAAGAAAAACTTTTATTTAAAATAGAAATGATGTATAATATAAATACATGTTTTTACTGTCTTTTGATCAATTTAATGCATCCATTCTAATATTGTGTCGGTCCCCCCTTTGCTGCCAAAACAGCCCTGACCCGTCAAGGTATGGACTCCACTCCACAGATCCTTTAAGTCCTGTAAGTTGTGAGGTGGGCCCTCCATGGATCAGACGTGTTTGTTCAGCACGTCCCACACATGCTCGATTGGATTGAGATCTGGGGAATTTGGAGGCCAAGTCAACACCTCAAACTCGTTGTTGTACTCCTGAATCATTCCTAAACCCTTTTTTATTTGTGGCAGGGCGCATTATCCTGCTGAAAGAAGCCACAGCCACCAGGGAATACCGCTTCCATGAAAGGGTGTACATGGTCTGCAACAATGCGTAGGTAGGTGGCATGTGTCAAAGTTACACCCACATGGATTGAAGGACCCACGGTTTTCCAGCAGAACGTTTCCCAAAGCATCACACTGCCTCCGCCGGCTTGTCTTCTTCCCATAGTGCATCCTGGTGCCATGTGTTCCCCAGGTAAGTGACGCCCACGCACTCGGCCATCCACGTGATGTAAAAGAAAATGTGATTCATCAGACCAGTCCACCTTCTTCCATTGCTCCGTGGTCCAGTTCTGATGCACACCTGCCCACTTATGGCGCTTTCGGTGATGGACAGCGACTATGCAGCCCCATAGCAACAAACTGCAAGGCACTCTGTATTTTGACACTTTTTTTAATCAGAACCAGCATTAACTTCTAGAGCAATTTGAGCTCCATTAGCTCGTCTGTTTGATCGGACCACACGGGCCAACCTTCACTCCCCACGTGCATCAATGAGCCTTGTCCACCCATGACCCTGTCACCAGTTCACCACTGTTCCTTCCTTGGACCACTTTTGATAGATACTGACCACTGTAGACCGGGGAACACCCCACAAGAGCTGCAGTTTTGGAGAAGCTCTGACCCAGTCGTCTAGCCATCACAATTTGGTCCTTGTCAAACTCGCTCAAATCCTTACGCTTGCCCATATTTCCTGCTTCTAACACATCAACTTTGAGGACAAAATGTTCACTTGCTGCCTAATATATCACACCCACTAACAGGTGACGTGATGAAGAGATAATCAGTGTTATTCACTTCACCTGTCATCAGTGTATATTGACTTAATTCAAATTAAACTTTCAATTCAATAGATGGTGATAAAATATGCATTCAGAAAGAATTCCATAGGTGTCAATAACCAACAGTGACATCTTCCCAAAAAATAAATCAACAACAAGAAATTAACATTTGTTATTTTTTTTCCCCATTGCAGATCGAACACTATGACAAACCCTCTATAACGCACAAGTACAGCCATGACAGCGGCAGCCACATTCCAAAGAGATTGGACTATGATTGTTTGTCTTAGTTGTCTCTGCCAAGTATGATTGTGGGTCAGGGAGCCTCACAACAGTATTGTGCAAGAACACTGCTGTAGTATGGAACTTCCCTTGAAAGTCAAAATCAGCTGAAGATAACTGAAATTAAAAAACTATTCTCGTGATATGGTGAGCTTTTCCTTCCACTACAGCCTTTATGCTGACTGAGGGCTTTCTTTTATTGTTTGCCACGTCTCATTACATTCGGTTTTCACCACATTGTCTGTCCTACAACATTTAGTGTCACTTCTCATAGTGAAATGCGCCTGGAAAAATCAAAGGACGACGCAATAAAGAGCAAACAAAAACCCCAGGGCACCCTTCTTCAGAACAAAACACAGCTGGGCTCAGAGGAGGTTTCATGCGTGAAAGCATCATTCATGCAAATACATGTGTGGTCATTGAAAATGAGAAGGGTGTTGGTGCACGGGCCAGGAGAAATCTGCAGCGTATGTGCTGACGTTTTCGCCCTTTTTAAAGCTGTCTGCACGAGACAGCACGAGTTCAGCTTGTGCAATACAGCTGCTGCCGCCACAGCAAGTATCAAGCCCCCTGTGGATTGCACTGGTTAGGCTGCACTTGCACGAAAATCTGGGAATCATTCCATTGGCTGACCAGCTCAGGGTTTTCTAGTGCTTGCTTGGTTTTGTTTTAGAGACACTAAGATCTATATTCCCTATAACTGCCTATAATCTCTCTTTACCATCAATGAGTCATTTTGAATTTCCTATTGTGTCCTTACAAAGAGGAAGTGAAATGGTGACTGTTAAATTACTTAATCATAGTTACCCAATACTGCTGTGACAACAGATATAAACCTAGAGCACACTATAGAATAGTGGGCTCTGGGTTTAGATCTACTCGTTTTTTTGTGAAATTGTACGTTTCATAGGATTCACATGGAATGGATCAATACATTTATATACTTATTTTTTTCTCTAAATTGTATACGTTTTCGTAGGATTCACATGGTACAAATTCATACGAAATTGCCACTTTGTAAAATAGTTACATTTTCCTCTGAGATCGGGTTGGATGGACCAATATTTTTATGTATTAAAAAACTAGTCGATACTGATAAGCCAATAAACCATGTTATGGCAAATAATCAAAAAATATTTGATATTAAAATGATATTATATTTTGTCTAAATAAATAATCATTTTAAAAAACACTAAAATCTACAATCAGTTGAATGTATGCATCACAGTGTTAAAAATAATGTTTGAAAAATGGATATTCATTTTGATATTTGCTAAAGATTGCATTTAACACTTATTAAATTATTAGTGTAAAGATTAATTTTAAATTACTGTTAGATGACGTTACCTAAACACAAAAATAATGAGCTGCACAATTAAATGTCCAATATCTAATGCCAATCGATTACAAAACAAATCTCTAATATCAGCCGATAACCAATATGGAACTGATATATTGTGCATAACCACAAAAATCTTTTCATGTACTTTCTTTGCTTCCCAGTTCGTCCAATTCTAAATATAAGCAAGGATATCACTGAGTGCTCATGAGGTGCGATGTATACTGGCGAGAATTTATTATTTGTCATTTAAAAACATTTTTCATCCAAAACAAACACAGAGCACAGAAAGCAGCTAATCGCAGTGTCATTTTGGTGTAGATCAAACCTGCAGCATCTTAACCAATATGCTTCAACCACCATGGAACGGAAACCAACTTACAACTGAGAAAACACCAAAACACACAATGTGACTAAAAGCAAAATGATTCAGCTTATTAATTCACAAATGCATAAGGATTGACTCCGCTGCATGATTCCCATAATCAGCAGAAACACATGGAGTGTGGCATATGACAGTTGTGCTATGAATGAACCTTTGTGTGCCTGTGTGACATAAACTCACAAGACAGAATACGGATCATTACCCTGTATATGAGCCCTTTGTTCCCTTTGTTTTAATACCGGACTGCCTTCTTCCACTATGTCCTTAAATTCATTTCCTCCCCACCTGTTGTGCGATAAAACAGGAACAATACAAACTTCCACTTTAACTTGACACCTAACAGGGGTCAATCCTGAGCTGTATTAAGCAGATGAGAGAAGGGGGCTCGAGGAGGAAATGATCAAATAGAAAGGAGCTCCAATTTTAGAATTACACGGAAATGAATAAAAAACTTTGCAGTATTCTTTCTTTCATTCGTACTTTCGTTTAGCCTAAAGGGGTATGAACGTCAATAACTTTTACAGCACAGATGTATCTGAATGTAGACCATCTGCATGCTGAAAGTGACTGGTTGACTCATTTGATACAATATTAAAAATGAAGGTTCCAAAAGGGGGTTTTCATAGAGAACAGTTTTGGGTTCCCAAAAGAATCTTTCAGTGAACAGTTCTTAAAAGAAGCATATTTTCTTAGTGTGAAGAACATTTTACCATCTAAAAATTATGTGCATTGAAAATTACTGTTTTTAAAAGGAGAACCTCTTTTTTTTAAGAGTGTATGAGCTTTCCACACTAAACAAAATATTAAATATGCTGTTGAACGCTGTAACTCATGAACTTATTTTTAATATCACATAGCAATAATTGATAAGACTCACAAGACTATCAAGTCTAATGGTGCCAGACTTGTATGTTATCCCAAACGTGTAGCTGCCTGTTCCGGAATTCACCCAAACTCCCTGTAGAATTAACACTGACTGCAGACAGCTCCAAAAGTCAGCTCAGCTTCCCTGGGATCAGTCAGTGCACGAGCTATGAGGTCCAGCCAAAGGAAATGAACATTACCTGTTGATTTTGAGAGCGAATGCTCTCCGCTCTGACGCTGGCAGAGAAGCCATGCGAGTCTGCTATCAGTCCACGCAGAGCCGCGGAGAGCAGGAAGGAGCGGGGATGATCGCAGATGGCATCGCAAGCCTCATCTTCGCGGTATCAGTGGCTTTGCTGGGCGGAAACTTCCGCATTTTAACTTCAACCCAAACAGAGTGGATTTACGAGAGAGAGAGAGAGAGAGAGAGAGAGAGAGAGAGAGAGAGAGAGAGAGAGAGAGAGAGAGAGAGAGAGAGAGAGAGAGAGAGAGAGAGAGAGAGAGAGAGAGAGAGACTAAATGATGTTATGAAGATTAAGGGTGGGTGTGCTTGATAAACAAATGGGTTTAAATGGGTGACGACAGATAGCAGGACGTTATAAACACAAGTGCCGGTTTACGTGAATATGAATAACCCATGGCTATAGATTTTTTTTATTATTCATAGTTTAAATAAAATTATTCATAACATATGTTTAACAATATGTTTAATATACTTTTAGTATACTTTATATTTATTGTGGTATCTGACGAATAAGTGAGTCTGCAGCCAAACCCTTGACATTTGGTCAAGAAAAGTTGCTGTATTGTAAAATAGCACAGCTGCGACCCCTGCCGACCGTGAATTGCGCTGCAACAATATACTACAGGCTACTTGTGTTTAAAGTTACATTAAAAATAAAATATCCAAAAAAAAAAAATGTTATATTTGTTGTTGACTTGTGTACTTTCATTATCCCAAATTTTTCCGACAATGTTTAAATACAGAGAAATCTGCAATTTTAACCAGTGACACGGCCCGTGTCATTGCGTCGTCTGTCAATGGCATCATATCCCCCCTACTGTTGGTAGAAAAACCATGGAAGCACAATGTGCTTCCTGAAAAAATGCTGAAGTTTTAGTTGTAGCGTCTAGCAAGCCACAGTTGTTTGTTTTGCTCATTCGTGATACCACAATTATTCATTATTGTTTGCTGCGGGTTCTGTTGCCAAAGATAACCACATAAAGCGAAAACTGGTGTGGAGGTGAACACAGTGATCCATCACTGTCATCAAGCTACGTCTTTGTTATTGTTTTTAATAAGCCACATCAATCGTTGAAACATGCCTTTTAATGCAGAATATTATTTTAAAGCTACAACATGTAAGTTTTCACCGATAGAGTTTGCTTATTCAAAACAAAGTCGTAGCTATACCGTGTTGGACACGGTATATTCTTGTATATATATTCTTGGACACTTTTCGGATAATGTATCCACACATCAACAAAATATATAACATTGTTCTAGTGTTTTTTGGATGTAATCCAAAAATCTTACATAATGTACTTTAAACTAGCTTTCTTTCTTTCATTTTGATTTCAGTTTAAAATGTGCTTTTGTCATTTCAAATTGTTTCGTTTTTTCTGTTTTTAATTTAATTTAAAATTTATTTTTAGTTATTTTAGTACTTCAACTTCAACGTATTTAATTGCCAAGCAAAATTAGACCATTTTTGCAACCCTGTTACTAAAATTAGAGTTTGGGGGTTCAATAAGCGTTAAATAAACATCAATATATTAAAATAATATTTTTTTTTTCAGTTAAGCTGTTGACTGCTGGGACAAGTAGTTGATCAAACTTATATTTTCCATAAATTTAAGAAAAATTCTGTACTATGGTTGGTGCATGAGTTTGCTATCAGCTATTCTGATCTTTATACAAACCGTATATACATTTTTGTTATTTTGTCACCATATTTAAATTCATGTTTTATTTTATTAAATTGTTTGTAGCTATATTAAGTTAACATTCAACCTATTTTTAAATAGGAACTCTCACTGCAAGTCAATGCGCAGGTCGGACCTTGATTATTGACACACCAGCATATCGCCCGTCAAAATATTGCGTTTTAATTACAAACTGGAAGACAGATCTTACCCCGCAAGTCACGTTTAAAAGGAATACTTCATCTAACAGCTCGTGTTTCGTAAAGTGTAAGTTGTCTTTCATTTGTGTCTGTAAGCTTCGATATGACTGCATGGCGCTTGTAGAGGTCTAGTAACGTTAGTACCAAACCGCACTGTATTGACAGCCAAAATGACAGCACATGTGACTCTAAAATCAGCGTTCTGATCTGTCAAACATGGTGAAATATAATATATGTCTTATTTATGTTTTCCCTAACCTCAGTCTTATCACTAAAAAACGAATGTCCTGTCATATGCATTTATATGTAACGTTAACCTCATTTATCTGAACTCCAATGTGTGTAATTCTCGATTCTCATTAGTTCAAAAGATCTCAAAATAATGGAGGAGGAGGATGAATGTCCGGAGTTAGTTCCCATCAAGGAGAAGCCCACTGGACCAACAGCTCAGATTCCTGTTACCATCATCACTGGATACTTGGGTCAGCTTTTGACAGTGCATAGATAAAGCATACCAAACCTTTTTTTTTTTTACTTAAAAATATTATTAATCTATAGTATTAAAGTAAAATATGCTCTATAATAGGTTATTATATCCTTATAATAACCTATTATAGAAACTATAAACCTATATAAATAACCTATTATAGAAACTATAATTTTACTCCCAGTGGCTTAATTTTATTTCTCTCTTTTTCTTATACAGGTGCGGGAAAGACGACGCTTTTGAACTACATATTAACAGAGCAACATAATAAACGAATAGCTGTCATACTAAATGAATTTGGTGAAGGTAAGTTATAAAATTAGCTAATAAATAAGGGATCAAAAGACCTTTAACTTAGTTCTTATGCCTAGAATTTTTTTTTTTTTTAAATCTGTCTTGACAGTCCCTCTGGATTTTTCACTATCATGACCAGAAGAGGGCAGCAAATTTGTTCCCTTTTTCCTAAATCAGTAGAGTAGGACCTTAAAGGGATAGTTCACCCCAAAGTAAAATTTTTGTCAATTACTCACCCTCATGTTGTTCCAAACCTATATGGGTTTCTTTCTTTTTAAAAAAGAAGATATTTTAAAGAATGTTGGTAATCAAACATGTTGACGGTAACCCTTGACTAACCCTTGGAAAAAGTCAAAGGCTACCGTCAACTGTCTGGTTACCAACATTCTTTAAAATATCTTATTTTGTGTATAGCAGAAGAAAGAAATTCATACAGATTTGGAAAAACTTGAGGGTGAGTAAATGATGACAATGAATTTTTGGGTGAACTATCCCTTTAATGCTTGTGAGGGACCCACATTTCCATTGTGGTTTTCTGTGTGATTTCGTCTCTTTAACATGTGTATCTCTTTGGATGTTCCATAAATGTTTTTCGAAATTTGGATCATATTCATGAACATTCTAATCAAAAGTGCAAAGATAGATGATCAGAGATCATCAGGCCAGAGATTGTAATGTCTGGCTGCTTTGCACAGAAGTTACACAGAGGTTGAACCTGTGCTGTGCTGTCCTGCAGGCAGTGCTCTGGAGAAGTCTCTAGCTGTGAGTCAAGAAGGAGAGCTCTACGAAGAGTGGTTGGAGCTGAGAAACGGCTGCCTGTGCTGCTCTGTAAAGTACGGCCATTCAAATAAAGTATATGTGTGTGTGTTTCCTGTAGTTGTGTGAAGAGTAAATATAGTTTAATTTGGACTACACAACTACTGTCACAGACTTTTAAGATGGATTAAATACCACTAGTAAACCACTATTTCTGCTTGCCCATTACATTCCAGTGTCAAAATAACTGTCGTCCTCTGTTTGTTTGATTCGTTAGCAGGTCAATTTGACCCGCAACATAAAATTGAGCTTTTGGAAATACTAGTTCATTTTGTATCAATTTCATACTCATGCCTGCAAAGTTTTGACGCTTTGAGATGTTATGAAATGCATTTAAAAATTTCGGACGATTTTGGTGTTTGCGGGTCCGTCTGACCCACAATTTTGTGGTTAACCACAGCTACACAGCTACACTTTATTTATAAAAATAAAAAAAATATTTTTTTTGTCAGTTTCTCAACTACCCTCTGTGGGTATTTAAATTTACATTACCCCAAAGAAATGTACACTGCGTTGAAGGCGTTTAACGCGTGATTTTGGTGTTGCTAGCGCCATGCTCTACTGATTGAGCTTCATGAAAGCACACATACACACACACAAAAACAATAATAATATTCATATTTTTAAACAAATAGTTGTTATACAGCTTACATGTTTATTTTTGTTGTAGTGTGTGAGAAGTATCAAATTACAGGTTTACTGTTTTTACCTGATTTATTTATTTATTTTTTCTTCAGTGTGATTTGGTTTTTTCTTTTCTTTTTTGTATTGAATTCAATTAGTGTCAATTTGACCCGTAACAAAAATAGAATTCAAACATAATACTGGTTCTAATTACCAATCATTAAGAAAACATTATATAACTACTGCTGTGTAACAGAAAATAATCGGTATATTACCGTTCAAAAGTTTGGGGTCAGTAAGACTTTTTTGTTGTTGTTGAATAAATGTATGAAGAAGACTTTTACTCAGCAAGGGCTCGTTAAATTGATAAATGACAGTAAAGACATTTATAATGTTACAAAACTTTTCTCCAATAAATGCTGTTCTATTGAACTTTCTATTTGTCAATCAATCCTGGGGAAAACATTATCACCTGTTTTCAACATAGATAATATTTTTTCAGCATAGATAATAATAAGAAATATTGCATGAGCATCAAATTGACATATTAGAAAGATTTCTGAAGGATCATGTGACAATGAAGCATTTTACAATATATTAAATTGGAAAAGTTATTTTAAAATGTAGCAATATTTACTATTTACAAACTATTGAATGGTAGTGTATACTTGCATAGATTAAATTATGTCAAATAATACAATTTCACCCCTTGCTTTTACAGAGACAATGGTTTAAAAGCTATTGAAAATCTAATGGAGAAGAAAGGAAAGTTTGACTACATTCTCCTAGAGACAACCGGATTGGCAGATCCAGGTATTTCATGTGCTCCATCTGAAACTTCTTTGTAACAAAACAAAATCTCCTTGGTATACTAGCTAATGCATCCACTGGCCAGCTTGCTCAAATGTTGTCATCTGTTATAATTTGTATGGGAGAGTTCTACGTTACATGTTGTTAGATTATGCAATATTTTATGGCTTAGATTTAATTTAATTTAATTCTAAACAGTTCCTAAGTACAGGCAACCCACCTTGTCTTAGTCCTCACTAGCATTTAGCTTTTAAATAAAAATTTTTTTTTTTACTTTGCAAGACAATTTAGACATCTTTGTGAATAGGGATTTTTCTCATACATAGCAAAAAGCTCTATAAAGCAATTGAGAGTGAAACCGAGATCAATGGAAAGGCATCTCTGCAGGCAGACTGTGTACCTGAGTGACAGATGTCAAGGGCCAGTGCCGTACAGGACTCTCAGAGCTCAGTCACAAGCCCCTCTTCACTGCCCTGCACTGTCATTGGCTGAGACAGGCCTGTCACTCCTGGGGGCCTCAGGGGGATAAGCCCCTCCCCTTCGACAGAAGATGCTTGTGGGCTGAATGGGTTATGTTTCTGATGTCTTTCAAGAACATTGCCTTCATTACACTTCTATCAAATATTTATAGTGCTTTCTTATTCTACCTTGACATTTTGACAAAACTCCATTATGTGAACAAGATGGCCTCAAATTGTAACATGAAACTGTGAAATAACTTTTACAGAAAAAGTTGGAAAATATGGAAACAAACAAAATTTACCTTGTAGTTGAAAAATTTTAAGCCATCCATAAAATTTATTTATGCATTTTAAAGTGCATACCTACACCCGCAACCCGTTAAAGTTGTGTTTCAAGGCAAGAAAGTGTTCAATAACTTGATAAACAATGCAAAATCTAATATAAAATAAAGCATAGAATATAACACATTCTTTTTTTTGCCACGCCTTTCAAAGGTGAGTACCATTAAACTACAATTATTGGATTTTTCATTGTATATTTACAGCAAATAGTAAAATAATTATAGAGATTATATATAAAATATATATAAATGTGAGTACAATTGATTTATCTATTTATTTATGTTTTCCAAACCAGGAGCTGTTGCTTCCATGTTCTGGGTTGATGCAGAATTAGGGAGTGATGTCTACCTGGATGGTAAGATCCCAAATGAATAAATGCTGCCTCAAATGAAGTCATTGGCTGAAGTCATTGACCATCCGAGTGAATGGTGTGCCTGTCAATATAATGTTTCTTCATCTCCCACATAGGTATTGTTACGGTTATAGATGCTAAACATGCAATGCAGGTAAGTTGCTGATCCACACGCTAAATTACTTCTGCGAACTGATATTTTGAAGTTTGTTTGTTTGTATTCTTAGTAACACACATATTGAATTTATGCAGACTTGAATTATATGTATCAACTTGTTTTGTTGGCAACCATAAACAGCTTACACTAGTGAACTATTTTACCTTTTAAAGGGGTAGATAAAATTGAATTACTCACCCTCATGTCGTTCCAAACCGTCATCTTTGGAACACAAATTAAGATATTTTTAACTAAATCTGAGAGCTTTCTGTCCCTCCATTGACAATCCACGCAACTACCACTTTGACGCTTCAAAAAGTTCTTAAAGAGATCGTAAAACGAATCCATATGAATTGAGCGGTTTAGTCAACATTTTCTAAAGAGACGGAATTGTTTTTTATGATCAACAGATTGAATTTAGGCTATTATTCACATATAAACATTCATCAACTCGCTAATCAGTTATGGTAAACGGAAGCTCAAGCATATTCGATTGCCGTGCAAGAACCAATGAGGTTCATTCTTGTGTATTAAGCAGGTTCGGTTGAGCTTTTTGTTCGCTGATCAGTGTTTTATATGTGAATAAAAGTAATAAAATTCAATCTGTTCATTATATAAAGCGTTCATGTCTCCTCAGGAAATTTTGACTCAACCACTCAATTCATATGGATTTGTTTTACGATCTTTTTATGAACTTTTTGAAGCGTCAAAGTGGTAGTTGCGTGGATTGTCAATGGAGGGACAGAAAGCTCTCAGATTTCATAAAAAAATATCTTCATTTGTGTTTCGAAGATGAACAAAAGTCTTACGGGTTTGGAACGTTATGAGGGTGAGTAAATGAAGACATAATTGTCATTTTTGGGTGAACTAACCCTTTAAGAATGATTTGGTCTGATAAATATTGTCTAAAAAGTTAACTGTTTATTGCACATTGGCAAATTGGCATAACATATATTTTACATTCTAAAAGCAATAAGCCACTCATTGCAATTTTACCTTGGTTAAAGAGGTCGTAATCAGTCCATGAAAATACAACAAGCTTTATTGCTTTATGTTTGTACTTTTGTATATAAGATGATAAATATAATAGGGATGTACCATTTTTACAATTCTGTCCGATTATTAATATTATTGAGCAAAGCAAAGATGGCCCTGTAAACATTGTGTAATACATTTGTACAGAGTTTATCTCTTTTGCTTCAAATGGTCTTACCTGAACGCATTGTTTACTTGGTCTCTACAGAAAAAAACATTTATTTGATATTAATCTTCAAGTATCGTATCCCACTGAAATATCTCCCGCCTTGCCGTTCCTCTTCACACTTCAGGCCGGGAGCAGGGCAGCGGTACTGACACCTGGATAATAGGCTGCTATTTAGTGGTGTCAGTCCTGGCAAGTCAGTCTTTTTATTGCAGAGGTGGCACCTCTCAGCACTGCGGCCCTCTGGGGTGCTGTGAGTGCCTGTTGAGGTGAAGACAGGGGAGGGCTTGATAGAAACCAAAGAAATAATGGATATCAAGGCAAATCACTCTAATGGGCCTGTCACCCTTTGTCCTGCTATTTCATTGTCACTTGATATATTCATCCGTATAAGAGATACTTTAAGGTGTGGGGGGCTCAGGTGAGGTGTCTTCTCTCAGGGTTTGACTTGCAGACACATGCCCATCAGGTACCCTTGTTTTCCTTGATCTCTGCCAGTCGTTTTGAAATTTGTGCTGACAGATGATGAGGCTTGTCTCGTTCCCAGAGCTCACTGTTATTACATATTGAACACAGACAATGAGACACCCCTCCTTCCAGTCAGCAGAGACGACTGGCAATTGGATTGTTTTCAATATCCTGGAAATTGGATTTCTTTTAGTGAGTTTGCATCTTGTAATCGCAAACTTGTCAGTTTGCTCATTGGCTCCTATGTTAAAGACATATTGTCAGGAAGGAAGCTGTACAGAACAGAAGTGTTAAAGTATACTGAACCTAATGAGCCATTAACTGTCTAATCGTTCTATTAGATATTATTAATGATAAAGTTCCAACTCTGAATTCTGGTTGCATGAGTTGCATTCAAAGCTGCCATAAAATAGCCAATATTACACATGCATGTGACTGCATATTATTATTTGAATATTATATGCATCAACTTGTGTTGCTTGACAACTATAAACAACGTACACTAGTGAACCTATCTATCTATCTATCATCTATCTATCTATCTATCATCTATCTAATTATCTATAAAAAAAAATGTACTTTTATGTACTTTTAAAAAAAAAGTACAATCTACTTGGATGTTTAAGGAATTTCAACTTAAAATACATTAGTTGAATTTTTTATTTATAAAAAAAGTTGAAAATGGCTTTTTATTTTATTTATTTCATTTTGATGAGTTAAAGCAATGTAAAAACATATACTGTCATAACTTATTGACATTTACATTGTAAAGTTAACTGTTTATGGCACATTGGCATAACATACAGCCAATAAGCCACTCAATGCAATTTTACCTTGGTTAAAGAGGTCGTAATCAGTCAATGAAAGTACATCAAGCTTTATACGTAACAAACCATTTATGTTTGTACTTTTGTATGATAAATAGAGTATAATATTTTGCTAAAATAAATCGTTTTAAATGCTACAAGTGAATTTAGACATCACAACATTGTAATGTGCACTATGAAAAATGGATATTCATTTTAAAAAATGTTATTAAATAATTGACATAATTTGAATTATATAAAATTATATTCAGCTGAGAACCAATAAAGTGCTGATATGTTGTGCATCACTGAAATATAATCAAAATATTACGTATTTATACTAAAACTTGTATGATTTAATACGTTTGTTGTTGTAATAGTTGTTTTGTATGTGTATGTAATCATTCTGTCATTTCCTATTTGTCTTGTAGCATCTAACAGAAGAAAAGCCAGACGGTCTTATCAATGAAGCTGCCAGGTAAAACCTTATTTGATTCATTAATATCCTCCTGAGACCCAGCCATAGACTTTTGTCCTCTGTAGAGGACATTATATTTTAGTGAAATACCTATCACCATTTTAAGGAGGGCATTCAGGGCTTCTCAGAGATACCAGATGTTTGGAGGTTTGACCATGACAATTCCCTCTCTTTGGTCTTTAAAAATGACTGGCATTGACTGAATGGCTTAATTTAGCACTCTTAAGGAAATATGATATCATGTTGTAATTATCATTTAAATCTGACTATTTTTTGTAACATTTTTAAATAAACATCTCAGGAAAATGTTTTTAAATCAGAATATGACTTTCTGTCATGAAACAGGGCTTCGATTTCATACATGCCTTCTGTAGAGGACACCAGGACTTTTTTTTATCAGGCATTTTGGGGAGATGCACAACAAATGAATAGGGAAAATATATATCATTATTCCTATGAAATACGAGATATTCTAATGAAAATGTTGCCAAGTTATTACTCCCATTATTACACTTCTTTTTTCATTGCATGTTGCCCTGAGAACTCATTAATGTGCAAATTAGATGCAATGTAAAGATACATTGTATAGAATATAACCCATTTATGTCCATATTTACACTTATATTGTATAGAGTAAAATAGTATATAAAATCATTCTATTATATATTTCATAACATAGTTAAGAATCATCTTTATACAAAGTTTGGATAAAAAATAAAATTGATTGGTGATGTTTTTGCCTATAGTGTCTTTTCATTTTCTTAATAATTGAGTCCTGGTGGAGGAAAGCATAAAATATAAATAAAATGTAATTTATCAAAAAGATTTCTTATGCTCCAAACAATGTAATGACATAAAAAAGGAGCTAAATTAAAAAAAAATTCTTAATCTCATGAGGATATACAGTATAAATATGATGTTCGAAGTAAAATGTTTGAAGTGGTCACTGTTGCATTATGCAGTTCTGTAAGAATCCAGAAGCCATTTTTCCCCAGCACCGCCCAGATTTTTATGAGCACCTCTTGTGTGGTCTTTCAAAATACTATTTGTGACTGTTATCTCTATTAAACATTACAGCTGGTGCTAATGTTTGTGCAAAAACATATCCGATTCCAGCCCAGCTCCCTCCACCTCACCTGCTGCGGCCGGGGTGTTTTTGTTGGGGTTCGGAGGCATGTCGGAATGCTCACAAGTGTCAGAGGCCATAAAAACTGCTTCTGCTCTCTGTTTATGTTTTCCTACCACACAAAATGGTGGCGCCTTTTGAGTATGGCACGAACCATGCCACCCACACACGTCTCAACAACAGGCAGGGGGATGGATGAAACACAACAAAGAGTGTTTACACACTTACACACACACATTTAGATACAAAGGGAGAGTGGGACATTGAACACGAGCAATAAAGAGAGTGACAAAAGAGAGGGAGAATGGGACGAGTTGTTCTCGTACTGTATTGTTCTATTGATGTATTATACGACTGTAATCACACATACTTGCGTACAGCAACTGTAGATGCACATAGAAGCAATTTGTTTTTTATGACGAATAATCCATATGCGACCCTCTGAGGTGTCGCCTGCCTTTGTCGCGTACACATTTAGAAAAGATAGGCAGCATTTATCAGGTGATTGTGAATGGTGCTGAATTCTGCTCTCTTTTTTTAGGCAGATAGCTCTTGCTGATCTGACCATCATCAATAAGACCGATCTAGTGAATGATACTGAACTGGTGCAGCTCAGAGATACGGTGAGGTGAGAACTGTCAACCTTTATATTTCTATGTGTTCTTATTAGGGATGTACTAATATTAAAATTCTGTCTGATAATGATTTTACAAATAAATGGGCGATATTGAAATGTTATGCTATTATTTTGTTTAAATAATTAAAAACAAAAATGCTGACAACCAAAATTTTAAATGCTACAAGTGAATTTGGGCATCACAACGTTATAATGCACTGTATCCAAAAATGGATATTCATTTTGAGATTTGCTAAAGATTACATTTAACAGTGTTATTAAATTATTAGTGTTTAAAAGACTGCATTTATTTGATCAAAAATACAGAAAAAAAACTTTATTATATTTCATTATTATGAAATATTATTCCATTTTAAAATAAAAATTCTATTTTAATATATTTTCAAATGTAATTTATTCCTTAACTGAATTTTCAGCATCATTACTCCAGTCTCCTTCGAAATCACTCTAATACTGGTTTAGTACTCAGTTATTATTGGTGTTCAATTATTATAATAATCAATGTTGAAAACCTTGTTAAAATACCATAAAATACATTGAAAACTATGTTGTTTTTCCTGTTTAATATTTTTGTGGAAACTCTGATATTTTTTTAAGGATTTTTGATTAATAGAAAACTAAAAAAACAAACAGCCTTTATTTAAAATATTAATATTTTGTAACATTATAAATGTCTTTACTATCACTTTAATTTAATGCAGCCTTGTTGGAAAAAAAGTATTAATTTCTATTTTTTCAGTTGGTCATTTTTTTAAAGATCTTACCCTACACTATTAAATGGTAGTTTATCACGGTTTCCACCAAAATATTAAGCATCACAACTGTATTAAACTTTAAAAATAATAATAAATTAAAAAAGATCTTGAGCTCCAAATCAGCATATTACAATGATTTCTGAAGGATCATGTGACACTTAAGACTGGAGTAATGATGCTGAAAATTCAGCTGTACCATCACAGGAATAATTTATATTTTATAAAATATATTCAAATAGAAAATGGATGAATTACATTTTAATACTGCTTTAAAAAAATAGTTTTTACTACTTATTGTTTTTAATACTGTATTTTTGATCATTTAAAATTTAAAAATCCTTAATCCAAACTTTTGACTACCAGTGTATGTTATTCAAAAGATTCTGGTGTCTGTCTTTATTATGTCACAAATGTATTGTGGTGAAAACATTAACATTTTTATTCATAATACGTGGTGTTTGCTTGGGCATATCACTTTTATTAGTGTTAGGGATTTAAACCCCCTAACACAAAGTAATCAACTTTGCCATTTTGAACTTTTTACTTTAAAGCATATTTCTTATGATTTTTGTTCATGGGGAACATGAAAAGGAGGTACTTGATTCATATCTAGGTACCAAAATGTCTTAGAGTATTGAGGGTTTACTCATTTAACTTTCAGAAATGAGTAGAAACTAGGGCAGTAACGATTCGTTCTCACAACGATTCGATTCGTTTCACGATTTGAGGTTGTCGATACGATTCAAGGACGATATTGGTTTATTTAGAACGATACGATCCGAAACGATTCAGTGACTTGAAATCGATTCAGTAACTTTTTAGTCAAAAATTGTGTGACTGAAATAAATATCTGGATACTGGTCAGTGCAGGTGAAGTTTTCTAGATTCCTGTTGTTTCTTGTAAGGGAATCAGGTATCAATTAATTATAGATGTAAACAAACAAGTAAACAACAATTAATGGCAAATGCATTCAAATTTTATTTGAATAAAGTGCAACCAACAGTTTAGGTTGAATTAACAGGAAGTTAACCTTTTCTGCTCTCATTTTCAATATTCAATACATTTTCAATAAAAGCACAGTAAGTGCAACCAACATTTCAACAGTAGGTTAACCTGCTACTTCTGCTTTTGTTATCCAACATAATAATATTACAATATTAATATCAAAAATAAAGTGCAACTAACTCTTCAGGTTTAATTAATAATAGGTGTACCTGTTACTTTTGCTGTTGTTTTTCAACATTAAAATAATACTAATACAATATTAATATCAAAAATAAAGTGCAACCAACATTTCTTCAGGTTGAATAAACTGGCTGAACCTGCTACTACTCTCAGTTTAATAAACAAACAATATTTAACAAAAGATAAAATGTAACCAACTACTCTTCAATGACAGATTTCTTTTTCAAAAATATCAACATGATCTGACCGCAGAACACTTCTCTGTGTGTTCATTATGTCTCCAGCAGTACTAAAGCTCGCTCTGCTGGCGCACTGGTGTTGGGAATGACCAGGTAACATTTAGCAAGGGTTGAAAGTACAGGTAGCGCTTTCTCCTGGTGGATTGATCATTTCTCGCTGGTTGGCTTCTCCTCTGCCATCCACCATGCTATGTTTTGTTTTCTTAGCGCTGCTGCTGGTGCGTGCGTTGCGATGATGTCACAGATAGGCAGACTGAATCGAGTAACGTTTAACGCCTTTATCATTAAAAGTGCTAAGAAAAAACATCCATTTAAAGTCTGACGTGCTTAAATCCAATGCGTTATTTCCTATGATCGATACAATCGATTGATTACCTTTTAAAACGATGTTAGATCGATATATGTCGTCCGGAAGGTCAATTTGCCAAGCACAGGTCGATGTAGTTAGATCGTAGGAAAATAAATCGATACATCGATGTAGTAGATGAATCGTTACACCCCTAGTAGAAACCCTTCAGAACACCTTGATGACCATATAGCCATGTCCTGGCAACCAAACATAACACCATAGCATTATAATGTTGACCATCGCATTTCTTCCATTTGCAAAAATGTACAAATATAGTTGTAATGATAATTTGATTTGTCTTTGAGTTTGTTTTACATGTGCTCTGTCTTCTTCATTATAGATCAATAAATGGGCTCGTAAAGATTTTGGAGACACAAAAATCCAGGTGAGGATATTTGCAGAAACCACCAACACAAAACATGCACTTTATTCTGATCCATGGTAAAAATGCTGTGTGTATTGTACCATGTTTTTAAGCCGTATCAAACTTTCTTTCTGCATACATTAAATTTCAGATTTTAAGACCTGTAATCTGATATGTACACTACTGTAAAAAAAAACAAAGTCCGTAATTTGTTTTTTAAGGTTTTTGAAAGATCTGATGTTCACCAATGCTGCATTTATTGGATGAAAATGACAGTAAAAACAGTAATATTTTGAAATATTATTACAATTTAAAATATGTTTTCTATTTTAATATATTTTAAAATGTAATTTATTTCTGTGATAGCAAAGCTGCATTTTCAGCATCATTACTCCGGTCTTCAGAGTCACATGATCCTTCAGAAATAATTATAATATGCTGATTTGGTGCTCAAGAAACATTTCTTATTATTATGTTGAAAACAGTTATGCTGCTTAATACTTATGTGGAGCAAAATCTTTGAATAGGAAAGTATTTTTTTGTAACAATGTAAACATTTACTGTAATTTTTGATCAATTTATTGCATCCTTGCTGAATAAAATGAATTTATTAAAAATAATCTTACTGAGCCCAAACTTGAACAGTAGTGTATGTTCAATAAATGTCATAAATTGACCTATGGAAAAAGCTATTTTCCAGCAATTTTAGCCATGTCCTATTATTTAAGGCACTGTTTATCTTTTTATCTATTAATAACATCAAAGACATTTATATATAAATACAAATGAAGTGTATTTTCCTTTCTCATAGGGTTGATCTGTCTCAAGTATTAGATTTACATTCTTTTGATACCAAAGATGGCACGAGGTAAGTGTTTTTTGAAGAATACTCGCAACAATTAAAGTACTTGATGTACTGTAAGTATAGTGGCGATTCTGTTCACCAGTATTTTTTCCCAGAGGATTTTGTGCATCCGTCGAAGATCAAACACTCCATTAGCTCATGCTAATGTTGATGACTTGCACAAAAAAATGAAACACCCTTTTTAAGAGTAATTACAGTGAGACAGAGTAAATGTGAATGGCTCGGCCCAGCTGCAGAGGATTATAGCCGGTGTCTGCAGTAAAGGTACAGAAGCACTTCCACACAGACTGCCTTTCAGCCCCGACTGTGGTCCATTTGCCCCCCTGAGCACAGGCTGCTTGTCTGGGATGACCCCCCTCTGGTCTGCTGTGTGGTACTCCCAGCCCGACGAATAATCCACAGAGCTACGTTTGCCCTCCCCGAGGGGTCAGAGCCCACTCTCCCGCTCCCTTGCGCGCTTTCTTCTTCTTTCTTTCTGCATTAAGCTCAATCTTACTGTCACTAAACCCAAAATCTCCTCCGCATCACACCAGCACCAGGATTAGGAGCCGTCAGTGTAGTCAGACCCTTTGAGAGGTTTTAGCTAAGACTGTACATCTGTCTGATGCATTTGGGTATGTAAGAGGATGTTGTATGTTTATTGAAGGTATTTGACATCAATCAATGTACTTGTTTTTACATTTAAATGTCTTGAAATCTTGTGTTCTGCAGATTAGCTGAAATGCTGCAGCTGGTAAAAACAAGCCAACCACATCTAGACAAGGTGAAGATGACTTGTTTTATGACATTTTGAATGGGTGTGTTGAATATTTTTCCCTTCTGAGGAAAAAAAACAATCCAGCTTCTCTTTCTACAAGGATCCTCTCAGGGTTTATTTAAGCTAGGAGCTTTGTTAAATGTTGTAAGCTTCCTCCTATCCTTGAACCAAACTCTCCAAAGGAGCTCTTATTATTAGATGGGTCACTTTCCCGCATCCACCCAGTCTGTCCCACCCTCCCCCTTCAGAGCCAAGCTTCACTGCTCTTTTCATGTAAATGAGAGCCCTGTTTTCTCTTGTTATTCCAAAGGAAAAAAGGAAGTGTGTAACTTTTAGCACAGACAAACAATGGTTTAAGTATCTGCAAAGGGCCCATGTAACGCCTCGGAGAACTACAGCAGAATGGGTGCAAAAGCAGTGCAAGTGTTTAACACAAGGGGAAATTCATTCAAGTGTTGTACTGACACTTTATTAGAAATGTTTAGGTGTACAAACAGAAATGATTAAAATCCCTTATAAATTTCTGCTGCGGATTTTGCTGCCTTTCGTGGCATAAAATCCACATGCTAGCACAACAAATGCAGCATTCTTTCTTACACTACCGTTCAAACTTTAAAAAAAAAAAGAAATTAATACTTTTATTTATTAAGGATGCATTAAATTAATCAAAAGTTACTGTAAAGACATGTATAATGTTACAAAAGATTTCAATTTCTAATAATTGCTGTTCTTTTAAACTTTCTATTCATTAAAAAATCCTTTAAAAAAAAGGCATCACGCCACAACTGTTTTTAGCATTGATGATAATAATTAGCAGATCAGCATATTAGAATGATTTCTGAAGGATCGTGTGACTGAAGACTGGAGTAATGATGCTAAAAATGTAGCTTTGCATCACAGAAATAAATTACATTTTTAAAATGCATTCAAATAGAAAACAGTTGTTTTAAATTGTAATAATCTCTTACCAACTCCACATTTTTGAATGAAAGTGTACAGTGCATTTGTCATTTCACTTGACTTGTTTGAAAATGTTTCTGATGCTCCCTTCATATTTGGTCATGAAATTGCAGACAAATTTGTATTGTTTGGGATACATTTGCTTTATTTCAGAGTATGCTGACTATAACATTTGAAGTGCCTGGCAGTGTGTCAGAAGACCTGTTAAATATATTCATTCAGGTACAAATACAGCATATGGAAGCATATAAATTAAATATATTTTTTAATTAAATATTTACACCTTTACAAAATGTCAAATTTTTCTCTGTAGAATCTCTTATGGGAGAAAATATTTAAGAACAAAGCAGGATTGGCCATGACAGTTATCCGGTTAAAGGTGAGGATACAGTCATCTGTATATTCTTTCATTATTTCACCCACTAAAATGCCAAATAATCACTAATAATAGACAAATAATAGACTTCTAAGAAGCATTGCCTTTGTATATAAACAACACAATACAAGCACTATTAATATTAATCAAATCTATTCTCAGTGTAAATGATGTGTGTTGTGGCAGGGGATCTTCTCCATCCAGCAAAAACAGAAGAAGGTCATGTTGCAGGGGGTCCATGAGCTTTATGAGCTGGAAGAGACTCCAGAGTTCTGGGCAGATGACGAGCCGAGACTCAACCGACTCGTCTTCATAGGTGAGATCAGACCGTCTGCATGTGCTTCCAGATATTAAAGGGATAGTTCACCCAAAAATTAAAATTATCCCATGATTTACTCACCCTCAAGTCATCCTAGGTGTATATGACATTCTTTTTTCAGACGAACATAGAGTTATATAAAAAAGTCCTGTCTCTTCCAAGCTTTATAATGGCAGTGAATGGCTATTTCTGTTTTGAAGTCTATAAAAGTGCATGTATCCATCATAAAAGTGATCCACGCGGCTTTGGGGGGTTAATAAAGTCCTTCTGAAGCGAAGTGATGCGTTTGTGTAAGAAAAATATCCATATTTAAAAATGTACAAACTGTAATTTTTAACTTCCGCTAACTATCGTACGCACGTTCACGAGTGTGGATAGCTTTTATGATGGATAGATGCACTTTTATGGACTTCAAAACAGAAACTGCCATTATAAAGCTTGGAAGAGCCAGGACATTTTTTAATATAACTGTTCATCTGAAAGAAGAAAGTCATATACACCTAGGATAACTTGAGGGTGAGTAAATCATGGGCTAATTTTTATTTTTGAGTGAAGTATCCCTTTAAGATACAATACCTTTGTAGAAATCTTTGTAAAATGCCAAATGATTAATCTGCTTGGTTTTTTTTTCATTGTTTATTACGTTTTTTTTTTTTAAATCATTAAAAAAAAGTAACATTTACTCTCTTCTTACTTCAGGTCGAAACCTTGATGGCGAGATTCTTAAGGAAGAGTTCATTTCAGCCGTGTCAAGTAAAGACAGCGTGGAGTAGATGATGCCTGACTGAAATTGTACACAATCGACCAGGCCACGTATACAAACCATACAACACCAACAACCTCTATCTCATAAGACATCTGTGAAATCACTGAAAATGGAGCTATTTCTGTTTGCAACCCACAGGGACTTTGCAAATCCTGCAACAGCTTAATAGGTGCTTATCATGCTCCATAATGTTTTAAATGAGAAAAGTGTTCAAATCTGACACTTATTTCTCTGAAACGTGAAGAACGTGTACTAAAAATCCTTTAAGCATCTCTATGCCGCATTTCAAACCAGTAAAAATCACTGACATGTCTTAAACACATTGTAATTGATTTCACATTTACATGATCATTTTGTCTGAAAATGCGTTATATTTTGGAGCTAGAGAAAAACCCATAGTCTTTTAATTGAAGACTGTCGTTATTTAAACAATTCAGTTGGGTGATCAATTACTAATCATTTTACCTAGGCTTTTTCACAGTGTAAAGTGTAAAATAACAGTAACCAGTAAAATAAATGTAGTCTTGAGTTACTTGGCTTACGTGTTAAATTTGTGTCCTTTTTTTTTAAACGTGAGAACCATCTCTATAAGCACCCACTTAACACTTTCTGTGACGAGGCGAAAAATGGCTATTTAAAAAACATTGGGAAATTGGTTGGCAGGGTTTACTTTTTGCCGAGTGTCTCCAGTGGAACATACATTATGATAACTAAGCAAAAGAAAGCTTATAAATGAACTTTTAATGTATACATTGAATGTAGTGTTAGATGAAACATGTTCACAAAACATGCCATAAATACATTGCTTCACTAATGTATGTTGCTCTAATATGTTATATATCATAACATAGCAACTGCGGTAAGAATATTTGAATTTATCACACTATTTTTCACGCTTTGTGTTATTAGAAACCTTAACGTTCAATACAAACACTATAAGATCAGTCTATTATTAATGAGTGCTGTAAATAGTTAGTTTACACAACTTTCAAGTGCTCTTACATTTACATGCATCCACTTCCACACCATCCACAGCTGAGGAAGTGGACGGTGGGCTCCAGCCCTTTCATTTGCAATTGAGATGACTGTGAACAGTTTTAACACATATCCGCGCACAAGAAGGTTTGCTTTGAGGATTGCTGCGTTCATTCATGCCCTCCAATAAAACTCGCTCCTGGCCTGTAGCCTAAAGCTGCGCCGTTTCCTTTTTGATTCTGATGTTGATAGGCTCGTTTACCGGCATTCTTCTTGCAATGCGGGGAGCCGGGCCACGGCCATTTTCATGGTCACACCACCTGCGGGTATCTTGAGGTGACAAACCAAACGAAACCCAGGGGGTATCGGGAAAAAATCAGTCTTTTAAACCGGTAGTTAGGCGTGGTGTGAAAATTCACCATCACACATCCCAGCTCCCACTGCGCAAACCTGCTTCTGAATTAAAGAGGAACCCTAAAAGACCGAATTACGTGTAGTTGCCGTAATAAAAGGTTCAATGACGTGACGCTTTTTAGGGGGAATAAAAAACCACGTTGAAAACACTATCTGTAGCCTATTAAAAAAAAAAAAAACAGTTAATTTTGCTTGTATTTATTTTTGATATTTGAAATGGGCTTAAAGAGTCAGTGTGGTTCTCTCTGTATATTAACATTAGGCCTATGTAGCCTATTAAAATAAAAACGGAATTATTTTAAACATTATCAAAGTTTAAACACAAAGCCAGCGTGCCATAACTAAAAAAATAATTGTTGTTGTCATGTAAAATTGACCCAGAACGTAACAAATAACGTCCCAAAAATAGGCCTATTAGCTATTGCGTTATTTTCTATTTTCATAGTTTATTTTTTACACGTGACATTTTAGAAAATAATAGGCTTTTGTTTGTTTGTTTGTTTGTTTCTTTGTATGCGTTTTAAACATCCATTATTTTTAAGTGCATTTATCGATTTAATATTGCATACTGAAGGATAAACGGGTTTTAATATTATATGGATAAAAATGTCTCATTAAAAACTCATAAAAGTTGAACCTATCAAAGTTATTAATATGATCAAATATGGCTAATGCACTTTTGCTGTATAGGCTACAGCGCCCATACAGATGCTCTAATGGGACGTTTAGGCTCCACATCTCGTATGCGAATTGTTTAAGCAGGTCAAAGCCCCCCACACCTGCCTGCCTGTCCTGAATCCCTGTGGTGACACTCCACTCCTATTGGTCTGACCATCGGCGGACCAAAGACCGAATCCATGTGGCCTCTCATAAATAGCCCTCATTTCCATGACTCCTGCAAACCGACCACAACCTTCACTAACCACAAGTCGCGTCCGGCACATGATTTGGGGTCTCCAACCATGACCCTTACACAGGATTACGAAGAAGTGCAGCGTGCCCCTGTCTCGTTTGAAGACGATGAAATAAACATCGTTGGAGGGGACCACAGTGACAGCGACCGAGAGTATTTCATCATGCCTTGCAGGGACCCCGCGGAGGTGGATCACTCCGGGTCCGAGTCTTCAGGAGAGAGCGAGAGCAGCTTCTCCACCGCGTCCGCTCCAAAGCAAACCTCCGCCGTCAAGCCTCCGTATTCATACATCGCCCTCATAACCATGGCCATCCTCCAGAGCCCGATGAAGAAGCTCACCCTCAGCGGCATCTGCGACTTCATCAGCAACAAGTTTCCCTACTACAAGGAGAAGTTCCCTGCGTGGCAGAACTCCATTAGACACAACTTGTCCCTCAACGACTGCTTCATCAAGATCCCGCGAGAACCTGGAAACCCAGGGAAAGGGAACTACTGGTCCTTGGACCCTGCGTCTGAGGACATGTTTGACAACGGCAGCTTTCTGCGCAGAAGAAAGCGATTCAAGAGGAACCAGCCCGAGTTCGCCAAAGACAACCTGGTGCTCTACCACCCGACGTTAAGTTATCGAGCATATGGGCGACCTTACTGCGTTTCTGGGCCGGTGCCAGCCCAGGCTAATCCTATTGGATATTTGCCAGTGCCGGATGGCATCATGGTGCCCCCTCCATATTTCCAGTACCAGACTCTCAACATTAAAGTCCACGAAGCTCCAGAAATCCAGCAAAGGCCCGAGCCCAAGACCCAGAAGTGTTCGTTCAGCATCGACAGCATCATGGCTAAATCAACAGCGTCTCCTCACAAAAACTCTCCTCCTCATCTCGCACCTGACTACAGTTATGTATTTCCCAGGCCAACTTCATGCGTGACTCCAAGTTTGCTACCGGTGCCAACAAGGACTCCTCTGCTCAAGACTGTTCCTTTCACAGAAACTCTGCGGATGGTGTATCCTCACTGTTGAACTGTCTTGGGGGGATCTGTCTTGTCATTTTAAATAAGCTTGTAACATAAGATATTGCTGTCATTGCTCTTATATGATAGTTTTAATGTAAATAAATAAATGGTAATATATTTGCTAGTCCTTGAAAGTGGATGTATTAAAATGCCTGTTTAAATAAACCATTATTGTCAAATTTCGATTATGTGCTCTCGTTATTCGTTCGTCTTCGATTGCAATTATCTTGTATCAAAGTTTTCAGTAATGAAATGAAATGGCAAGTACGTTTTGCTCATTCAATTATAGGCTACTTGTCCGATCCAATATATTTTTGGGTCGCGTTTGGGAAAAGGTTCGAACTTTGAGTAGCTGCAATTCTTATATTATTGCGTTAATAGAATTCATAATAGCCTACAGATTTCCCTCTGTCTATAATTTGATGTCCACTAGATGGAGACTGAAGCTCGTGAAATCAGTCGCACTCAAATGTATTGATTTCAAGAGCATTCCAGTTTAGACGCACGTCTATTTGATCGATTATTTCGATTAATTTTCTTTACTTGATATAGTTATCACTTTGTCAATTAATGCATTTTAACAGCCAATTATGCATCATAAGCAAATAGTTGTCACACTTTTCACTTTCACTTTTCACACTCTAAAAAAAAAGGTTCTAGGTTATATGGCACCATAAATGGTTCTTGGCTCGTAATCATAGGGGAACCTTTTTTAGTGCTATATAGCACCAATGTTGGTGCTTCAGTGGTTCTTCAGCGGTTCTTCAGAGGTGCTATTAGTAAAAGAACCGGTGAAGAACATCTGAAGAACCACTGAAGCACCAAAATTGGTGCTATATAGCACTAATAAGGTTCCCCTATGATTACGAGCCAATAATTATTTTTGGTGCCATATAGAACCTTTTCTTTTAGAGTGTAGCCTATCCTATTTATCACGGTTTATTTTTATTATTATCATTACATTGTTACAATATTACAAAATAGTTCAACGATAATGCAAAAGGTAGAACACAAAAATATCAAACCATTGTTTTGGCCAACAACAAAAAAAAATTAATTAAAAAGGCAACATGAAACACATGTGACAACTTGCCCCAACCTGACGTTTCTGAAAAATATCATTGTTCCCAGGCCAGAACACAGTTCAACCTTTCAGTTACATTTCTAGTTGACTGTTGTTTGAATAGCCCATATCTCAGTGGGGTAGAATTTTGATTTGTCTCATACAAGTGTTTTTGTATGACTCTGTAGGCTATTCCCAACTTGTTATTTAATAGGCCCATATCTCAGTGGGGAGCTATTACTAAAATATGATACAGAATTTTAGTCTGAAGGACAGATTTCACTAAATTATTGTAATTTAAGAGGGCTTTGAATTAGATGTTTGAAACAAACCCACAAACCCTATAAACACAGAACGTTCCCCTAACGTTCCCATATGGTTCCCGTTGGTTATTTTTGTGGGGAGCCAAATAAGAACGTTCTGGGAACCAAAAAATTGTTATCTGGGTATAGAAAACACACAACACTGGACTTTTGACTCAAACCCTATAGAACTGAGAAACAGCCCTTGTGCCTTATCTGTTTTTGGCATTGGAAACGTTGGTCAGTTTATTATTTCTCTAATGTTATTACATTTTATGCATTTTGGGGACACATTTCTGTGTGTGATCCAGGTGAGAGCTGCTGGTGCAGCACGGACAGTAGAGGCGTCCGATTACACAGTAACACACTGTCACTATTGCTCCCCCACATCATGGGCTATTTTTGGCCAGTGCGTTAGCTCATTATATTGAGTTTTCTTCTACCCTCCCTGCCTTTTGGCAAGCAAACGTGCGCGTGACAGTTCGAGAGAAGAGTCTCGGTGAGCGCAATACCTTGTCTTGCAATCTTTCTTTGCCCTTTCACCCATTTATTCTGTATTTTGCGCCACTACACCACGGTTTGTCCCGGTGCGATGAGAAGACAGCTGTCGTACACTAGTTTTCCAAAGAAGCGTCACGGGACGCGTCTCAAATAATCCACTCCGACTGAAGCGCACCGCTCGCTGCCTCCGTGAACTTCTTCTGTTGCTTTTGACGAGATTTAGAACATTTGATCACACCTCATACATTTTTTTACTATCCCCAAAGCTTTGCAGAAGATCATGGAGACTAATCCTATACCCATTTTGACTATCCAAACGACCCCCTTTGACGACCAGAGGCCAGGGACAAATGGACTGCGAAAGAAGACCGCTGTTTTCGAAAGTAAAAAGAACTATCTTCAAAATTACATCCAAAGTGTGCTGTCCTCCATCGACTTGAGGGACCGTCAGGGATGCACTATGGTGGTGGGCAGCGATGGAAGATACTTCAGCCGGACTGCAACTGAAGTCATCGTTCAGATGGCCGCTGCCAACGGGGTAAGGTGGTGTTTATATTTTATTTATTTTATGTAGGCCTATATATCATGGAGTTTATAAAGTCAAATAAAACTCTCATGTATGCTATGTGTTTTTAGTTCACTATTATGATTATGATCAGCCCATTTATTTATTTATCTGATAAATATTATAGTTGTTCTTTTTTGTTTATTTATTTGTTTCCTAATAAACTTTATAGATTTTGTAGTCTTATCTAATTAAAAAATATATATATTTATTCATATAGGTTTTCTGATCTATATCATCAAAAACATCAGCTAAATTAATTAAAGCCCCTTTATTGATTTATTGATAAATATAGATTTTCTAGTCTAGAAAATAAATGCATTTGTTTATTTATTTCCTAATAAACAACATTATTTTGTCTAATGAAAATTTAGTTATTTATTTATTTAATAGATTTTCTGATCTATACAATCAAAAGGGCAACATAGGCCTATTAGTTAAATGAATGAAAACCCATTTATTTATTTATAGATTATCTGATTTTTATAGCGGCAATCAAAATGTATTTACTTATTTATTTACCAATTAGAATATTCATTATTATTAATGTTGTTATAATATTTGATTGTTATAATTTCAAGTGTCTATGAAAAATGCTCAAGTTTTATATCATGATTTGTTGTATGTCTGGTGAACATGTTTAGTTTCATGATTCAGTATAACATGGATTTATACTTCACATGGTTACATTATATCATGTTTAAGAGTTAAACTCAACAAACTGAGCATATCATGGTGAAAGTTTTAAAGCTAAATCTCTTTCGCTGGCCTGGTCAAATCCTGTCTTATCTGTTGTGCCATCCCTCCCCTGCACACTCTTCCCGGAGAGCCGCTGTTTCCCTTGTTTTGACCTCTCATTTTCATGTCCGAACTACAGGGAAACCCAGAACATATGGCCATGAGCCAAGATGCTTCATCAACTCTGTTCATCTACCTTTATAGCATATTTTATTGTATTGCTTCTAAGATACAATGTTTTTCAGTCGGTGCATAAAGCCTGAAGTCATTGTTTTGATGCTCTAAATACTGTTATTCCCTTTATATTATACAATACAGCCACATTATTCCTCCCTCCTTAATTCTCTTTCTCTGAATCAGTGACATTCTTCATACAAACTCGGTAGCTCTCAGAGACATGATATACAGACGTTGTGTATCCAAAAGCATGCAGCACCTTATATGGATAAGCTGTTCAAAGAGTGCTGGGAATACAGTTCACACTCACAGAGCTTCAACTAAGAGATGCATGTAAAAGCGACAGGATAAGCAAAGCATCAGTGAGGTATTTAATTAGCATATTGCACACAAAAAAGACTAGGGTCAGTGCACTTACTCATCATTATAAATGCTTGAGTGAGAGATGCCAAATAACTCACTATTAATAGAAAGTGGCTGCTCTTGTAAAGCTTAATGAGTCACAAAGTTGCTGAGATGTCTGAGCTGCTGTCTTGTGAGCTAGATAGACGGAAACAAGCAGTATCTGTCAATATTCAGAGCGCTTGACAAATGAGGTTGCAATTTATGGAAACAGGATTGTATGTCAGGTCTGCTTTGAGGCATTGTATTGCAAGTAAAGAGCCCTGCACACGTCTGTTTAGTTTTGTCCCTGTTTCAGCTCATCAATCCCACAGGAATGAGCTACCAGACAGATGTAGTTGTTGATCTGGTATTTAGCAGTAGCCGTGACTGGCGCCTCTGAAGGGGGCAGGTTTAAAGCCCACCGCATAATGTTATGATGACCCCTGCTGAAGGTCTGGACGTAAAGAGGCCGTTCAGGATCTAAAGTACACTTTTACACTTTTCATTTAAAAAATGTATGACTTTCGTTATTCTGTGGGACATATTTGTACCTTATTTACCCCTAGAAGATTCATTTATACACAGACCAGGCATAACATTATGACCACCTTTCTAATATTGTGTTGGTCATCCTTTTGCTGCCAAAACAGCCCTGACACGTCGAGGCATGGACTCCCCTGAAGGTGTGCTGTGTTATCTGGCACCAAGATGTTAGCAGCAGATCCTTTAAGTCCTGTTAGTTGTGAGGTGGATTGGACTTGTTTGTTGAGCACATCAAACAGATGCTCGATTGGATAGAGATCTGGGGAATTTGGAGGCCAAATCAACACCTCAAACTCGTGCTCCTCAAAAACCATTCCTGAACCGTTTTGGCTTTGTGGCAGGGTGCATTATCCTGCTGAAGGAGGCCACTGTTTCTATGAAAGGGTGTACATGGTCTGTAACAATGCTTATAGGTAGGTGGTACATGTCAAAGTAACATCCACATGGATGGCAGGACCCAAGGTTTCCCAGCAGAACATTGCCCAAAGCATCACACTACCTCCGCCGGCTTGCCTTCTTCCCATAGTGCATCCTGGTGCCATGTGTTCCCCAGGTAAGCGACGCACACGCACCCGGCCATCCACGTGATGTAAAAGAAAATATGATTCAGCAGACCAGGTCACCTTCTTCCATTGCTCTGTGGTCCAGTTCTGATGCTCACCTGCCCACTGTTGGCGCTTTTGGAAATGCTCTGACCCAGTCGTATAGCAATCACAATTTGGCCCTTGTCAAACTCGCTCAAATCCTTACGCTTGCCCATTTTTCCTGCTTGTAACACATCAACTTTGAGGACAAAATGTTCACTTGCTGCCTAATATATCCCACCCACTAACGGGTGCCATGATGAAGAGATAATCAGTGTTATTCACTTCAGTGTTATTCATAATGTTTTGCCTGATCGGTGTATATTACTACTCAAAGTAATATGCACATTTTAGAGCTTGTATCTAAAGTATAAATTTGCACTTTAACATTTTTACACTTTCCATTTCAAACCCGTATGACCTTATTTCTTCTCTAAACCCAAAAGTGTTGAAAAATATATATTTTTTCTTTTTCTACAGTGAGAGTCAATGAAGTCCAAAACATCATTGGATTCCATTGACTTTCAATGTATGGGAAAAATCAAACTTCACACCAATGAAATTAAAACTTCGTTTTCAGATAGGACGTCTCGTCATTGGACACAATGGGATCCTGTCCACCCCAGCAGTCTCCTGCATCATCAGGAAGATAAAAGCCAGTGGTGGGATCATTCTCACCGCAAGCCACAGTCCAGGAGGCCCAGGAGGAGACTTTGGAATCAAATTCAGTGTCGCTAATGGAGGTGAGAACATTACAGAGACACCCTGCATGAAAGCACCTTCAGAATGATAACGGTGACTGTACTTTCAATATGTAATATTATAATATCAGCCTTTAAGGGAATCGCTATGCCAATGATGTCATGACCTCAGCTTAACATGACCTTTTTGTAAGCTGTCATGAACAACTATTTACAGAAAACAGAGTGAAACCCAAGAGGAAATATCTTCTCTGGACATATTGTCATATCTATGGACCTAAATAAATATGTGGGTCTGTAAGATTTTGTTTAATGTTTTTGGAAGAAGTCTCTTTTGCTCACGTCAGTCTTCAGTGTCACATGATCCTCCAGAAATCATTCTTATATGCTGATTTGGTCCTCAAGAAACATTTCTTATTATTAGCAATGTTGTGGTGCTTAATATTTTTGTGGAAAATTATAGTTTTAAAGGATTATTTGATAAAAAGAAAGTTCAAAAGAACACTATTTATTTGAAATACATTTTCTATAATGATGTAAAGGTCATTCTGTCACTTTTGATCGATTGAATACATTCTTGCTGAATAAAAGTATAAATAAAAAATTACTGACCCCAAACCTTTGAATGGTAGTGTCTGTTATCATCATATTCAAGATGTCGTATCCAGCTATCACAAATATGTGAATATGCATCATGATGCAGCCTATTTTAGATATATCCATCCATCCATCCATCCATCTTATTGTCATCCAACATGTTGTTGTTGTTTTAATATTTTAGGTGTTTTGTTGAAATCTGCCACTGTTTCTTGTTCCCAGGGCCTTCTCCAGACACAGTAATGGAGAGGATCCATCAGGTCAGTCGCACACTAGAGGAATACGCCATCTGCCCTGACCTCCACATAGACCTGTCCCGCCTTGGCCGTCATGACTTTGACTTGGAGAACAAGTTCAAGCCTTTCAGAGGTGAGCGGTATAAACACACTCCAATGCTTGCATTTACTGTTATCACAAACTTTATGTACTGAACATAAACATGTTCTTCCTCTGCTTTCCAGTTGAGATTGTGGATTCAGTCGAGATCTATCTAAACATGCTGAGGGGAATTTTTGACTTCGGTGCCATCAAGAACTCGCTGACAGGTCCAAAACAGCTGAAGATCCGAATAGATGCCATGAATGGAGGTAAACTCTTGTGGACAGTTGCTAATACCTATATGCAGATTTATATATGTATGTAGCGTCAATCTTCATGTCATCTGTTTCAGTTATGGGACCATATGTCAGAAGAATCCTATGTGATGAGCTCGGGGCTCCAGCTAATTCTGCTGTTAACTGTGTCCCTCTGGAGGACTTTGGAGGCCAACACCCCAACCCTAACCCTGCTTTCGCTGCAACTCTGGTGGACTCCATGAAGGGGGGAGAGTTTGGCTTCGGGGCTGCTTTTGATGCAGATGGGGTGCTTATCTCTTACCATCTGACAATCCTTTGCAAATCACTTACAAATTACACAAACAGAAACTTTATCAGAATTATAATCAAGAAAAAAGAATCAAGGCTGTTGAACAAAATTATTGCTGGATTATTTCCAGCATCTTTGTCAGGGTCTTGTTTTGATTGCTGTTCTTTATTAATATTTATCTGTTTTCATTCTGTTTTATTTTTTGCTATCACTATTTCTTCATATTGCAAAGAAGTGAGAAACTGGAAATGCTGTTCATAATTTTTTTATTTTTTTTGAAAGAAGTCTCTTATGCTCACCAAGGCTACATTTATTTATTTGGTGCTTGTTCAAGAAACATTTTTTATTATTATCAATGTTGAAAAAAGTTTTTTTTTTTTCCCTCAAAACCATGATATTATTTTCTCACGATTCTTTGATAAATTGAAAGTTCAAATTTACAGCCTTAAGTCTCTACTGTGAAACAAATCTTACTGTCCCAAACTTATGTATTCTTCATCCGTTTTAAATGATACAGCAGCTGGTTATTTAATACAACAGATCAGTGAACAATAAATGAATATCAAGTAACCTACTTTTTAGATAAAAATAGCATGTTGCTTGTTCAGTCAAATTAGGACAGAACTAACTGTTGTATAATGTTGGCTATGTTTGTCTTATGTACAGGATCGTTACATGATTATGGGTCAGGACGGGTTCTTTGTGAGCCCGTCAGATTCACTGGCAGTGATGGCTGCAAACCTCTCCTGCATCCCTTACTTCAGTCAGAGAGGAATCAGAGGATTTGCCCGCAGTATGCCAACCAGCACGGCCATTGACAGGTAAGAAAACCGTGCTAATTTACAGACTGTGAAAAATTAACCTATTTTTATCTAAAGAACATTCACAGAAATGTAGATGTTAAATGTTTTTGATAGGACTCTTTTAACATGCTCTCATATGATACTGCTGAAATGCCATTATTCACAGACATGCTGCAGACTTCTGAAATGTAACAAGTCATCAGCAAAAGTTGCTCAAACCACTCTTGTCTGATAAGAACGTACTATTAAACCTCTCACAGAATTACCACATGTTGAGCTTTAATTTTTACTTTTAAATTCAACATGACTGTTGTGCAGAATCTTGAATATTAATTATTAGGGGTGTAACAATATATTGTGTCACAATAAATCGCAATACAAAAATGCAACAATATGCATCATGGATATTGACAATCTGTATTGTATATATTTCACCCAAAATGAAAATTACTGTGTGAGAAAAAAATGCAAGTTTACAGAGTTTTAGTGTCAGTACTACATTAAACTATACACCGATCAGACATAACATTATGACCACTGAAAGGTGAAGTGAATAACACTGATTATCCCTTCATCACAGCACCTGTTAGTGGGTGGGATATATCAAGCAGCAAGTGAATATTTTGTCCTCAAAGTTGATGGAAAAATGGCCAAGCGTAAGGATTTGAGCGAGTTTGACAAGGGCCAAATTGTGATGGCTGGACGATTGGGTTAGAGCATCTCCAAAACTGCAGTTCTTGTGGGGTGTTCCCGGTCTGCAGTGGTCAGTATCTATCAAAAGTGGCTCAAGGAAGGAACAGTGGTGAACTGGCGAAAGGGTCATGGCCAGCCAAGTTTCATTGATGCATGTGGGGAGCGAAGGCTGGCCCGTGTGGTCCAATTAAACAGACGAGCTACTGTAGCTCAAATTGCTCAAGAAGTTAAGGCTGGTTCTGATAGAAAGGTGTCAGAATACACAGCATTGCAGTTTGTTGCTATGGGGCTGCATTGTCGCTGACCAGTCAGGGTGCCCATGCTGACCCCTGTCCACTGCCGAAAGCGCCAACAGTGGGCATGTGAGCATCAGAACTGGACCACGGAGCCCCACCACACAACTTACAGGACTTAAAGGATCTGCTGCTAACATCCTGGTGCCAGATACCACAGCACACCTTCAGGGGTCTAGTGGAGTCCATGCCTCAACGGGGCAGCAAAAGGGGGACCAACACAATATTAGATCATAATGTTATGCCTGATCAGTGTATAATGTTGAATATAATGTATAATAATGTAATGGGGGAATATGTGTGGTTCCTGATAATGCCAAATGTCTTATTTTACCAATAAAAAGGGGCCTACATTATTTTAAATATATCTAGTCAGTGACTGAGTGCAAGCATATTCATCTAAAATAATAGTTTTTTCAGCTTTGGAATCATTTTATTTATTTATTCTGGTGTCACCATTAGGACAATGCATTGGGTTACCAGCACTAAGTCCAAGCCTATTCATTTCCAGCCCCATTGTAATACCAAATGTAGCATTTTTATCAACAGTATATTTTTTGTTAGCCTTTTACCATATGTCTTGGAGTATCATAATAATATTGTATCGTAAATTCAGTATCGAATCGTGACATGAGGGTATAGTTATACCCCTATTAATCATGTGCCTACAACCTATTTGCTTGCACATGTAGTTCACTGCCAAAGAAACTGGTTGGTTCTACTTAGTTTTAAAATCATTTCACACTGCTTTCAACCATTACTTTTCTTGACTTTCACATTTGTTTGTCATATTAAGAGACAGTGACATTATCCCTTAATATGCTGCGCGAGATCGGAGCTGTTTAAAGAATAGCCAGTCAACTCTCAAAATAATTTATAAGCTGATGATCAGGGAGGAAATCATCCATCACTATTTTGGTTCATTTTCTTGTGCAAGACACTGAACGGTAAAAGCATTAGTGATGGGGCCAGAGGTTACAGTGTGGAGACTCACTCCCTAAGAATAACAGTGTTAGCTCAACCCTGCTCTCCTGTGGACACCATTCACCCCACTAAAAATAACTTTCAGGGGGCATCATGCTAAAGACTCGCCTGTTTTGAGACAGGATCTTGTGCTTTGAGAAATTAATAGCGATTTCATACAATTAGATGACATTGGTTAAATGTAAAGTATAATTTTGCGGGTATTACAATACTTTTTCTTATCCTATGTAGTTTGTAGCTTATTTTGTGGCTCTGTGGTGCTAACAAAACATTACCCAGTCAGATACAGCAAAAGCTCAACCAATGGTGTCAGTTGGGGGCGGGGTTACCTGTTTTGCTGATCGATGTGGAACAGAGAGGTTTTTTTTTCTGTTTGAGTTCTTTTTGACATTTAGCCTACACACTTCAGCTTTCAAATGTTTAAAAAAATAACAAAAACCATCTTTACTGGTCCACTTCTCTTCTATACATTAAGTTTGCAACTTTCAGCAATAACGTGAACCTGATTGATATGAAATGGCCTTATTGAAGGGATAGTTCACTTAAAAAGGAAAATTCTGTCATCATTAACTCACCTTCATGTCGTTCCAAACCTGTATGACTTCCTTCTTTGAAACTCAAAAGAAGATATTTCGAGAATTTTATTTTATTTTTTTCTTTCTTGTCCATATAATGGAAGTCAATGGTAACCTTAACGGTTTGGTTACCAACATTCTTCAAAATATATTATTTTGTGTGTTTCACAGAAGAGAGAAAGACATACCAGTTTGTAATGACATAAGTATGAATAAATTATGATGGATTTTCATTTTTGAGTGAACTATCCCTGTAATGCTGGCAGTCAAATAGAAAGTGAGGTTATTTAGCGCTACCCAATCGGTCATTAAAAACAGCCATAAAGTGCTTATTATTTCATAACACCAGAATTAAGTCTGATTTCCTTCCATCAATATTGTTTTTGTTCTGTGACTCATTATTCACTTCCTGGAGGCTTTGCAAGGTTGATTCAATGTCATTAACAGACTGTCAATGAGACTTTAACTACCGGTGTGGCTAAGATAAAGAAAGCGAGGTTGAGTCTACATTTGGCCTGAGTTTGTACCTTATGAAGTATAGTTACAGCTAAGCAGAGTGTCATATTTTCCATTCTGTAAATGATAGTTAAGTAAGAATGGGTGCTCCCAGCCTAGAAACAGTTCTAGATTGTTTCCTTTTTCATTCTCTCTTACGTTGAAGTCACCCTCCAAATTTAAACTGCTGCCTTCCAGGCTAAAGGTGCGGTCACTTCATGTTACATTCACTTCCTTTTGATCGCATGTGAACGTGGCATCATGGAGACGGCAGGATATGTGCAGTAATTTTGGTTTTTGCAGCATACTGAAGTTCAGGTTTGGTGCACCTGGGTCCCAGATAAGTGGTGGATAATGGATGGATGATAGATGGATGGGTGGATGATGGATGGATGGGTGGATGGATGGAGGACCTACAAGGACTTCTAACCAATAATGGAGTAGTCACCGACTTTTTGGCTCAATAAAATACAGAATTTTGTCTTTATACTGACATCTAATTTTATGCAAATGTTTTCAGTTGCAATGCCATTGAAGAAATGTGATTTGTACTTGAAAATTACAAACCAATCAGTAATTTTTTGCCATGTATGCCATCACCATATCATTCTACATGTGTTTATTGCTTGTAAAAGTTTTTTTTAATAAATTATACATATTTTTTAAATATTAAAAAAATAAAAAGTAAAGTATATATATATTTAATTAAAATTCATGTGTTTTAATTATTTTATTTTTATGTTGGAGCCAGTCAAAAATTAGCAGGACAACTAAAAAATGAAATGGAAATGGCCAAAAATATGCAATGTTGAGCCCTGTTATATTAGGCTACACTGTAAAAACAAACAAACAGTTGAGCTAACTTAAAATAATAAGGCAACTTATCGCATTCGACTATTTGAGTTAACTCAACTAATCCACTACACACTGTAAATTTAAATAAAAAAAGTAAGTTACCTGGTTGCCTTAAAATTTTGAATTCATTGAAATAAGAGTTAATACAATGAACATTTGAGAATCGACATCACCCTTTATTCAAATATTATTAAAAGATTTTGTAAGCATATTGCATAATTGTGTGTTTTATTTGTAATAAAGGAGTGAAACAGGCCACATTGTGATATTTTCATGATTTATCACAAAATTATTATTTTTATTTATGTGGTTCAGATACAATAATATTTTGAGTTTCTATTTATTAAACCAATTTCCTTCATTGTATTAACTCAATTTTTTTATTTCAATGAACTTAAGAGAGTTTTAAGGCAACCAGGTTACTTACTTTTTCAAGTTAAACCAACAATATTTTTTTACAGTTTTTTACAATATGACTGTCTTCATCTCATGTACATGAACATATATTTGCACAATATATACTTTTTAAATGTCCACACACCATACATTTTAATTCACAACACCATTAGGAAAGAGAATCGAGTCAGAAAAGGAACTGACCTTATTTAATTAGCCATTGAAATGAACCATAAAGTAAACATTTTTATATTGTAGTCCTTAAAAGTCAGATTTTATAGTGCTGGATCTGGTGATAGAGAATAACATGAATCTTTATCATTCTGTCCAACTAATCTGAACTGTTTTTCTAAGCCATGAATGTCTCCTGGGGTGTGAGTTGTTGAAGCGAGGCATCTCTGCTGCTGTAAACCTTTTTAGGCGACGAGCGAGCTCTAGGCTGTGGCTGTGTTTATACTGTGGACCTCTCAGGAGTGTGTGTTTGTTAAGTGGCAGTGGAGATAATCTACTGGAGCATGTGTGTGCTGTAGGTCTGGTGTGTGTTTGCAGCTCTCTGTCTTTATATGTGCGTGTATGACTGTGTTTAAGGATGTACGGATGGAAAGGAAACATCTGCCGTGCTCCCTACACGTGGGAAAGGGAAGAGAGAATGTGTGCTATCAATGTGACCATGCACTGAGGATGAACTGCTGAAATATGGGGAAATTACACACAAGAAAATCCAGTCAAACTGTAACTGCAGTCCAGTGTGTTTGCTGTAACCATATTCTAAACCCATTTAATGATATAAATACATCTTTATATTACATCCTGGGACTTTTTACTGTTTGTATAACTCTGCTACCCTGTGTTTGCACATTCAGACAAGCTGTCAGTCTGTGCGTTAAGGGTGGGGATTTTAAGTGACTCTTTGGGCAGGTAATCGTTACATCAGTAGGTGGCAAAAAGGGACGGTTTTTAAGAGTGAGTCATTGAGTAATTCACTGAACTAATTTGTTCAAAGGCATTGATGCATCCAGGAACAAAATAAGCAACTGTCTTTATGAACAAATCATTGAATCATTCACTTATGCCGAGTTCTCATTGCTCGATTTTCTCTGTCAGGTGCGCAAACTCCGTTTCACAACCAAATGCATGCGAGAAGTGATAAGGAAAAAACAGAAGATCACGCATGTGTGAGACTGGAATTGTTATTAAAAATGATAGCCCGCAAGAAGCTTGAGGTCCAAATCGTCTGTGCGCTGATTTGCAGCGAAAAGGAAAAAAAGATTATGGAGGAGGAAATGGTTGGGGAGACGCAGGCAGTTCTGCATTGTGTGTTCTGCGAAGAGAGTTGGAGGTAAATAAATAATTTTCCAATGTGCTGCTGTTGTGGCTGGTCAAGCAAACGTTTGTGCTCTGTTTCTGCTTGATATAATTCTAAATATATCTATTAAAATACTGATATTCTGGTTCCTTGATATTCCCGCTGCCCTGTATCTTGCTCTCTCATTGGCTGTAAGTCATCACTGTTGACGTCATTTTCAGTCAGAACACATTTCGCACAGCAGGACTTTGAATCGCTGACAGGTCCAGATATTTAGCATGCCAAATATCTCATAATATTATTGCAGATTCTCTCAGATCGCAGCTTTGATAATTCACACTGAGTGATTGTCATTCGCGTGAATGAGCACCGATCTGCCTCCGATTTGTGGCATTTGTCTGCGATTTCGCCTGTCGGCGAATGAAAATCGGGGCTATAATCGTGCAGTGTGAACTCAGCATTAACCGATTTGTTCAGCAACACTGATTTATTCAGGAATTCCAATATAAGCGACGGTCTTTTATAAGTCACTTAGTCATTCAACAACGCTGAGGCATTCAGGAACAAAACTCTTTATGAAAGAGTTATTAAATATGCACTGAACTGATTCTGTAACAAAATAAGTCATTCGGTGCGTCCGAAAATCACGTACTGTCTGAGTAGGTATTATATTTGAATTTGAACTCACTTCATTTATGACCATTAAAAAATTGGTTATATATATTTTGAATGCGTGTAGTATGAATGTAATCCGGATTTACTACATCTGCCATTATCATGTGGCCTACCAGCACCTCCATTTCATAAATCCTCTCAGGAAAGTAAGGCCCTGTCCCAAATGGCAACCTAAACCCTCACTCTCTTTCTCTGAGTCCGCACTTTCACTACGTAATGCCGCTTTGACTGCCGGGAAGAAGTCCGCTGCATAACCCACACCAGTGCGGGCTCGGCAGAAGTGCGCATCGAGGGCGCATATCGACCTCAAAGGGGCGCTCGCGAGCACCCTTCTGAGACCTAAAATGACAAATGGGACACCCTGCGGTCTCGTGGACTTAACGGACACGCGCACGCAGCGGCCAGTGTAAGTCCACAAGACCGAAAGTGCACATGAAGTGTGCCATTTGGGACAGGGCCTAAAGTACTATTAATGCACACTTCAGAATCTCGCCGGAAGTAGTAGGTCATCCAGGGACTTTTCGCCTACTTTTTTGCGAGTACTATGGCCCTGTACCAAATGGCACCCTAAACCCTCACGGTCTTCTTCTGAGTCCGCACTTTTACGACGTAATGCCGCTTTGACTGCTGGGAAGAAGTCCGCTGCGTAACCCACAGCAGTGCGGGCTCGGCTGAAGTGCGCATCGAGGGCACATATCGACCTCAAAGGGGGGAGCTCGCGAGCACCCTTCTGAGACCTAAAATGACAAATGGGACACCCTGCGGTCTCGTGGACTTAACGGACACGCGCATGCAGCGGCCAGTGTAAGTCCACAAGACCGAAAGTGCACATAACGTGTGCCATTTGGGACAGGGCCTATGAATTCAGACATTCTACTCTGTTGACGTACTGTTTTTCGTACTGTTTGAATTATTCACTGAACCAATTCGTTCAACGCCACTGATTAATTCAGGAACAAAACAGTGACTTGTGACTCGTTTTTGGCCTTGCCAATTTTGCAATTCCATTGGGTGATGCTAGTGAAGCAAAAATGACACACTTGATATGAAATTATATGAATTTTTGAACTGAAATATACATAAACAGCGCATTATTTGTATAAGCTTAATATCAAAGCATTCTTTCAGTATTTGTTGTTTAACTCTTTTGGTTATTATCTGTGTGTAATGCTACTCACAAGATTAGACTTTATAAGGTGGACAAGTCCTTAAACTATTTGTTTATATTGTAATAAAGCAATTTCAAGCTCTATTGGTGTTCGAAGGTTCACTTTCAAAAATGTTTTAATAATGAATGTAAGGAATGTAAATGGAAATCATTTTAATACAACTGGGGTAGTTTACCATCTTAATTAGACTGCCTGTCAACTCATGCTAACATTATGCCTGTTGATAATTGGGTTTTATTGCCAGATTGTGGTTAGGAACAGCTGCTAACTTTAAAACTCAGCTGAGCATGTTATTTTTCCGTTTTCCGTTCTTTAATAGACAGAATTGTTAAAATCCAGTCACACCCTCATGAACACATATGCATGCAAAATATTTCCGATGCAAGGATAGAGATAGCGCTGCTTGTGTTGGCCACAAATATGAGAATAAATCATCGAAAACAAGTCAACAGGTCAAAGATTTCAGTTTGCTGTCCGTGTGCCAGGCTTTCCATTCTACTCCGTGTCCCTTGAGTCAATAACACTTGTTTTCCCATATTTAGTAATTCCACCCATGAGTAAACAGCTGCATCCTAACTCTCCTCATTTACATCGGTTCCCTGTCATCTGTCCCTTCATCTGATGGGATCTCAGCAACTCATTACCCATAATGCCAGATTGCAGTGTCTGAAAATAGTTATGAATCTAGATCAACTAAGATCAACAAACAGAGAAGGAGACTTGTAATTGCGTTCCTCCTCTTGTTTTCTCGATCTCTTTCATTTTCATAGTCATGAATGATTACAGTTCCCAAATAGAAAACTTGCCGTCTTAACAATAATTCAGAATTACAATATTTGTTCAGAAGTAGGTCTATATTTTTCGGTTTCTGTGACAGCTTGCAGGAGTTTGACAGAATAAGCAAGTTAAACAGGTGTAGACTACACACCGATGATTAAAGTTATGTTTGCTCCTTCAGGCACATGGCTAAATCTCAAAATAAATGTCTGCCAAAATGTCAGCATGGCTTCGTTCTGCTTTTTGCCTTATAAAGACACTGGATTGAGAAGACGAAATATGATACTAAATGTACTACCAATGAATGTGTAGAAAGCTGAATGGCAATTACATAGTTTATCAAAGGATCATTACCTCGACATCCATCTTCTTTCACATCATTTATATATATTAATTAAAAATATATAATACTGTATTATTAGGATTCCTAAAATATGTTCCATGTGGTAACATAACAAAATCCGGCCCCAAAAAATGGCCCTCAAATGACTTAAAGCCACAATATGTAATATTTTCGCTAAGCTTTTATTATGCCGCAGACTAACGCACGTTTCGCACATATTCCGTCTGCGGTGCGTGTTGCGGTGCGGAAAATGGGATGCAGGATATTGTGCTTTCACATATGCTGTGTTTGCAGTGCGCAACTTATCCGGCGGTTGTATACCACAAACACAGCCTTTATTCATTATTTTTACTTCAAACCCAAATGTTGTTACTGAAAATGGCTAGTCATCATTGCAATTTTCTTTGTATAGCCATACACTCTTTCATAGATGTCACGTTTATAAACGCACTACATTTAAACAGCGTTTTATTCAATTCATTACTTGTTAGGAGTGTTTATATAGCCTAATGTACATTTAGCTTGCTCACGCCAGTGGCAAAACATTTAGGTTATAGCCTAAAATCACAAACATTTTAAATTAAAACGTACAACAGGCTAGACAAAAACAGCCGACTCTCGTCTTTTTTTTTTTTTTTTTATCTTTTTTTAAAAGAAATCCTGCAGGTCATAACGAAATTAGTTTTTCCACTTCCAAGAAAGGACGAGTGCTCTCCATTATGTCACCTTTTTTACCTAAATGACAGGTAAAGGGGTCGTTTTCCTTGCTTTACCCGAGGAAAAAAGCCATGCGTTGACTTTGAAACAGAGTAGACTTTAAATTATATCCATCTGTGGTGGAATTACAAAATTTTTGCGTCAATGTTTATTTTAATGCGAACAATATGCGATCGCCGCACTGCTGCAGATGCACCACTCCTGGAACGGATTGACGGACAGCATCCGCATGCAGTGTGAAAGCTGTAATCTGTTAACATGGGTACGGGAAAAGATACGCACTGCATACGCACTGCAAACAGAGTATGTGTGAAACGTCCGTAATGCTTCCGCTTCTTCCGGTCATGCGTATGTGGGGCAACACAGCGCTGTTTTATCATATTACATACATTTGAGTGTGTTGAAAGTTATGTTATAATGCTACTCTGTGCGTTTGCTCTGTGGCTACTATGAGACACTTGCTGCACACTGCAGTAAGATAGATCGATATTAGGCATGGTAAATCATGGTACTCGTGGTAAATCAAGAAAACGAGATTTAAACAATAAGACTAAGGGCCCTATCTTGCACCCAGCGCAATTGACTTTGTACACCGACGCATGTGTCATTCCTATTTTGCACCCGCGCAAATCGCGCTTTTCCCTCCACAGAAGCACGTCGCTAAACTAGTGAATGAACTTGCGCTACCTGGGCGGTTCAGCGCAAAAAAGGAGGCGTGTTCCGGCGCAAACAATCCCTGGTGCTATTTTGCTGTTCCATTAAACAATTGCGCCACTGACCAGAAAAAACCTTGTCTAAAGTAAGTGGCGCGTTGCGCGTTGTTCATTATGCTATTTTAAGGGCGCATGCTTGACCATAATGTATAGCGTGCACAACGCGCATACACTTTGCTCATGTAATCTACACAGATGCAACAGTTATTTTTGCAAATCATAAATTGTTACACTAAAAAATATTAACACATGAGATGACGGAAATCATTGTGGTGTGCCACGAAGATGTGAAAAAATAGGCATAAATCTAGCTTACAAATTATTCAGGCTAATTGTAGTCTAATAATTAAGGAGACCTGTTTGTCCAATAGTGGCAACTTCTGGCAAGACATATATGTATATAAGGACATCTAACAAATTGGTTTGTCCGTCAAGAACCAGAAAAAAAAATCGGTGAGGGTGGACGCAGCGATGTCCTCTGCTGGCGTCAGGTCCTGAGTAGAGGCAGATCCACCTCCCGTTACACGGCGTGCCCGATTGATGCTGGCAAGCTTGGACTTTCCCCGTCTTCTGATGTCATTGTAGCGCTTGCGGCACTGGTGCGACGTCCTGGGGATGCCAGCTGATGAAACAATTGTGGCTATTTCCTCCCACGCCTGTTTAACCGACGCTATTTTGGGTGGGTTTCTCCCATCCCCATACAACACAACTTCTCTGTCTTTCACTGCTCTTACAAGAACATCAGTCTCCTCGGCTGTTCAAGATTCAAGATTCAAGATTCAAGAGTTTTATTTGTCACATACACAGTTATATACACAATATACAACTGGCAGTGAAATGTAAACAGGTCCGCTCCATGGACAGTGCAAATAACAGTTACAAGAAATTAAAATAGAAATAGAATAAAATTAGAATAAAAAGTATTAACATAAGTAGAATTATAAATAAATCAAGTAAAAGATAAAAATAGGAAATAAGATAAAAATAAAAATATAAAGATTAAAATATAAAAATATAAAAAAATAAGTGGATATGATAAGTGAGATAAACTGTAGACTTAGAAATAAGTGGTTAACATAAATATATATATATGTATATATAAAGAAGTATAATGTGCAAGGTTTATTACAGGTTGTTACATAGTAACAATAGGAACGTAAAGTGCAGTGCAATGGCAGTATGTGGATGTTAATGTTTAAACTGGATGTTTATGCGTGTGCGGGGTGAAGTGAAGTCACGTGACTGAGTTCAGGAGTCTGATGGCCTGGGGGAAGAAACTCCTCCTGAGTCTTTCAGTCTTTGCCATCAGGCTACGGAAGCGCTTACCAGATGGCAGCAGGGTGAAGTGAGAGTTTGCAGGGTGATTAATGTCTCTGATGATTTTGGTAGCTCTACCTCTGCAGCGTTTGGTGTAGATGTCCTGCAGAGACGGGAGAGCTGAGCCTGAGATGCGCTCGGATAAGCGCACCACTCTTTGCAGGGCTTTGCAATCGTGACTGGTGCTGTTCCCGTACCACGCTGTGAACCGCTCCTGGCGTGCGCCTGGTAAATACGCCATAATAATAGCAATCCATAATGGAACTTGCGCACCTGCTTTTACTGGGAATGTTGGATGACGCTCTGATTGGTTTATTCACGTTACGCCCAAACCACACCTATGAATAATGAAGCTACTTCAGACCAACCCATTTTAGATTTGCGCCGGGCGCAAGAGCCATTTATCCCGCCGGGAAAATAGCAACAGCGCCGAGACCCGCCCACAAAGTTACTTGCGCTTCGCGCTTTGACACTTGCGTTTCAGATCGTTAAAATAGGGCCCTAACTGTGTTGAGCTATATAACAATGGTTAGTTTTCTGTAGATTAATGTATGCAAACAGTTGCTCACCTGTCTAATAAAACACATAATATATTAAAGCGTCTTTGGTTTTTCCATGGTTTCTACAAAATAAAACCGGAAATCGAGGGTAACGTGGGTATGATGTCATTGATAGGCGACGCACGGACACGATCCGTGTCCTGGTTAAAATAGCTTATTTCTCTGGATTTAAACATTCTTGGCAACATTTGGGATAATGTAAGTACACAAGTCAACAAAACTGTTCTAGTGGTTTTTGGATATTTTAATATAAAAAAAATCGATTTTGTGCCTTTAATGATTGACAATCTTATTACATTAAATCACAACAACAAAAGAATGATCAAAAATCAGGTCAAATATAAACTGTTCCCGAACAATGGCACATTTTCACTTTTTATAGTGTAAAGGCCTGTTTACACCAGCTGCAATAACTTTAAAGATATAGTTTAAAAAATCATTCTAAATTATCGATAACGATAATGACACAGAGGAATAATATGATTGGAATCACTTTCAGAATTATTTTTTTCTTAGATGATGAATGATAAAATCAATGACAGTAAATCAGAATCCATACTGTTTTAAAGAGCCTGAGAATTTAAAGTGGAAGTTGACATAACTGAAGTGTGCACTGTGGACGGCACTATCGTTATAGTTATCTTTATAGTTGACGTTCTTGGTGTGTACAGGTCTTAACATTGCAGTGCCATGTAGATGGCCAGTGAGATACAATCTTACTTTCAAATTGGATCTTGTCCAAATAAACTCGGAGTAGGATTGCAATGGAGTTCTCATGCTTCCTGTTTGTTTGCAGGGTTGCTAAGGCTATGAAGGTGGCGCTTTATGAAACTCCCACAGGCTGGAGATTCTTTGGAAACCTGATGGATTCTGGGCGGTGTTCGTTCTGTGGAGAGGAGAGCTTTGGAACAGGTGGGTGCAGTCAGAGTCTGTGTACTTCTCTAAGAGCATATAAAAGCCCTTCTCAAGCTCTTAGATTTGAAAAGTCATTATGAATGTTTTGTCATTATTTACTTCTCCTTATGTTGTTCCAAACATCAAACTAGGATGTTATTTTTCTGTCAATCACAAAAGAAAGCATTTTTTTAAAGGATCGTTTTATGTTATTGACATTTTTGGAGGTCGCTTTTTGTTGGTACATGCCTTCTGGCATTTTGACCACGTCCAAACTGGAGATCTTTATCAGTGTTCTGCTATAAAAGGAAGACAGGCTGGTGAATCATCTGAGATGGTGAGAAAGTGAGAGTGGTCTCTGCTGGCAAAAGCACACTACTCCTCCTCTGCTTTTCTCATAAAAGCACACAGGGTGGGGCACAGAAGAAGAAGGTAAAAGAGTGAAAGGAAAAGAGATTTATTGGATTGTAGTGGTTTTAGTTCTCTAGACACACATAAGAGCTGTTGAGTGATAAACAAAATCAAAACCTTCATCTGGTCAATTGCATTTAGTTTTTGCAACAAAGCACTGCATGTCAAATAACATATTCACCGATCAGGCATAATATTATGACACATCCAAATATTGTGGTGGTCCCCCTTTTGCTGCCAAAACAGCCCTGACCGGTCGAGGCATGGACTCCACTAGACCCCTGAAGGTGTGCTGTGTTATCTGGCACCAAGATGTTAGCAGCAGATCCTTTAAGTCCTGTAAGTTGTGAGGTGGGGCCTCCATGGATCGGACTTGTTTGTTCAGCACATCCCAAAGATGCTCAATTGGATTTGGAGGTCAAGTCAACACCTCAAACTCGTTGTGCTCCTCAAACCATTTGCTTTGTGGCAGGACGCATTATCCTGCTGAAAGAGGCCACAGCCGCCAGGGAATACTGTTTCTATGGAATTGGTGTACATGGTCTGCAACAATGCTTAGGTAGGTGGTACGTGTCAAAGTAACATCCACGTGGATGGCAGGTCCCAAGGATTCCCAGCAGAACATTGCCCAAAGCATCTCACTGCTTCCACCAGCTTGCCTTCTTCCCATAGTGCATCCTGGTGCCATGTGTTCCCCAGGTAAGTGACGCCCACGCACTCGGCCATCCACATGATGTAAAAGAAAACGTGATTCATCAGACCAGGCAACCTTCTTCCATTGCTCCGTGGTCCAGTTCTGATGCTCACTTGCCCACTGTTGGCGCTTTCGGCGGTGGACAGGGGTCAGCATGGGCACCCTGACTGGTCTGTGGCTAGGCAGCCCTATACGCAGCAAACTGCGATGCACTGTGTATTCTGACACCTTTCTATCAGAACCAGCATTCAATTCTTGAGCAATTTGAGCTACAGTAGCTCGTCTGTTTGATCGGTCCACACAGGCCAGCCTTCTTTTACTTAGCCTTACTTTTAATAAAATCAAACTTCATTGAAATCAAGGCTCATTGATGCATGTGGGGAGCACATGCATCAATGAGCCTTGATTTCAATGAAGTTTGATTTTATTAAAAGTAACAGAAACTAACAGTTAACTAACAGCCTTTTCTATAAAGGTGACATTGAAACTGTTTTGGAAATGTTTTAATGTGCATTCATAATTTTATATTTCCTTTTTTTTTTCTTACAAAGCATGTACATGGTTTTCAAATGAGTGTATATATATATATATATATATATATATATACACTCATTTGAAAACCATGTACATGCTTTGTAAGAAAAAAAAAAGGAAATATAAAATTCTATATATAGATAGATATATATATAGATAATTTTATTTTTATTTTTTTAACTGTCATCTCAGAACAATGCATTCAATCTTAAAATATGAAAATCTGCCATAGAAATATTATTTTAAAACTATAATAATCCAACCATATTTGCTGCTTTTCAAATTGTACTTTTATTTATAATTTTTAGTTTTTACTCTAGTCTCTGAACCATACTTTCAGTATTAAAATGAAACTTTGTCATAAAAATTGTTATAACACTATGCTAATCCAAACAGACAGAAAATCTAAAATTTTATTTTCATTTTAATTTCATTAAATATGAGACATGATGTATCAAGAAAAATCAAGGTAAATAAATTGTTGTTGGCCATTTAGAAAAAAATCACCACAGAATGTTATCAGAAAAAAAAAAGAAATCAGAAAATGAAAAAACATTTCAGTGACATATACACTGTATATTCCCAAATTAAATGAACTAGTAAGAATGTGAAAAGGTTTTTTAAACAATTTTATTTTCTTAAAGAGATAGTTCACCTAAAAATGTGGTCATTTACTCACCCTCATGTTATTTCAAACCCCTTCTTTTATGTTTCAACATTTTTTCCCTATGTTTTTTGGTTATTATTTAATTTAAGTAATCTTTAACTCCACTAGGCCAAAAGCCTATAGTTGTAGAAACTCCCATATGTGAAGGTGAGCCCCTGTCTGGTATTGAATGGTTGTGTTTTGGTTGGCAGCTGAATGTGGAATAAGCAACTGGCACTGAATGATGTTGTGAATGATGTTGCTGGGCAGACAGACGCTTGGCCCTGTAGGCGGCAGGGTCGATCTGTAAAGCCTTTGGGGTTTTACACCGTCACGAAGACCTTGAGTGAGACACGAGGCATTGTCTGGAGGTGTCAAAAGAGCAGCCCGCTCATTATTCACCATGTTTCTGACTACGGGATTGTAGTGCTGTCATGGGTCACTTGTCTGTAGCGTTTTCTTTTTTCCTTCCTGTCAGTTGAATTTTCACGAAACACTCTCTACTATGTTAGACATGCATCATTTTATCTGTTGGGGCAGGTATCTGGTTCAAATTGAGTGTGTTTATGGAATATTGGCATTAAGCAAGTTTCCCTTTTGGCTGTGAACCAGGTCATTTCTGCGTCACACTTATTGTTTTGTGAGCTGAGGGAAAGTTAACAGATAATAGTCGGACAAGCTGATAGATGTTGAAATCTGCTTTTTGAACTTTATTGTATTTTGTTGATTTGAGGGGTCAACTAATTGTACAACAATGTTACATTGGCTTACAAGCATCTTTGGCTGCTGGTGGGATATGCGGTAGGCCTGAGCATTTTTTAGTACTACAGCATTAGTCACACACAGAGAACAGCTGTCGGATACACTTCTTCTGACATATGATTACATGAAATAAACCAGATCAAAGACCAAAAGTCATAGAGAAGATGTCAACCATAAATCAAGCAGATGAAGAGTTGACCAGGGGAGTGAGAGCTTTCATTATCATCTCCTGAATTAAAGCAATCTCAGTATATCCCTTCTGGCAGTGTTTCCGTAGTGGGAGGAGGGTGCACTGACAAGAACCACAGCTTCTAGTGCACCTCTTGAGGCCAGGGGAATGAGGTTTACCTGCACAGATCTTTACTAGCTGGCCTCCATTACACTCACCCCCATCCGGGTCACGACACCAATGTAGCCTCTCCAGTTCCACTCACACCACTCTGATCGGGACTCGAACCACCGTGCATGAGAGGCAAGTGCGCAAACAAGGACGCTAAAGACCACAGCCACTAGCGTCAGTCTCTGTGCACCTCTTGAAGGCAGGGGATTGAGGTTTACCTGCACAGCTCCTTAGTTGGCCTCTGTTACACTCACCCCCCTAAACCTCACTCCCATCTGTGTCATAGCACCAATGTAACCCCTCCAGATCTACTCACATCGCTCGGAGCAGGATTAGAACTGGCGTTTCTAGCATGGGAGGCGGGTAAGCTAACAAGGACAGTAAAGACCGCAGCCACTACCATCAGTCACTAGTGCACCTCTTGAAGCCAGGGGAGTGAGGTTCACCTTCACAGCTCTTTACTAGCTGGTCTCCTTAACACTCACCCCCCTTAAACATAACTCCCATCTTGGTCATGGCACCAATGTAGCCCCTCCAGTTCTCACACTGCTCCAATCAGGATTCAAACCGCCGTTTCCAGCATGGCATGCGCAAGGCATGCGCGGCAACAAGGACGCTAAAGACCACAGCCACTAGCGTCAGTCTCTGGTGCACTTCTTGAAGCCAGTGGAGTGAGATATACCTGCACAGCTCTTAGTTGGTCTCTGTTAGACTCACCCCCCTAAACCTCACTCCCATCCGTGTCATGGCACCAATGTAGCCCCTCCAGTTCTACTCACACCACTCGAACCATCGTGCATGAGAAGCAGGTGCGCAAACAAGGACGCTAAAGACCGCAGCCACTAGCATCAGTCACTAGTGCACCTCTTGAAGTCAGGGGAGTGAGGTTTACCTTCAGAGCTCTTTACTAACTGGCCTCCGTAACACTCACCCCCCTTAAACCTCACTCCCATCTGGGTCATGGCACCAATGTAGCCCCTCCAGTTCTACTCTGTTCTACACTGCTACGATCAGGATTCAAACTGCCGTTTCCTGCATGGGAGGCATGCGCGCCAACAAGGACGCTAAAGACCACAACCACTGGCGTAAGTCTCTGGTGCACCTCTTGAAGCCAGTGGAGTGAGTTTTACCTGCACAGCTCTTAGTTGGCCTCTGTTACACTCACTCCCTAAACCTCACTCCCATCCGTGTCATGGCACCAATGTAACCCCTCCAGATTTACTCACATCGCTTGGAGCAGGATTAGAACCGGCGTTTCTAGCATGGGAGATGGGTACGCTAACAAGGACAGTAAAGACCGAAGCCACTAGCATCAGTCGCTAGTGCACCTCTTGAAGCCAAGGGAGTAAGGTTTACCTTCACAGCTCTTTATTAGCTGGCCTCCGTAACCGTAGCACTCACCCCCTAAACCTCACTTCCATCCGTGTCATGGCACCAATGTAACCCCTCCAGATTTACTCACATCGCTTGGAGCAGGATTAGAACCGGCGTTTCTAGCATGGGAGGTTGGTACGCTAACAAGGACAGTAAAGACCGCAGCCACTAGCATCAGTCGCTAGTGCACCTCTTGAAGCCAGGGGAGTGAAGTTTACTTTGACTACTCTTTACTAGCTGGCCTCTGTTACACTCACCCCCTAAACTTCACTCCCATCTGGTTCATAGCGCCAATGTAACCCCTCCAGCTCTACTCACATCGCTCCGAATGGGATTTGAACCAGCATGGGAGGTGGGTGCGCTAACAAGGACGCTAAAGACCAGAGCTATTAGCGTCAATCACTAGTGCACCTCTTGAGGCTAGATGAAGCCAGGGGAGTGAGGTTTACCTGCACAACTCTTAGTTGGACTCTGTAAAGCTTGGTACATACTCTGCAAGAACAAAGACATTTGTTCGTTTTCTCGAGGTGGCAAGAACAAGAACAAAATTCGTTCTGGCCAGTACATTCCATAATTCACGAGAAAAGCAGGTGCCGAACATCTCCGTTTCTCCGCACGCCCACTTAAAAATTCTGACCAATCACACAATAGTTCTTGAACACCCACAAGAAAAAAGTTCTGCTCAGACAATGTGTCGAGAACGAGCTGCGAGAACTCCCAAACCAGGGCTCTGAGAACAAAATTACCTCAGCCCTGGGAGCGAGAACTTTTTTCTCTGTTCCTGCGGAGTATGTAGCGGCCTTAACACTCACCCCCCTTAAACCTCACTCCCATCTGTCTCATGGCACCAATGTAACCCCTCCAGCTCTACTCACATCACTCGGATTGGGATTCGAACCGGCGTTTCCAGCATGGGAGGCGGGTGTGCTAACAAGGACAGTAAAGACCACAGCCACTAGCATCAGTTGCTAGTGCGCCTCTTCAAGCCAGGGGAGTGAGGTTTACCTTCACAACTCTTTTTACCCTCACAGCTCAATTTAAAATGATTTTCAGGCTGATGCAACAGAGGCCAGTAAAGCTGGCCTCTGTTGCATCAGCCGGAAAATCATAGAAAAAATAAAATACTTTTATTCAGCAAGGACACATTAAATTGTTCAAAAGAGACAGTAAATACATGTTACAAAATATTTCTATTTCAAATAAATGCTGTTCTTTTGAAATATCTGTTCAAGAATAAAAAAAATTGTGGTTTCCACAAAAAATATTAAGCAGCACAACTGTTTTCAACATGTTTCTTGAGCACCAAATCAGTTATGATTTCTGAAGGATCATTTGACATTAGTGATGTGATGGCTACTGAAAATTCAGCTTTGCCATCACAGAAATAAATTACGTATTCAAATATTTTCAAAAATGTATCAAATATAAAAGTTATTTTAAATTGTAATATTTCACAAGATTACTGTTTTACTGTATTTTTATTAAGTAAATGCAGCCTTGGTGAGCAAGATTCTTCTTTCAAAAGCAGACCCCAAGATACTTCTTTCTGTTCTTACAGACCCCAAACTTTTGAACAGTAGTGTAGATGGAATATCAAAATATGAACCTCTTTATCTGTCTCTTTCAGGTTCAGACCACATCCGAGATAAAGACGGCCTGTGGTCAGTTCTGGTATGGTTGTCCATAATGGCAGTGCGTAATCAGGGCGTGGAGGAAATAATGAGAGATCACTGGGCCAAAATGGGACGCAACTACTTTTGCAGGTGAGCAGAACCCGAATAAGAATGTTCCCAAGCAGCAGTTCCCTCCCAAGCTTCATTTCTAACATCAATCTCCAGGTCTCTCGGGACTTTTCAGGATATTTCTTTGTGTACACATACAGTAACCACCCTCTCAATGGCTTTTCCTTTGAGAATGAGTAGGCAGCATCTCTTTAATGTGTGCCTGAATTGTTTTTCCCTTTCCCATACATGTTTCCCACATTCACCATATTTAGCTCTACTTGTAGATGTCATGTGAAAATCCTGGGAGCTCTCCAAATAGTCATGAAACAATTATTCATTACTGTAGGTATTATTAGGTTACATTTGTAGTCTTTCTTTAACATTGATAGTGTTTGTTGGATTTATTTCTTTATATCTGCCAGGTTTGACTATGAAGGGGTGGATGGCAGGGCAGCATATTGCCTCATGAGAGATTTGGAGGCTGTTATCACTGATAAAGCTTTTACCACTCAGAAGTTTTCTGTGGGCAATAACGTCTACAGTGTGGAGAAGGCTGATAATTTTGAGTACATCGACCCGGTGGACGGCAGTGTGTCAAGGAAACAGGTCAGTTCAACACCTTGAGATAACATGAGAGATGTCCTGTCGAGTTACAGTCACACTAAACTTTGCGTTTTATTTACTTCCAGTTATACACATGCAAACACAGGAGATTGGAATCACGTTTTTATTTATGTTGAGGTGAAAAAAAGGTTTTTTTTGGCAAAATACTGTGCTGCTAAATAGGTTTACAGTGCATTTTCAACATTCAGCATGCATCGTTTTTTGAAAGAAGTATCTTATGCTCACCAAGGCTGTATTTATTTGAAACAAATACAGTAAAAACAGTAATGTTGTGAAATATTATTAGAATTTAAAATAACTGTTTTCTATTTCAATATATTGTAATTTATTCCTGTTATGACAAATTTTCACTATCATTACTCCAGTCTTCAGTGTCACATGATCCATTCTAATATGCTGATTTGGAGCTCAAGAAAAACTTATTATTATAAATGTTAAAAAACAGTTGTGCTTCTGAATATTTCGGCTTTTTTTCAGGATTCTTTGATGGATAGAAAGTTAGAAACACTATAAATGTCTTTACTGTCAATTTTGATTCATTTCATGCATTATTGCTAAATAAAAGTATTAATGTCTTAAAAAAATTCCCCAAACTTTTGAACGGTAATGTAAATGTTAAACACACACACAAAAACTAAAATCAATGGTTTTAAATGTTGCAAGTGAATTTGCGCATCACAATTTTATAATGTACAGCATGAGAAATTGATGTTTTACATTTAACAATGTTATTAAATTATTAATATAAAAAAGGCAAGTTTAATTATATAGCACATTTCATACATTCAAAGTGCTTAACATTGAAGGAATTAAAATAATCAAAATAAATAAAAAATAACAATAAAAAGTGAGTTTAGAATAAAAAAAGGACGTGTTTCATGATGGCAAAGGTAATCTAAATGAGAAAAAAGAAAAGAAAATGTATTACAGTGAAGAGATCCAAACTAAACAAAAGTAAATTAATCTTTACAACATGTGTGTTTAATTAATTTGAATTCAAGCATTATAAATACTTGTGATTTGGAGATAAAAACAAATGTGCGCATCGGTCCCATAGTGCACCTTATTCTTCTGAGATAATGGGGAAATGTCCGAGATTTTGCAGTTTAGTCGCTCGTATAAAGAGCTGCCAGGGGTTTGTTGAGCATTAAGGTTTTATGTTCAGCAATTATATGCTATTTAGTGCGGCACGCGCCCTGTTACGCACACCGACCACCCAATGAACACAGGCTCGAGTGGGATTCCTTGTTTGGGCATCTATATTCACACTTAGCTGCTTATGTGTGTACGGTGTACATGGCCTGGTTGAAAAGAACAATACACACGTGCCGAGAAATTTTCATTCAGCTGCTCTCTCCCTCACTCCTTTTTTGGAGGATGTGCTAAAGCACACGGAGGCGCACATGTGCTTGATAGTAACAGGAGAAGGATGTTTCAGTAGATGCTTTATCTTTATCTGGCCTGGATTTGCTGTACCAAGATGCATAGCCCTTTAGTGGTCTGTGTCACACACACGTGTAAACACTTGTGTAGCCTTGTGTTTGAAGTTTACTCAGCTGACTCACACTGTTCTGACCAGGAATGTGTGGAAACCACCTTCTCCCTCTCCAAAACAACCTCTTCAAACACAAAAAGGATGTAGTTACGGCATCTACCAGCAGGGGCTAACTGCATGCCAAACCTTGACCTCTTGACATTAGCATTCCACCTTTGCCTTTCGACACCTCATCGAGTTAACATCTCATGTATATCATTGGTATACTTTACTACTACAAAAGTTTGCGGTCAGTAAGATTTTTTACTTTTATTAAATTGCATTAAATTGCTTAAAAGTGACTGTAAAGACATGTATAATTATAAAAAATATATATTTCTATTTCAAATAAATGCTGTTCTCTTGAACTTTCTATTCATCAATGAAATTTTTTTTTAGCAGCAAATCAGCATATTAGAAGGATCATGTGACATTGAAAACTGAAAGTTCAGCTTTGTCATCACAGGAATAAATTACATTTTAAAATATATTCAAATAGAAATTTGAATAATGCTTCACAATATTACAGAATTTTTGAGAAAATCAGAATTTAACACTTCTGATCTAACCGTATGATTTGGTGGGATTTCACACCGGTGACATCGGGTCACGGCCTGTCGTTCATTCAGTGGTCTCCCGTTGACCGCGGCGGGCACAGTCACTTCAGTCATCCGGCCGGCGTCTCCACAGCTGAGTGTGTATTATTACAACAGACATTCCTCACAGCACCGGATTGTGTCAGCTGTCCAGGTCCTCTTCTCTGCTGCTCTGTGGGGGGCCACCGAAGAGAAACTCAGCTGTCGGAGGCCATGACATACACAGATACACACATCAACATAGATATTACATCTATAATAGTGGTTCTGTTTTTGATTCGGGAACCCGATTTTTAAATGGGCATCAACATTGGATGCCCTTTAATTAAGTAAGTAAGTAAGTAAGTAAGTAAGTCAGTCAGTAAGTCAGTCAGTCAGTCAGTCAGTCTGTCTGTCTGTCTGTACACAGAGAAAAAAGGTGTCAAAATTTTACCTTTAAGGGTACAACAAATTGTCACTGGGGCAGTACCCTTAAAAGGACATATTTGTCCCTTTTTACAACAAAAAGGTTCATGTTAGTACCTTAAAGCTACACTGTGTGATATTTTATCCCATCTAGCGGTGAAAAGGTATATGACCATCCAGTGAATATTAGTTTCTGTTCCTCTCAATTCTGATTTCGTTTTAACTCCTACGGTGGCCGATTTAGTCCAAGATTAACATGGCTTCCAGTTCGACCTCGTCCACATTCGGCACGGTGCCATCGAGTGTTAAAATTTGCTTGAATTTACGGGTATGTCCCTCTTTAGCTAATGTACTTTCAAGATGGAGGGGCAACATGGCGACCCGTTTTCGAACCCCTCACCCGTATGTATTTTCAATGGCATATTATAAACTTACGAGAATACTTTATTACTTGAAAGAAGTAAATATACATTAATGAGCACATATATTTTTGAAAGAACTAAGTGTTTTTAGCTAAGAATAAACTAAAAAAGTTACACAGTGTAGTTTTAAAGGGATTGTTCACCCAAAAATTTTAAGTCCTTCATAATTTACTCACCCTCAAGTTGTTCCAAACCTGTATGAATTTCTTTGTTTTGCTGAACACAAAGGAAGATATTTGGAAGAATATTTGTAACCAAGCAGATCTTGGTAGCCATTGACTACCATAGTATTTTCCCCCCTCTAGTATGTTTGTCAATGGCTGCCGAGATCTGCTTGGTTACAAATATTCTTCCAAATATCTTCTTTTGTGTTCAGCAGAACAAAGAAATTCATACAGGTTTGGGGCAACTTGACCTTGATTAAATAATGACAGAATTTTCATTTTTGGAACATAATATGCACCTTTTAGGAGTAAAAAAGCTACAAAAATGTAATCTTAAAGGGTTAGTTCACCCAAAAATGAAAATTCTGTCATTAATTACTTACCCTCATGTCGTTCGACACCCGTAAGACCTCCGTTCATCTTCGGAACAGAAATGAAGATATTTTAGTTTAAATCTGATGGCTCTGTACACTCTCAAGACCCTTAAAAGGTACTAAAGACGTCGTTACAAAGTCCATCTCACTACAGTGGTTCTAAAATAACTTTATAAATCGGCGAGAATAGTTTTTGTGCGCAAAAAAAACCCTAAATAACGACTTGCATAGTGATGACGATTTCAAAACAAGGCATCATGAAGCTTCGAAGCGTTATGAATCAGCGAGTCGAATCAGCGGTTTGAATCACCAAATTTCAGCAGTTTGGCGGTTTGACACGCGATCCGAATCATGATTCGGCTCATTGATTCATAACGCTTCGAAGCTTCATGATGCCTTGTTTTGAAATCGTCATCACTATGTAAGTCGTTATTTAGGGTTTTTTTGCGCACAAAAACTATCTATCTATCTCTGTCTGTCTGTCTGTCTGTCTGTCTGTCTGTCTGTCTGTCTGTCTGTCTGTCTGTCTGTCTGTCTGTCTGTCTATCTATCTATCTATCTATCTATCTATCTATCTATCTATCTATCTATCTATCTATCTTCAGTCAGTCAGTCAGTAATTTTTCCCCATCTAATATGAACTAAACTTCTCATTTAATCTTCATCTAGTCTCACATAGCCAGATCTTCAGACTGACTCTTCATCTCATTTGCTGTCTATGTAGTTATTGTCACATGTCACTCCTCAATTTTCCAATTGGATCTGGCTCGGAAAAGAGTTTTTCCTGCCATCTAGTGGACATTATTATGACCTACAAGTGTTTATGTTTGGGAAATCCAAGTAGTTGAGCTTATACTTTCATAAAATGTAATTTTACATTTTAGAGCTGACAAGGAATGTGAATGCGCCATGTTGAAAATTTGAAGTTTTCACAAACAGTTTTATTTGTGCTTCACAATGCTTTTTGAAATGGCATTGTGGTGTCGCGTACTTGACTAGTTAATGGTTCTGGCTGGTAAATCTAGGTTGTAGGTTCAGACTTTATGTTTAATCAGAACTGTTAGCACTAAAATGATCTGCATTTCTTTTTCTGCACTTGTCCTGCAGGGCCTAAGGATCATCTTCACAGACTCGTCCCGAATCATCTTCCGGCTCAGTGGTTCTGGGGCTGGAACGGGGGCCACCATCCGCATCTACGCTGAGAGCTACGAGAGAGACCCGGAGAGACACAACAGAGAGACTCAGGTGAAACTTCACTCTAGTTTACCTGCTCTTTCAACACAGCATCACTGGTGTAAATGATCAGCAGTAGTGATTTGTGCTTATGAACCAGTGCACTGCCAAAGTGCAATGGAAGAAATAAAAAAGCTTAATTAAGAGACACCTTCCGTGTGTGTCAATATTTATTCATCTTAATGTGCATTATTGCTGCCATAACATCATACAAATCTGTTATTGGCCAATTTTGCACATATCAGTTATTGATAAGTTACTGGGTTTTTGTTTTGCTTGTATACAAGTGATATGTCATCTACTGTATGTGGAAAAGGTCATTTATTATCACCATTTGACCAATCAGAGCAGAATAGGCTGTTGGAAAGGAGGGGTTAGAGAGATTGATTCATTTACCAAACTGTTTCAGACACTGTGAGAAAAGATGTGATGCTGCAATGTATATTATGAGAATATTAAAGTGTTTTTTGACCCTGGATGCATGTAAACCTATTGTAGGTTACATCCCAAACAAAATTAAGAAACATAATAGGGACACTTTAAAGGAACATTCCAAGTTCAGTACAAGTTCAGTTCAGTCGACAGCATTTTTGGCAAAAAAAAAACGTTTTCTTAAAGCAGAAATCAAGGTTACAACGAGGCACTTACAATGGAAGTGAATGAGGCCAAATTTAGTTGTTTTTTTTAAAAGCATAAATGTGAAGCTTATACATTTATAAAAGCAGTTACATGTATTCTTCTGTTAAAACCTGTGTATTGTTTGAGCTGTAACACTGTATAAATAATTTTAACAGTAGTTTTAGTGTTTTAGGTGTTATGTTGTCAGTAGAAATTTAATGTAACTTTACAGAGAAGTTATTAAAGGGATAGTTCACCCAAAAAATGTAACTCTGTCATCATTTACAAAAGAAGATATTTTGTAGAATGTTGGTAACCAGACATTGACTTTAGTTGTATTTTTTTATAGTCAATGCAGTCCTAAGCACATCAACTGTCTGGTTACCGACATTCTTCAAAATATCTTCTTTTGTGATGAACAGAGGAAAGAAACTTATACAGACTTTGAAACAACTTGAGGGTTGTTAAATGATGACAAAATTTAAATTTTGGGGTGAACTAGTCCTTTAAAGGTGCACTATGTAACATGTTTTCAGTAAAATATCCAAAAACCACTAGGCCAGTGTTATATATTTTGTTCAGTTGAGTACTTACAATATACGAAATGTTCCCAACTATTTGTAAATCGTGAGAAAATTGCTATTTTACCCAAGGAACCGGGACGTGTGAGGGAGTCGCCTGTCTTGTGTTCCCTTGGTTTCCGGTTTTATTCTGCAGAAACGCTTTACTCTCACTGCAGTGTGAACAAGTGTCATAGCAGCCGCCGAGCGAATGCACAGAGTAACGTCATAACTTCATTTTCAACACACTCAGATGTATCTAATATGATAATCAGAGCTGCTTTACCTCATCCTCCTGACCGGAAAAGCGGAAGTGGCGCCGGCGACTGTGTCATAATAATAGTCCCGCTGCTCGCGAGGCGTGTGTTGCCTTCATCTTATTTACAATCGCTTCTGCTTCATACTACAGTAACGTTAAAGGGTTACTTCAGTGATTTAGCATTACGCTTTGTATTTAAACTGGGTCATTTATGCAGTAGAAATGTGAAATTATTTTTGAAATTGGTGCCTTCTAGACTGAGAAAATACAGAAAATGTATTTTTGTCTCATGTGGATGAAAGACAACAACTCCCAGAATGCAGTTGCTTCGTTGCCCTACAAAGCCACTCCGTACACCGTCGTTTTGATCTTCATAGTAATACAATCATTTCGTTCAGTTAGAGAATAAACACTACAATTAAAAACTGAACGTGTCTTTTCAATAAAGTGTGAGTGAGCCGAATGAAAGTCAAGGCCCATGCGCAGCAGTGTCAGATTTCATTCGAGCTGAGCAGAGCTGAGGTAACGTTAAGCGCCAGTCTGGCACATTTTCAGATCGCATATGAAAGCTAAACTATCACAGGAATTCATTGAAAAGTTGAAACACTCACTTTACTCTGCACCGCGCTCCGTTATTATTGTCCGTGCGGCCGTCTGTGTCTTACATTCTGAGCGCGAGATCTCTCCCCTATGGGCGGGTTGATAACATGTGGAACAGCTCCGTCTACTGGCTGTAGTCTTTAGCCTCTGGCCAAAAAATCCTCAGATGACGCAAAATGGCGATATTTGCGTCAGCGGAGGATTTTTTCCAGAAATAAAATGCATAATTCTCTTGTCTCAGGGGAATATGAGGGGGGAAAGTACCATAATTTGAATATACTACCGGTTTCTACTGATACAAAGCCTATTAAGCCGCGTTTCCACCGCAGGAACTTTACCCCGGAACCAGGAACTTTGGGGGGGGAACTCGGTGTGTTTCGACCGCAGGAACCAGGGTCTAAATTAAGTTCCGGGTAAATATTTCCCCCTCCAAACGGCCCTGCTTGCGAGGTGGGACTTTTGAAAAGTTCCCGAACTTTCGGGGGTGGGACTTGGGCGCTGAACATGCTGATTGGTTGAGCTCTCGCTGCTATTTTTTTTTCCACCGCCATATTTACAAGTCTTTTGCGAGGTGAGTTCTGTGGGTTTTGCGTTCAGTAAATATTTTTTTTGCAACAATGGAGTTCAACAATAAATTCGACCGATGGACCGACGACGAGGTTCAGGCTTTATTGAGCATATATGCGGCAGAGGACATCCAGCGGGAACTGGAAACGGCGACCCGCAATGAAAAGGTATAACGTTACCTGAAGATATCGACTCGGTTCCAGTCACACTGGAAAACAGTGCAGAGAGAAGTTGAAGAAATTAAGACAAGATTACAAGAAATTAAAGGATCATAACAACCGGAGCGGTTCCGACCGGCGTATCAACAAGTGGTATGACCGCCTGGACGCGTTGCTGGGACACAGACCGTCCTTTTCTGGCGCAGCGGTAACGAAAGACTCGGCTAGTGCGTTGTTGGAAACCATCCAGGAATCCGAGTGGGTTGAAGGTAAATATATCATCTTGGTATCATCTATTAAACTCGTTGCAGTGTTTAAACACGTTGCAGTAACTTTTTTCAACGTGCTTTTCCAGACATAACGAGTGGCCCTGATGAATCGCAGGCAACGGAGACCAGCGTGTTTTCCCCCGCGGTCACCAGTACGTTATAAAGCTGACAAAAATGTGTATATATTTAAAAACTGATGTGTAATCCTTAATGGTTTTGTTGTTTTTAATTGTAAACTTAAATTGCCCATGATAAAATTTGCACACTGGGCATTGTTCAAGCTGGCCAAACAATTGTTCATTATTTGTAGTGAAAACACTTTAAATAATTAATTGATGGTTTCTATTGTTTCATGGTTGCCTTGTGTATTAATTTCCATGTGTTTCTGTGCAAGTTTTCTACTTAGGGAAAAGGAAAAAGGACTGTGACTTTTTTGATGCACTGAGGGACATGGGCCGGGCCGTCCTGCAGCATGGACAAGAACAGCCTGAATATTCAGCTGTTACTGGATAGCCAGGCCGAGGAGAGATGAGGAGGCAAGAGCTGGCATTCCACCAGTCAGAAGCGGAAGAAAGCAGAGGGACTTTCAGACCGGGTTTCTGTCTGTTCTTGGACAGTTTGTCCAGTCGTTCAAGAAGTAGCCACAATGACCAGCCGCTTGAATGAAGCATTTGCACTACCACACTTGTACTTTATATATTGTACATGTTGGCACAGCTCTTGGAAAGGTTACTGAAAAATACACTTTTTTTTTTATATTGTTGTTTTCACATTTTATATTTTCATTTTATTGTTCTAGTAATTTATTTGTCTTTGCACACTTTTATTTTAATTTTGTAAGAACTAATCTGTCTAAAATAAAGTAAAATGTGTAAAATGTCACTGTGTCTTTAATTTCCACTTTCTAACTATATAACCACATTCTAATTGTATTCATATAGTGTAGGAAGCAAATAAAAGGGCTGCTGCTCGCAAGTCTTTCTGAATATGCACATAAACATATCTAGAAAACCCAAATATTATATTTTTAAATGTATAACTATGTGAATGTAGTATAATAACTTATAACCACAACTTAAGTGAAGCCATAAGTGTGGTCCTGCTTCATTTCAAATTTGAGGAAGAAGTCTCTAAAATTATGCATTTAATGAAGCATATTGTAATACTAGTCATGTGAAATTTTTTTTTTGTGAATGTTAAGAGATGTTATTGTGATAAAAAATAAAATACTTGCAGTCTAGTACCTAATCTTTCAACTGCTTAATTCAGTCTATTGTTTTCATTCAATTAACTTTTCACACATCTGTCATGACTGAAACCTCTTATAGAAAATGTTTTGTTTTGGAATTGAGCTATTACAACACATTCAGATTTTGGATTGCCCATCATCCCATTTTGCATTAAAATGGTCAAACCAGGTGAAAGTGCACGTTTAAATAAACAGTGTTGGTAATGTGTGTACATAATCAGCAAAAGCAGCGCTGCTTGCATCTCCTCCACTTGTTATTGTTGCAGACAGTATCGCGCAAAAGTGATTACTGTCCGTCGGTGACTGGGAGAAGCAGTCGCGCGCATTCCCACGTCACCGGACTAATTTGCCTAATCTCCCCGGTACTTAAGACCGCGGTGGAAACGCAGATTGTAGCAGGTCTGGGGGAGAAAAAGTTCCTGGGAAAAAAGTTCCTGGTACAAATAGTTCCGGGTAATTTCGGTGGAAACGCGGCTTTACTAAATCACTGAAGTTACCCTTTAATAATCACATCCATGAACATGATTTCTGTGCCTTTGTTTCGAATAGGCGACCTCTAGTGGACGGAAAAGTTACATATTGCAGCTTTAAGTATCTCTTTCACACCAAAATCATGTTCACATGCATAATGTTTATGTCTTCTGACTATATTATTGAAACAGTGAATATGGATTGGTCCTTTCACTTTCATTGTAAGTGACTCACTGTAATGTTTTTTTTTGTTTTTTTTTAAATAAGTACAAGTATAAATTCATTGTTGTGGTAATCAGCGTGGATGCCACTATTGCTATCGATTCAGCTTAACCCAGAATGTTTTTCTTTTAATGCAGTTTGACATTGCATTAAATTTGTCTCATGAGACTGGCAGCCTGTTTAACATGCCATTCCTTTGACTATTCTAGGTTGTGCTGGGTCCTCTCATTGCCATTGCTCTAAAAATCTCCAACATCCACGAACGAACTGGAAGCAGAGGCCCCACTGTGATCACCTGAGACCAATCCAGCAGCACACACCAGGGGCCAAATTCACTTTCCTCACTCACCGTCTGATCCGTTTTCATTTGTGCCTTTTACCCTTAACACCACAAAGAATGTGCCAACTATTCGTTTCGCTGCTCTTTTATCATTGCTCTCCTTTTCCATTTGTCTTTACAAGGGCCCCTGTTTGTTTTCTTTTGCACATTTATAAACTCACGTAAACCACTAAAAAACCCAAAGGAAGCAAAGCTTTTTCTTCATGCTCATGCTCCTTTACTGTGTTTAATTCAACAAGAATGAAGTTAGAAACAGAACATATGTTGACCACTTTGTGTTTTGAATCAGCTGCATGGGGTCTAAAACTTAAAACCTGTTTGCCTGTATGCCTTTGTTTACAATGTAGCTGTTACAAAGAAATGTAGGCCTATTCAATGCAAACAATGAAACGAGGGAGCAATGCTGTTCATTATTTACTTATTTCTGTGGAATTCACATTAGAAACGCATCATAATCTGAGCTAGAGGCTGAGGCCTCATTTATAAAATGTTGCATACATTTGATCAAATTAATTTCTGAAATGTGGGTACGTGTGATTCAGAGAATGAACATATGCACAAAAAAAAAAAAAAAATCTTCCAGATGTGAAATCTATAAATCGTACTCTGACTCCACCACATTTTTATAAATCTGAACGTTGATGTGAATTTTAGCAGATTAAATGGGCATATGCAAGTTTTATAAATGAGGCCCCTGATGTCCAACAATGAACCACTAAAATAATAATCATAAAGCTTGTCTTGAGAATGGTTGTGCTATACAGTAATTCTACGTCCAATCTTGTAATCTGCTCACACTGGTTTTTATTTGCAATTTTCTGACCACTTTCTGAAATGTCCGAATGAACTTTGTGGCGTAAATCAAAGTATGAAATGTTTTTGGAACGTTTGGCTATGAATTGGTCAGCTTAAATTATGCTTAGTAGTTACTGTTATTTTATTGATCTTTCATTTTTAAAATCCTGCATGAACCAGTTGTTTGTGTCTAGTGTCAGATGGATTATGTGCATTCCATTGTGATGAGAAACATGCCTCTAAGTTTATTATTATTTGTATTATTATTATTATATAACACTTATGGCATTTAAAATACATTTTTTTGAGCCATGACATTTATCAGAGAATTTTAAATAACTATTTAATGAGTCCCTTAAAAACCCACAATATCACAATGACTCCAAGGTGAAAACAAACGCTCCCTTTTAAATGCTATTTTGATGGAAGATAGGACAAAATAAATAAATGCAATGGCCTTAGCTGTAATTAATTTTGTATCCTAAAACATGCATAAATAAATGTTGTCTTTTGTGTGTCCTGGCTTCTTGTTATTGTCATACAATCAGTGAGGTCATAACCAAAATGTTATTGCTGTCCATCTTCTGTATTGTTAGTTTCATTTCAGAGTATTCAAAGATAAATGAATCCTGGATTAATAATTAGATTTAACAATATAATTTAAACTGGCTAAAACATCATTTAAAACTGATGCGTCTCTAGGCGTAGATGTGTTGTACTTTTCTTGTTCTTATTTAGGTTTAAACATAAAAATACTATATACATTGCCATACAGAAGATGTTTTTTTAAGAAGTCTCTTTTTGTAAGAATGCTCAGCATTTATTTGATTAAAACAGTAATATTGTGAAATATTACATTTTAATGGAAGGGTTCGAAGGAAGTTAAAGGTTCCTCATGGGTATGCCAATAAAGAACCTTTATTTTTGAGTGTAGGACAAGCTATTTTAAGAAGAGATGGATGGATTTTTTTTTTTTTTTTTATTATTTTCAATCAAGTGAGGTTTAGGCTTAAGACAAGAAATTTACCAACAAACGAGATAAATAAAATAACTGTAAAAAGTGTAAAGAGAGCGACTTACCAGTTGTTGTTTTATTACAAAAAAGAACAATATTCAACAACAAAAATCAGCTATTCATTTCTTATTCATTGTTAACATTTTTATATTAACATATATTTACGTATTACATTTATATAAAATAAACTGCAGCAAAAAAACTTTTTCAGTCAATTTCTTAACGCATAAATATTTGTATGAACATAACAAGATTCAACAAACAAGACACAAATGGAACACATTTCATAGACATTTGATGAACAGAAATGGAATAATGAGTCCCTGAAAGGATCAATGTCAAAAGTAACAGTCAGTATCTTGTTTGGCCACCAGCTGCTTTAAGTACAGTGAATTTCATCCTCATGGACCGAATCAGATTGGCCAGTTCTCACTGTGAGATGTTATTCCACTCTTCCTCCAAGGCACTTGCAAGTTCTCAAACACCCCTGGAACGGCCCTATGGTTACATGTGGTTTGGCAGTGGAATTACATATCAGCTCTCCTTTCTGTCTCCCATATAGCCCTATCTTAGGTGTCTTACATTACGGACATTAATGTTTATTGCTTACTCTGGCCACATCTCCAGTCCTCATGTCTCCCTATGGCATGTTCACACAGGTCAGCAGGGACCATCTTTCTTCTGGTGTTTTTTGGTCTTTAGTGTCATTCTTTTAGTGTTATTGTCTGAGACCATAACTGTCTACTGTCTGTGTTTTTCCGCTTTTAAATAATGGCATAATAAAAATAGCTACATATGATATTAGTGATATTAGCCTTTGGTTTATGTGTGGAAAAAAGCATTTTCTATGCTTTTGTCAATGTTTGAATTAATTCGTCAGCCTTAAAATGTGAAACCTGTAAGACTTTTGTTCATCTTTGAAACACAAATGAAGATTTTTTGATTTTATCTTTTTGATAAAATTTTAAAGCTTTCTGTCCCTCCGTTGGTAGCATATGCAACTACTTGATGCTTTAACAATTAATTGAGCGGTTTAGTCCAAATTTTCTGAAGAGACACGATCGCTTTATGAACAAATAATTTAGGCTTACACATATAAACATTAGCATTTGCGGAAGCTCAAACGTGATGCGTAACACTGAACCTCATGGTTCTCATATGTCAAGCGAACATGCCTGAGCTTCCGTTTACCACAACTGACGTGTGGTGGGAGTTGATGAATGTTTATGTGAATAAAAAACAAAAGGCGAAATTCAATCTGTTCATCATATAAAGTGATCTTGTCTCTTCAGAAAATGTGGACTAATCTGCTCAATTCATATTAGTTTTACGATCTCTTTATGAATCTTTTGAAGCGTCAAAGTGGGAGGCCTATAGTTGTGCTGTCAATGGGGACAGAAATCTCTCAGATTTCATTAAAAATATATTTATTTGTGTTCCGAAGAAGAACGAAAGTCTTACAGTTTTGGAACGACATGAGTGAGTAATAATGACAGCATTTTACTATCCCTTTACTAGGATAAATAGACAAAATATTTATAGGGAGAACAAAATATAGCCTAATACAATAGCCTATATTTCACCTCCAAAGTCAAACAAGTTTCAGTTATGAAATATAATCCATCTAATAAAACACTGACAGACAGTTCATTATCTTTTTTGAAAGGTGAGATGGGGAATATAGGGACCAAGGCGAAGAAAATTTGTGGATACAATCAAAACGATCAACTGCTGTTCCATACAGAAACGCTAGATGGTGACAAGTTCCCATGAATCCAACATAAGTTTACTGTCAGGTGTATTAGAATAAGTTTAAACATTTTTCAGAAATGTTTTATATATATTGACCGTGTCTTGATAATGTGAGGTATCAAATATCTGGTTTACAATTAAAAGGATAACACAATCATTTGCGATAAATCCTACACGATGACGAATTTTCGTTTGGCGGTTGCAGTAACGAGTAAGTAAGTGGAAAATAGACCGCTAGTTAAGCGTCGCAAACAGTTTTTTGCACGTTTTCTTTTTCTTTGTTGAGCTGAATAGCCGAGTCTGTGTCTTTAAACTGAGACTGTCTGTGGCTGTGCAGTCACTATTAATCATGTACTCGTCTAGTCCCACCTCTTCCTGCAGCAGCACTGAGTGCGAGCGAGAGAGAGAGAGAGAGAGAGAGAGAGAGAGAGAGAGAGAGAGAGAGAGAGAGAGAGAGAGAGAGAGAGAGAGAGAGAGAGAGAGAGAGAGAGAGAGCGCAGATACAGTCTGATCATATGGAGTGACGGACAGCGATGCCAGCGGTAACCCTGCAAGAGCACAGCGCATCTCTGAGAAAAATCGACGTTTGAGAGAATAACAACACAATTTCCCGGTAACTTCTTTGGATACATCATTGAAATGAAATTTCAGCTACTAACATCATGACAGAGAAGTGAATTTTGCACGCGAAACTGTGTTTATAAAGGATTTTCAGTCATCGTTTACCATTTAAATGGCATGAAACGCGGATGTCAATAGATGTTTGAAGTGCACATGGATGTTACGTCTCTGCTTGTTGTTTATGGAGAAAAGTGTGCGTCTGTCCAAGATCAGCTGAGTAAGTGTTTATCAGATGTTGAGATGATGCTATGCATGTACGCAGGACAAGTTATAATTCAGCTCTAGGATATAAAGTTATAAATCACCATGGGTGTATTCTTACAAACAAGAGGATTGTAATGTGTAATTTTTTCCCCCACTAAAAAAAAATAAACCAGCAGTAAGCAATCATGGTAGAACCTGTTGGCTTTGTGGAAGCGTGGAAAGCTCAGTTTCCTGACTCAGATCCTCCTGAGATGTCTTTGAACTCTGTTGGAGACATTGAGCAGGAGCTGGAGAAATGCCGAAACTCAATTAGGCGACTGGAGATGGAAGTGAACAAGGAGCGCTTTCGAATGATCTACCTGCAAACACTTCTGGCCAAAGAGCGGAGAAGCCATGACTCTCAGCGTTGGGGCTTCAGTAGGGTCTCGCAAGGTGAGCGTAAGCCAGCATCCACAGATGTCCATCATCAGAAAGCCGATGGAAGCAGGTGTCTCCCGGCCAAACTGAAGCACACCACCGCAGCAGAGGAGTGTGAGTCTCAGTCGTGTGTTGAGGTGGTAGGATGTGATATCTCAGACCTGGACAGGCAGAAAAACAGAGATGGAGAGACTGACTGGATGTCTTTATACAAAAAAAGGAGTGTTGAAGCTCCACTCAAACCCATTGCTGGACGTGGACCTGCACACCATGAGGCAGATGGTGTTCCAGAGTCTCCACCGAAGGAAAAAGTCAACACGGGGTTGGGAGTCGCTGCACTTCGGTCAAACTTTGAACGCATCAGACGAGCCAATTCGCAAACATCTAGCGAGGGGAAAAGCGAGAGGCCTTACTACGTCAATATGGAGTACCACCAAGAAAAGGGTCTTGTTAGGGTCAATGATAGAGAAGTCTCTGAGAAGATAAGTAGTTTGGGCACTCAAGCTATGCAGATGGAGCGCAAGAGGTCTTTGCCTTCTGTCCCGGGTAATCTGTCCACTGCTTTTGGGGACATCCATAAACCAGAGCGATCACATGAAAGAGCAACGGAGAGCGGCTACAACTGTGAGTACGAGGAGGTTGACCTGAACCCTGGGTTCCTCAAGGACAATTTAATAAGACTTAATGGAAGAAGAGCAACTCAGCAGAGCTGGCACCAGTCGGACTGTCAGCCCTATACGACCGTTTATGTAGGGGGCATTATGGGAGATGGAGAGGACCTGCACTTGACGTGGCCCAGGCGGTCTTACTCACCTGGGAGTTTTGAGGATGGATACACGCCAGATTGCAGCTCCAATGAAAACCTGACATCTAGCGAAGAAGACTTCTCCTCTGGGCAGTCCAGCCATGTGTCCCCGAGCCCCACCGCCTACCGAATGTACAGAGAGAAGAGCCGCTCTCCATCCCAGCACTCCCAGCAGTCGTTTGAGAGCGGCAGCCCGCCTACCCCACAGTCCCAAAAGCGTCTCAAGCAACAGCTAGCGCTCTCCGAGGCCAATGTTGTTGGTGTCCGCAAGAACTGGCCCACTGACGGAAGCTCCAACCACTTCAGCAACAGTTTCCATGGAGATTTGGGTAAGGCAACATTCTTGCAGTGTTTACTTTTGTATGTCCTGTCTGTTTGTCAGGCCTTTCATAGGATTTCACTTTCCCACAGTGGGAACGTATGAAGAAGAAAAGGCAAAGTTCCATTTTAATGAGATTTTATGCTTGATATTTGTCTTTTAAGAGGTCTTTACTCTGTGTTGTGCAACCCTTCTAACATGTATCGGATTTTGTTGTCATGTGTTGAGCATCACAAGGGTTTCAAACTTTTTGATGCCAATTATGATGACCCCCTTGTGAGTATTCCCTTCCTAACATATACATATATATACGTTTTCATTCATAAAGACCCATTGTATTGTGTTTTGATTTTGGCCAGCCTGTAGAAAGCAGAATGAGAACGTAATATCAGATTTAGTAAATGTGTCAAACTTTAGATACAACATTTATTACATTTAAAAATATATAATTAATATCTTCAGATATTCAGAGAAGAAAATGTTGACCTAAAAAATTACATTTTAATTTCTCTCTCAAATTTCCCCACTGTCCTCTGGCACCCCTTAAGTTTCAAACCCCCTGGACCATCAGGCAGATAATGAGGCTAATCCTTTTTTGTTTCTAGTTTTCTAACAACAGTACCAACCCTCTACTATATTTCTTCTTTGTGTAAGCTCTCCATGTGGTTTCTCCCTTTCCTTATCTTGCTGTCATGATACGACTGGCCTGATCTGAAGTGTTTGAGGCCAAGAATGGCCCGAGGCATTGCAGTCGCTCGCTCTCTGTCCACCCAGAGTGTTTATGCATCAGTTCACATTAGTGTTGTTGTCCTGCCGAGGGCTAATTAACCTAAAGGGGTCATCTAGCATGGTGAATTTAGCATGGCTTTTTTTTGTTGGGGGAAGGGTGAAAGACTAATGACAAGAAACAAATTAAGAGAAGGACTGAAGATACAGAATGTCATTTGGACAAAACGAGCAGACATCTGTGGTTTTATTGGTTTGAATGGAAACATTCAATGAATGGTTTTTCATTGTGAACGTGAGCTGTAATGCATTTGAATGGGCACCATTAGCTAATAGTCTTGTTTTCCTCATGAATTGAGGGTCACTGCAATGCAAAGAAGGTTATTTGAAAACTGTCAGTGTGAAGCAATCCTGCGTTTAGAAATAGTTTTGCTTTTAATAGTTTAATTTTCACATTCATTTGCACTCTTTTGTTGTACATGCAACAACTGGTCTGGTGTAACGCTCATGTTGTGTTCAGATTGCATGTATGTTTGTGATGTACACTAATGTTCAAAATTTTGGGGTCAGCAGGGATGTATTAAATTGATCAAAAGTTACAGTAAATGACATTGCATTGTTGCAAAAGATTTCTGTTCCTTTTTTTATTTTATTCATCAAAGAATCCTTAAATTGTAACAGTTTGCACAAAATATTAAGCAGTTCAACTGTTTTTAACATTGATTATAATAAACACCAAATCAGCATATTAGAATGATGTCAAGGACCATGTGACATTAAAGACTGGAGTAATGGCTACTGAAAAGCCATTGTCATCACATATATTTAAATAGAAAAGAGTTATTTTAAATTGTATTAATATGTGACCCTGGACCACAAAACCAGTCATAAGTTGCACGGGTATATTTGTGGGTCAAAATTTGTGATTTTTCTTTTATGCCAAAAATCATTAGGATATTAAGTAAATCTCATGTTCCATGACGATTTTTTTGTAAATTTCCTACTGTACATATATTTAAAAAAATAATTATAGGTAGTATGCCTTGCTAAGGAATTCACTTGGACAACTTTAAAGGCAATTTTCTCAATATTTAGATTTATTTTGCAGATGCCAGATTTTCAAATAGTTGTATCTTAGCCACATATTGTCCTATCCTAACAAACCATACACCAATGGAAAGCGTATTTATTCAGCTTTCATATGATGTATACATCTCAATTTCCAGAAATTGACCCTTATGACTGGTTTTGTGGTCCAGGGTCACATACGTGTTTCTTTTTGTTGTTGCTGCTGTATTTCAAATAAATGGAGCCTTGGTGAGCTTTCAAAAACTTCAAATCTTGCCACCCCACAGTTTTGAACGCAAGTGTATGTAACACTTTCTCAGAGAGAACATTTGAAGCATGTTTTTCAAATTGAAATGTTTTTTAAATTATCAAAAATCGTATAGATGTGTCATAGCAAGACACATGAACTGAGCCTTAGACTCTCAAACCTTAAACAGAACATAATTGTTAAATGATTAAGCAAGAGCACAATCTAGATCAAGCATAATATATAATTGTTTCATTGTTCATGCTAGTTCACCCCACTTTGCCTACAATTGTAGACTTATTGTCTAATAATATGTGATGATATATAATATAGATTAGGCAGTAACTCTTTAAAGTTACATTTTATAACCATGACAAATTTGACTGAAATGACAGAAACCGATAGAAGACTTCATAGCCATGAGCAGATTTCTCTCCTTTCAAGCAGAAAAGAGCTCTGATCAGCTCAGTCCAAGCTAGTTATGTAAGCAGGCAGAGAGAGCGCAGAGCTGCAAACTCAGCATGCCACAAACAAATAGCAAATGATCAGTGTTAAGTTGTTTTAATGGCAGGATCGTGATTTACACCAGTGGGAAGTGTAGGCACTCTTCTGTGTGTCTTCTAAACCTTCTCCAAATTCTTTTCTGCAATCTTATCTTAATCTAATTCCCTCAAGCTGTTCATAAACTGCACTGTCGAGTCTTGCAAGGTAGCTTAAACTGCTTCTGTTAGATCCGTTACTCTGAGAGCGAGATCAGAGAGCATAATGCTCAGATTTTAGTCCTCGAAAATCTCAGTCACGCTCACCTAGTGCCCCTCCCTCGTGTAAACATCAGCGGACAGTGCAGCCACGTGCGTTTGTCAAACAAGCACACGCTGTGCCACAGTATGTGGTGACTGCCCTGACATGTTTGAAAATCCTCAAGGATTTAATACGAACGAATTTACTATGAAATTAAAGGTACTTATATAAGAGGCATGCATTGTATATAGTCAATAAAGCAGCAGTTGCATGCCAGAGGTTATTTCGCAACAAGGAAAATATATTTTCATGGAAACCCCTTGACGTAAAACCAATTAAAATGTTTCCTCAGACCTCTTCTGTGGTAAAATAGTTGCTTTTCAGTCATGTTTCATAATCCACCTCGTTTTACACAGTATTGAAAAGGCGATGGCTGATCGTGATTCCAGAGCTGGACTGTAACTAAGTACATTTACTTGAGTACTGTACTTAAGTACACTTTTTGAGTATCTGTACTTTCCTTGAGTAGTACTTTTTCTGGAAACTTATGACTTTTACTTCACTATATTTGAAAGACAAATATCGTACTTTTTACTCCACTACATTTCTATCAAGGCCCTCGAAGTAGAAAGTCGTAGCCGCTTTGAAAGTCAGTGGATGATTCGTTTTTTTGTTTTTTTTTGCAGACAGCCTATCCGTAATCACTCTTGTAGGATCACATGAAGTTCAATGATTTCCAAGTATTTTTCGAACACTAATCAATTGATGGCAAAATAGAAGGCAGCAATTCCCAAATGCAGTGCGCGCAACCATAGTCATACTTAAAAGTTAAAATTCAGAAGAGCAGACGTAGATAAGTCTGAAAAAGTGCGACGCCACGAAAGTGCACACAGAAAGCTGCCTCTCAGACACCAGACCACAAGTACTGAATTTTAGTCCTACTAATTCTACAAAAATCTTATTATACACTAAAACTAAAACAATTCAGGGGCCGGTTGTACAAACCGTTAAGACTAGTCTTACAAGTTAGACATCCATTTTTTTCTTTAAAACTGTTCATAATTTTTTTTTAAATCAGTTACATAAAAACATATACTGGCCTTATTTGATATGAAAAGTAAGACCGAATGCCACTTGCCTACTGCTAGGGACTAGTCCCCAGGGGGCCAGTTGCATAAACTAAGCCATTATGTTAAGACAGTGTCTTAAGATCTAATATGAGCCACTAGCAGTTAGTCTTACTTTTCGTATCAAATAAGGCCAGTCTATATTTTTATGTAACTGATTAAAAAAAATTATGAACAGTCTTAAAGAAAAAAATGTATGTCTAACTTGTAAGACTAGTCTTAACTGTTTATGCAACCGGCCCCAGGGGCCTAAAATGTTATAGTCAAAAGACTATAACTAAATCAAAATTTGCTGTCAAAATTAACACTTGTATGAAATATGGTTGGTCAAATGATTTTTATAGATTTACCCGCCAAGTTGCCATAGCCTTGTGGATACAACGCTAACGCATAGGTAACGTTCGACAATGGTGTTAGTTAGCATGCAATGTAGTTGGGCTAATAATGTTAACTGAAGTCCTTTCAGAAATTTACATAATCCTATCAAATAAACACAATGTAGAAACCTTTCTTTTCTAGTATGATTTTGACTTTGATAAGAGCTTTGTAACTTTTAAACAAGTATTTAAATGAGTTCAAGGTACGCTAGCATGTCGGATGGAGCATGACTGACTGGCTTAAACCACCATGATGGAACAGTGTGCAGTCATACAATAATCAAGTCAATGCAACAATAATAAAATAATGCGTTTACTTTTACTTTTGATACTTAAGTACTTTTAAAAGCAAGTCCTTCTGTACTTTTACTTAAGAAAAAATCTATCTTTACAACTTTCACTTGTAATGGAGTAAAATTTAACCAATAGTACTTTTGCTTTTACTCAAGTAATAGAGTTGTGTACTTTGTCCACCTCTGATCGTGATCAGTCAAAAGTGTTGTGCTTGGTGGGCTCGGAATGGATTGAGTTTGACTTTGCTGACAGAACCAGCCAGTGAAGGAGATCAGGTGGTTCTTACAGTTTTGCTGTGTGCCATTTTTCTTGGGAAGCTGAATCTGGCAGGTTTCCCTTCCGTCAACTGGGTGTTAAAAGTCACCTCTTAGGAACATACCGACCCTGGCAGACAACCTAATCCTGCCTGTATTATTAAAATAAACAGTCCTTTCTTAAAGTACTCCTCACAGATTCATGAGTTCCACCATGTATGCTGGCTGGTGCAAAAAAAAGGTTGGGTAGATAATTTTTTAGCCTAGCTATCTGTCTCTCCGACTGTCTATCTATCTGCCTGTCTGTCTGTCTGTCTGAATGGCGCACAACTCTTCTGCATGGAAAGGGTAGCAGGTGGTGGTAGTGCATTTGTTTCTTTGGTTTAACATTATTTTGTAGATTTTTTTTAAATTATTATTTTGAAAACATTTTAACTTTGCAGAGAGAATCTGTGGTCTGCATTCAGTAAGGCTTTGGGAATGGCGAGAGGTATTTGATGGCTCTTATCCCTCTTGTTGTTTTTCCGTTTTATCATCTGCCAGAGCCCATAAATCCAACGAAAAGCCTCAACATCAGAAATACCGCTCATACAACATCAAACGTGCACCATGTGCGCATAAAGCCTGACAGCAGTAGCGACCGCTGCATGTAATTTGCTTCTTTTCAAACAGTCTACTTATGTGGTCGGTTAAGCTGTAATTTTGCACTACCGATGCCCTAAGACACGCTAACTGGCTCTTTTTGTTTGTGTGACTGCTTGTGTGTCACCTGTTGTCCTGGGGGTTGGACTGTGTAAACGGGGGCAGGGCTGAGGCCAGGCTGGCGTGGGTCCAGCTGGCATGGGTCTCAGAGAGCCCTACACCACCATCACCAGCTGCAGGGGAAAGAGCAGATCATTTTCACTGTTGTTTAATGGGAGGAGCATTTCTCTCACAGAATCACAAACACAATCATGTGTTATTTTATATAGCACATTTATAGGATATGTTTGGGAAGGAAATATTAATTGTTTAATTTATTTTGAGTGTCAACTTTACAACAACAGTTTGTACTGTTAAAGGGATAGTTCACCCAAAAATGAAAATTAGCCCATAATTTACTCACCCTCAAGTCATCCTAGGTGTATATGACATTCTTCTTTCAGACGAATAAAATCTGAGTTATATTACAAAAGTCCAGGCTAATCCAAGCATTAGAATTGGATTTATAGTTGTTCTGTTTTTTAAGTCCATAAAAAGTGCATCTGCCCGTCAAATAACATGCTCCACGTGGCTCTGGGGTGTTAATAAAGGCCTTCTGAAGCGAATTGATGCGTTTGTGTAAGAAAAATAACCATATTTAAAACTTTATAAAGTAAACTTTCGGCCGACCGCCTTCCCTGTTCAATATATGGAAAAATTGCTGAAAGTTCCTCTTCCAATCGAAAGACGGCCAGGTAGGCTTGTCATGACGTCACGTACGCATCTTGAGTTTCACTTTCAACATTCAACACTTTTCCACAGAAGGCGGTCGGCCGAAAGTTTACTTGATAAAGTTTTAAATATGGATGTTTTTCTTACACAAACGCATCGATTCGCTTCAGAAGGCCTTTATTAACACCCCAGAGCCACGTGGAGCATGTTATTTGACGGACAGATGCACTTTTTATGGACTTAAAAAACAGAGCAACTATGAATCCAATTCTAATGCTTGGATTAGCCTGGACTTTTGTAATTAGGGTTGCCACCCGTCCCGTAAAATACGGAATCGTCCCGTATTTACAAGGAAAATGACGCGTTCCGTATTAAACCAATACGGGACGCGATTTGTTCCGTATTTTACATAGGTCCACACATAGTTCAATAAACACACAAGGATTTTGCAGTGTGGAGAATACTGATAGCAAATATAAACAAATCAATTTCACAATAAGTAGTACAGGAGCTCATTTGTGCGTGATTGCGTTGTCATAGCGGCGGAGTCTCGAGAACATATGCGCTGTGCCGTGTGCCTGTAATTGCGCGTTTTTAAAAAAAACATGTCGAGCTCGCGTCGCGTTCACCGTTTGAACGCAAGATCTCCAGATATAGAGCTGAATATCAAAAAGGTATTAATGGGTCTGTCCAGTAACTCATGATGAACCTCAGGCCAGCTGCACACTTTGTGAGAAGCATTTCAGTGTCTCATACTGACTGACTTAAAGCAACAGCGGTGAAAGACACATCTGTGCTTCTAAAGGTATAGCCTAGTTTTTTTTTAATGGATAATATATTAATATAATATTCCATACATTATCAGAGCTTGGCAAACAGAATTATAATTTTTTATACAGGTTAATTAATAGATTATAGCCTAATATATGTAATTATTAATTTATAATTTAGCTAATTATACATAACCAATAATCCTGTCATATAAAGTTTATGACATTTAAAAAAAAATTTAGATAAAAATGGGACAAATAATTACATGATAATATAGTCATAATTTAAGTAAATTAATTTTAAAAAATTACATTTTTGAAATTCAAAAAAGTGATAACTGGTTCAGAATGGCTGCTTAAAGGGACAGTTCACCCAAAAATGAAAATTCTGTCATCATTTTCTCACCCTCAAGTTGTTCCAAACATGTATACATTTCTTTGTTATGTTGAACACACAGGAAGATTACTATGGAAGTCAATGGTGCCCCCAAAGAAGCCTGGTTACAAACATTCTTCAAAATATCTTCTTTTGTGTTCAGCAGAACAAAGAAACTCATACAGGTTTGGAACATCATGAGGGCGAGTAAATTATGACAGAATTTTCATTTTGGGCTGAACTGTCCCTTTAAAGTGCACCAAATATGCTACTAAAGAGTTCTTTAGAAATAAATAAAATAATCAAATGTAAAATAATATAAAATGTGTTCTGTTGCAAGTTCACATACTTGATCTCATGTTTTCTTATGGTTTATTATTGAGATGTCAAGTTGTCAATGTAGAAATAATCATTTCATGACGTGTTTTTTTTTTTTTTTGGGGGGGGGGGGGGGGGGTCGTGAATGGGTGTCCCTTATTTTGCCACACCAAAGGTGGCAACCCTATTTGTAATATAACTCAGATTTTATTCGTCTGAAAGAAGAATGTCATATGCACCTGGGATGACTTGAGGGTGAGTAAATCATGGGCTAATTTTCTTTTTTGGGTGAACTATCCCTTTAAGAGGAATACCTGAGAAAAGGATCTCAAATCTCAACGATTCTCAACAAACAGATGTGACAGATACCCATCTGAAAATTGCAGTTGGTGTGCCACCAAAAATGCTTCTTCCTTTTCACCCAATGTTTGTTTATGTCACAAAGGCAGAATAGTCTCTTGATTACAGAGTACGATGTCAATGACGGAAATAGTTGCAATGGGGCCCTGTTGGCAAGAGTAAACAGCATCATCATGAAACTATTCCAGTGGTGTTGTTACTTCAAATGGACACTGAAGAACTGGCTTTTCTGGGGTTTGCAGTCAGTGTTTTTCTGGCTTCCTGTGGATTCTGTTGACGTTTTAATGGGTTTTAAAGTTGTTCTCTACCCTTTCCAATTTCATAATGTCAGATATTTCATATGAACAAACTACTGTTCAAGAATTTGGGGTCAGTATTTAAAAACAAAGAAATTAATACTTTTATTCAGCAAGGACCCATTGGGCCCTATTTTAACGATCTGAGTGCATGGTCTGAAGCGCAGGTGCATTTAGGGCATGTCCGAATCCACTTTTGCTAGTTTAATGACAGAAAAAATGGTCACCGCGCCAGGCGCATGATCCTAAAGGATTGTACATAGTCTCTTAATGAGTCATGGGTGTGTTTCGGGCGTAACATGCAATAAACCAATCAAAGTCTCATCTCCCATTCCCTTTAAAAGCCAGTTGCGCTTGCACCATGGCGGATTTGCTATTTACATGGCGGACTGAGTTTGCAAGCGGAAAGACTGAATGCTTCTCCAGAGCTGCTGCACATCCCTGTGTGTGTAATAAGCAGAGTGTACACGCGTGGTGCACCCGCCTATGCGCACATTACTAACGCGCCCTTTAAATAACACAAAAAATACTGCGCTTTTGACTTTAGACCAGGTTTTTGTTGGTCAATGGCACAGTCGTTTTCAGTTGCCTCAAAATAACAAGACCCATGGGCGAGCAGATGGGCGTGAGTGCATTTGCTATTTAAACAACGTGGCGCCATGCTGGACGTGAAAACGATAACTGCGTCGGGCCGAAACAAGCAAAAAACACTCGTCGCGCCTGGCATCGCATTGCGCCGGGTGTATTTTAGGGCCCATTAAATTGATCAAAAGTGATAAAGACATTTACCTATTAAAATACAAAAGACTTCTGTTTTAAATAAATGCTGTTCTTTTGAACTTTTTGTTCATAAAAGAATCCTGAAAAACTGTATCACTGTTTCCACAAAAATATTAGGCAGCTATTCTCAACATTAGCTATGTTTCCATCCACCTATTTTTATGTGTATTTTGGGATATTCCTTAAAAAACGCTGGATGGAAACACCAAGATGTGCATAAATTAAAAAAAAAAGTGCATAAAAAGCATATGCGCTCAATTGAGGTGGATACATTTTTTTCCGATAAGAAAAACTACAGTGGAAACGCATTTACTGAATAAATCCCTCGATGCTCAACAAAAAGCTCACTTTGACTTTGCCTCAACAGAGGATGTGATTGGGTGAACTGGACTACAGCGGACCAGTTTCATTGTACAGCATCTCAAATGTTGGTTTGGTCATTCTGAAATGCCATGAAAATGATTTGGTTTTATTCCCTCCCAGAACCGATTGCGTTCCCAAACACCAGCATCTGAACGCAAGAAAACATGACAGTTTATTGCATTTCATCTACATGCTCTGAGACGCAAGAACTCCAGATCAGTTTTCTGAACTATGAAGTTTTCCATTCCTGCGTTTCTTTATTCATGACATTTAGCACAATCACTGAATCGTGACAGTGTTGTGCGTTTCCCCTGAGATCTTCGGTACAGTGCAGGCTTGTTATTTTAACACAACTGTATATTGTGTTGTTCTCCTCTTGCTCAGCCATGTCACCTCCCGCCCTAATTTTGCACCAGTCCCTCTCGTTTGCTACAGGACCACCCCCTCCCCTACATTTCCCCCAGCAGCGTAACCTATCCGACCTCATTTTTCTGTTCTGTCGGATCCCCTGTGATTCACAGTAACATCATAACCCTCGACTGCCTCCCTGAACTACCACAAAGGGTTTGTCCTTTTGCCTATATAAAGCCTGCTGTATCATATTTGATACGCACATTTCTAAGGCCTCTAAATTATCAACATGATCAAAACTTTGCTGAAAAACCTGTTGTACACAATCTACAGGACATGCTTTCTGTCCTATGATTGATAGTTTATACTTTTTTAGTAACTAAAATACCTTTTTGTATAACTCTAAAAATCATTACTGGCTTTTATAAAGTAAATGTCAGAACAACTTTCATTGTTAGTAATATTTTAAGATGAACACTTAGTGGACTGAAGCTACTTGATTTTACTAAAAACGATGGATAATCAAGCAAACCTATGTTAAAATGTGTGTATCAAATATGGTACAACAGACTTTGAGGAATCATTGTATTTTGTTGCATTATGTTTTGCCCCCTATATATAGTCTGCTATACTGTTATAAAGATCTGATTGATTTGTATTACAAACTCAGAATTTAATTTTCCTTTTTTGGCCATATAAATATTAGCAACTGGTGTTTTTTTTTCTTCCTCCTTGAGTATTAACTCAATATTCTCCTATATAAAACTATATGAGCCATAAAAGCCTGATGTATTGAATGTGATGCATCAACAAAAAACACATGCAAACTTAAAAAAAAATATATATATATTTATATTAATATTTTGTGTTAACATACAGAATAAGCTTTAGTTTAGTAGTAGTAGTAGTAGGCTACAGTTTTTGTTGAGCATGCAAGGGTACGAATATTAGACTTTATATTTATTAGGCTATAAGTTTAATGGTAGCACTTTATTTTAATGTGTCCTTGTTGCACGTTACATGTAATAACTATAAATTAGGCATAATTACATGCAACTAACCCTAAACCAAACCCTAATCCTACACTAACCCTATAGTAAGTACATGTACTCAATTAATATTACTCAGTACTTAAATGTAAAATTACACTGTAACAGGAACACATTCAAATAACATGTAACCAGTTTAATAAAACAAGCAAACTCAAAGTGTCATTTTTTTATTATTATTTAAAAAACAACAACAAATGAACTTTACAGCCAGTGCTAATATCGAGTAGACAAGACTGTAAAAATACAAAGTTTAACTTATTTTTCAACTGCTTTGTTCCCTGAACCCCCTCTGGGGCTTACCCAGCTTCCCTGGTGGGACTGAAAGGGCCTTCTGTGCTCGTTCCCTAAAGTGTTTATGGAATGTCTCAGCTGCTTTAGAAGTGTGGTAAATACATGGCTAATGAAAAGTAAAGTGGCCCACGAGCACAAGCACTGACCCATGGGGGCTGTTGCGCAGTCATGTGTGTGGAAAGTGGTTGGTGTAAAGTGCAGCCTGGAGGTCAGACACATCACCTATATAAAATTTAGGATATTCTTCTGCAGTGTTATGGTAAAAGTTTCACATGTTAAATCTCAGTATGTGATTTACCACCTTTTAGAGGTTACTGTTGATACCCTCTGTGTATGTACTATATGGATGTGCAGGGCTCCAGACAAAAAAAGAAAATCATATCATGAAACTTTTAGGAGCCAGAATACTTTTTAGATGACAAATTACCATATCACTTGATACCGTATCAGCTGGTTGTTCAGCAGCACTTCAGTTCATTGAGTGCATAGCTTCTTAAGTTCTTAAGCTTTTAAATGCTGTGTGTAGATATGAAGGTATTCCTCTGTTGCACACACAAATGAAGATCTGCTGCAAGGAGACGTGGTTCCGTCTCCCAACTGTAATGGGCAACGTATAGCTCCTAGAAAAACCAGGTACGCTTGAGCATGTGCTTTTTAGGGTTGCATCTTGTGACATCACATTCTGTTTTTGGTTCATTTAGATGTCTTTGGTCCGTTTTACGTTCACATAAAGTGCTGCAGGTATGACGTCAAAACCCAGAAGACTAATTTGCCCCCTGCTTTCCTGTGGGGTTTTATAATGGGTTTGTTCAATTTATGATAAAAAATAAGGTCTATGGTAAATGTAACTTGACAATTCTTGAACGTTTTGTTCTACACATCATCTGCACATAAACTGCACATCATCCCTGCAGCACTCCATTTCAGTCGAGCCACACCATAGTCAATTGTTTGGTGTGCACCAAGATTCGGATGGCAGCGTCACACTAATGAACCAAATCGCAGTTTCGATTGAGTTAATTTTAATCTAACCAAACCTGCCAAGTGTGAACACCCTAAAGTTCAGTCAGGTCCATTTAAGTCAAAAACACCATAGACAAACTTTTAGTCAACTTTTTATTGGCATATTTTGCAAAAAAAATTTGTGATATGGTTCTGTTCTAAATTCCCCATCCTTTTCATGAGCTCCTTGAAGAGCCAAGACAGGGAACAGCAGCAGATTCTGGGGACAACCTTCCATTTTTTAAACTGGGAGGGCAGTGAAATCCCCCATTTAGAACAGAGTATGCATCAATGACAACAGAAGGACCTTGATTAAGTTAAACACAGTTAAATGAGGAGCTGGGGTGGAGGTGGGTTGCAAAGCAGCGTGCAGCAGAAGCAGCCAAGCAGGCAGATTTAACTGAATCTACGCTTAAGTAAGGCGTCCTGTTTGAGAGTTGCCAATTGAGTGCATAGGAATCGGATCAGCTGATATGGACGGGGTTGGGATTTTTTCCAATCAGCTGATAGCGGTGCTTGACTACGTGTCCTGCCTGAACTAACGCAGAATGCTTGATTTTTGAAAGAACATTTCTGCTTCTTTGGGAATAAAAGTAAAATGTGTTGATTAGGGTTGGGCATCAAGAACCGGTTCCAACTTGGAACCGTTTAAAAAATAACGATGCCATTGGAATCGTTTTGAAAATTTGTTTTCGATTCCAAACGCGCAAGTTTTGGTTTCATAGTGGCCACCGGATTTACGGAAGTGCTTGCCGCGCCCGTTTGAGCCCTTGACCAAATTGCTAATTGTGGTAAGTAACAACGTTACTGAAATTTTTTTCCCCTCGTAGATAAATGTAGCTTTACACAAATTGCCCACGCTAGTAGCAGTCCTAATATGACTGCTGCTAATGCTAATGCTATTGCTAAACCGGTGGAGACTCGGTGTGAAACTCCATTCACCATTGCAGCAAAGCAGGGGAAAAGGCCAGTGGAGAAGGTACCAAAACTAAAACTCATTATTGAATCAAAATAAAAAATTTTCTCTGTGAAATGAGCCTGACATGTTTTGACTCCACCCCTCAAAGAATCGGAATCGAGAATCGAAAAGAACCAAAATCGAATCAGAGAATCAGAATCGTTAGTGTTGATTATGGCTCCAAAATGTCATGGAAACAAAGGTACCTTTACAGTCGGTTGAAACCTTTCAGATTTAAATAACCAATAATATTTTTTGTAAAATATTTAAATGCATTTAAAATATTTTGACATATTTAGAATACCATTCACAATAAATTTATTTAAACAAAACTGTGCTTGAAACATGTTTCTTGTCAGTAAATGGACAGATGTATCTCACTAACCCATAAAGAACATCATCACAATAACAGCTTCATTGCTGTGTTAAGGAAAAACTGTCATGCACTCTGCACTAGGTTTTAAATGGTCGCATATATTATCTTGACCGTTTTTGGAGCCTTGACCTGTGTCTGTGTTACTCAAGCATTTATTAAGCTTTGATATACCCTGTTCCCACTCAGATCTATTTAAGCACCTTTAATGAGCATGTTTGGTAGTCCCACCCTGATTCTCATTAGCTCTTCTCAACCTATCTGATAAATAAAGAGGATTTAATGACTGTGGTGTGGTCACTTTGATTCATCCTCCTTCATAATTAAAGCAGACGATGGACGATGGAAGTGTTTTGATGAAGCATGAGGGAACTGGCCATCAGCCAAACCAGCAGGCGGTGTGTGGTTTAACACATGGACTCCTTCGGTCCAGCAGTAGTGCCACCCTTTCCCAGGCCCTGAGTTTTTATTTTGATTCAGTATGTGGATGGGATTTGCTTATAAAGTCTGTTTGGGAACTCCAAAACAATCGAGTAAATTTGGCCTGTACACTATCCCTTTCCACAGTGCGAAATAAGCAGAAACGTTTCACTGCTGATTTATTGAAGGCTTAAGCTTGAATACCGCAGAGTCTTTAGTTGCCATGCCAACCCCTGGTTTTATGGTCTTACCAATGCTTAATTGCTTAGATGGTCGGTTTAGATATTAAAATGTTGGTCAGACTAATTGTTTTCTTCTATTGTGATGACGTCATTGCACTGAAAAACGTTTTGAAGTAACTATAAGATGTGATGTAGAGTTAAACGTTGCCAACAGGCTACGTTTGTTAGGACTACAAATATTGGAATACTATTTCAGTCTTTCTACTTAAAAGATTCACATTTCATTCAATGTGTACTTGCTGTTTCTTCCTAACCGTGCTTCTGAGGGATAGAGAGATAGAGCGTATTAATAGTGTTGCAGAAAGCCATTGCTATTTTAATTCCTTTTTATGAATATTAGGCCCAGCTATGCTTTTCCACTCTCTAAATTGTCTCAAGCCAGACATTAGGGTGACACAGAATTACTAATAGCTTTTTATGCTAGGAAAAAGCAAACAGGATTGGCCATTGTCCTATGTTGGTACTATATTCAGTAAATAAGGCATCCCATTTATCGACCAGCTGCTATTTTTCCTCCAGAATAAATCTAAACAAATCTCGTATTGACTCCTCAACTGGCTGTCCTAAGTGAATTGCCTTTGACGGAGGCTATTTTTTAGTTGCCTCTTGTAGCCATGCAAATGTGTCTGCGTGACTTTCTGGTGAAATCCATTTCCACTCTCACCCGCATGACCGCCCGCCTCCCCAGTGACCGTGCTGTCGAGAGCTCCATTGATTTACTGAAGAAGCAAATCCTTTTAACACCACGCCACTTTTCTCCTTACTCTCAGAGGCATCTCCTGAAATCGATGTGTGTGTGGAGCGAAGGCCAGTAGCCCCATCATTAACCCGTCCCGATCAGGTGCTGTATGTCTGAATATAGATGACGCACTCGTTTTATATGCCTCAAGTGTTTGTGCCATTAGGATATTTTGAAATCCCAGAAAAGTTTCAAGTGGCAGTAAAAGTGAAGATGAGGTCTTTTGGATTTAAAGGGGTCATATTAGGCTTTTTCACTTTTTCAGCTTTAGTTAGTGTGTAATGTTGCTGTTTGAGCATAAAAAAAGATCTGCAAGGTTACAAAGCTCAAGTCCACTCCAAAGGGAGATATTTTATTTAACAGAATCCACGTTTTTTCTAGACTTTATGAAGTCAAAATGTTAACCATTTAAAGCTGCAGTCCGTAACTTTTTGCGCTCTAGCGGTTAATAAACAGAACTGCATGCGTCTTGCGGAAGAACATTGCAGCCGGAGCTACTTCTCTCTGTTTATGTCTATGGCGAGTCACGCAGGGACTGTACTTCTCTGCAGCAGTTCCTACCAGACCGGTCTGAAATAGTCCCAATATAAACACTTATTATAAGTGTACCATAATGATTCAGGGTAAGACAAAAACACGGTTTGGAAAATGGATTCATGTTGTACATTCTCATTGAATAATTTGTGTAAATCTTGAACACAAAAAAAGTTACGGATAGCAGCTTTAAATAATCCTCGCCCATGGAATACACAAAAAAAGGGGACGAGTCCTGGATGAGCTTCTATCAAAGAGACGCTGTTTTTTCCACCCGTTTTGTTTGACCTTCCTAAGGCTGACGAACTTAGCGTGGTCCTGAACATTGTAACCCCAATGTTTATCTGTGCTGCCCATTTTACGGAGAACAGCTTCCAGAAACCTCGAGAGTACAATGCAGGCTACGCACAAAAGCTTCTCCTGAAATGGAGCAGTTCCCATTTTGTCTTGCTGTTTGTGGAAGTATGTACTTCCAACTTGGAAGTATGTCTTATTATTTGTAGTTGCATTTTTCTATTCCAATTCCAATTATAGGTTTTATGTTGGTGTTACGATGTAAACAAAGGGCAAAGCTTTTCCTCTGCTCGCCTGCTAGCCAACATTAGTGTTGATCTAGTGTTTGCTGTAGCTTTTGTAAGCTCTCACTTTTGTAACGCTGTTCACCGCCCCTTAGGAAAATTAACTATAGTTTTGTGATCGATTCACAGTTTGTATTACCATAGTTTTCTGACAAACATCACGATTAAATGGTGTATAACATTGTATCTAAAATATATAAGAAAATTACAATGGACTTGTTTGTTAACCCTTTAAGACCAAAGGGTATTTTTACAATTAATTTTCCGCCTGGTGTTATTTACTAAAAAAGCTTGTAAAACATCAACCCTGTTGTGCACAGACAATTGACACACCTCTTTTTTTTCAAGACAAGTTGCTCTGTCAGTATATTTGTGTTGCATTGATGTCACCTGAATGTAAAATAAGTTATGGGACCATAAAGACAAATTAAAACATAAAACGGAAATTGAATCACTCAAATATTTATTGAAAACACACACAAATAAATAAAAGATAAGCATATTTCCTCTGGAAAACAGTTTGTTCAAGTCTTTGGAGTCCTGGAACTCAGGAATAAACATGATAACTTATACAGAACCAAAACTATTTACATTTTTCCAAAAAAAGTCCAGGCGCTTTTGGCCTCTTTGGATTTTGGATATAAGTTTACTGGTGCCAAGCCTCAAAACAGTTCCTATCAGGAACTTCTCCTCAAACTTTCTCCTCAAACTTTTTCCTCAAACTTTCTCCACAAAACTACTAAAAACTGCAGCGCGTCTCTCTCTCTCTATCCTCAACACTAGCCGTGCGTCTCTCTCTCTTCACAATAAAAGAGCTGTGGTTCATGCGTAATGACGCACACCAACGTGGATGACGGATCAGCCTGTCATTGGTCAAACCCTCATCCAAAATGGCAGCTAGCATCGCGCTAGCGGCAAAAATGACGGAAAATTTATAAATTATGGACATCAAGTGGATATATCTTGGATGTAAGCGTTTTGATTTATTGCTGAACAACTCCAAAAAGATGCACATGTTCCAGGCTGGATAGAAAACCTTCTGTAAAGGCTACAAAGACACCAAAGACACCCCCGTGATGGCTAGCTCGTTAGCTTTCTGCTGGAAAAACGGTAAGAAAATCGATAAAAGTTTCATGAAATAATATAGATATTTATCGGAGGTGCCGTGTGACGTCGTGGGCGATGCCGTCGGGCTCTGAGGGTTAACATTCTTAATTCTGAATTGGTTTGAAATTGACACCATCCTTAATATTTACACCTGAGAACTCGTGGTTATGGTAAGGGGTGTGACATTTCACCAACATGCGCTAAGTGGTGCCAATCACAACACACTGGTCCAGCTAACCAATCACGGCACATTTCGTATTTCAGAAGGAGGGGCTTCATCGAGTCAGACTGGGGAGAGAGTTAATGTAATAATGTTAAATATGTGAAAAAATAATGTGTTTTTGAACAATCAAGCATGAAAGCATATTCTAGTACACCCCAAAAACAAAATCAAGACTTCGTAAAAGGGCATAATAGGACCCCTTTAATGGATTCACAGATGAGTTAAGGGCATTCAACATGAAAATTGAGAGTACTAGATTGGTTCATAGTTTGATTTGGTAATAAATAACTTTAAAATATCCATCACTCAGGTCTTTAGTAGGGCCAATACGGATCGATAGATGAATTTTTTAAAACAAGTTCTTCAAAAGAAGACCTCTGCTTGGATCTTGCACTCCAATTAAAAGTACATTAAACATAAAAGCGAGTGTTCACATATACAATATTATGCTGATTATGCCTAATAACCTGACAAAGGGCATGCAAATGCCTTAAACTGTGTTCTTTTATTGGGTACAAGTCATAAGCAGTTAAAGCAAAACCTGAGCGGCACACCTTCACTAATCATTACCATGATTACACTTTGCATGTAAACACCTTTGCTTCATTTTAAGCGGCTTATGCAAACTTTTTTTTTTTTCTAGAACATTTCCCATCATCCATCTGAGAAATATACTTATTGTTTCATTCCAGCACTGCTACCATATGCTACCTACCTTCCACCATTGTCATTCAATTCTTACACCAGTTATGAAAACAACTACATGGAGCAAGTCCAGACTTTTCTGAGTCAGTGTGTGACGTGTGGAGATGTTTACAATTCCAGCTTACAAAGAAAGACATGAAGGGGGGCCGTTCCCAGTGGCCTGTCATCATGGAATCTGACTGAGGGGTTAAAGCGATCCGAATAAAGGCATTCTGTCCTCCCACATTTACCTGGTACTGCCTTTTATATCGTAATGTGAAAAATGAAGATTGAGAGTGTCCAGGAATGTAAAGGTCATATTAAAATGAACGAGCTGTCTTCATTCCTTCATGCCTTTTTAATAGACCTTGTGAAATATATTAAGAAATACCGATTTGTCATTGATGCCTTCACTTCCCATTGTGCCAGTTCTGTGTTTGTTGAGGGGAGGCTGGACACGTTAAAATGAAAGGATAGTAAGCTGAACTGGATATACTGTAGTGCCAGTAAATGTAATGAAATACTGTTAGTTAAAATAGGTAATAACTAAACAAACATCTCCCTGAGCTTAGAGAAGTTTGTTTTCTACTGACTGTGGATACTGTCACTAACTTGAATAGGGGATTATTTTTTCATTTAGGGGAACTTATTTTATAGGTTCCCACTGACATTATTGATTTGGGTCCACACTTCAGACTAGGGAGGAAGAAGAGTAACATATATATGACATTATTTGACCTGCTTCCACTGTGTATACATCTTGTTCCTTTTCTATTGTTACTTTTGCAGGATGTTAAAGTGTTTTATCGACTTCAGGAACCCTAGAAATAATAAAATAGTAAAACCTAAATTTAGACTTGAAAAAGTACTTGATTTTATCTAGTGGTATAATATTTGTAATGTTGCTTTGGTGTTGATGTGACGTTGTAGACGGTGTGTTATAAACAGGAAGTTGTTTTATCCAAAATAGTAACAGTTGAATGGCTGTCAGTGCACTGAAGAGCTTTTTCCTGCCAGGCTATATTTACATCGTCTCCCTTCTGAGGGGAAAACAGTCCACCGGTTTGTCTTTGAGGTGTTACGGAAATTTGAGATACAATAACCACGTTCCAGATAAAACAACTATCAACATGCTTTTAATACACATACATAGGCCACATCCTTTGTTTCATGTGGTGAATTTACATCTAAACCTGCCAAAAATGATATTTTCACATAACAAAAATGTCCTGTTGACCTTCTGCTTCCTCTAAGGGGCCCATATGCACACATATAGAGGTTCAACACGTCATATTTTTATCTGTGTCCATCTGCATGTTCGTCACACTGCTGACATCATAATTGTGAAATCTTTGTCTGTGATATTAGGGGATTTTTAAAAAAAGAACAAAGAAAACATTACCAAGACGTTTAATACTTATAAATGCTTAATTGTTTGGAGCACAGTTGATTTAATTCCATCGCATGATGAATATAAAACAAGTTATTTATAGTTGTATTTTTTTAGTGTGTATACAATATATACATAAAATAAATTGAGTAATCATTTGAAACAATTCTAAATGTGAAAAATGTATATAAATATTATTAGCAATAAATAAAATATAATAAAACAACTACATATATACAGTGTACTGTATGTGTATATATATATATATATATTGCTGGGCAATCAATTAATCGCGATTAATCGCATCCAAAATAACAGTTTGTGTTTACATAATATATGCGTTTGTACTGTGTATAATTATTATGTATGATATATAAATACACACTCCTTCATGTATATATTTAAGAAATATTTGCTTGTATATACTGTGTATATATATTTATATAATTTATCTTGTATATAAATATACATATTTTATATATAAATATAAAATTTTTCTTAAATATACTGTATACATAATTTCTGTATATGTGTATATTTACATAATAATTATACACAGTACACACATATATTATGTAAACACAAACTTTTATTTTGGATGTGATTAATTGCAATGAATTGATTGCCCAGCATTAATATATATATAATACACGCATACACACACAAAATCTAATGCGATCTTGGATAAACTTTGATCCTCGATTTAAAAAAAATAGTTATGAGCAGCTGGTTATGTTAGAGTAGATCAGTGAATCTGATCCTGAGATGGATAGTTCCTGGCCTTACACATCTGGTGCTTTCCACCCCCTTTGGGATCATTTTCAAACACACGGATTATGATGATCTGTGTGTGGTTTTGTGAGAGTGTGTGTATGCATATATTGGTGCAAGAAAAAAAAGACTAAGAGTGAGGCGATTTTTTTTTTTTTTTTTTTGGTATTATCGCAGAATAGAAATGCTGATCTTGCGTCATGAGAGTTTAATCTGCCTCATGTTGAACCGTGTGACGCGTTTGTATTCTCTGCCAGCAGACCGAACCAGCTGTGCTCAGTTGCCCTGTTCATTGCTAACCAAAGGGTTGTGATTTTTAAGTTCAGGAGCAAATCTTTGCCCTCTCATATGTGGATATAAATAGAATTATATAATAGCTTTCAGTCTTTGTCGTTTCAGAGACAAATTGTCAGTTAGTACAGTTTCCTTCCAAGGAAATGTAGGTCGTTTTTTTATCACTTTGTTCTACAGAAGACCTTTTTAAGACTTCCTGATTGAATCTGTGAAGCTGTTCGACAGTGCGACATGAGAACTGTTGTAGATGGACAAGTGCAGACATGAAATGGCTCCAAGGAATTCTTCACTTTCTAAGCTTTTGACTGATGAACTGTGCCTTTGTGTTGACAGTTTATTTAGGTTAATTAATTAATGGCATTTTGCATAATCACATATTTGCGAATAGACACCGTTAGCACTGAATAGACATCCAAGTATTGTTTTTTTTATTTCCATATTATTACATTAGTCTGTCATTGACCTACAATGCACAGCCATCCATTTTGCAATCAAGTTTTTCAATATTTCACACATTTCCTTTATTCCATCTTGATTTTTTTTTCTATTTTTTTATCTAAAAACACAAATATTACACAGTTCTTGTCATTTATTATAATCATTTGACTTTTCCTTTGGATGTTGTTGTGAATGTGTGTTTTTGTTGGAAAGATGACCTTGCTTCAAACGTGTGTTTCCTGTGGAAAGTCGAGTGTCATGGTCAAACATCCCTGCACACTTCCTTAATGGCTGATTCACAGACACAGTGACCAGTGGGTCTGTTCCACACACACTAATTCCATCGGAAGATTGCTGTTTTTGGACGCCCAATTTTAAGACAATGTGTTTTTGAGGCGATTGTTTAAACAAGAGATTCTCAACTTTGGCCTCGAGGTCCACTTTCCAACTGAGTTTTGCTTCCACTTCAACATCAAACGCAGCTAAACTAGCTAATCGAGAGCTCTTTCTCAATATGCGTTCTTGTCTGTACTTGTGGACTTGTGAAACAACATCATCAGTCGCTGCCTAAGTATTGTTCCAATTCAAAGTTCACATATAGCCAAGTACAATTCAAATCCCTAGATATGATGCATCAGGACATTTATGGATTGCCCCGTATGAAACATTTTCATAGTCCATGTGGCCTTGGTGTTAGCCACAGGAATTGTTTTGCTCATAAGCTCAATGCTAGTTGCTAATCACACAGTAACACACACTGCCCTTTGGCATGGCTCTTCCTCTTCTAGGTTCAGACAGCAAAGACATCTCTCTCGCTATCTCTCTCAGTAATCCTCTACCTCTTTTCTTCTGCTCTCTATTTGCTCAGGCTCTGTCTATTATTCTCTCCTTTTAAGCCGGCTACATGCCAGGCCACTCAGCAGGGCTGCCTGCGTGTTTCCGGAGTCCTCTCTTTCCTGTTTCTCTCACAGTGAGGTGATTTAACTCCCAGTTGCTCCCATTTTTGCCCACTCTTAATGTCGTTATGCTCCAAGTAAGCCTGTAGACTGAATGAATCGAGATACGGGACACTTGTTGTTATACTGTGGCGCTCTGACTTAAACGGCAATGCTGCTGATGTTTCATTTTTCCATCTAAAACCCCTTTCCCTGCTGTTTATTACAAAGCCAACACCCATCTTCCACAGTCTTTTTGGCTTTTTATGTAAATCGCACTGTTTGTGTATATTGTAGATGTTGTGCTTGATGGCTATGAGTGAACAGGCTTGTCCTGTAGGTGTCAGGGATTGGAAACTAGGGTCCAGATTTACTAAACAGGGTAAATTAGCGTGAGAGCGCAATTCCAAAAAAGCGCAGATGGGAGTTCAGCGTGTGATCTACTGATGACACACAAATTAAATAATAATAATTTCCATAATGACCAACACAATCCACCAAGAGCAGCGTAAATGGGCAGCGGTTATGGGGGGATTGGTTGTCTCCCTCGGTTGCAACGCCGTAGTTTTGGTTTGAACATTGGGGGGGTTTAAGTGTGAACCGCTTAACAGGGTCCTGGGGCATATGCTCCCTTGTGAGGTGTAGGCCTATTTATCTGTTTTTGCAAAATGGTCCAAAAATGCAAATTGGTTGATAACATAACCAATTGTTTAGTCAATAATTCAAGAAGGTCCATATTTTAAAGCTCTTTCTAACTTGTAATCGGTTCAAGTAATTGTTTAACTATAGCATTTGTTACCATAAGCCATAAGGATTTAATTACAAGTAAGACCATTGATGGCTCTTCATTACCATGCTTAGGCCAATGTTAACATTTTTTCTTTCTTTTTTATGCATAGCATTTGTTATGAAAAATAGCAACACAGTTAGACTATAGCTACAACATACCACAGTTGTAATATACATCTTTAGTCTATCCCTTAACAGATTATCTATTATAAATTCTACTGATCAAAATTTACTACAATAAATATAATACATCATGATAAATTCTAGTAAATGTGGTCATCATGAATTTAAAAAGCTTGCAGGATGATGTCATTTTAGTGGCTGTTTTAGATCATGTTCTCCGTAGCGTTTTACTATCTCAATAGAATTCAAATGGGTTGTACATTTTATCATCAGCGTCGCATAGGAACCACTCGTGCAAGTCTTAACAGTTTTGGAGCGCGCTGATGAATGCGCCTACTGTGATTCGCGCACCACAGTCACTGTCATTTTGTGCAGACAATTGATCCGTTCAGTTCGTACAGCTCCGAACAAAGCTGCAAACGTGCAATGTATAAAACGTATTATTAATCTGCCTCTATGTTTTGGTGTGGGCGCTCAGAGTACCGGCAACATGTGAGAACTCCCGGTGCGCAAGAAAAAGTGAGGGTACGCTACTGATTAAAATAGTGCTGATGCATACTGGCCCATTTCAAGCACTGACTTGCGCAAACCTTAGTAAAGCACCTTGCATGATTCATTTAAATACTCTCCTGCCATAAATGTTGCGTCTGAAAGGGAAACTCCTACAAATGCATGCATTAAGGTCAGCCAAAAATAACCCTGTCCACGCCTTTTCATCACTAATTTTTCACTGCATGTCTTTAGTAAATCATGACAGTAGATTTTTAAAGCCAAAAGAAGGTTTGCGCTGGCGCAAGCTGTTAGTAAATCTGGCCCTATAGGTTGTGTAAAATTCAAGGCCTCATCTTTTCTCCCTCTTTACAACTGTATTCAGCATTGAGTGTGACTGTTACATTGAGCCTGTGCTTTATTTAAACCTTATCTGAAAAATATAATGAGAATAATAACAGTGTGAGTGATAAAGATCTAAAGAAAAATAAATTTTTAACTTTATTATTAATTATAATAATATTGTATGTTACATTTATGTTATTAATAATACTAATAAATAACTTGGTAACACTTTACAAAAAGGTTTGATTCATTAATACTTTTACAGCATTTTATTTATCTGTTAATGTTAATTTCGAAAAATGCTAATAAATGATATTGTTTATTTAATATTATATATAATTTACATTAAAATATTATAAATTAACTTAAGCTAACAATAAACAACAGTGTATGTATAAATTAACATGAACCAAATTATAAAATATTAAAAAATATTGTTCATCGTTTGTTCCTGATACCTAATGCAGTAACTAATGTTAACTTATTGAGCCTTACTTAAAGATGTTGCCAAGATAATTAATAATATAATATATTAAAATTTTAAATAACATTTTTAAAGGCTAACATATGAAATGATTGTGTTCAATAACAGTTGTTTTGCTGTGGTATCGAAATTGTTGTAGTTGGTATTGCTTCTGGCTACTGAAGTTTTAGCATCGTGACAACTCTAGATTAAACACACTATGTACAGAGCGAAAGCTGTGAGCGATCAATAAGAGTGGATTCCACTATTGATATCCTGACTGTGTGTGTGTGTGCGCGTGTGTGTGTTTTGTGTACATTAACAGAGCTCTTGACTGTATTGTCAGACTTTGTCTTATTTGAGCTGATCAGGACACCAGATAAGATGGACACATAGTCGATATGCTTACGTCTGGATGTCTCACAGGTGCTGAGCTGTTCACAGACTGCAGGAAATGAATGACTGCTTTTAGACAACTTGCTCTACAAATACAGACAGAGGGATAACTCACAATTGTCAGGACAGTCTATGAGGAGGATTCATCATGTCTCAAGTCATCGCAGTCTATGAATCACAGCTGATGTGAATGATAGCTGCCGTATATATATTACACATTATATATACATGATATTGTAAAATGTCCTGGTTAATTTTGCTATGTGCGTTTCTTGTATGGAAAAGCTTGTAGGGAAATGTTCCTTTAAGCACAGTTGTGCTGTATATTTAGGCAGTATGAAGTGCATTTGTTTGGTTTCCTCATTTTTAAATCTAAACATGCTCAGTATATTAAAAATGGCATCACTAATGCAGCTATTCATCCATGTAGCCCTTAATCCTCATCAATGGTAATTAAAACAAGAACAATGGTGTTGAATTATTCATTGCTATTTGAGTGATTAAGAGGTTTTAGTTCCCGCTCAATGGGGTTTTGTCAGTCTTCTCCTAAATGGACTGCATTGACTTCAGTTTCACATTTCCGACAGTGAGTTGGCGTGTTTCTAGCTTGCATTTCTTCCTTTCAGTGGTAGTAAAAGGGTCTCCGTCAGGACAGAGGCATGCATGAAGTCCTCTAGTCTTTCATTGTTCATTAGTTGTGTCAGGCTTGAGGAATAACAAAGAACTGACTCGACTTGTCGCTCTTTCTCTTGGTTAGTATCAGTGGTATTCCCTGAAGGTGTGGAACAAATACTCAGTCTGTCACGGCAGCAACCAGATCTTATGAAGAACATTTTTGCTCAAACTTACTGAAGAGTCCTCTTAAACAAAGGCAATTAATTCTGTTTTATTACATTAAACAGTGCATTATGGTGGACTTTTAGTAGAATAATATCAATAAGAATGAAAAAAAAAAAGATAAGTAAATATGCTTTTTGTAAGTAAAACATCCAATTCATCTTCATATTGTCAGAGGAAAGAATTACAATTCAATCGCCGCATTTTACTACACACATTTTTAATTATTCAGTTGCAGCGTCATGCATTATTGATGAACAGGAGGCTTAATTGAAGCTGTGATTTAGTGAGATGGTGGATAATGTTTCCAAGAATAAATGTGAAATGGGTGATGAATTCCTAACGGCTTTTGGTTGTCTTCGCTTGGCAGACTTTATCTGTTGCTTTCAATTATATGTGAAGGTCTTTATTGCAAAGAGGAAAAAGCTCAGGCGGTAAGTCTTTTTGGCTAAGGTTTCAGTCCTCTGTGTGGATTACATTAAGAGATAAGAGATGTATGAGACACTCTCCGCCTGGTGAAGGATGTATCGATTATTTCTGGCACTCAAAAATGAAGATGGAAAGCCTACCTTGAGAACCCATTTTTGGGTGCTTGCCACTTATTGGCAATGGATATTAAATTATGTACTAACATTATATTGTTGTTGTGATTTTAAAAGTGAATAAAATCAGATGTTACACTTTGTAGTCAAGTATGACACCCTGACCTGACCTCTCCTCTATTTGCAGACATCCCATTTAGCGGGACTCCGCCTCCAGCATACGTTTATGATGGCGATCGAGGGGAGGACCAGCGTATGCAGCCTGATGTTGCATCTTACACGGATGACTCCCTCCCCTCTCCGCGCCTTCACCTGAAGGGTCGAAGCATTAGAGAGACCTCAGGGTCTCTGGAGTCAACTAAATCAGTAAGGGACATTGATATACAGTGAAACTAGCCTTTGCCTTAAAGGGTTAGTTCACCCAAAAATGAAAATTCTGTCATTAATTACTTCCCTCATGTCGTTCGACACCCGTAAGACCTCAGTTCGTCTTCGGAACACAAATGAAGATATTTTAGTTGAAATCTGATGGCTCTGAAAGGCCTCCATTGGCACAATGCACGGTTCACTCTCAAGACCATTAAAAGGTTCTAAAGACGTCGTTACAAAGTCCATCTCACTACAGTGGTTCTACAATAACTTTATGAATCGGCGAGAATAGTTTTTGTGCGCAAAAAAACCCTAAATAACGACTTATATAGTGATGACGATTTCAAAACACGGCCTCATGAAGCTTCGAAGCGTTATGAATCAGTGAGTCGAATCATGATTCGGATCGCGTGTCAAACCGCCAAACTGCTGATATTTGGCGATCCAAACTGCTCATTCGACTCACTGATTCATAACGCTTCGAAGCTTCATGAGGCCGTGTTTGAAATCGTCATCACTATATAAGTCATTATTTAGGGTTTTTTTGCGCACAAAAACTATTCTCGCCGATTCATAAAGTTATTTTAGAACCACTGTAGTGAGATGGACTTTGTAACGATGTCTTTAGTACCTTTTAATGGTCTTGAGAGTGAACCGTGCATTGTGCCAATGGAGGCCTTTCAGAGCCATCAGATTTCAACTAAAGTATCTTCATTTGTGTTCCGAAGACGAACGGAGGTCTTACGGGTGTCGAACGACATGAGGGTAAGTAATTAATGACAGAATTTTCATTTTTGGGTGAACTAACCCTTTAATGATATCATGGTGTTTAAACACCTCTCCCAAGTGATATATTGTTACATTATAGGTTATTGGCCAATATTAGCCACTTTTTTTTAAACGTATCAATATCGGGCGATATTGTATATGTAACACATGTATACACGTAGATTACATTTGCTGTCATCTAATGCTCACTTAAAGTTAAAATGTAATAACACAAAAAAATGTGTAACACTGTTGAATGTAATCTTTATTAAATCTCAAAATGAATATCCATTTTTCATACTGTATTATAAAGCCTAAATTCACCAATAGCATTTAACACCACAATATGTAATTTTTCACAGTTAGAGGTCGCTTATTCAAAACAAAGGCGAAGCTTGATGGCGCCTTGATTTCGCGGAGCTTTTATAATGCCGCAGACGAACGCTTTTTCTGGTCTTGCGCATGTGTGGTAACGCAGCGCTGTTTTACCATATTAGATACGTTTCTACAAAATAAAATGGAAATCGAGGGTAACGCGGGAATGATGTCATTGATAGGCGACGCACGGACACGGTCTGTGTCCTGGTTAAAGTTGCTTATTTCTCTGGATTTAAACATTCTTGTAAACATTTGGAATAATGTAAGTACACAAGTCAACAAAATATATATAATATGTTTTTGAGGTATTTGGATATTTTACTCCAAAAATCTTACATATCGTGCCTTTAAAACAATTGATGTTAGTTTTTAAGACAAAATACTGAAAGTTTACATTTTAATATCATCCATTTATCAACTGTTAGCAAAAACATGAAAATAATTATCAGCCTAAATTTTAATCTTTTAAACATCTGTGGTTATGCAAATGTGTGTATGTGCTGAACTTTTGACCTCTGCGTTCTTTATCTTTATTCTTTGGGATGTTTCATATCAGTATATGGGATTTTGTGACTGTTGATCGCTGTAAATCTGTATGGGATAGGATTTAGGTTTTTTATCCCTAGGGCCTTTAGACTGGAATGTGTGTTTTTTTGCTGAACCCAAAATGGTTTTGTAATGGGCACTTTCTTCATTCTTTCCACTCTCACCCTGGACATTCTCAGTCGGAGCTGGATGTCGAAAAAGGGCTGGAGATGAGGAAATGGGTTTTATCAGGGATTCTGGCCAGTGAGGAGGCCTATCTCAACCACTTGGAGGCGCTCTTACTGGTGAGTAATACAATCTTGTTAGGACTGATTTACTGCATGCTTACTCACTAAAGAGGGTCAAAGATCACCGTTATAGTGGTGCTGAGCTTTGCACATTGCATTGCACCCAGATGGTTACAAATGGGAGTTCATGAACCCCCTTTTGACCCCCTTTTTTTTTTTTAAATCACAGCCTATGAAGCCCCTGAAGGCTGCTGCCACCACTTCGCAGCCCATGTTAACCCTCCAACAGATAGAAACCATTTTCTTCAAAGTGCCTGAGCTCCATGAGATCCATAAAGACTTTTATGATGGCCTGTTACCCAGAGTGCAACAGTGGAGCCATCATCAATGTGTAGGTGACCTCTTCCAGAAACTGGTGAGCAGTGCTTCATTATATTGTTTAATATAAAACATACGGCATCTTTTGGTTTGCATTCACTAAGTTTCAAACATGTACACGCATATATATATATATATATATATATATATATATATATATATATATATATATATATATATATATATATATATATATATATATATATATATATATATATATAATGTATTTTATATGTATGTGTATTAGGGATATTCAAATTCTGACTGATAGTGATAAACCAGTAATTATTTAATGTAATAACGTATAATTATATTACAATTCTGTACTATTTTGTCTAAATAAATAAAAAGAAATGTTACAAGTGTAACTTAGGCATCACAACATTGTACAGTATGAAAACTTGCCGTATGAGTTATAGTCTATAGTACAGTTGCTAAAGATTATATTTAACAATGTACCTAATTTTGTTGTGTTATTTAAGATGAACATGGTGAACGTTAGAACAGCCGATAACACATTTGATACTAATAAACTGTGAATAATTTTTTTGAATTTGAAAATTAATTTAGCATTCATTTGACTTTCCACTAAAACAAGTATGTAATGATAAAAACTGTTATATTATATAAAATTGTATCCTAATATAAGATTTTGGTCATACTGCCCTCTATTATTGAAATCACTGGTTCATAATGCACTATCATCTAATAATATGCCAGTGTTATTGTTACTCATTATAACAACTGAATTGTGGCGTAACTTGATGCCACATGCACGCGTCTAAATTATGTAATCCATACATTATGTTTCTGTCAGACCACCCGAGAGAGATCTTTTGAGACGTTTTATAAAACGCAGTCATCATCAAAGCATGTCTCTCCGGTCCTCCCTAAGGAAAATTTCCTTTGATAACTGGTTTAGCGAGCTTCACGAGCAACAGCCACATCATTCCACTCGGCACAATTAGCTGTGGAAACTGAAACTTTACCCCCATCTTTATAGACGCCTGCAGGACTTAACGTTTGTGCAGATGAAAGCTTTTCTGAGCCACATGACTGCGTGTAAAGCAGCTAGGGGGTCTTGCTCTTAGATCGGTGGAGCTGCGGTCAAAAATGCTGGGGTTGAAAGGTATTAGGGTGTTGTAGCCGGGGGTGCAGATCTCACAACAAACTAGAACGTTTCTTTGCAGAATTAAAGGGGTTGTGACATGTTCTATGAGGTTCACTTGTAAAGTGTTTTGAACAAAAACAAAAACAAATCAGACACTGAACATGCGTCTGTATACTGTATCCAGTGTAGACAGTGTCAGTGATTGATTGTAATGGGTTCTCACTTTTGAAATGACACTCACATCCAGTATAGGCAAATGTCAGCCATTAAGTGATGATGTATAACTATTCATGATGTCTTGCTCTGAAGGCAGTCATATGCAAATATATTTGCCTGTGTGACATCACAGATCCCGCAATATCAAAACGATCCGTTTTTGGAGCTTGAATAAATAAATGCTTTGTTTATAATGATGAGGAGGACCTTTTAAGCTATGAACGGTTGTTTCATGGGTTGGATGTTTTGATGGTACAAAGATCTCTTATATGTCAAAAGATCAGGGCAAATTTAATTTCTCATGTCATGACCCCTTTAATTGTTATGTGAGTTACATGTTTTTGCCTGGAACAAGGAGCTTTTAAAAAAAAAGTGTGTCACCCTCTTTTTGCTTTTCACATTATATCTCTGAATTGTGACTTTGTTTCTTGTATTTTACGACTTTATACACTGCCGTTCAAAAGTTTAGAGTCAGTTAGATAAAAAAAATAATAATAATAAGTAAATAATACTTTTATTAGCAAAGTATGAATTTCTGTTTGAAATAAATATTTTTATTTTGAATTTAATGAATTTCGAACAAAATCACTGTTTCCACAATGTATTAAGCAGCAAAACTATTTTCAACATTAATAATAAGAAATATTTCTTGAGCACCAAATCAGCATATTAGAATGATTTCTGAAGGATCATGTGACACTGGAGTAATGATATTGAAAATTCACAGGAATACATTACATTTTAAAATATATAAAAATTTTAAGTTATTTTAAATTGTAATAATATTTTACTGTATTTTAACAAATAAATGCAGTATTGGTGAGCATAAGAGACTTCTTTCAAAAACATTTAAAAAAATATTTTCAACCCCAAAGTTAGTGCGTGTAACCATATGACTTTTATGCTGCAATATGGATTTATGTCTCATAATTGTGAATTTATTCCCTTTTTTAATTGTTTTATCTTTCATGCGAAATGTGCTTCCATATATCACCTTTGCAACTATATGAAAAAGTTTAAATAAAGTGATGTAGTGAAACTAAATCTTGTGCCCAAACATTCATGATATTACAACAAAACATACAGCATTGAAAGCCATAAATGAATGCTATTAAGTGAACTGTTGCAGGGTGTTGATTGGCTCCGCTCATAAATTCTGACGTTTCTACAGTTGGGGTTTGGGTTAGAAACTTTTCACCATCCCCTCTGGCATCCATGGCCAGGGTTGTAGCTGTGAATTTAGCTGTTTTTTGACATAAATCTCTTCTTTGAAATCTAAAGGCATTGGGGTTGAGGAAGTGTGGCCGAAGGCTGAATTCATTCAGTTTTTATTTTGATTGTTAATCCCACAGGGATTATATTGTTAGCTGCAAATACCTGTGGTTATTATTTGGGGCATTAGTGACGTGTAGAGCTGAGCATTTTTGTAGCGTGTTCCTTTATCTTTGTGCATTTAGATACGTTTGCATAGAGGTGTATTTCTAAAGCACTTGGGGTAATATGCCATGTTCCATACCTTGGGTGTGTGTGTTTGTCTGTGTTTAAAATGACATAGTTCTCTTCCAGGGTGTGTGTGTTTTACACAGAGAGGGGTAAATAAACAGGAAATTCCACAGGGAGACATGGTCAGAGTTTTCAGTGGACAGCGAGTCCAGTGTCTGCTCCGTTTCCCAGAAAGCATGATGTCATAGTGCAGGAGTGCATGTGTCTGCCCTGGAAATTCACTCACTGCTAGGCATCCCCTTGCCCTCTCTCTCTGTCCCTGTGGACCGCCAACTCTCACGGCATGGGATTTACTTACCTCTGACTCCTTAGACAAGTTAAGTCCAAAAATGGGCTCATATGTTGTTTTCATACAGTAATGGATAAGTTCAGGACAGTGTTTCCTATAGAATTCAGTCCACCCTTCACTACATTTATGTACTTATACTAACAACTTGCAGTAAGTGAGTCAGATGTTGATACATTAACTGCTCTGTTCAGTTAAGGATTTGTCAGACTGCTTCAAACATGTCTTTTTAAAGAATTCGTAAATAAAAACAGCTTGTAGGAGACTTCTTATTTTGTGAATCGGAATGTAAGGCCCGCACAATCGTCCCAACAACGGTTTCCGATAAGCGGGTGAAGGTTTCTGCGCGTTCGGTCTTTTCAGCGTGGCAAAGTTATTTAATTCCAATTTACTTTTATCAGAGTTCATTTTATCATGATCTCGAATTTTGTATAATAGTTTAACTACACATTTGATTATTCTGTTTAACTCTTTATTGAAATGACACCTGTTCATCCAGATCCCAATAACACTTTGAGTCTCGCACCAGCCGGGTTACGATCTCTTTATCACAAACTCATCAGTCTTGGTCATTAGACAGATGCGATTGACTGATATTCTAGACGCCCGTACTCCACTTTGCTCATTCTAGAATATTTTATTTAGTCCCCATAGATCTGAACTTACTTAATTAAGACAAGACTATATCTAACCAGAGGCCATGACTATTACCATAGAACCAAGCTGACCAACTTAACTTCCTCTAATTGTAATTTTGCATAATCATGCAGTGGTTTCCCATGTATACGTAGTTAGAATAATATTACAATAATCAGATGTTGAGGCTACCCTTTTTAGATTGGTCTAACTACACTCTGTTGCTCTAAACGGAAAAACCCATTAGGCCTATTAGCCTCTCCAGTCAAAGTATACATAAATTGAGCGTCAGCGTCAGTTCTGGCAGACCAAGTAGTCAAGACGCCGCTAACGTGATTGACAACACCACGGTCTCATCAGCTGATTTGCATCACCTGTTTCCACTCCCCTAGCTGCTAATGGCTACGCTAAAAACAGGGCACCTATTTAAAGCAGATCAGTTCGCTCTTACTACTTGCTGCTCGCTGCTTTGCAACCCACCACCTCCCCACCTCCTCCTGTCGTGTATAACGTGGCATTTATGTCATTGTTGCTGCTCTGTTCATAGGGGGAATAGTTAACCTCTCCCAGTCCTAAACTGTGTGAGCGTTCCCTAATGCTGCTGCTGTCCTCTGACTCTCTGCTATTTCATGGTGCTCATGAAAGGTCAGAGGACTCCCTGAACAGAGCCATACCCCCAAAAACAAAATTTAATTCAGAATTCATCAACCGATTGCAATTCAATAAAAATTTCTAAATAATTTTTATTGTCATTTGTGTTCTTGACTTAATGGATCTGACAGAACTAATGCCAATGTGTTAGTCGGAGCTCTAAAACATCAGTCTGGTGCGCCCCTCTGCTTCACCTAAACTGTGCTTTAGTCCGTTACTAACCTGAGCGTAGATTAACTTAGAGTGTTATTGACTTAATGTAATCTACTAGAGTGAATAATTCCAGAGTAAATCAGAACAAATCAAATATAACAATTTATTATTAGTCAGGTAAATGTATCATGCCAATTACATAATCAATTCAAACATAATCAATACATAACATCAAATGCTCTGAAGTAAAGAGTAAAAGATGCATTCCTGACAGTCTGCTATGTATTTTCTACTGCACATTTTCTACTAGTCCTTCAACCAATCAGACCACAAGAGGCGTGATAAATGAGCATAAATCAAATGACTCTGTATGCAATTGGATAGTCCTTCAACCAATCAGACCACAAGAGGCGTGATCAACGGGCAACGACCCATCGCTTCTCTATCCGTCATTGTGTTAAACCCACCAATGGCGCGCCAGGTGAATAAGCCAGTCTGTGATTGGTTCCCGCAAAAGTGTAACAGAAGCAGTAGAAATGAATGTAAAGGTTTACAGACTGAGCTGCAGGGCGAAATAAAATCGCCGGCAGATCAGGCTGGGTTTACCCAGTCTACAGGTGAGGGAGATGAAATGTAAATTAAGGTGATTGACTTGTGTCTTGGGTGGGGATGCTACTTTCCCAAGAGAGAGTTCAGATGTTAATTTCCTTTGTTTTCTCAGAGAGTCACCCTCTTTTCCAGTTTCGCTAGTCTTACAGGAATACACAGGTCAAGTTTTTTTTGCCTCACTAAAATGAACTGGCTCATAAGAGTCATTTTTTGGGTACATTGGTCATGCTCATAGACTGTAAAAAATGTGGACGTTGTGTCCGTGACGTCACCCGTAGGTTTCTGAAGAGCAATTTTGAAGCCTAAAGTCGGCCGTTGCCATCTTGGCAGCTTGTCACCGTGTGTCACTCCCGGATGAAATGAAAATGAAAATGGGCAAAGAGGCGGGACATGGATGGAGCTGAGGTGCCTGGTTGCTGAAACCACGCCCGCCTAGCTCGACCATAGTGGCAATCCACCTGTCACTCAAATGACCACGCCCTTAATTATGCAAAACGATATAAGGCTTGATATAATTTAAACAGATGAGTTCTAAAAAAAATTCCACCCCCCTCACAGTTGTCATGAAGGGCAAAATTAGCTATATAGACCAAAACCACTTTTTGTGCCAGACTGTAAACATATTTTTTTTCTGCTGTAAATTTGGCCAATTTAACATGAGGGAAATAAAGATTTGACTCCCTTTTGGAGCCTGTCTCTAGTGGCCAATCGATGAATTGCAGTTTAAGTCACTTCCGTGTTGGCTTCTTTTGTAAGTTTAAAAAGAATCGGCTCATAAGAGTCATTTGATAATGAATTCGGGATGCACTGGTCAAGTTGTAAGTTTCAGACTCACTAAAAAGAACCGGCTCATGATAATGAATCAGGATGCACTGGTCAAACTGTACGTTTTTGACTCACTAAAAAGAACCGGCTCATAAGAGTCATTTGATAATGAATCGGGATGCACTGGTCAAGATGTAAGTTTTGGACTCAGTAAAATGAACCGGCTCATAAGAGTCATTTGTTCATGAATCAGGATACACTAGTCAGGGTGTACGTTTTTGACTCACTAAAATTAACTGGCTCATAAAAGTCATTTGTTTGTAAATCAGGATACACTGGACGTCAAGTAAGTTTCAGACTCACTAAAATGAACCGGCTCATGAGACTCATTTGTTCGTGAATGAGGAGACACTGGTCATGCAGTATGTTTTTGACTCACTAAAATGAACCGGCTCATAAGAGTCATTTATTTCCTGAATCAGGAGATACTGGTCATGCAGTATGTTTTTGACTTATTAAAATGAACCGGCTCATGAGAATCATTTGTTCGTGAATAGGGATACACTGGTCAAACTGTAAGCTTCTGACTCACTAAAAAGAACCAGCTCATAAGAGTCATTTGATAATGAATCGGGATGCACTGGTCAAGATGTATGTTTCAGACTCATTAAAATGAACCGGCTCATAAGAGTCATTTGTTCGTGAAAAAGGATACACTGGTCAAACTGTACGTTTTTGACTCACTAAAAAGAACCTGCTCATAAGAGTTATTTGATAATGAATCGGGATGCACTGGTCAAGATGTACATTTCGGATTCACTTAAATGAACTGGCTCATAAGAGTCATTTGTTCGTGAATAGGGATACTCTGATAATGCTGTATGTTTTTAACTCGCTAAAATGAACCGGCTCATATTTGTTTGTGAACTGGTAAACACTGGTAGTGTTGTATGTTTGTTTTTGCATGCACCCCACAATGACAACTCAATCAAAAAGACATTATTCTGACATTATTTCTTGGTATTACATTATTTAAATTGTTTATCACATTCAACAACGAACTGAGATCTCGCATTCACAGCTCAAACAAAACATAACACTTTTTGCCATGGTGCTGAAGATGTGTCCTCAGAACACTTCACTCGAGGAGAGTCTTTAGAAAGTGCTTCTTTTCATTTTATTGGTTCTTTTCACTCTTTTAATGAGTATTCATCTTTTATCAGTGAGCGGAGTTAACAGCACGATGTAATCCGTCTTTTTTCTGATCTCTGGGTAATGATGCTCATATTCTGGATCGCTCACAAGTTTCCCCAGTTGCAGTATAATGGCTGTGTTGAAGGAAGTGCTTAACCTCTCTGTCTCATGACAAGCCCCATCACAAGTCCTTCTCTTATTTACCCCAGTGTTGGCAGCACTCGAGACGTTGCCATGGAAAATCTGTCCATTTCACAGTTGTTGTCTTTTGAATGGTGTTTTTTCTTCATGACACAAATGCTCATTCACCACAACATTTTGGCTTCGTTTACCCCAAGTCACTTCTTCTTTGTTTCAGTATGCCTTCACTCTGTTAATATGGTCTTTTTAGACACTCTCTGGAAAAAGTTAGCTTTTTACATAATAATACTTTTCAACTTGTAATAATTCTTTTCTTTTTATAGTTCAACCAATTACGTCATAATGTGTCTGTTATGTTGAATGCTGGGTCAGTATTTGCTTGTCTTTAAATATCAGAAGCATGTCAACCATGCCAAAATACCAGGCCACGTAAAACTGCCTGCTCTACCTTAGTAAGCAGAATTAAGCCGATGTAACATGCATGAGTAATCTGCCTCTAGCACTGACTTTTATCTTTAAACCACCTTCTTTTTCACTCTCACTCTCTCCTGTCATTTTATCTTCCCACACAGGCCAGCCAGCTCGGCGTGTACAGGGCTTTTGTGGACAACTATAAGGTTGCCGTGGAAACTGCCGAAAAGTGTTGCCAAGCCAATTCTCAGTTTGCCGAGATTTCAGAGGTCAGTTTTAAGGGCGCTAACATTACACTGTCAAAACAAGAGCTGATATCGTTGCCTCTTCGTATGTTTTATGTATTTGTTTCCCTTTTTACCTTCAGAATCTGAAAGTCAAGAGTGCTAAAGAGGGTAAAGATCAGAATGCCAAGAACTCTTTGGAAAGTAAGAGATCATGATTCATTCACTAATTCCTCCACATTTACTCTCTTTTTTTCACTACTTAGAATTCTGATCACTTTTTTGCCGCTCTCTTTCTCAGCCCTGCTGTATAAACCGGTGGATCGCGTCACTCGGAGCACCCTAGTCCTCCACGTGAGTGAAACTGAAAGGGCATACACCTTATCATGAGGTTTTTTGTGAAAACATTTAGGGCTTAGTGGCGCAACATGTTTTACTTGGAAGTGCATGGGCTGTATTGATTTCAAACAGAGTGTTTTGCACTATTAGGCTCTGTTTACACCTGGTATTAAGATGTGTTTTGGTCAATCGGATCACAAGTAGACAAGGGAGACACATTCCCGTTTACGCCTGGTGGCGGTCAAATGCGTTTTCGACTACCTCTGGAAGTGGTGAACAAGCTCAAAAGGTTTTAGACCCTGTTTACACCTGTATTTCACCTTTATTTAATCAAGTCACCTTTATTTATATAGTGCGTTTTACAATACAGATTGCTTCAAGACAGCTTTACAGTGATAACAGGTTTTGATAACAAAGTTTTGGCTGTACAGCAGCTCTAGAAGAAAATAGTGTCATTGTCCAGCTTAAGTCAGTTGAGTGTTGATTCATTTCTGTTGTAAAAGTCATTAGTTATTAATTTAGTTCATTTATCTATACAGCAGTTATGTCATCATCCAGCTCAGTTCAGTTCTCATACAATGGTGTCAATGCAGGCAGATCAGTAATATAGTTGAATATAAAGTGTATTTAATGTCATCCACTTGTGATCCGATCTACCAAAATACATCTTAATACCATGAGTAAATGGGCCTTAGATTACTCTGTGTTTCTTTAAATTTAGGACCTGTTGAAGCACACCCCATCCAGTCATCCAGATCGCCCTCTCCTGCAGGACGCCCTCCGCATTTCCCAGAACTTCCTGTCCAGCATTAATGAGGAGATCACACCCCGTCGTCAGTCTATGACAGTGAAGAAAGGAGAGGTCAGTGCTGCCCAACTGTAATATGGCCAGTTTGTATTAAGGGTCAATAACGTGACTTTTTTGTGTCTGCATCTAGCAATTTATAAAAAAAATGGATAAATGCAATGAATACACGTTTATTACATGAACACACTTCTTCGTGTCATAAATATGGGGGGTGATAATATCATCAGTATAATTAATTAAATTATATTTTAATCGAAAATGCTTTACTAATATTTGAAAAGCTTTTGTCCATCTAAGTGTGACCAACATGCTTAAAAAAAAAAAACATAAAACAAAAAATGATATCATATGAGGACCCTAATGACTGTGTCAAGGTCCTTAAGTCTGATAAAATATCAGATAAATATAAGATAAACCGATAAAATCAGGCCTGTAAGGCCTTTTTTTTTTGACAATGCAAGGTTTGAGAAATCATGTAGTGCAACTCCTCAAAAACTTGTTAAATGATAATATCATCAGTATGATATTTGTAAAAAATACTTTTTACCTTAAAGATGTGTACACTCACATGTGTTCAAAGTGACCAGGCAAGAAGGAAAAATCGTACTGTTATTCTCTTGTACTGTAATTCTTTGGAATACTATCACAAGTGTACAAATATTCATTAGTAAGCTCGGGTTGCGTAACGCTGCTAGGGTCCCGTCAACAATATAATCATCTCCCGCCTTCCTGTTCCCCTTCCTCATTTATCAAAGGTCATTTTTGCGAAACGAGAAGTGTCTCAACACCCTTCCCAGCTTCAGAATGAACACAAACACACACTCTTGCATGCAGTCCTGTCCCGCCTGAACTGTGAGTCAGTTGACTTTGTACTAGACTTCCTCGCAGATTACTGGAAAACTGTGTGGGAAGTCACTTTCTGATTGTAGGCTTGTGGACATGCCAGGCATTTTTATTACAGACAATACAGAGATTCAATTCAAAGATGGATATCATTATTATTTTTTGAATGATTAAAAGAATGTCTGACAGATAAGCTGGAGAACAATACAACTCAATTAATCATTCTTCCAGTAAAGATTTGTATTAAAATCTGCAAGAAAATTATAATAAAAACATCATTAAACAATCCTACAAGAAAGTATTCATCATAAAATATTCTTTCTCAACATTAATCATTACTGTGACTCAGCGCCAGAGAACTAAAATATCTTGTTGCAACTCCACTGGGATCGAACTAACATTTTTGTATAAAGGAATATAACTTTCACGTTTCAACAATGTGAAATGCACAAAAGTGCCATAAAAGTAGCTTATATCTTTTGTGCACTATATACCAAGTCTAATTTAATTGATTTTGTGGTAAAACATCAACAAAAACATATGATCCATTTAATTTCATGTTTACATTTTCATTCAGAGCTCTGATAATGCCTGCTCAGAAAGAAAATATTGCATTTTCCAGCATTATCGTTTCTTTATGACTGGACATCTTGGTCCATGTCCTGTGTAATTATTGTCTGCGAGATGATGGATTTCCAGTTCATGGCCATGTGTTGCTTCTCATCTTAGGCTGTTTTAGCAGATGTCTCCTGAATACGTCCAACGTCAATACTGTACTCGTAGATCATGTGGGCCAAATTCTGTTGTAAAAAAATGCAGGTTTAAACATAAGAGATAAACACACACTCGATGAAGCTAGGGCCACAGATCAGAGCCAATGTTTTGAATGCATCTACACACACACACACACACACACACACACACACACACACACACACACGTCTGGTTCGCTATATTTGTTGGGACTCTCCATGGACATAATGGTTTTTATACTGTACAAACTGTATATTCTAACCCCTTACACTAATCCTAACCCTAAACCTACCCATCGCACAATACTTATGCATTTTTACATTTTCAAAAAAACTCATTCTGTATGATTTATAAGCTTGTTTCCTCATGGGGACCTCAATTTAGGTTCCCACGGTGACACGAGTCCCCTTGAGTCAGTGTGTCAGTGTCAGTGTTGAAGTCCCCACCAGAATAGAAAAAAAAATATGAACACACATACATACACACACACACACACACACACACACACACACACACACACACACACACACACACACACACACACACACACACACACACACACACACACACACACACACACACACACACACACACACACACACACACACACACACACACACACACACACACACACACACACACACACACACACACACACACACACACACACACACAGACATTTAGGCCATGAAAAGAGCAGATGTCTTTCACATATGTCACACACCCTTCAATTAGGGAGGTTTCGGTCACTCAAGAGTGCAAATGCACACCCATTTATAAAGAATGACCTGAGATGGGCATCTTTGGGAATATCTCGTAAGGCACTTTTTCAATTTGGTATCATTGTTATTTTAAGGAAAAAATGAGCTACTTATGATTTGTTTGTTTTTTTCCCTCTCTAATGTGGTTTACAGTAGGTATTTACCATCATATCTGCCTTTTGTGAATCATCTCATCCTGCACACTTTTTTTTTAATCCCATCTAGACATGCTTGTCCAAGGTTGAAACCCCCTCAGGCTGCCATCATTATCATGAAAATAGCTCCCGTGACTCACCCACAATAGCGCAATTTCTTAAGTGTGTCATGCCTCCATTTGAGTGAATGAGTATGAGCCTCTCATTGGCTGCTTTTCCTCCTCACCTACTTTAAATGACCTCCTGCCTAAGGAAAAATAGTGACTGCCACTGATTCATGGGGCAGTAAACAATACACGAGCGCCCCCTATTGGTGAACAGTTAAAACTAAGTGTGTCAAGGTTGTTTGGTTAGCAAAGAACACAAAGACACTTTTCACATTTCCAGAGTTCTCAAAAGCAGTCATAGTTGGGTAAACTTTTATAGTACAGAATCTCAAATTTGAAGAGTTCCACAATAGCATTTCTGAGACTTTACAAAAGAGGGGAAAAAATAGAGAGATTGATTACATTGGTCAGAAGAGAAACATCTCACAAAACTGGAAAACAATTTATTTACAATGTGGAAACACGTCAACACAGTCTATGAAAAAGTACTTGTGATGATTATATCTGCAATTTCCTAGAGATATAACAGAAAAAGGCATAGTTTTTGTTTTAAATGTATTGTCCTGCATATTAAAGTCTTCCTAATGTCTTTAAAGAATCGACAGCTTCTCAGAGACCAGTTTATGGTGGAGTTAGTAGAAGGGGCACGAAAACTTCGGCATGTCTTCCTCTTTACCGACCTGCTGCTTTGCGCCAAATTGAAGAAACAAACCGGAGGGCAAGTCAATCTTTATTAAACTTTTTTTCTTCTGTGAAAACATTCCACATTTCAAAGTTGTCGTGTTTTTTTTTAAATCTCATCTTCTTTGTCACATATGTGACCCCTGGTTTCTGTGTCTCCCCATGTTTAGGAAGGGGCAGCAGTATGACTGTAAGTGGTATATCCCGCTAGCTGATGTCACCTTTCAGACCATTGATGAATCAGAGTCCTCACCGTTCCCTCAGATACCAGAGGAAGAGATAGATTGTATGAAGTTTAAGATCTCCCAGATCAAGAACGAGATCCAGAAAGAAAAGGTAGATGAAGGCATTCATCAGAAATGCTTTTCTACAGCAAACAATCAGCTTTGTGTTAATTGTGTCCCATCTGTTCTTGCATTCATTCTCCCATGTGTTCAGAGAGTGTGTAAAGGAAGTAAAGTCCTCGATCGCCTCAGGAAGAAACTGTGCGAACAGGAATCGCTGCTGCTGCTCATGTCTCCATGCATGGCCTTCCGAGTCAGTAATAGGAATGGCAAGGTGAATCAATACCAAAAATCTGCTGTCTGTGTTTGTTTTTGCTTTGAAGTTCTTTAAGACTTTTGAAAACTTAAATGGGATAGTTTTCCCCCAAAAGTAAAAAATTCAGACATCAGTTACTACTCACGCTAATATAATTTCTATTTTCATGTTATGGCAGATAGCTGAAAAATAACAAAGATTGGAATTCTATAATATTCTATAATATTCTATTATAGTTTAAAACTGAAAATTTAAACAAGCCTTTCGCAACAGTTCTTAATTCATTTTATTTCTTTATTTTAGGGCTATACATTCCTTATTTCGTCTGATTACGAGCGAGAAGAATGGAGGGAGATCATTCGGGAGCAGCAGAAAAAGTGTAAGCTCTGCTGTTCCTCACAGAAACGTTCCTTTCTTCCAAGAAAATCACAACAGGACTCCGTAAACTGCTCTTTTCCTTCAGAAAGATGAAAGTAGCTCCACTGACCAAGTCTCTCTTGATTTTTGAATGATCTCTCTCAGGTTTCAAGAGTTTTTCTTTGACTTCGCTGGAGTTGCAGATGCTCACCAACTCCTGCGTGAAGCTACAGACGGTTCACAATGTTCCTCTGACAATCAATAAAGAAGGTGAGTGCCTATTTTTCTTTCATTAAGAATTGTTTTGCTTTTCTTTCTTTCTATCTGAAACTTGTCATAACTTAAGTTGATTTCCCCCCTAATAGATGATGAATCCACTGGGCTGTATGGCTTTCTGAATGTGATTGTCCATTCTGCAACAGGGCTGAAACAGAGCTCGAGTAAGTTGTCTGGCACACAATGTCTCACCTAGTTTATGAGACTGCAGCAGTGTGTTTTTTGGCTGGTTGAAATTAGATGGAGTGAAATCCGGCTCACAGTAATCATTAAATTATTGAATGCTTCTCTAATATGTGCGCACATGCATGAAAACACCTGACATGCTCCCTGCTGTTGTTGGGCAGAGTTCTCTCTGTGAACAGCTGTGGAACGGGTGGATTAACAGGGAACACTGCGTTCTTTCTTAAATCGAACTCTCCGTCGTTAATTTCCATCTCTCTTTGTTCTCGCTCATTCATTGTTTCTGCTTTCTTATAGCCTTTGTCCCCAATAGAATCTTCCTTAATGCAGAGTAGGGTTGAGCGGCATGACTGTATAAAGCATCGCGACAATATAAACATGTTATAAGATCCTCAAGAGCATGAACACTGTTCTTAGGCACTATTTGAAACCAATGTTTATTAAATAATATTGTGTATTAATGATTATAATGAAAAGTACATTGATCAAAAGGGACAAAACAAAGTACATATATAAGTGACAAATTAAAGACATTTATGTTATTTCTATGAAAGATTTGTACTATTCTTTTAAGGTGTCTATTCCTCAATGAAAACAGATAATAATAAGATTTTCTTTTTTCCTTGAGCACCAAATCAGCATATTAGATTGATTTCTGAAGGATCATGTGACACTGAAGAAAATTCAGCTTTGCCATCACAGGAATTGCATTACATTAAAAAAATATATTTTTTATTTTTAATTATATTTCACTATTACTGTTTTTACTGCATTTTTGATCAAACAAATGCAGTCTTGGTGAGGTATAAGGGACTTCCAGAGGTCACATAAAAAATCTTACCAAACTTTGGAAAAGTAGAGTAAATGTATATAAAATATTTTATGTTTTATAGTGTTCATTTCAGTGTTTCACTGTTGTTTTTACTGTTTCTTTTGTAACTAAAGTGTTATACAAGACAGCTGCTTTTGATGTAGCTTTTTGATGACTTATTCATTTCCGTGGTCTTATTTTTTTGGTATTATATTTTTCTGATTTTATTTATTTTTGTATAAAGCGTTTTATTCCATAAATTATACTATATACATTATATATTATTAAAAAAAAAAAATAATAATAAATTATATATATATATATATATATATATATTTATTTATTTATTTTATTATTTTATTATTATTATTATTATTATTATTATTAATTTTTTTTTTTTTTTTTTTTTTTTTTATAACTATCATGGAATATACTTGACGTCTTAGTTATAGATATTGTGATTTTAGTCATACTGCCCTCTCCTAATACTTTTACCTTTAACAATAATTGGAAAAGATACTGTGTGGAAAATAACTCTCAGTTTCAGGTTGTTTTTTTTATATTTGAAAATGGTTTTATATGTAACTAGCTTGTTGTCTGTTCTCTCCCTCACCCCAGATCTGTACTGTACGTTAGAGGTGGACTCTTTCGGCTACTTTGTGAACAAAGCAAAGACTCGTGTGTACAGAGACACCACAGAGCCAAACTGGAATGAGGTCAGAACTGCAGCCCATCGTCAGTCACCTTCACAAACATTAAATGATAAAGAAACCTATATAGTGTTAGAAAGACTGATATATTTTTTGTAATTATGTTGCAGTTACTTTTAGTTGAGAATAAATTGCACCCTGCATCTTTAAAGGCCCCCTGAAATCAAATTGGAAGTTTTTTTTGCTTTAGTGTGTTCCAAAACAATGACAAAATTCGCATTTAGGAGATATAAGCATTCAAAACTTGCAGTCTCTCACTTCCGTTAAAACGAATCAGAGATTTTGATGTCATCATCACAGACTTCATCTTCTCATCACATCTTCTGTCCAATCAAATGCTCTCTAGAATCTGAAGCGTCCCACCCCCTACATTATAAATAGACGCTGAAGCTGTGTCTGAAATTGGTCAGTTGTTCACACATTTACTCATTTCTACGTGAAACGCTATTGGCTGTTTCAAAAAAGGGGAGGAGCTACTAACAGCTGGAGCCATTTCAGGGGAAATTACGTCAACACATTGAATAATGCTGCGCGTTTCAAAGCACTTCAGTTGGCCTTTACATATTTAAAGACATTATAATGCAAGTTGAATGGTTTAAGTGAAGGTTGGACTCTCTTTTCACAGGAGTTTGAGATTGAGCTGGAGGGCTCTCAGACCCTCAGACTGCTGTGTTACAGTAAGGTCAAACAGTGCAGGGAAGATGGGGAGAACACGGATCGCATCATGGCCAAGGGACAGATTCAGGTATGCTTGCTCAGTATGTCCACTCATCACATGCAGGGATACCTTTTATATGATACTTGAATATTTTAGGGAGCTTTGAGATTATGAACTGCTCATATAATTTCAGCAGCGGTTCCTCACAGTGATTACAGAGCCCAGGGATGATCTCACCAACAAACACCAGACCGTTAACGGCATATTGTTTTGAACAATGCACTTACAGTATATTTTAAGTCGTTGTTTAAATTTTGGAATTTCTCTGATTTTCTTTCATAGTACTTTTTTTGTAAAAGTAGTACCGGTACATTTTAGTAGGTCTGCAACTTTTATTAATCGATTAATCTGTTGGCAGTATCTTTTGATTCATTATTTAATCAGATAAAAGTTTTGTCATTGTATTTAATGTCCAGTTTACACTCACCTAAATGATTATTAGGAACACCTGTTCAATTTCTCATTAATGCAATTATCTAATCAACCAATCACATGGCGGTTGCTTCAATGCATTTAGGGGTGTGGTCCTGGTCAAGACAATCTCCTGAACTCCAAACTGAATGTCAGAATGGGAAAGAAAGCTGATTGAAGCAATTTTGAGCGTGGCTTGGTTGTTGGTGCCAGACGGGCCGGTCTGATTATTTCACAATCTGCTCAGTTACTGGGATTTTCACGCACAACCATTTCTAGGGTTTACAAAGAATGGTGTGAAAAGGGAAAAACATCCAGTATGCGGCAGTCCTGTGGGCGAAAATGCCTTGTTGATGCTAGAGGTCAGAGGAGAATGGGCCGACTGATTCAAGCTGATAGAAGAGCAACTTTGACTGAAATAACCACTCGTTACAACCGAGGTATGCAGCAAAGCATTTGTGAAGCCACAACATGCACAACCTTGAGGCGGATGGGCTACAACAGCAGAAGACCCCACCGGGTACCACTCATCTCCACTACAAATAGGAAAAAGAGGCTACAATTTGCACGAGCTCACCAAAATTGGACAGTTGAAGACTGGAAAAATGTTGCCTGGTCTGATGAGTCTCGATTTCTGTTGAGACATTCAGATGGTAGAGTCAGAATTTGGCGTAAACAGAATGAGAACATGGATCCATCATGCCTTGTTACCACTGTGCAGGCTGGTGGTGGTGGTGTAATGGTGTGGGGAATGTTTTCTTGGCACACTTTAGGCCCCTTAGTGCCAATTGGGCATCGTTTAAATGCCACGGCCTACCTGAGCATTTTTTCTGACCATGTCCATCCCTTTATGACCACCATGTACCCATCCTCTGATGGCTACTTCCAGCAGGATAATGCACCATGTTACAAAGCTCGAGTCATTTCAAATTGGTTTCTTGAACATGACAATGAGTTCACTGTACTAAAATGGCCCCCACAGTCACCAGATCTCAACCCAATAGAGCATCTTGGGGATGTGGTGGAACGGGAGCTTCGTGCCCTGGATGTGCATCCCACAAATCTCCATCAACTGCAAGATGCTATCCTATCAATATGGGCCAACATTTCTAAAGAATGCTTTCAGCACCTTGTTGAATCAATGCCATGTAGAATTAAGGCAGTTCTGAAGGCGAAAGGGGGTCAAACACAGTTTTAGTATGGTGTTCCTAATAATCCTTTAGGTGAGTGTATATCCAGTTTAAATAAGAAGTTAAATTAAATTAAATTAAACCAACATGAAACTAAGCTTTGGGGCCTCAAATGCCTTTCCCCCCCCATATAACTGTTTTCTCTTCTGTAAAGTGTTGTAACTGATGTAATTTTTTCTCTGTGCACAAATCCAAGTAATCAGCAATGAAATTGTGTCGATTATTTTCATTGGCGATTTTATCGATTAGTCATACATCCCAGGATAAAACAAGGCAGTGTATAATCTGCTTACACATAGTGACTAAGCATTTACATTTTTATTGCCTAATGCAATGAACAGAACAAAGCCGGTAAGTTGTTCAGGTAGATAATCCTGCCATATGCGGTGGTGTGGTCGTGTCACCAGGGAAAACAGCAGAGGGGCGGCCTTGGGGAAATGCTTAGGTGTTATGAAGGATTAGAGGGACTGTGCTATGGATTGTCGTCAAAGTTCTTTGGAAGCACTCCAGAGAGAAAGTGGGACATGACACGCTGACAGAGTCCCGAAGGGGAAGGTGCGACATTACGGATGGGAGGAGTGAGAGTCTGCATCAGCAAATGAAAGCTTTTGTCTTAATCACATGATCCTTTGTTGCCACAGCAACCATATGCATTTCCTTTGTGGCAACAGACTGTATAGTCCTCAGTTGTTTACTTCAAACACTCCCAGCAAGATCCTTTATGCCTGTTTGTATAGAGATAAAAGCTTCAGTTTCTTCTCAAATGATTGTTACAACTGGATACATAATATTGTCCTAAACTTTGGAAATGCCACATTTCAGTGCTGTAACCAAAAAAACACCAAGCAGAACACTTGAAATTGTCTTGAAAACATTGTCGGTTGGTCAGCTGTTACACTGGGCCATAATCATCAGGGTGGGTGGAGATTCAGTAGTTAATCCCAGCGCTCCATCTGTGGAACAGCTCTGTCAGGGGAGCTCTGTGTGTGTGTGCGCGTGTGTGCTCAAGAATATATCAGACAAGACATTCACAACAACAGGTTCATCCAGACCAGCATGAGAACAGTTATACCAAAGCACGCACTGCTTCAGGATGACATGGAAGATCTGAATTTGACTGAGCTTCTGTGAGCGGGGAGGGATTCGTTATCCTATATCCTGCTGCTTCTTGTCAATAACAGCAGCTTCCTCTGAGGAACCTGAGCAAGATGGGCAATAAGGACCAGATGGAGAATGGTGAAGAGCATTATGGTAGAATGAAGGCTGTGAGCAGTAAACTGATGAAGGAAGAGTTGATTAGCAGCTCTGCAGAGGAGGAAGAGGAGAAACAGGAGGAGGACGACGAGGTGGATACTGGCCTCAGGAGAGGTCCCAGCACCGGGGCTCGACTCTGGGGTAGAGTTCGCAGCACGCTCCTCAGGCAGAAGGTAACGAGAGCCTCACCTCCTTGTGTGAGGAATTCTGGAAATGAGAGACTCTGTTCATTAACTTGCTTTGCGATGGATATTATTAAGAATGCTGGTTAGGAATTGAGATGGTGAAGTGTTTGATGTGGATTTTACCATCAGTCTGTATTTCGTGGTATCCGTAAAACAGACGACCATGCATTGTTTTGGTTAAACTATGCAACAGAAATTGTGATTTGAAAAAATTAAGGCTTGAGAATGAGTACATAATACACCCTGGTGTACTGCGGGACTTTCATACCTCCAGGGGGCAGCAAGAGGCTGCTGGGGGTCAAAATGTATTTTTTGGACTGTCATAGTTAACATAAGATAACATATTAAATCTGCATTTAGTTATCGGGGTATTCAATGAAAGTTCCAAGAGATCCAGTCTCTATATTTCCTTCCTAGCGGAGGTCCGGACAATACTTTTTTTTTTAACAGTTATACATTTTAATGGGGGCAGCTGTTGTACTTTGTAAAAGAAAAAAGAAAAAGCAGTGATGTATAAGACATTTTACCAATATTTATCCCACCCCCCACCACCAAAAGAAAACAAACAAACAAACAAACAAAAAACATTTTCTCCCAACTGGATAGGAATATAAAAAAGTTAGATCCGATGTTTTATCAAGCTATTTTTATTTACATTTTTTTTATATTTAGACACTTATGTGTGTGGCACATTGAAGGCCTTGGAACTGAGAAAACCTACTCGGGGTGCAGGGTTTACCTCTTAAGAAAAGAATGGACCATTTTTATATTTTGCACAAAGTAATAAACTACTAAAAATAAACAACGTACATAATCATGAGGACAAAACAAAGTTAACTAGTAATTCCATGATCTTCCCTTGACATCTCTAAATAATGTTCCAAATAATATAATTGTTTATTATGAAATACTTATACTTAAATATACTTAAGTATGGACAAAAAAACGAAAGGCGCCATGCATTAACTTGTCACAAACCTGGTTTAGTTAAACGGTCAGAGTCAGTAGCAAATAATTGTTATTGCTGCATTCTTATTTTTGGCAAAAAGTATATATTTTGCTGCTCATCGTGTTTCTGCTACTGTTGTTAAAATAACAGCGTCTTCTGCAGCTCAAGTCACGGCTGAAGGCATGGAGCATGATGGTTCATTTTTTCAGAAGACTCTAGTCTTCAGTGTCACATGATCCTTCAGAAATCGTTCTAATATGCTGATATGCTGCTCACGAAACATTTCTTCTTATTATTAATAATGGAATCTGTATGGACTCATGTACGATGTATGACTCAGTGTGTACTCCTGTATGATGATAAAAAAAAAAAAAGAGTCCTGTCTGAACACACTGGATGGATGTTCCCTGAACATCTGTGTACAGAATATGACATTGATTGTTGCTGTCATTTCACCATGTTCTAATGCATCAGTCGCCTTTCATATTAGATAAATCAGATTTGTTGGCATGAGTAAAACCAACCAATCAATACAGGCCTTTTCTTTGGCTGCAAGCTGGTAAATTATGCTGTCACATCAGCTATAGCAGACCACAATAAATACAAACTGACATCCTGGTATTAGAGACACTGGATTGACAACTGACTATGTGAACATTATGGAATACTGGGTATAAGACCTAGGGAAGATGGACATATCATAAAGAAGGGAAACCGCTTGGATTATAATATTCTTTTGGTTGTGCATTTCTGTTTAAGTGACTTTGCCTGTAAGTTGAAAGAGTATTGTGCATTGACATGTATGATTTGCATACATTGTGTCTCAGCAGCTATCTTCTTTGTCCTGGCTCAGCTGACTTGTTTATTTATTTGTGCAAAATGTAGTTGCTTTCCAGTATCGTCTTCACTGAGCTGCCATTTTTAGCAGGTGACTCTGCGTGTGGGTCACACTCAGATAAGGATTATCCTCTTGATTGACATTTGTCCCTATTTTCACAGCTGGATCCTCAATCACTGCAGGGTAAAGACTGGCAGAGGACAGTAATCAGCATGAATGGGGTCAGTGTGGCTCATCCTGCACAATAATAACACCTTTACTAATAATAGGAGCAATCACTTTATTAAATGTTCAATAGTCCATTTACATTTAAATAGGCCAGCACACTTTAAGATCATCTATATATATCTGGGATATATATAGATGATATATAATTGATGTTGCTGTGCCATTGCAGAAAACTGAAATATATGATGATATAACCATATGCATATGGTGTGTATTACTTGTCTCTTTTGCAGATTTTGTAAGATATTTAAATTAGATTGTGTATAAATTGTTTTTGTATTTATTATTCCCTAAAGCTGTATAACAGATACATTTCGGTAGATTTAATTTGCCAAAATAAACTCTATTGAAATACACTACTGTTCAAAAGTTGGTTCTGAAAGATATGTGTTTTTTAAATTAATCTCACATGCTTGCATTTTTTTTTATACAAATACAGAAAAAAGTAATATTGTGAAATATTATTGCAATTAAAAATTAAAAAGCTGAATTTTCAGCATCATTACTCCAGTCTTCAGTGTCACATGATCCTTCAGAAATCAGTCAAATATGCTGATTTGCTGCTCAAATATTTCATATTATTATTAATCTTGAACAGTTGTGCTGCTTAATATTTTTGTGGAAACTGTGATACATTTGGTCAAGTTTCTTTGATGAATAGAAAGTTTAAATGCACAGCATTTATTTGATATAGAAATCACTTTCACTTTTGATCAACTTAATGCATCCTTGCTGAATAAAAGTATTAATATCTTAAGCTTTTGAACAGTTGTGTGTGTGAGTGTGTGAGTGTGTGAGTGTGTGAGTGTGTGAGTGTGTGAGTGTGTGAGTGTGTGAGTGTGTGAGTGTGTGAGTGTGTGAGTGTGCGAGTGTGCGACTGTGCGACTGTGTGACTGTGTGAGTGAGTGTGTGTGTGTGTGTGTGAGTGTGTGTGTGAGTGTGTGTGTGAGTGTGTGTGTGAGTGTGTGTGTGAGTGTGTGTGTGTGTGTGAGTGTGTGAGTGTGTGAGTGTGCGAGTGTGCGAGTGTGCGACTGTGTGACTGTGTGAGTGAGTGTGTGTGTGTGTGTGTGTGAGTGTGTGTGTGAGTGTGTGTGTGAGTGTGTGTGTGAGTGTGTGTGTGTGTGTGTGTGTGTGTGTGTGTGTGTGTGTGTGTGTGTGTGTGTGTGAGTGTGTGTGTGAGTGTGTGACTGAGTGTGTGACTGACTGAGTGTGTGACTGAGTGTGTGACTGAGTGTGTGACTGTGAGTGTGAGTGTGAGTGTGGTGAGTGTGAGTGTGAGAGTGTGTGTGAGAGTGTGTGTGAGAGTGTGTGTGTGAGTGGTGTGTATATATATATATATGGACACATACTCAGTATATATATTATATATATACCGTGTATGTGTCCATATATACAGTCAAACCAAAAATAAATCAGACACCAGATATAATTTTTTGCTAGTGGGTGCAGTACACTATAGTTCACTTAAGTAAGTGAGGAAATCAAAATAAATTATTCTGTGACATATTATACCCAAAAACTCTTCATACAGCAGACTACCAGTAAAATATATAAACATTTGTGATCAAAATTATTCAGAATCTTTGACCTGACCATGTTTTGCTTAACTGTTTTTTATTTAATTGCTAATGCGACCTTTTACACCACAGGCCAAACTAAATTAAGCTTGCTTGGTAATTGGTTGACCTAAATTGGTATTATCTAATTGTGTACTTAAATTTAACAGCTGATTGGTTGATTGTAATCAATTACATACTTTTCTATCAAAGTTATCTGACATTATCAAGATGAATTTGTTCTGACACCGTTTAACTCGGGGTTCTTGTCATATTTTATTACCATTTTCTAAACTATAGCGAATAAACTGTGATAATGTGAGAAAAGGTGTCAGAATACATTTTGGTTTGACTGTATATCTTCAGTCCATATATATTTTTAGCAGTATAAAGCAATGATGGATTATCTTGGCCACGTGGCTTGATATTAAGCGGATGGCTACAGCTTACAGTGATTTAATTCTTGATTATTTGATAGGTGAGATTGAGCACAGAGCTCTTTTGTTCTCATCAGTGAGATGTTTTTGTAAAAAAGTTGTGCACATTCATCACTCTTTCCAGATTGAGGTCAAGCTGTCTATGCGGTTTACCAGCAGAGAGTTCAGTCTGAAGAGGATGCCCTCCAGGAAACAGTCCGGAGTGTTTGGGGTCAAAATCGGGGCTGTCACTAAGTGAGTCAACCTACAGATCAATCTATGACTGATATAAATACATTATAGAATACACAGGATTAATATAATGGATATAACATTGTTTTCCCCTCATTAAAAAAAGTTATTTTCAATCGTTTTTTAAATTGTCCACTCACATTAGACTATTCCAGTCATATCAGTAGCCTAAAAAAGGGTTTTCTTTACATGGAATGGGTCTCCTCATAGGGCCTGCCATGTTGTGATCACATGACCAGAAAAATAATACTACTTACCCCCCTCTTTTTGTGTAATTCCATAACTGTTTTTGAGTAATGCTGCATCCACACCACAATATGTCAGTTTAAGACCAAGCTGACTGCCAAAAAGGCTAGCGAGTGCACCTTTAAGGATTAATAAATTTATATTGTATTGTAAAAGTCAATCATGATTCAATAATAAAAGCAGTCACGTTTCACTCACACATCTCTCACTCCAGGAGCAACACCAGTCAGATGTCAGCCATGTTTCCCATAATTTAGAGGACACAGGGTCTCTTCTCAGAGTGTTTTCATAGACCCACCTGACTCAAATGAGGGCTCATAAAAAATAAGGAGGGGGAACACTTCCTTTTAATAAAGCTGAGGAAAGGTGGTCTTCGTCAGAAGGATTTTTAAAAGCAGCAAGGAAAACAGAAAGCAACCCCATTATGGACTTCCTGAGAAACAGGAAGAAATTATTATTAAAGGCAAGGGTTTGCCAAGGGCTTCCCTCAGAGGACTGCAATAAAAACAGGACTGTGGATTTAGGAATTAGACTCTCAGATATGCATTTTTCATAGTTTAACACTAATACATAAGGGTGAAATATTGCCCTTTAATAATAGTTGTTTTAAAAATAAAAAAAAAATGACAGTTTTGGGAGGGATTTATGCCGGACAAAATGTTCATTTTCCCAGGTGGTCTCATTATGATGTTGATTTTGGGATATTGGAATGCTTTGTCAGGATAATGCAGATGTAGGTTTAAATATAGGCTGTGAGAACGTTGATACCACAAAGTAACTTTTCCTTTCACAGTGAACAAATAAACAAGCTCTGTTTTTTTTACATCCCATGAATGTGCCAAAAGATTTCCCATAATTTCCTGTGGTCATAGAATTTACAGCTTTAATACTGAAAAAAAAAAAAAGTGCAGATCAACTGAAATATATTTTCCAGACGCTCATTGTTGACTTGTGTGTGTTTGTTCCTCTCAGACGGGAGCACTCCAAAGTGCCTCTCATTGTGAGACAGTGTTTAGAGGAGATTGAGCGCAGAGGGATGGAGGAAGTGGGCATCTATCGTGTCTCTGGTGTGGCCACAGACATCCAGGCCCTGAAAGCTGCGTTTGATGCCAGTGAGTACAGTAGTACTTCTTGCAGGAATGAACCTACAAATTAAAATATATTATATATTTAATATTATATACATTTGTATGTTTTGTGACAACAGACAATAAAGACGTTTCAGTTATGATGAGTGAGATGGACGTGAATGCCATTGCTGGAACTCTGAAGCTTTACTTCAGAGAGCTTCCTGAGCCCCTCTTCACCGATGAACTCTATGCAAATTTCACTGAAGGAATTGGTAAGTTGAGAGTTTTTTTTAAGTTATAATGATTCATAACTTGTATAAAACAGTTCACAAAAATGTATTCTTGCTTTTTGAATTTCCTTCAGCGTTGTCAGACAGTGTGGCAAAGGAAAGCTGTATGCTGAACTTGTTACTCTCACTACCCGAACCTAACCTGCTGACCTTCCTGTTTCTGCTGGACCATCTCAAGAGGTGAAGATTGTCTCATCAGTCATATTTCAATAATATGATTCCTAAGTGAAAATATACAGATTTGTACTGGTGCTTGTGAAATCCTGATCTCAATCTAGGAACGAAAATATCATAGAAACCACCTAAAACACCCTTTTTAGGGCTGTCAAATCGATTATTGCGATTAATCACATCTAACAAATGTTTTGTTGTGTGTGTGTGTGTATATACATATATATTTATTAGGGCTGTCAAAAGATTAATCGCGATTAATCGCACCCAAAATAAAAGTTTGTGTTTACATAATATATGTGTGTGTACTCTGTTAATTATTATTTATATATAAATACACACACAAGCATGTATATGTTTAAGAAAAAAATATTTTTTTATATATAAAACATTTATATTTATATATATTATAGATTATATAAATGTATTTACAGTATATACATGCCAATATTTCTTAAATATATACATGAATGTGTGTGTATTTATATATAAATAATAATTAACAGAGTACACACACATATATTATGTAAACACAAATTTTTATTTTGGATGCGATTAATCGCGATTAATCTTTTGACAGCCCTAATATTTATATGTCTGTATGTGTTTGTACACACAAACACACACACACACACACACACACACACACACACACACACACACACACACACACACACACACACACACACACACACACACACACACACACACACAGGAAACACACTTATATTATTTAAACACAAACTTTTGTTTTGGATGCAATTAATTGTGATTAATAGTTTGACAGCCCTAAATGTGTATACACACACACACACACACACACACACACACACACACACACACACACACACACACACACACACACACACACACACACACACACACACACACACACACACACACACACACACACACACACACACACATATATATATATACACAGAATATGTAAACAAAAACTTTGATGTTAGATGCAATGAATCACGATTAATCGATTTTACAACACTACCTTTTTTTAAACAAAACCATGCAAATTAGGGCTGTCAACAGCATAGAATAATCACAATTGATCTCATAATTTATACGAGTCTTTAATAAGCAGAAGGACATATTAAGCTGTGTGAATAAATTAAATACATTTATTTTTGTCTTAAAGTCCTTTACAACTGTTGCCTGTCAGACTTTACAAATATGCACCGCCATGTCACACTGTAGGATCTCAGTTGTCATTAATATCAGACTGTACAGCAGTTAAAAATGGAAGCACGCAAGAAAACTCGTCTGGGGTTTTACATCATCAATCCGTGACACGTTGATTGACAGGCTGATTAACTCATTTGGTAGCGATCAAATTGTCATCTATACAGTGCAGCTGATTGGTTGCTGTTGCACCAGCGGCCAATTAACTGCGGCTCAACATTCAAACAAATACCAGTAGTGTTGCTTTTAGCAGTCTGCAGCGTGCTTCAGAAACCCCCCACCTTCCCCAGCTCCACCTGTATAGATCTACTACGGGGGGTTAATTCATATTTAATTCATATATGTTACATGTGCAGCAGCATGTCTTACATGCTTACAGCAATGCCTGTGAATGTATTGGCAGTTGCAAGTCTGTGTACTTGCTCTGCAGCAGCAGCAGTGTAGTAGATCTATTCCGCCAACAACAAAATACACAACAACACGAAAAAAATGACAATGTGTATGTGTGGAGCATGTGGTAGTTTGCTGTGGTCTCACTAATTGTGTCATCGGGTTCTGCGCTCCTATTGGTTTTTGATTTGATGGTTGTCGTAGGTAGGAGAATGCCATAATTTCATTTTAGGTAAAATGTGATCACAATGGTGATTAATCGGCTGTCAGCGAACATGTCAAACTAGCAATCAAAGACTTCAGATTTTGGCCTAGTATCAGAGGAATCTTTGTGGATTCACAAAATTTGTCTCAGACGGCCAAATCGTTGCCAAAATCGTACAGTGTGAACCCGGCTTAAGTTGATTTGCCAACTTTTTTGTGGGCAGGCAAGCACCCTTCACATTTTCTTCAGATCTAGTATTAGATCTGTGAATAATTTCCAAGAGTCATATTTGTTTTAGACCTACATGTTGACTTCAAGGTTCTTCCTTGTTTCCCTCAGGGTGGCTGAGAATGAGATCTTCAACAAGATGTCCTTCCACAATCTCGCCACAGTTTTCGGCCCAACCCTCCTTCGCCCTTCTGAGAAGGACAGTAAAATTCCAGCCAATCCCACACAGCCCATCTCTATGAGTGACAGCTGGTCTCTTGAGGTTATGTCTCAGGTAACACATGTACACTGAACTCTGGTTTGAACTGTCCTGAGGTCTGAAAGCACATAAATGAGTCGTGTATAAAATAATAGTTCTGTTGATGTATTGGTTGGATCTGTTGGTCAGGTTGTTCCTCTTCATCTCTATAGGTCCAGGTATTACTGTACTTCCTGCAGTTGGAGACGATCCCTACTCCAGATAGTAAACGTCAGAGTATGCTCTTCTCCACAGAGGTTTGAAGAGAAGCTCAGGTGCGTTATGCTGTGAAATGCCCTGGGAATGAAGTGATTCAGCATATGACCAATGGAGGGCACCAACAACCTACTGAAATCTTTCAAGCGGCGTGAACTCCCAACTGCATAAATAGCATTCTCTTGATATTTCTGGAGAATTTACAGTGAAGAATGACAAGCCAGTCTGATATCTTCTCACAGACTCACTGTTACAAGCACTTAAAGTTACATTCAACATGCAGGTGATGTTGTTTATTTTCACTGTCATCCATTGTAACTTTTCTGACTGAATGGTGAGTGCCAAGCTTCTCGTAGTCATTGGATGTTATTCTTGCGTTTTGTCTCGTTCCTTTCAGCACTGTGGGTTTATAAAGAATGACAAATTCCAGTTTTCCATGACCGTTTTATTTGATCTGACATTTTGCTCACCTATAATTTATGTCTTCCCGTGGCGAGGGCTACGGAACATCTGAACACGCAAATCACGAGCAGGAACACATTTAAATGGCCCTTTTCTGATGGATAAAACACAACGCAGAGAATTCCAATGTGAGATTCTTTAACCAATGTATGACTTTGGTCAACATAGCAGCGGTCTTAATGGTTCATGACCAAACAGAAACTATACAGTATGGCACAATTCTACCATTCCCTAGATTCCCAAGAAAATACATTACATTTGTTTTATGAAAACATTTTTCTGTTTTATGTCACATAAATCCACTTAATATGTGATTACTGAGCCTATATTAAAACAATGCAGTACACATGGGTAATATCACATGATATTATAGGACTAGAACACTGAATTTTTCAGTGCTTTTCTAAATGGAAACCTCACATAACTTACAAAACAAAACAAAACAGTAAAACTAGTTTTAAACCTTTATATCATATAAGGCGTTGCATGTTATGCATACATTCTTAACCGTGACTGATGGACTTAATACTGTATATTAAAATGGATATAGGAGTTCTCCATTAGAACAATATCACTTATTGAGCAAAAATGAACTTAATTCAAACACTGTAAATCTTTCTTGTTTAATGGTTTAGGATCTTTTTTTTTCTTCTATTTTTTCTTTTTTTTTTGCTGTTCACAAAACTTGCAAGCACTTTGCGATCCTGAACAGTGCCAATACCTTGCCATGTTATGTGTGTATGTAAATTGTTTAGTTTATCTTGGCTAATATGCATATATCTGTATTGTTGTTCAGAACAAAATGTCATGTAACATGCAGGCATGTTGATTTGTTTATGACTTATTTTTCCTTTATAGATTACCTTTTAGTTATTGTACGACACAGAGTCTTTACGCTTGTGTATTTCCTTTAGAGTAAGGAAAACCGAGACATTCCTGTAATTGTGTTGAAGATCATTGCCTTTCTTTGTTCTTATTCCATTGTATGTTCTGGAATCTGCACTTCCTTTATCAAAGTCCTACTGGAATTACAACTATAGCCATTCCTCGTTTTTCTCTCTTTTATTTGGTCCATTACACACTGTACTGATGAAGATATTCCTGGCTGCCATTTTACAACCCAGCCTCCATGATGAGGAAATGTTCTGTATATGGATAAGTATTGCACAGTGTGTGGATTAAGGAGATGGATCACAATAAACTCCTTCATCCTCTTGTTTCCACAGAGCCGTTGACTGCTCTGTGTGTTTATCTGACCGATGGCCAAGTACATTAAACGTTCCTCAAAAAGAGATAGCATTACTCCCCAGAAGACGTTAGGACACAGTGGTTTGCGTTCAGCATTCCTTCCTCTTCTGGAGCACTATTGTGAAACGATAGTCTTCGTTTATTATTTTTACTGGACAATACTCAAACTGCACAATGCTACACTTGTATGGCAGACCTGTTCAAGTGTGGTCATAATGTGATTCTGTACAAAGTAGATGAATAATAAACATGAAGTTGGTTGAAATGATAATTGCAAATCGCATGTTTTTGTTTATTTTTAAGTTTTATTTTTGTACATTTAGTGCTAGCAAATGGCTAAATCATACAAATCAGGGTTTAAAATTGTATTTAGACAATATAAATGCATATATATGTTATTTGAACAAATTATAACAAATAATTTAAGTCATTCTTGTGATGGCAAAGCGTCATTACTCCAGTCTTGAGTGTCACATGATCAGAAATCATTCCAGTATGGTGATTTTGAAACATTATTGTTGTGCTGCTCAATATTTTTTTATCAAAAATACCATGATATTTTTTTCAGGATTCTTTGATGAATAGAAAATTCAAAAGAACAGCATTTATTTGAAATATTAATAAATTAATTAAAATATAAATTATATAAATGTCTTTACGGACACTTTTGATCAATTTCTGCATCCTTGCTGAATAAAACTATTCATTTATTTTAAGAAATTACGTTTATTTAATAATATTCATTTATTGTAAAAAAAAAAAAAAAAAATCCTGACTCCAAACTTTTGAACCTCCTTTTAGTGGCTATTGTTGAAACAGAAAAAGAAAATTCAATATTTTGAAGAGTTGTATGTTTTATACTTAATTTTCTATCTTATTTTTTATTAATTAACCTTAACTTAACCTTATTAATTGAAAGACTCGATTATCATATCAATTTCACTTTCAGACTGAGCCTATAACCCAGAAAGACTTTGTCTGACTTTTTTGGTCTGACTTAAACACCGTTTTGTGTGCTTTGGACTGCACAAAAAGGATAAAACAAGTGTATGCTTTCTTTCAATTATGTCAAAGTGTATTATGGCTAATGCTGCTGTATCTTGTAGGAATGATTGATGCTTGACTGCAAATACAAAGTAAATGATTGGCAAATTAAGAAGCATTAAGTCTTATTAGTACAGATGAAAGATTCAAGATAGAAGGGATTGGAACAGCACATATCTAACATATCTGTGTACATAACTCATACTTTTAGGCTACTACTGTAGATTTATAGATGTATGAATTAGTATGACACGTCAATACAGGTAGTTTTAAAAGATTATTTAATTATATCAGTACAAATTTGTTGTAAACACATTTTATTTAAAATTTTAAAACAAAACTTAGTTGTTTTATGCTAACAAAATGAATATTTCATGCTGCACAGCTGTGATATTGAAACACATGTGGTAGGCGGGCGCAGAGTGAGTGTGTGGTGATCTGATGATCTAGTGTGTGTTTGTCTACTGTCTGTCAGTCGCGCTGTGCTTGCAGTGGGCAGCCGTCAGTGTAGCATGAAACGGCTATCTACCTCTCAGAAACGATGTCACTACTAAAACTCCGGAATACCCTTTGTTATCTACCCTCGAACACTACCAAGAAGATCATCTACCCTGACGGGCGCTTATACAGACCTAAAGTAGGGAGCAAAGGTAATAAATGAGACATTTATTTCACCTCGCATCCTGTTCAAGTAGCACATCCTGTTAGCATTAGCGGTTAGCCTGTAAACTCACACCCATGCCGTGACAAACGCGGGACTGCAGTGATAAAAGTGGATGTCAAATTGGTCATATTTTTGTGTTTATCCGGATTTTGTTGCTCCGGCTGATGTGAAACATGTCACGTTTGTAGGGGCGGTTATTTCGCGAAGTGTACAGTCAAACCCTGTTGGGTCATGGCAATCGATAAATGTATTTGTCAGATTTAATTTATCTGAGAAAAAAAAATGACGTTACTGTTTCTAGCTAACGGTTCACTGAAATGTTTGTACTGTACAATAGTAGATTGATTCCTTCTGAATTTAATCTAAATTATAACATTCATTAAATGTAATGAGTAAGTTAAACATACAGGCACTGTATCAAAACCTAGTAAGAGAAGCCTATCTAGTAGGGGTGTAACGATGCCCTCATGCCACGATTCGATACATATCACGATACGATATTATTGCGATATTCAAGGACATGGTAAAAGTTTAACAAACTGTGCTGTTGATTAAAATGCTAAATTTGGTATTACATTGGGGATGGAAATGAATAGGCTTGGGCTTCATTGGTAACCAAATGCACAGGACAATAATAACACCAGAATAAAAATCTTCATGACTCTGAAGCTGAAAATACAGAATTATTTTAGACGAATATGCTTGCACTCGGTCACTAACTAGATATATTTCAAATAATGTAGGCCACTTTTTACTGGAAACATAAGACATTTAGCATTATCAAGACCAACAAACATTCCCAATTACATTATTCGCTATATTCAACATATATATATATTAGGGGTGTAACGGTTCGCGTATTCGTACCGAACGGTTCACGGGGTGAGTTCCAAATGGAATCAGTATTCCCTATTTGATCATCCCTATGTGAGCAGGACACGGGAATCAGTATTCCCTATTTGATCATCCCTATGTGAACAGGACACACGTGTACCGTATGTAGCAGTTTGGAATGCACTTGGCAAAGGGAGCGGCGTAATTTCCTCATTATCTTCAGCTGGGATGTTCCCGTGACAATGCAGCGCCAGCATAAATAAATATACAATTCATATTTTTAAGAGTTATATTACTTTTTATATACAGTATTACAAAGCATATTTTTATAAACATTTTAAAATAAAAAATGTTTATTTTTATTTGCAACAGTTAGGCTAAAAAAAAGAAAATGATGCTGATAAAACTGCGACATCTGCTGCAGTGTTGCCAAGTTCATACATGTCCGCAGGTTGAAGCGACCCCAATTGTGTGATATTTAGCACCGGGAATGCGTATTTCAGCAGGAAACCCTGCCAAAAAGACATATATTTTACCCCCCCATAAGAGATTTTTACCAAAAAACCCTACTGAAATGAGACTGGGCTTGTTTTGGGCTAGTTTTGAGTAGCGATTGGGCGGGTTTTGTTGTGAATATCTGGCAACCCTGATCTGCTGACGGACACTGTGCTGCGTTGTCACCGGAACATCCCAGCTGAAGATAATGAGGAATTTACGCCGCTCCCTTTGCCAAGTGCATTCCAAACTGCTACATACGGTACACGTGTGTCCTGCTCACATAGGGATGATCAAATAGGGAATACTGATTCCATTTGGAACTCACCCCGTGAACCGTTCGGTACGAATACACGAACCGTTACACCCCTAATATATATATATATATATATATATATATATATATATATATATATATATATATATATATGTTGAATATAGCGAATAATAATAGTAGTATAGTACATGTACTACTACATAACTACTAGTATAGTAGTTATGTAGTACTGACACAAAATTTACACTGTAAACTTGAATTTTTTTCTCACAGTAATTTTCATTTTGTGTGAACAATACACAATATACACTCACCTAAAGGATTATTAGGAACACCTGTTCAATTTCTCATTAATGCAATTATCTAATCAACCAATGACATGGCAGTTGCTTCAATGCATTTAGGGGTGTGGTCCTGGTCAAGACAATCTCCTGAACTCCAAACTGAATGTCAGAATGAGAAAGAAATGTGATTTATGCAATTTTGAGCGTGGCATGGTTGTTGGTGCCAGACGGGCCGGTCTGGGTATTTCACAATTCCTGTCAGTTACTGGGATTTTCACGCACAACCATTTCTAGGGTTTACAAAGAATGGTGTGAAAAGGGAAAAGCATCCAGTATGCGGCTGTGGGCGAAAATGCCTTTTTGATGCTAGAGGTCAGAGGAGAATGGGCCGACTGATTCAAGCTGATAGAAGAGCAACTTTGACTGAAATAACCACTCGTTACAACCGAGGTATGCAGCAAAGCATTTGTGAAGTAGAGCTGCAACTAACGATTATTTTTTCTGTCGACTAATCTAACGATTATTTTTTCGATTAGTCGACTAATCTAACGATTATTTTTCCAGATTAGTCTTATTCTTTTTTTACTGATTATTGTATTTCAATAGGGTAGTGAATTTGTATATTATTTTAACATGAAATCAATGAATGATGACAATATTAATTGTATTTCAGGAAGGGTAGTGTACATAGTATGCCATTTTATAATGAAATATATGAACACAAGAAGCTTTTTAAACATAATATATAATGATACTATTCATCATAAAATGTATACAGAGTAGGCCTAATTAGGAAAAGTTGTTTACTATAGTAGTTGAGTATGATTTACTTATTGATTTGTGTCAATAGTAAACGAAAATGCACTTGTATTTATCTGCAAAAGGTTCACATACAGGAGCTTTCAGCATAGTGTTAATGTATAACTAGTCGTCTATTTTGAAGATACATGTGCATAAACAACGACTAAAGCTGCCAGAAGTTTTTGCCCAAACTTCAAAGACATATTTAAATGATTAAAGCTAGAGGCATATCTTAACTTTAATGTTACTTTAATCATGCAAACTACCTATACACAGCATGTTATTATGCATATGTGTTTGGGACAGAGCGGAACCAGGTCGCATTAACAGCAGATATATACAGCCCATAATAAATAAAAGCACGAGACGTCCTGGGGTCGGAGAAGAACCCCGGAAAATGTGACCGTCTGTTGCAATACACGCGCCACGGTTCAGCTGCGCGAGAGAACTCTGGCAGCAGGGTTGCCAGGTTTACACAACAAAACCCACCCATTCGTTACTCAAAACTAGCCCAAAACAAGCCCAATCGCGTTTCGGGGAGGTTCTCTGGTAAACATCGCGTTCGGGGGGTTAAATATGTGTGTTTTTTTGCTTCAACCCGCGGACATGAGACACAGCCCGCGGCAACAGTGTAGAAGTAGCCCAATTCCGTGGGAAAAAAAGCGGACTTGGCAACACTGACTGGCAGTGTGAAAGCTCCCGCTCTCCACGCGCACAGCTTCTGCTCTGCCACCGCGTGCAGTGTGAAACCGACGTTACAGAGCGAACAAAGCACAGTTTTACTCGGCTTCTGTTTAAAGTACTCCCACACTTTTGAATGTCGCGGTCCGGCTTTATATGATAAATGATCATTTTCACTATGCCCGGGAACAGAAGCTGCCATTATTCTAGATCTTCTGTTCCATTCTAGAATGTAAATAATGTGCCGCCGACGCGTCGACGCATTTCACGCACGACGTATTTTCGTAGTCGACGTCATCGACGACGTCGACGCGTCGTTGCAGCCCTATTGTGAAGCCACAACACGCACAACCTTGAGGCGGATGGGCTACAACAGCAGAAGACCCCACCGGGTACCACTCATCTCCACTACAATAGGAAAAAGAGTTTGCACGAGCTCACCAAAATTGGGACAGTTGAAGACAGGAAAAATGTTGCCTGGTCTGATGAGTCTCGATTTCTGTTGAGACATTCCATCATGCCTTGTTACCACTGTGCAGGCTGGTGGTGGTGGTGTAATGGTGTGGGGGATGTTTTCTTGGCACACTTTAGGCTCCTTAGTGCCAATTGAGCTTCATTTAAATGCCACGGCCTACCTGAGCATTGTTTCTGACCATGTCCATCCCTTTATGACCACCATGTACCCATCCTCTGATGGCTACTTCCAGCAGGATAATGCACCATGTCACAAAGCTCGAATCATTTCAAATTGGTTTCTTGAACATGATAATGAGTTCACTGTACTAAAATGGCCCCCACAGTCACCAGATCTCAACCCAATAGAGCATCTTTGGGATGTGGTGGAACGGGAGCTTCGTGCCCTGGATGTGCATCCCACAAATCTCCATCAACTGCAAGATGCTATTCTATCAATATGGGCCAACATTTCTAAAGAATGCTTTCAGCACCTTGTTGAATCAATTACACGTAGAATTAAGGCAGTTCTGAAGGCGAAACGGGGTCAAACGCAGTATTAGTATGGTGTTCCTAATAATCCTTTAGGTGAGTGTATGTTAGGGCTGTACGATTAATCGAAAAATAACCGAAACCGACATTCAGAACCTCTAACCGACGTATTTTTCCCATGTCGATTATTCCGGTTTTTACGTGACTCCGCTCCCTCAGTCACATCAAGTGCAGTTTTCAGGCACACAGAGAGAAGCAGGAGCAGTTATCTGTGTTTATAGATGCCCAGAATCACTATAGTAACTGCATGTTTTACACAGTTTATATACAGGTCAGTTAATCACCGTTCTTATAGCCTATACGCGCTGCCGCCGACACACACACGGCGCGCACAAGCCCCGAAGCCAGATCGCTTTCACTTTCGTGCTCATAAAGTTTGTCAAGTAAATGCGTTTAAAGGCGTGTCAGTTTCAACATTTAAACGCGTGCGCGTCCTCAACTGTGTCCTCACAAAGCTTTGTCATTTGTATGTTTTAAGCCCTGCCAGTTTGAAAATTAAAGCGAGTTTAGAACATCAGATGTGTATTATGTTGAACTAATGCCTGATATATTGTGACAAACGAACACTCAGACAGAAGCTCGCACATCACGTGAAGATCGCGCGCAAAGCAGCGCAGAAACGCAGTGTAAACACTGTCCTGTGACTAAAGTAAAGTCCCTAAAGTAGCTTAGAAACTCAACCGTTATAGCATATATTTTAATACCTTTGAAGTAGGCTAAGTACAAACCGCAGCTTCATAATGAATAGAGACGGTAATGAGTAATTCACACACAATCACTCTCTCATTAATGCATTCAAATAAATGTAATGTAGGCCTACTGTGTTAATGTATCTGTATCTGATGTACAAGCAGAAATCTGCTCCATAGACAATAACTGCTGAAAGTGAACCGTTTCCTTCAAGTGTTTTAAAATCACAAAGAAATGCACTTTTTCATTAGAAAAAAAAAATCCACCTTTAATAGTAGAAAATATTTACAGTAAAAACCTTATCAGGAAATTACTGAACCTTACGAGGCAAAAAAAGAAAAGAAAAGCAAAATAATCGTTCATTAATCGTAATCGAGGTAAAATGTTCAATTAATCAAGGTTTTTATTTTTGGTCAAATCGTTACAGCCCTAGTGTATGTTGTCACTATCCACGATACATATCATTGTATTTTTTATAGCGATATATTGTGACACAATAGGGGTGTAATGGTGCACAAAACTGACGGTTCGGTATGTACCTCGGTTTTGAAGTAACCGTTTGGTATGGGTTCGGTATAGCAGTTTGACAAAATTACTTTTTATTTATTTTTTTTAAAATGGTTTACTGAAGAAAAAAAAAGTGTCTGTCCTTAAATGAATTAAATTATAACTAAAAGTTTGTGTTCTGCACCATTGGCTTCAGTTGGATGCTGTCTGGGTTTTTGTGGCCGATTTAACATGTAGAATCGTTGTTGAGCCGTCGGGAGGGGGGGCGGGGGGGGGGTACACACATGCACACACACACACACACACACACACACACACACACACACACACACACACACATATATATAATTAAAACATTTTAAATTACATTTTGAAAATAAAAAAATATAAATGAGGCTCAACCATTTAAGCATGTGTTTATTTTAGTACTTCCGTCACAACACTACAGCCTGTAAAACATAAATATCAGTAAATAATTGTAATATAAATAATATAAGAAAGTTAGTTACAACAAAAAATATTTGTTTTATATTTCCCCACAGAGGTATGCCGCTTTGCGCTGAAAGGGATGTGGGACACGAGCAGGAAAGAGAGCATTGCTTTTCTAATATCTTCATGTTTTCTCCTGATGTTCCAAAACTGATAACTTACTTGTAGTAAAAGGTGTGAAGAATGAATTTATCTTCCGCAAGGTCAAGACCTTTAGGCTTTGTTTGATTATGCGCTGCGAGAGAAAGCAAAACTAAAAATCTCCGGCGTGTATGAAATGCGCTATACACATAAACTAATGCACCTTAACTCTAATAACAAGCACAAACTGTGTTAAATAGAATTTGAAGTAAAATGTATCTGTCCTACACCGTTTTCTACTTTACCACAGTAAATGATGCCAATATACTCCTAATTAAAAGCATACAAAAGGAAGAAACATTTATAATCCCCTGTGAGAGACGTAAATGAAGATTTGGGAAAATAAATAAGAGATGTCCAGTAGAATAAAATGGAGTAAGCCTATTGTTCAATTTGTGGAAAATCGGGTTACCAGATCGCGAAATGCAGGCAAAGCTTAAATTTGTCTCACCTCACAAACAAAGCTCTCTCGTTCGGCATGAATCCATATGTTTCCATGGTTGCGATGTAACGTTTAATTGCGAACCTATAATTTATTTTGTAAATAAAGCTTTGTGCTTCACTCGTGTCATAATATTCATGTAAAACAGCATTCACACACCAAAAAAAAAAGTGTTCCGGCCGACCACCGCCAGTGCTACTCAGCCACCACGGTGGCGCTCTTCTATAAAAACTAGAGACAGTTGACACACTTGTGTTCTTAGCTAAAAACGTGTAAAAAATACTTATCCCAGTTTAATTTCCCCCAGTTGCACAATGTAAATTGTGAATTGCATGCACTAAAAAAGTTGACAGAATGCATTTTCTGTACTTGTTTAGCTCTACTTCAGTTACATTTACATGTGTTCATTTAATAAAAAGCAGTAAGTGATCACTTGTTCTAGATTTTTTTTTTAACTGCTTAAATTTGCTCTAAACGTAATTTTTTTAAAATTTAATTTAGTTCTATCTAAATTGTTTTTGTTGTTTTTAATGGGGGCAAAAGAAAATATATATTTTTGTGTTATTTAAAAGCAATTGCAAACTCATCGAGATCAGGGTGGGAAATTAGCACCCACCACCAGCCAATGGCGGGTACTTTTTCAAAGTGGCGGGTGGTTTGAATTTAAAAACATATTTTTATTGGTTACTACTTAAAACTAGCCTGGATGCCAGGCGAACTTAGCCCCGCCCACAACATTTTTACCCGGGCAGTTCGGTCTGGACTTGATCGGTAGAGAAGTAACTATGCCCGAACAGAAACTGTTCGGACCAATGAAATCATCAGGGCGGGCTTTAGACGATGATGGACAGATGATAAACAGTAACGTAATCATCCACGTCAAAGGCGCTTGGGTTGAGTTTGTTCTAATCCTAAACGGAGAACTTGTTCGTATATGCATTCACCTTTACTATTTCTCTCAGAAATGATGATCGTGTTGGTAAGTACTCTGTGTATCCTTAAATTATTTTATTACAACACCGGCAAATCTTGTTTACGCTTATCTTTTTCTTCTAACGTTAGGCTACTTATTCCAGCGTGCGTGCAGACAGGGTTGCCAAGTTTTTACAACGAAACCCGCACAATTGCTAACGTTCCTCAAAACTAGCCAAAAACAAGCCCAATAGCTTTCCAGAGGGGGTTCTCCGGGAAAAAAAGGCATTTGGAGGGTAAAATATGTGTTATTTTGGCAGGGCTGGCAGCTAAAAATCGCATTCCTGGGTCTATATATCACATAATTGGGGTCGCTTCAACCCGCGGACATGGCAACACAGTGCAGTTGAGTTCTGTTGACATTTGACAACTAACGTTATGCGTCGCTCTGTTGCTCTGATTGGTTGTAGGTCTATCCAATTGAGGTCTTTCCTGGTTCGGTTGAAACACGCCCCATAATCACAGCCCAACGGAGCAGTTTCAGACTCATATTCTGACTAGAATTGAGTATGACGACGTCAGGCTAACTTAAAACATTCCTTGTAACGGATTGGACCGCTTTTGTCAAAGAATGCTGTTGCTAGTAACAATAATGGACTTTTGTCGAGTAACTCATCATTTGATTGGTTTTCAGTGCTGAGCTGATACAGATGAAAGGAAAATGATCGGTTAAAAAAATGTGCCGACATATCCCCGGTATTAAGAGGCCCGCCGCGGAGTCAGCATCTTACTCTTGCTGCTCACTTTTCATAGGCCTAATCAACATATGAAATTAAAATAATAATATTATAGGCTAAAATTTAAACAGCCTAACTATGAAACTAAATAGGCTATGGTTTATTTAACCCTCTGTCTGACGGAGGTGCCAGCGCGTTCTGATGGATTTTTTCCTTTATGACAGCGGAATATTACAGATAAGTGTCCCCATCAACCTGAATTCACCCCATACTATGCTAGTGCACTTTCTTTTATAAATTTGGGTTCTGGAAAAGTGTCTGGTAAAATTGGGCATCCACCAGCCACTGTGGCTCATTTCCCACCCTGATCGAGATATATATTGAATATCGTAAAAAGTTTGAGATATAAAATTGTTTTAGATATCGGCCAGCCCTACCTCACGGTGATTTTGATTCATAGCAAGACATTTTCCTTCACTTTCTCTCCTTTCCGTTTGTGGAAAAATGTCGTCTTCTCAAACTATTTATCACAACTGCAAAGGTCCAGGGAAAGAGACTTATGCAATAAGAATTACAGCCTGTTTGGGCCGCTCTCGATCCTTGGCTTCCGCAGGACAGTCATCCCAAGTGAAAAAGTTGGAGTTCTTGGAGGCCATCCTCTTAAGATCTAATAAACCTCCAAAAAGGCCTCCAAACAAAACACATTCCTGGAGCTGAAGCAGTGGGAGGGTTTATGTTGCAATGCGTGTATAGGTTTGCATATAGGAAAACTGAAGGCCTGCTGAGATGTTTCAAAGTGTGTGTGGGAAAAAGATACCCCTCATGTTTCCTCTATCAGTACGTTCTCGCTGAGCATCATAAACCTTTCTGTATTTGTCAAGTTCAGTGGCGGTTTATGTTTGTAGGCAAATATGTTTCTTAAATATCTGTGAATATGAATTTAAAATGATTGGTGTTTTGGGAGATGTGTGTTGGATGCTTCCACAGCTAAAGGAAGGGCTCACTAATTTTATTGCGTTTGAAGATTGTCAACAGATGTGTTTTGATGGAGCAAGATGTTGTTCAGACATTTCACAGCGTTTGAAGTTCTTGTGCAATGGGTAGCTTTTCAGATAAAAGATGAAGTGGAATATAGGGATTTCAGGAGCTTTTTTTACCTACTCCGAAGGTTTTTGGGCTGGTTTTTTGTAATTCAGCAAGAACATATTCAATTGAAATAAAAAGTTACTGTTAACATTTATAATGTTACAAAATATTTCTGTTTTAAATAAATGCTTTTCTTTTGAACTTTCTATTCTTAAAAAAAATGTTTCTCTGTTTCCACAGAAATATAAAGCAGCACAACTGTGTTTTCCAAGCCATAATGAGAAACGATTTTAATTAAAACATAGGCCTAGGGCTGTGCAATTAATTGAATTTCGATTTCGATTTTGGCTCCCAACGATCACCAAAATAGTACAATCGAGAAAAAACTATTATTTTGCCATGTTCAGTTTTGCAAGAACACTTATTTTGTCTTGCGTTCTGAATGAAAGCGCACGCGCACATCCGCCCCTCCCGAAGCCACAAACTTTCTTAGGTCGTGACTCGTGTGCATATCATCCGCTGGAATTTAAAAACTCAGCACGAGTAAAGATGGCAGAAGGAGGGCAGTTACAGCAGCGTTTGGTGAGCAAAAAAGGCAAAACCAACTCCGTTGTCTGGGAACAGTTTGGCTTCGAGGAATCAGACGACGAGCAGAAACATGCTACGTGCAAGATTTGCTACATGGTAGTGGCTGCAACGCAAGGGAACACCACGAATTTGTTCAACCACTTGAAAATTAAACACAGAGTGGCCTATAACCATCTAATAAAGAAACAAAAACTGACGAGAGCAGGGGTGCCGTGTAAAAGGCCTTTAAATAAATTTTTTTCCTTAAAATTTTTCAAAAATTTCTCTCTTTGTAAACGTTGTTTAATGCATGCGAGTGCTGCCGTATGTCCGAATATGACCAGTCATGTTCGCCGTCATCACCTGGGTGTAGAGCCAGAAGACTCGAATGAGAAGTCGCGCGCGCTGTGAGAAAATGTGTCTCTGTGCACTCATCCGAAAGCGCGCACACGTCTCACAGCGCGCAAATATTGAGTTCTCTTTCAAGTCTTGCTCTTGAACGGACAAACTCACACAAAACGTATGTCAACATGTCCATCTTGATGAGTATCCTAGCAGACATAGTCTGAATATGCCTTAAGTAAACTTTATACAGTCGAGAAAGACGACGCATATCCGAGCATTAGGTCTTAAAGGGGCAGTAGCCTTTACTGCTGTCTGTTTCATGTCAAACAACAAAAGACAAGGACATCACTCACTGCTCTTGATTGACTAGCTTTTGTAAGTTTAATAGGATTAATCTTTAATTTATGCACTCAAATATGCAATGTTATTTTACATTTGATACATTTCTGTACCTGAAAACTAATGTTAGACGTACCTGAAAAACCTGAAAAGCATATCTAGCCGAACCATATTGTTGATCTTATTTATTTGTGGTTATCATTTTTACTTGAATACTTTTATACTTTGATTTGAATATATGTTATATTATTTATTTTAATAGTTCAAAAAGTACAACAAATGTTACAATTTCAATTGAATTGTTGAAAGGTGTCTTTTTAATAAATGCAACACATTCCCAAAGTCATGTGAAATAATCGTGTTACATAATCGTGATTTCAATATTGACCAAAATAATCGTGATTATGATTTTTTCCATAATCGAGCAGCCCTACATAGGCCTATTGTTGAAAAAAATATGCAGAGAATTTATTATTAATAATCAATAATGTTAGGCATTGCCGTTTGAGCTGATGCTGAACTGAAGCACTTTGCTAGTGGGTTAAACCAAACGTTTATATTCAGTTTATACAGTTATATTCAGGGTTTTCCTGGGTCAAAAATTGTCTTTGGTGGTGGCTGACAGACACACAGTAAAAAGTACCCTACCCACATGATCAAGGTGATGATCAAGGTGATTCCAAGCATCTCTATGAGATGGCAGAGATAGAGACATGCGGCCGTCATGCGCGATTAATTGTGCATGTGAGAGAGGTAAATTAAACCGTGCGTCTGCGCCATTCATTCACACCGAGACACGCAGGATTCATATTTAAATAGTGTTTTTTTGCAGTTTAATATTCACAGACACTAGTCTATATCACCAGATGCAATTGATTTAATGTGAATCGGTACTCTGTAGTACCGACGTAATTCGGTCGGTGCCCTTAAAAGTACAAGTACGGTACCCAACCCTAGCCCTTAAGCCCCTGGGTATACTTCAGTCTCACAGCTTTCAAAGTATACTCAAGCGCGGATGGCAGAGTTCGACACTTGTTGTGACTTCTGACTTTCAGGCGCATGTGCTGTTGCGCGCGGATGTGCGGACGCCCGCGAACCCTCCTGATGACGAAAATTACGTCACATGGATGGTGCAGGGACACTGATGGCCAAAGTATATTTTGGCCTTAACACTAATCGATCAGACCTCAGGCACCCAAAGTACCAGTAAGGTGCCCAAAATGCCACATTAACCAATCGGAAAAAAATGTAATGTATTTTTTAAAGTTACAACTATCGTGATCATCGTTTTCAAGTCACTGTTACATCCGGGTACTCGAGTACTCATGCACAACCCTACTACAAAACGTAACAAAGTTGCAGCTAGGGCTGAAACGATTCATTGAGTTAATCGATTAACTCGATTACAAAAATTCCTCGAGGCAAAAACTCTGCCTCATTAAATTCCTATGACGCGCACTATATCATTACATTTGGGATCATTACATTCTTAAAAAAGAAGAGAACAAGGTGCAATGTGTCTACTGCAAAGTAGACCTGGCATTCCACAGCAGTACGACTTCAATGGTAACGTAGCCTAAGCCTATACATTGATGTTCGCTGATTTTAATCCCATACTGTATTTGTAGCGATGTCGTGATGCGGTTTGATATGATGTTTAGCTTTGATGTTTTTAAGTAGTAAACGTATTCACGTTCAATTGCAAGAGAGCTGGGCGATTTGGAGCAAAAAATATATCTCGATATATTTTGCTATATCTCGATATACAATATATATCTCGATATCTTTACAGGAAAAATAACCCCCCAAAAACTACTGCAAAAACAAATATGCCAAATACCACAAAGTCAATTTTTTTATTGAAGTGCAAAGAGGTAGGCAGTTCATGTAGGAACAAAGTAGGGATGCAACAATACAGTAAGTCCACAGTTCAATACATACCTCGGTTTTTTTTACCACGGTTTTCGGTTCGGTTCTGATGGCTAGTCGCATCAGATTTTTGCTATTCTATTCTTAGCCGAACAGCAAGAGCTTGAGGAGGAAAAAATACTTTTTTTTATTGCAATACTCTTTCTTTATTTTACTTTAAAAGACTTGAAAAACCTTACTTAAACTTAAAACTTTACTTTTAAAAAACCTTGTACACATTCCTAGTGTACTGTATAATATAAAATAAATATATATTTATGAAGATTTACACTGGCAGCTCAGAGCTGTACAGCAGCATTTAAGTATGAAATTGAATTAATAAATAGACTTGCCTATAAAATATACATTGATTCTTATTAAAGCTACTGTATTAGTTTTTCAGTCAAGAGCCGTGAATGATTTTGTCTTTGTCTTTTGTTATTTTATTAACCACTAAAGGAATAGTTCACTCAAAAACGAAAATGCTGTCATTGATTCCTCGAGCTCAAGTTGTTTTAAACCTGAATAAAGTTCTTTCTTCTGTTGGACATAACATATATTTTTAAGAATATTGGAAACCAAACAGTTGCTGGTCCCCATTGTAGGAAATAATAATATGAATGTCAATCGCTACCATCAGCTGTCTGTGTTCAACAGAAGAAATTAATACAGGTTTGGAACAACATTAGAGTGAGTAAATAATGACATCATTTTAGAGTGAACTGTCCCTTTAAGGACAAGCGGCAGCGTGTTCACTAGGCTGCCCTGCTGTCAATTTAAGACTTTCACGCATCTAATATACAGACACACGCTGATTTTACTTTCACTTTAGACATAACCGACTGTGTTTATGTTAACCTTGTGTGTATTTGACAGTATTAGCGAAGTAAGATTTAGTCCAGTAATCACTTGTTTGACAGGCTTTTAGTGCGCGCACTCGGGAAAGCGCATGGTGCCCTACGCGCAGGGCTTTAAAACGCATGCAAATAATGAATTTTCATTCAAAAATAAAGCTACTCAAATCAAGGGCATAGTAAGTAACCTTCTCCAGCAAGCAAGCCGCTCTCTCTCCGTAGTGTACAGTCGCGGGAGTTCTTGTCTCGCAAAGTAATGCTGCCTAGGTAAACTGTATCTTGGATCAAGTGTTTGAGAACCAACTGTCGGCATTCATGGCAGTAGACATCTGTCTGCTGTTCGTCCGACGCCTTAAAACCGAAGTATCTCAATATAATGGAGCCAGTTGTTTTTAAGACGAGTTCTGTAGCCTCCGAGCTGGTTGCGGACGCCGCCATGACAACACGCGAGGGGAGGGGGAACAAAAGCAAGGAGGCGGGGGGCGAGTGAGCGGGGGCGAGCACAGCACAGAGAAGACAAACAAGCTAAGTGGCGGAATTAGAATTAAATATAAACAATATATCGATATATACGATATGTCAAAATCCATATCGTGTTTAAAAAATATCTCGATATATTTTAAATATCGAGATATCGCCCACCCCTACAAGAGAGTATAGCCTAAAAAGAACCCCTTCACACACACACACGCATGCACCCTCGTCTCTCTCATGCGCCAGTCAGACCAATCGCGTCAATGCATCTCACATATGCTTAAACTTTTATGTAGCCACGCAACTATAATTTCAGCATGCATTCACGAGATACACCGGGACGTGATGTTGTGACGCGATATTTCGAACGGATGTTTCACCTAAAATGCACCGCAATGCAAGTGATGCAAGCCAAATGCGGCATTCTATTGAAAATGAATGTATGTATTTCTGCCGTACCAAACTGCAATGAAGCAACTGGTCTGACTGGGGCTCACTCTTCCTCACGCACGGCACGCGTGCGCATATACACACACACACACACACACACACACACACACACACACACACACAGGTTGCTAGGTTACCATAGCAAATAGGCTCACCCCAGAAATTATATATTATTTGTTAGTAGCCTAATGGTATATGCTGCAGGTGTAGAAATCTACATAAAACAGATATTTACTTTGATGTCAGGGCTAGATTACAGCATGAAACCTGTTGTGCATATTAATAAATTAAACTGCTTTTCCTCTTCATTTTCGTTATGCATTATTTGTTTTGGTTGTTTAAAAACACGCAAAAAAGTTTTTATCCGATTAATCGATCGATTAAGTGCTAGATTAATCGATTACAAAAAGAATTGATAGCTGCAGCCTTAGTCGCAGCCAATCAGAACAGTGGAGACAATACTTGTTGTTGTACTGTACAGTCATGTTTTGGACCAATCCGTTTTCACAGCTTCATAGGCTGAATAGAAACCAATTGATTTGCAAAATGCACTGGTATATCGATGAGAGAGCTATCATTCACCGCTTTATCACCTCACAAAGTAAAAGTAAAGTAAAAGTGCTGCAGAATTACAGCTAATCAGAAAAATAAAGACAAGTTCTCCCTGAAAACTAAAACTAAGAACAAATAGTTTGTAATTTCTGTATTTTTCCAGACAGTTGCGAAACTTAAGGGATTTTTCATATAATGCCCAATGAACCTCTCCTCATCCATGTTTGGTATTTAATATTCATGAGGAGCATGATTTTGATCCAGTACGTTTTCGGGGGGCTTTTTACGCACCGGAAGTGACTGTGCTGTGTTGTTCTTTTGAAATACTAGCTTCACTGACTCAAAATAATAAACAATATATTTATTCTGTAAGTTTATTACAGTAAACACCACAGCGTATTCCCACTCTGTTTCCACAAGGCTACCCAAACACAAACGGCCTGACCGCACTGGGCAGCACTCCAAGACACCCATCACGCTCTGATGAAGAGGACTACACAAATAGTGCCATCCCAGTGCTCCCATAACTAACTCCACTGAGACACATTTCCAAAGAGAGAAACAAATATAGACACAGGAGTCAATTCTCAGCACATTGACACCTTTTTGTGGCCATTTTGGCTGTGATTGCCTAGTTACTGAAAGGCCGAAACCATTATTATTGTGAATCGGAGCAAATGCCGTTATCCAAGTTAGGAATCAAGAACCAGTTATTATTCAGAAGAGCGAGGAGCCTCAGTTCATGTCACGTGTGTCTTTTTAATAGGCAGGGTCCACAGTGTTATGATGACCTCATTGTAGTAATAAATCATGTGTGAGCGTTACACATGCTGCGCACACCTCATAATGTGACCTCATCCTGCACGGTCCTGACAGCAAACAATGTCACGGTCAAGAGGTAAAGAGAGCATATAAAAAAAAAACTCCATATGCTTTCCACATATAGCCCAACATATGCTTCCTTTTACTTCGTTCAGGCCTTGAAACCTTGGCCTACTAGGTAATGGATGTATTTAGCTATCAGTATGCGATACACTCTGCAGAGGAGTTTTAAACCATTCATCTGTTTCTCTGTATGTGCGCAAACGTCTCTGCTATGACTCATATTTGAGGGATTGGCGGGTTGTGTTAGTGTTGAGTCTCTGTCAGCACCTCTTAATGCTCACTCTATAGCAGGGGTCAGCTTGAAGTCAAATCTGGGAGCCGCACTGTACTTATTCATAGCGCTGATTTCTGCCATTGTTTTTTGCTTTACGTTTATGCTTACAGTAAATCATTTAGCTGACCGTATTATCTTGGGATGGGGTTCAAGTATGAAATGTAACATTTTTGCCCACCAGTAACGGTGGCTGGCGTATGACCAATTTTACCAGTCACTTAAGGTGCATTCACACTACTAGCACCACGACCCCATTCATTTCGTTGGAGAGCGTGTGATTTTTGGCGACATGAGCGACAGTGACCTTTGGTGAATGGCTGGGGTGTGTCCAACGATTCGACAAAGTTGAGATCTTTTCAAATGAAGAGCGACTTTCGGGAGCGACAACCAATAGGACTGAAGTCAGTGGAGCTCGCATTATTCGTCACTCTTCAGTGCCAAGGCAAGATGAAGGAGAAGCTCATTTTAGCAGTCAGCAACTGTCCTACACAATACAGTTAGTCCACGGTTCAATACATACCTCGGTTTTTAACCACGGTTTTCGGTTCGGTTCGGTTTTTTGCTATTCTATTCTTAGGCGACAGGAACAGCAAGAGGTTAAGGAGAAAAAAGACTATTTTTTTTATTGCAATACTTTCTTTTTTTACTTAAAATAATTGAAAAACCTTACTTAAACTTTACTTTAAAAAAAAAAAAACCTTGTACACATTCCTAGTGTATTGTATAATATAAAACAAATATATATAAAGATTTACACTGGCAGCTCAGAGCTGTACAGCAGCATTTAAGTATGAAATTGAATGAATAAATGTAAAAATAAAACACTACATAGACTTCACTATAAAATATACATTGATTCTTATTAAAACTACTGTTTTAGTTTTTCAGTCAAGAGCAGTGAGTGATTTTCTCTTTGTCTTTTGTTGTTGTATTAACATTAAAGGGATAGTTCATTCAAAAATGAAAATTCTGTCATCGAGAAATGAATACAGGTTTGGAACAATATTAGAGTGAGTAAATAATGACATAATTTTAGAGGTGAACGGTCCCTTTAAGGACAGCATGTTCACTAGGCTGCTGCTGTCAATGTAAGACCTCCGTGCATCTAATAGACACGCGATTTTACTTTCACTTTAGACAAAACCGACTGTGTTTTATGTTAACCTTGTGTGTATTTGACAGTATTAGTGCAGTTAGACGACTACTTAGTTCAGTAATCACATGTTTGACAGGCGTTTAGTGCACGCGCTCGGAAAAGCGCATGTTAAAATATAATTAATTCAATGCAAATTCATTAATTCATTAATTCAATGAATAATTAATTCAATGCAAAACCGCAATTCACAAGCGCGTATTGAACGGTGAATGCCGTACCGAACGGTTCAATATTATATTGAGAATTGTGGCATCCTATATATATATATATATATATATATATATATATATATATATATTACAATGGTTGTTTTTATGAATAAAATTAATTAGGTAGCTAGTAGCCTACCATTTACTGGTAAACAATAAACAAACATCACAGTAGGGATGCACGATATTGGGTTTTTGCCGATATCCGATATGCCGATATTTTTCAACTAATTTTGGCCGATGCCGATTTCGATACCGATATATGTTTATTTTTTCCATTTGTTTGGAAACCACCATTTTGAGAAAAAAAAAGGTTTTTTTTCATTCTGGTTTCAGATATCCGAGGTCTCCTTACTAAAAGGATACTTGTTAAAAATAAATTAATGTTAATAAAGTTCTTTTTTAAAATAACAGTATATTAAAAGCGCTGAAAATAACAATAATAAAGTCAGTAATTTTTCACCCCAGACAGATGCAGTTGTAACCTAAATGCTTTGGCCATCCGTGTCCCTGCACCATCCATGTGACATAATTTTCGTCATCAGGAGGGTTCGCGGGCATCCGCACTCCCTATCCGTGTGCGGTTTGAGACCGCGCGGACATTCCGCGCGCAACAGCACATGCGCCTGAAAGTATACTTTGAAACAGTTATTTTAGAGCTCCTTGAATTATTTTTCAACATTCATTTCATAAAATTTAATTACAGATTAATAAACTGTATGTAAAAGTATTTAATTTACAAGTGCCATGCTTGTGCTTTGACATCATTACTGCTTTATTTATTCAGAAAAAGAAGTAACTTCTATTCATTTGTGTATTCTACTTTTCATTTTATTACTGTAACAACAGCGCCTCCACTAAATAAGCTATATATAACATTCTACCGGTCGGGCACTAGGACCTGGAGGAGCTTCAGCTGCTGTAGAGGCTGCTGCGTGCGCTATAGAGTGGTGAGACGCGATTGTGCTTGTTTTGGGCTAGTTTTGTTGTGAAAACCTGGCAATCCTGCGTTGATTCACAAATTCAAGGCAGCATTTAAAAACTGTAAATATAAATCCCCATACATGCAATGCATTTGCTTGTTTTCACTAGAAGAATGAGCACACGGCTGACGTGATCTTATCGCTATAGCAGTCCTTGCACACGTGAGTTATTGCAGGCGCATATCAACACATTATCATATCGGCAAGGCATATCGGCATAATTTTTTCATATTCCGATGTCGTGCCGATAATATCGTGCATCCCCACATCACAGACAATGGCAGACAGGGACCAAGGCAGCTCTGGCATAATTAACAGTTAAGGCCTTTGCACACTGAGTCCGAAATTTTCGCATGCGTTTTTTTCGTATTCGTGAACCGAAAAATTCGTCACGCACAGAGACCTTGCACACTGAGTCCGATGCGTATTAATAAATGCGTTACGGAAAAAAAACGCAAAACAACACAAAATGCCGTCTTCCACCCCCTTATCAAGGAGCTGCGGATTATCCAGACCGATTGAAAGTTGAATGTCAGTGGCTCCGTTTGATGCTTTGCTAGCGATACTGGAGCCACATATTAAAAAGAAGACCACCAATTTCCAATCCTGAACAGAGACTGGCAGTATGTCTAGGATCCGCGCACACACACACACACACACGGTTTACAGGGAGTTGGTGTGCTATAATTATAGCTGTGATATTGTAGTATTTTTGATACAATAATATTTGTATATAATTGTAGATATCTGAGGAGCACTGGCGATTCATTCACCAGCATTGCCAGCAGTTTTAGGTTGGGCATCAGCACTGTAGATGGGAAAAACGGATGCGAAAAACGCAGAAAACCGAACCCGTTACGTTTATTTTTTTTTGACGGACGAAAATTTCGGAGGCAGTGTGCAAGCGTGATTGACATAACGTGAGGTCGAATTTATTTTTTGACGTGTGAAAATTTCGCATGCGAATTTCGGACTCAGTGTGCAAAGGCCTTTATTGTAAAGTACCGAAAAATGGTACCGTTGGGTACTGGCACCGGATTTCAGGCACCGGTACCGGTACCAGTTAAAATGTGAACGGTAGGGCTGTAACGATTTGACCAAAAATAAAAACCTTGATTAATTGAACATTTTTTTTTTTTTAACTTTTTTTTTGTTTTTGTTTTTTGCTTTACATTTTTTGCCCTCATAAGTTTTTTTTAGTAAGTTCCTGATAAGGTTTTTACTGTAAATATTTTCTACTATTAAAGGTGGAATTTTTTTTTCTAATGAAAAAGTGTATTTCTTTGTGATTGTAAAATACTTGAAGGAAACGGTTCACTTTCAGCAGCTATTGCCTATGGGGCAGATTTCTGCTTGTTGTACATCAGATAGGCCTACACATAAATTAACACAGTAGGCCTACATTTAATTTATTTGAATGCATTAATTTGAGAGTGATTGTGTGTGTGAATTACTCATACCGTCTCTATTCATTATGAAGCTGTGGTTTTGTACTTACTTCAAAGGTATTAAAATACATGCATATAACGGTTGAGTTTCTAAGCTACTTTAGTGACTTTACTTTAGTCACAGGACAGCGTTGACACTGCGTTTCTGCGCTTCTCTCTGCACGCGATCTAAGAACGGCAATTAACTTACCTGTATAAACTGTGTAAAACATGCAGTTACTATAGTGATTCTGGGCATCTATAAACACAGATAACTGCTCCTGCATCTCTCTGTGTGCCTGCAAACTGCACTTGATGTGACTGACGGGGCGGAGTCACGTGACTAAAACGAAATAACCAACATGGGAAAAAACGTCGGTTAGAGGTTCTGAATTTCGGTTTCGATTATTTTTTGATTAATCGTACAGCCCTAGTGAACGGTACCCAACCCTATCGATAAGAGGAATCAAAATGTACATTTTATGACAAGTTTCCGATTCCAGAATTGGAATTGATTTTCGTTTCCCAAACCTGCCCGTAAGAGCTGTATTTGTAATGTTTGAGTTGGGAGAGGCACAACACGTGAAAGGGGCGTGTAGTTTTATTTTACATGTGAGACAGCCATCATGGTCAACAGATGGCAAGCATGAAATTCAGGAAGTTATCTGCCTGGGAAAAGAAGGACAAGCTAATACAAATAAACAAGCCAACACAACTTTTTCCTTAGTCATGATTAATCCAGGTTAAAAGAAGTGAGTCTTGAGTCAGTGCCTGAATATTGGGTGGGATTCTGCTGTTCTGTAGTGGAAGATGGGTGTGAGAACAGTTGAGTGCTTAGTCTTGTTGTCATGTTATGGGTGTGACTGGCCACATGTGTTATGGTTCGTCTAAGGGGTGAGTCATTATTCTTGAAGTCACCAGATGTAGATGATGATTGTCTGTTAATTGGTTTGTATGCCAGGACAAGTGTTTTAACTTGATCCCAGCAGGGATGTACAATGTCATGACTAAATTTCATATATTAAAATCCTGTTAACATTAGTTAATGCACTGTGGACTAACATGAACAAACCATGAACATAACGTTAGTTAACTAACGTTAACAAAGATTAACTAATGCTGAACAGAGGTGTTGTTCATGGTTAATTCATGTTAACTAATGCATTAACTAGGGATGAAACGGTATGGAAATTTAACATCACGATTATAGTGACCCAAATTATCACGGTTATCAATATTATCACGGTTTTGTTCAAATGAGATGAAAGTGTTCAAAAAGAACAGATGCACACACTTAAAACATTTAAACAAGTTTTATATTTGAAATCAACAAACAACAAATAAATCAAGCAGCTCTATGCACTTATTTAAGATAGATTATATTCTGTGGGATTTCCTTCCTTATAATGGCCGTCGTCAATAGCAACACATAACGCATAAATAATAATCATTTTTCGTAAATATAATCTCTAATATTATCTCTGTAAATATATTCAAGCAATATTCTCATCAGTGTTCAGCAATGATGCATTTTAATCTAGTATATTTTTGTGTAAGAGCCCAAACAGTATCCTAGTGAAATGATGCATATCCATATTTCCATATGATTTGACAGTTTATTTTATTAAATATCAAAAGGTGTGTATCATACCTGTCACCTAGATGAACACTGTACAGTCAGTTTTATGACTGTCATTCCCTTCAAATGCTGTTGAAGTCAGAAACGTGTATAACGTTACCAATGTTGTTTGTAACTTTAGAGACGGTCCCTAAATTCGCCAGCATTAAGCCAGTCATATCAGATGCGCTGTGGTTCTGCTGTGTTTGTTTGAAACCATTTTCGCTGCTGAAATAGAACCAAAACAGTCAACCACGGTATGATGAGTGAATCTCCTGCATACATCGCATGTTTATCTCCGCTTTGAGAGATTTCAGCGAGTGAGAGCGGCGCGCGCTCTGAAAAAATATATGTTATAACTCTGGCTAATCTGAACGCCTCTGATTATGAGACGACGTCGCTTTCATAAACTCAATAGAAACACGTGTAAGTGGTTATAATGCGCAACGCGATTATAACATTATAGTCTTCTCAAAAGCCATCTAAGTTAAACCGCCAGAGTGGCTAGTGTGCAGCCGAAATAACGTTACACCCGGTTGTTAATGTCAAGGTTGTTAATCATTATCAATGGATAAGGACTTTTGTAAAAGCCAAAATATGACCACACCTCAGATTTGGTCCTTTTAGAAGTCTGAAAAATCTCCAGGCGCTGTCACTGCCATCTGCCATCTGCCATTTATTCTCATTCAAAAAACAGCCGTGCGCTGCGCCAGACTGACACTGACTGGACAAGATTTACCGCGAGTTTTCACAATCGTGATAATCACACGCGGTTTTAATGATAATTAAATTTTATACGATATTACTAACCGTCACTAAATTTTATCGTGGTTTATCGTGAAACCGGTAATCGTTTCATCCCTAGCATTAACTAATGTTAACTAATACAACCTTATTGTAAAGTGTTACCATTTTTTTTATCGAATGTACTGTAATCGATTTCTATCTAAAATAACATATATATATATATATAAATATATTATACTGTTAATTAGTGTTACATTTTGTCAGCTATTTTTTTTATTTAGTCAGTCCTGTGTCAAATGTACTTTTTAGATTTTATCACATTTATTATCCTGATTATATTATAAGTTTTAGTTTATTTAAATGTCAATGCATAATGGTTAAATTGATCATCACAATTATTTAGCTAAAAATTATAATCACAACGATTGTTGTCATTTGAGAAATTTATTTTTTACATTTTCATCAGAATTATTGCACTTTTCACTTATAAGCACAAATCACAAGAATGCCAGAACATGGTTTATTTTACCTGATCTAGTTACCTGGTTTATTATAGGCTATTATATAAATGAACACTTTCTGTATGTATTATAAAAACTGATAAAATAATAAACTTGAAATTCCTAATAGTAAGTCCAATAATTCCAAATAACTTTAATGTATTTATTTACAATAAGTGCAAATAGCGTGCCTTTCTATTCACACTAGCTCTGCCCAACAATGCCTGGTTGGGCCACACAAGATTAAAATAAAATGAGCATATATCAACGTCTTCAGTGGCGTAGTCGGTAGAGACAGATAATTTACAGCATTCTATTTCCATCGTGTTCTCATTATAATGCTATGTAGGCTATGACAGATTGGCGCTGCACATCTTGCAATAACCATTTAATGACCAGTGATTCCAGACATCACTGCAGTGCACGCCTCAGTTTCACTTTATTTCGCCGCGGTCTGGAGGTGTGCTGTATAACGCTAACCAATCAGACCTCCGGTACCGCGCAAAGCAACGCAATAACCAATAAAAAAGAGACAAATATTTTTTTTTCAGGGCGATCATCGTTCTCATGATCGATGATCGCTGTCACGTTCGAGTACTCGATTACTCGACCACTGTTGCCCATCCCTAATCGGAGCACCCTTACAAAAAGCACAACCAGTTTTATTAATAATGTTACCCTGAGTTAAAAGTGTTACCAGAATTTGTTGTAATTAAGGTGAAAAATAAAAGGTTTTGTGTTTAATGTATTTTTGTTGATGTTGAAATGGATTTTAAAACATATTGTATCAAAAAAAGTATCGTTAGGAACCGGTATCGAAACTGAGGGATCGAAATTGGCACCGGATCGAAAGATTTTGAACAATACCCAGCCCTAAGTATTTATTGGGTAGGGGTAGGCGTAGGGAGGGCTTTTAGTGTCGTATTAAGGCAGCATCCATAGAGTTAGTTCACACAAAAATGAAAATTAGCCCATGATTTACTCACCCTCAAGTCATCCGAAGTGTATATGACATTCTTCTTTCAGACAAATAAAATCAGAGTATATATATGTGTCCTGGCTCTTCCAAGCTTTATAATGGCAGTGAATTGTTGGCTCATTTTTTAAGTCAATAAAAGTTGATCAATCCATCCTATAACTGCTCCACATGGCTCCGGGGGGTTAATAAAGGCCTTCTGAAGCAAAGTGATGCGTTTGTGTAAGAAACATATCCATATTTAAAACTTTATAGACTAAAATAACTAGCTTCCGGCGGTCAGCGGTACACAAGTGAAAGAGTAAAAAATGTTACGGTGAAAGAGTAACCCGGCCTTGACCCTTGAACTCTTGACGCATGCGTATTGACGAACGCAGAAGCACAGAGGATAGAGCAAAACATAACACTGGTCATGAATTAGACTCTAAAACCAGAATTTTTAAAGAGAAATGGCGGAGGATTTCGATATAAGAGAAGAGGGGCTTGAGTTTGTTGCCCAGCACTATCCACGAGAGGTGTCAAAGCTTGCGATGCTCCTGAACACCGCGTGAAGCGTTACTCTTTTAATGCAAGTCTATTGGCGTACCGCTGACTGCTGGAAGCTAGTTATTTTAGTCTATAAAGTTTTAAATATGGATCTTTTTCTCAGAGCTCTCGTACTGTGTAATGACAGTGCACCCTTCTCAGCCGCTTCAGCAATGGACACAACCCGGAAAAACTATCGTATTGATTTTTGCAGATAACCGATTATTCCAGCAATCAGTGCCGATCATTAGCAAAACTCTAATGAAAAAAGCTAGAAAAAAGCCCCCCAAGAATTGGCGAAGTCACAGTCAGTGAGGAACCAGGGTCCTTGTGGTAATAACAGTATGTTGGGTAGGAAATCCAAACGTTCATCCATCGATCTTAAATATGGCTTATCATTTTGAAAAAGTAGTAGCAAGCAACTTTACTTAGCTGCTTGCTCTAACGTTAGGTAAATGTGCTCATTCCAAGTGTTCATTCAGAGTGTGAAAGGGAGTTAAAGTATAGTGCACTTAACTGCATTGCTTTACAGCAAAATGTTGTGCTGTGTAAAATAAAGAAAACAAACAGGATGTGCTTTCTGCCGTCTCGGTCTCCCTGGACTGCTGCGTGTCACATGAACCAAAACTCAGATTATAGGCTACTTGCCTCACAGACATGAGAAATATATCTATAGAATGCTTGAAATGTCTACTTTCAAACTAACTAATTTGAATTGAAAACAAATACGATTACATTATTATATAATCCGGACCGTGTGAAAGGTGCATTTCTCTCTAAAGGCACGTTCACTATACTGCGTGTGGAGATGACGAGTCGGCATCGACAGAAAAAACGAGTTCTTTAATAAACAATTAAAATGTCTCCTTGCTATTTTTTCTGAGTCCGACACATTAATAATCACTACTTTTTCCAGTACCTTGCAGCAAGCTTTATGTGTGCGCTTGAACATGGAATATGCATATATTCCGCCCCCAGTATATTTAAGTAATTAAATTAATATAAATGTGCGAGTTGTCGACTGATGGCTTAAATGAACGAATACTAGTCAACTAGAAAAATCCGGAGCAGCCCTATTTACCAGTAACAATTTACACCTAGTTTTTTTATCATTGTATAGTCTACATAGTTTATAAATTGATGAATAAATATTTGAGAGTTCAGTTTTCATTTCTGGAAGACTGACGCAGCATTTCTTTCAGGGTAGTTCTGACTAAATCTCGCCAGAAGTTGTGCTCCAAACCTCTCCCTTTAAGGGAATGTGTGCTCAAGCCTTTTTCCATTGGGGGGTCTGTAAATTGGAAATGAGCAAACGTTCTCCCACATCCCCCCACCCCCTGCCTCGCAACAGCTGTAAGATATTAGGCCTTATTTTCTCTTCCATTGAGAGACAGGAGGAACAGGCTCTTTGCCTTGCTATGATCAGGCTCGAGAGGACAGTAGGGATCCATTAAATGAACGATCTGGAAAGATCTGCACCGTCCAAAAACAAGTGCAGAGGACTGGGTTGGAAAATCAAAGTTGTGATTTATCTTTCCAAAACATTTCCGAAACTACTGGCTAAGTTGCTGAACAAAACCAATTTTCACTTTTTAGTGGTCTCTCATAATGACAAAAATGTTGGGTAATTTTTGCATTTATTATTATATTCTGAAGACTTTTTAATGCAATAAATAACAGTAAATGAGGACTGGATCTTTCAAGCATCATAAAGGATGAAAAAGCATCATAAAAGTGCACTATTATATTCCAAATCATATGACGTCAATGTGTGATAAACAGACAACTATTCACTGATTTACTGAATTTCTGTTTCATGTTTCATTGTTTTAGGCTACTTTTTTTTTTTATTGTTGTAGCCTTTCTAAAATCTCAAATATCACACTATTATTAAACATTTTGATTGATGATATCACAGTATCCACTATTTAATGGAAAGCACCCATGCACATTGCAACACCTTAAAGGTGCCCTAGAATGAGTTGAAACAATATTTTATAAAGGGTATGTGACTTATTTAAGGGCAAAAATTGTCCAGATACAGTTTTACAGGTCAATTTACTACCTGTATTTGTTGTAATTGTCCCTAGAATGAATTGGTCTGTTTTTGCCTTATTTGGAGTTCTGCCCTGTTTGGCTGTTTTACTGCGCGGCTAATTTCAGTAGCTTTAGAGACAGAAACACATCTATAATGTCCGTCATGACAATGGAGATATTATGAATCCAACCTTATATGTTTGATCCGGTTTCTGACGAAGATGCAGATTTTGAGGAACAACCAATTGTTTTGAGATTGGAAATGGACGCTTCTGAGTGGTAAGTTTAGTCTTTATTTTTAGTAAGAACCTGCAAAACATAATGTCAGTACTATAACTTCAGCCTTCATGTGAACTAGCAAATTTGTTGTTTGTACAGTACAGTAAAGTTTTTTTTTTTAACAAATTGACTAGATGCCTTGTCAAATGACTATCGTTTCAACTTAAGTGGTGGAGAAGGTGACGTTAGCTAGAAGGATCGAGTGAGCTATAAGCATCTAAACTAACGTAGTTCCTGAGTTATGTGTTGTTGATGAAATGTAGGCTAAATTATAATTCTATCCGACAAAAGGGATTGCCATATGCATCTACCGTTGTATTTTGTAGATTTATATGACAACACTGGCAGGAAATAATATTAACCTTTGTCATTTGACATTTGTCATACTGTTATGTATGCTACTTGGGGTTTCCTATTGTTACTGTACTAGCATCTTGCGTTGGATCTAGACAACACGGGGGACATTATCATTAATGTTGTCTCACTAAGAAACTTTCAATTCTATCAGAAATTGTTTAGACAGTCAATAAGTGGATAAAATCACTACTTACTGCTTGAGGGAATATAGTTTGAATTGCCGCTTCTCCAGTATCAGACGCTGAGCGAAGCCTGTTTGATATTGTCCCAGCCAGGTTAGAAAAACTGTCCGTGCTGAAATGGGCAGAGCAAACGAACAACTTTGAAATAAATTGTTGCGGTATCCGGTTATAGATAAACATCAACCATGCCTGTTGACAGTTTTGTTCTGTGGGAAGGGTATGAAAAGTCCTCACGTCCCCTGCACAGCCTGGAACATAACATTTATTTCCATGATCTGCCATTTTCGCTATCCTCGCTTGACGCTTGTTTCTTCACAATACCTGCAGAACTTCCGTTGATTGGGCTGTGCAGTTCCGCCTGGCCTTGAACATGTGCTGGCATATGCAAATTTTGGGAGCGTACATATTAATGATCCCGACTGTTGCGTAACAGTCTGTGTTATGTTGAGATTCGCCTATTTTTCCGTGGTGTTTTTCACGCACAAGATGTTCATATGAAGGAGGAAGCAATGGTGTTTGAGACTCACTGTATGTGATGTCCATGTTCTGAACTCTTGTTATTCAACTATGACAAGGTTAATTCAATGTTTCATTCTAGGGCACCTTTAATTGAAAAATAATAAAAAAATATATATGATGTATTTTTTATGCTTTGTTCTGAAGCAAGCACACTCGCCCAATTATGAATAAACATAGCATTTGCACTCAATGAATTCACTGAATTTCCACCTACAGTAAAATTTTAAATGCTTCGACTGAACCATTGATCAGTGATTTGAACTCGACAATCAAATCAACTGGTTCATTGAAAATGTCTGACTCATACGAATGATTAATTCATAGTTATCTTATGGCTTTAGACGAATATAGCTATATTATAGTTATATGGACCACTTTTATGGTACTGTTGTCTGTGTGTGGTTTTTAAAACTCAATGATAATTGATTGGAAAAGAGCCATGAGTACAGTCTTCAGAGTTTCTCATTTTTGTGCTCATAGTTTTGGATCTACATTAGGGTTATTAAATAACAGAATTTATGGTTGGACTTTTACTTTTTATTATTTTGTTGTGATGTGACTAGGCATGTGCCGGTATCAAATTTTCATGTTGCGATTAATTGCTGAAGCTTTTATCACGGTATACGGTATTATCACGATATTTTAAAAAAAGTTGCAAAAAAAGTGTTGTCATACTATAACAGGTTTAAAAACTTTATTATAACAAAAGAACCAAACATTTAAATACAATAAAGCAATACACAAAAATGTATAAAGTAAACAAATATTTGAAACAGATTAAAGTGCTAAAGAATTATAAAGAACAATAGGTAACACTTTACAATAATGTCTCGCCAGTTAATGCATTAACATTAACAAAGAGCGAATAGCTACATTTTTACAGAAGTTATTCTTCTTTGATAATGTTAGTTTAAAAAAGCAACTGTTAGTGTAAGCTCAGGTCCATTAAATAATAGTTACAACTTTTGATTTTAATAATGTGTTATTAAATGCTGAAATGTACATTTAACTAAGATTAATACATGCTTTAGAAGTATTTTTCATTGTCAGTTTGTTAATGAATGAACTAATGTTAAATAATGGAGCCATATTGTAAAGTGTGTGATTGAACAACAGTCAGAACATATTCAAACAATATCTAGGGCATGTAATTTAAAACTTAAAAAAAAAAAAAAAATTTGAAAATGACTTTAAGTCTTTAAGTATTAGGTTATGTGATGACGAGCACCGGATTGTGATTACTGGGGAAACGGCTGTATTTCTGCTGTTCCATCAGCGCCCTCTGCTGTCTGAAAGTGAATGTGCACTTCAGTGCGTCTTCACGCCTTCCGCCATGTGCTCGGCTCATGAACGGTCTGTTTACATCAGTGCTCGTTCCTCTTTGACGCGTTGTTCATATTAAACGGTTGACGGGTAAAGTATTCTTAAAATACATTCTAAAAATCTGAATAATTCGTAATAAATAATTATTCACGGTATTTTGAAGTGCCCACGATAACAATATTGTGCATGTTCATTATTGCGGTATATCGTATTACCGTTTACCGGCACATGTCTAGATGTGACCTATATGAGCGGTTTGTTTGTGGTATGGTTAGCTTTGAAGCTAAATAGTGATCTAATGAGGCTCCATTAATGCTCTTCAGATGTTCTTTCCGCGATAGAATCTAACAGCTCTGATCTCCAGGCACTGTTAGTGTGGGATGCCCAGAATAATTACCTAGCTTGTTGCCCTCTCATTATTTGAAATCTGTTTCTTTGAACTGCATTGGTCTGAGATCATGCTTTCACTCTTCAGTTGGAATTTGTCTATAAAAATAAAGTGATTGTGTTGAAGGTTTTCCCGTTGTGCAGATGGGCAGCTCTGGTATTATGTTGATCTGAGCACTTCCAGGATTTTGCTGCCTTTTAAGGCACTGTTTTTCAGCAGCATATACAGTAGAGAGCAACACCCCAGCAGAGAGACAGCAGTCTCTTCTATGAACTCATGGTGAAGCCTCAAGCACAGCTGATGACAAGCTGTGCTTATACGCCTAGTTTGCCTTGGTGCTTTACCACACAAGGAACACATGTGAGCCCGACCATGTCATCAGAACTTCAGGAACAGTCAGCTTCATGCTAAATTTGCCAAAAGGCTGTTTCTGATAAACTTGCTTTTGGAAAGATGTGATCTATGCCTTTAGCTTTCAACCCAGTGGTGCAAGTGCTCTTCAGCTGATATTTTAGTCCCTTCTGCCCCCTGGTGGAAGTAAACAAGTATCGACTGTTTCCTTCTGAAAACTTTCAGACTATCCAACAAAGACAAGTCTTTTAAAACTGAACTGTTTCTTATTCATTCACTTTCAATAATATTATTTCTAGTTCTTTTTTTGTTATGATTTCAGAATGGTGACCCAACCAGTTTTTGACATTTTTGTATGTCATTACTCTTTTACCAGGCCCGAGGAAGAGTATAGCCATTCAGTAAGCTTGGTCACAATAAATCTATAAATTCTAACTTATATATTCTCTCCTTTTGCATAGACTGAGGGGTAGATGCATCTCCAGGAGCGAGCACAGTATGAAGAAAGCAGGCAGGCCAGTGGGGAATAAGGCAGCAAGCGGAGGAGGTAAAGGTGACGCAGTGACCGGAACCTCTGCTGGCAAAAACGCTGTTAAGAGCCCTACCACAGCTCCGCTCTCCAAGGTAACATCACTCTCTTGTTCAAATCAACATGTTGTATTTCAGACCTAAACTTAATATTTGAGTCACTCTGTTATTGTTACTTTTTTGGTGATTCATTAATCTTTGATCAACAGGTCAAAAGCGACGATGATCTTCTAGCTGCTATGGCTGGGAGCAGTGCAGGGACAAACAGCAGTGTTGCCAAGGGCAAGAAATCAAACACTACTCACTCAACATCCTGTGGAACAAATACTAATAACCCTGACACCAAGACCAAGACCAACTCAGGTATTTTACCCTCTAGGATTTAACCCTCCTTCATCACACAATTCCCCCAATTTCACATTTCACAAACAAGTCTTTGCGTACAGCATATATTTTGCCGTATGTATTAGGGGTGTAACGGTTCAATTTACTCACGATTCGGTTTGAATCACCGTTTTAGGGTCACTGTACAGTTTGGTATGTGCTGTGTTCAGGGAAATTAATTATTAGTTATATTCAACTGTCAAATAAAAATAAAGAAAATAAGAACATATAATCAAACTACAAGCAACAACACAAATACATACAATAGATAATAGATGCATATAAACTAAACAGTGCTTTTCAGGTTTTTCAGGAATCTAACAGTAGTTTTCAGATACAGAAACTGAATAAAGTAATAAAATATAAATTAACATTGCATATTATAATCTTCACTGTATAAGTTAAATAAAGATTAATCATTATTGAAGTTACAAAAGCTATTAAGTCAAAAGCAGTGAGTGAATTCTTCGTCATTTGTTGTTTGATTAACATTAAAAAACACAGACAGCAGGAAAGGCTTCTTTCCCTTTAAGACATGTTACATATGAGCACGTATTTCTCGACTCTTTACGTTTTACTTAAGACATAACCTACTATGTTTGCTAGGACACTCACCAAGACTGGCATGTTGACATAATTTTTGTGTGAATTTGTCCGTTCAAGTGCAAGACTTGAAAGAGAACTGTTTGCTCTTAAATGTTTGCAAGGTTTAAATGAGTTAAGTTAAACACAAATAACAACGTGTGGTGTTCTGGTCTCACCTGCGCTCGCACGCTATAAACACCCGGTTGATGATGTATGACTGAGTCACATTTGAGCATACGGCACTCGCATACAAGAGAGACCATTTTGTCCATGCTTTTGTAATATTTTGGGAAGCCAGAATGTGTATCCATCGACAAAAGCATACATTAGCCTAACTGTCTGTTTTACACGTTATTTTTATTTACATTTATGCATTTTGGCAGCCGCTTTTATCCAAAGCGACTTACATTGCATTCAAGGTACACATTTTACATCTTGTCAGTTCTTGCTTTCCCTGGGAATCGAACCCATGACCGTGGCATTGCTAGTGCCATGCTCTACTGTTTGAGCTACAGGAAAGCCTGTAGCCTGTATTTTTAACAAACCATATTATAGATGCGTCGTCAGATTTGAGATGAACCGCAGTGCAAGTGCATGCCAAGAACGGTATGGTTTTTAAAGTTTTTTTTTTTAATACAGAGAACTGTTACACCCCTAGTATGTATGTTAATATGGTTCAAATTTTTGAGTGCTGTTCAAAGTTTCAGCATTGTGAGGTGGGGTTTTATTAATTTGTCATTGTCTTCACAAGGCCCCTCTGGAAAACGGGCATCATCCACAGCCTCCAAGGAGTCAAACTCCTCACGAGACCGTTTACGAAACCCCAGAAACTCCAGCAGTAAGAAGCAGTCATTCACTAGTGCTTCCGATCGAGTCCAGCCTAGACATTCCCGTGGACTGGCCCAAACCTCGGACTCAGAGACCCGCATGAGCAAATCAAAGTCTGACGGTCAGCTAAGCGATAAAGTGGCCCTGGAGGCCAAAGTGAAAAATCTGTTAGGTCTGGCCAAGAGCAAAGACGTGGAAATCCTACAGCTACGGGGTGAGCTAAAGGACATGAGGGTTCAGCTGGGACTGCCTGAGGTTAGATCAACTTATTATTATAAAATTGCTGCATGATCATTTAGATTTTTGGTCCTAACTATATACTAAACAAATCAAGACTGTTTATAACATTAGTTTAATTTTCCATTTGAATGCAACAAAACTCTTTTGTGAATGTAAAGATCCAGCGAGTCAGATGCATGTAGCTGGCAAAGACAGCTCAGTAAACTAGTATATGTATTGTCTATGAATTATTTTGTGGTACCCAATCTTTTTATTTTATCACATTAAATTCAGACTGCAGTCTCACAACCCAGGTAAAATATCATTTATTTTCATAATGTTCTGTGGCACTGTAGATTCATCAGCAGCATAGCAATAAATGAAAAACTGCTCCATCCTAAATGCAGTACTACTGTAGTAATACTGTAATAATCAGAGAAAAATATGCTGTTTTGGACAAGCCGAAGCACGTTGCATTCCACTTTCTACCCGTTTCCGCCTCAGAGAAAGAATTAAAAATGTAATTGCGAGTTAAAGTCTAAAATAAGACGCAATTATGAGATATAAAGCCATGCTATGAGAGAAACTGTTGCAATTACAAGACATCATTGCGTATTAAGTCTCGCATTGCAAGACATATGAGATTGTGAGATATAAAGTCAGCTACCTTTTTATATTTGTTTGTTACTCAGAGGTGGAAAGATGCTTCCATATTGACTTGATTAAAAGATATCTCTGATTTTAACAAATATGGCTAATGTTTGGTCAGCTGTATAATCGTAATAGGATATAGATAGTGAGTTTAAGTATTTATGTGGTGATGCAAGTACCAGTGAGTAGTGTTGGTGCGTCTGTAATGTGACAGAACTGATTAAGACTTTAGACAAAAAAGCCCTCACTATGGTGTTTTTATACTCCTAGGAAGATGAGGAGGACGAAAGGCCACCCGAGAGGGAGGTAGCTGCAGTGATCACAGCTGCAGATGTGGAATCAACATTGCTGCTCTTGCAGGAACAGAACCAGGCCATTCGTGGAGAGCTCAACCTGCTTAAGAATGAGAATCGTATGCTGAAGGACCGCCTCAATGCTTTGGGATTTTCCCTGGAGCAGAGACTGGATGGGGCTGAGAAGACTTTTGGCTTTCCCTCCACCAGTCCTGAACTTTCCTCCTCTGGAGGTGGTGGAGGTCAAGGAGACTGTGCCACTGTGGCCTCCTCTGTGGAGGGATCAGCACCAGGCTCCATGGAGGACCTCCTTACTGGAGGCCAGCGAAGTGGCTCAACAGACAACCTAGACAGCGAGTCCAGTGAGGTGTATCAAGCAGTGACCTCCAGCGATGATGCCTTGGATGCTCCCTCAGGCTGCGGTTCCTCGTCGTCCTCCGAGTCTGAAGGTGGTGCCCCAGCATGTCGCAATTCCTCTCGTAAGGGGAGCAGTGGCAACACCAGCGATGTGTCCGTGGCGTGCCTGACGGAGCGCATTCACCAGATGGAGGAGAACCAACACAGCACGGCAGAGGAGCTCCAAGCCACTCTACAGGAACTGGCTGACCTGCAACAGATCACGCAGGAGCTAAACGGCGAAAATGAACGCCTGGGAGAGGAAAAGGTTCTACTTATGGATTCACTCTGCCAACAGAGCGACAAACTGGAGCACTGTGGCCGTCAGATCGAGTACTTCCGCTCACTCCTGGACGATCATGGTGTGGCCTACTCGGTAGACGAAGACATCAAGAGTGGGCGATACCTGGAGCTGGAGCAGCGTTATGTGGAGCTTGCGGAAAATGCTCGGTTTGAGCGCGAGCAGCTCTTGGGGGTTCAGCAACATCTGAGCAATACTCTAAAAATGGCTGAGCAGGATAACGCCGATGCTCAGAGTGTGATTGCAGCACTGAAGGAACGCAACCATCACATGGAGCGACTTCTAGAGGTGGAAAGGCAGGAGCGGTCCGGCATGGCGGTGGTGCTAGAGGATTGTAAAGCTGCAGTCAACAACGACCAGGCTGAGCTGAGCCGCTGTCGGGCATTACTGGAGCAGGAGAGGGAAAAGGTCGCTGAGCTCTACTCCATCCACAATGCCGGAGATAAGAGCGACATCCACCAGCTCCTGGAGGGGGTTCGGCTGGACAAGGAGGAAGCTGAAGCCAAAGCCGCCAAACTACAGGACGATTTGGGCCATGCTCGCACTGAGGTGGCATGTCTGCAGGACACTCTCAACAAGGTGAGCACAAGCACTGGTACAGTTGATTTAAGAACTCTTAGGAGCCTGTTTGAGTACTTAGTCCATCTCTTCTCTTGTGGTGGTCCAGCTGGACGCTGAGTACAGGGACTTCCAGAGCGAGGTGCAGAAAGAGTTGGCTGAGCAAAAAAGGGTTTTAGAGAAGCAACGTGAGGACATGCAGGAGAAAGAGACGGAGATTGGAGACATGAAGGAGACAATCTTTGAGCTGGAGGATGAAGTGGAGCAGCACAGAGCCGTCAAACTTCATGACAACCTCATCATCAGTGACCTGGAGAGTAAGTTTAACAGATTTTGGTTTACACATGCTGATTTTGATCTTTCCCTGACCTAAACAAATGCATTGCATGCTGAACTGTTCAGCATAGTCGTGTAGTATAAGGTCTGGTCCGTTTGGCAGCTTATTCTAACCGAGAGCCAGCCACTTTCACAAGAAGAGACTTGTCTAAATCAGTGTTTCCCAACCCTGTTCCTGGAGGCACCCCAACAGTACACTCCCTTATCTGACCCATCCATTTTAGGTCTTGAAGTCTCAACTAATGAGCTGTTGAGTTGATTCAAGTGTGTTTGATTAAGAAGAGTTAGGGTGCCTCCAGGAACAGGGTTTGGAATCTCATTACATGAAAAGCAAGCAACCAGTTTGGTTTTTTACATGCTATGTAGGGGCAAGTAAATCTTAAATGGATGATATCAGACTTGCAGCACCAGAAAAAAATGAAATAAAGTGTTCGTGTCCATGAGCAGAAAACAGAAGAAATTGATCAGAATTTGAATCTATTCAAGAGTAAGACGTACCTGATTATTTCACTGAGATAAAACAAATTTTGCTTGTGAATATCTAGTTTCCTGCTAAAACACTGGTACCTTTTAAACATGAGTTTGTTTCCCTGCGGACTGATTAAAAACCTGCGCATTCTGACTAAAAGAAGCTTCTTTGCTGTCAGGTAGTCTTTTCGCATGTGCTTTTTAGTTTTGTGTGCAAGATGCATCAGATAATATGATTATGATTGTGGAAAGTTCCGGTGCATGCTGTCTATAGACTAGGAGAGGCTGTAATTGGTGTATCTTCCTCATATCACCACATGGTGGTGCCAGACATTTAAGAACATGGTTCACTTATTGTGTTAGTAGTATGAAACAACAGTAAATGAATAATGTTTTTCTAACATCACTTGACTGCTACAATTCACAAATATCAGTGGAAATTACAAGGAGAGATTTATATATTTAATTTAATTGACCTTTTATCTTTTGTGGTGACATTTAGAATGCATAATGCTTTTATTACATAATCACTGTTGCTACAATGCAGAAATTGTTCCCCCCCATATGAACCCTGTAAACCCTTAGTTCACATGCTCACTCGCTCTCCTTCCGGTTTCCTGGCAGATTCGATGAAAAAGCTCCAGGATCAGAAGCATGACATGGAGAGAGAGATAAAGATACTGCACCGCAGACTCAGGGTGAGTGTGGGCAGGGGCGGCAGTTCATGCGGTCATCTGAGGACCTGGCTTTCGAGGACAGGCATCATTTGAAAGGGTGTCCTCAGCTCCTGAGTGTTATGTTAGGATAAAACCACAGCAACATCTTAATTCCTTACTAGTGAAAATTCATCATACATTCTTGGTGGACACTCATGAGCCCACTTTTATTTGTTTGGTAATTAATGTTTGACTTAACCCATTTATGTCCAGATATTTCATATGAATGTACTGTGCAGTTATTTAGCTTTTTTTCTTTCCTTTATTTTACGTTTACATAAATTAACTTTTGTTTTTTTGTTACAAAAAACATGAATTAAATGTCTGTGCATGTCTATGTCTCACTTAAGTCTAAAATTATTCTTACTAATCTTATGCCTCTATGCTTGTGCATTTATGTATGTTCAGGAAGAGTCGGCAGAGTGGCGTCAGTTCCAAGCGGATCTGCAGACTGCTGTGGTCATTGCTAACGACATCAAGTCAGAAGCTCAGGAGGAGATTGGTGACTTACGGCGCCGGCTGCAAGAAGCCCAAGAGAAGAACGAGAAGTTGGGCAAAGAACTAGATGAAGTTAAAAACCGCAAGTAAGTGTTAAAAGCTAAGGCATAGTGTTATGCTGGTTATGCAATATTCTAGAATTTTAGCATTCTAGGATTACCTTCTGGGGTTATATTAGAAGGCAGCATATTTTTACATCCTGCTGTGGTGTTGTCACGATAAAAAATTATGACTTTGATACGATACCTGACTGAAATATTCCAATACTACTAATTAACTGAGACCACGACAAAAACCTAAAACAACAGGAAAAGGAATTCAATAATAATGACCCACATGGAACTTAGAATTCATTATTTTATTTATTAAATAACCCCAAGAAATCTCTTACTTGACCAGTGTGTGCCTGCCGTGCTATTTGAGCATTTCCTCCCCTTTAAAACAAAACATTGCATGCCGGTGCCACCACACAGGCCTATGGTGAGCAACTAACAACCTATGATACAGCTGAGACTACAGGGTCACCATGATTTTTCCAAGTAAGACATGTTCCTGGATCAACATATTACATTGATCCTGGAAAGACATTCCTGTCTGAAAATTTTGTCCTAACCCTACCCTACTTTTTATTATTTTACCTACTTATTTTGTTTTATCTGTTTTTAATGAGACAAAGATGCAAGTAACAAACAATAGGACAAATACAATACAATAGACACAAATTAACAGTGCTTTGAAGATTTTCAGGTAAAGCAGGTCTATTTAACAGCATTTAACAGAAGCATTCAAGTAAAAAATGAAAAATGTAAAAATAAAACCTTCATTGTATGAATGTAATATACATTGGTTCTTATTAAAGCTACTAAAGTTATTCAGTGAAGAGCAGTGAGTGATTTTTTGTTTTTTTTTGTTTTGTTTGATTAACATTATAGATACAGACAGCAGCAGGTAAGTACAGTATATTAGGCTGCTGTCACTTTAAGACCTAATGCACTGATCCTATTGGCACACATCCGATTTTCTCCCAACTGTTTACATTCACTTAAGTCATAACCAGTGAGTGCTCGCCCAGATGGGCATTTTGACATAATTGTGTGTATTTCAAGGACAATAAGTCGTGAAAGAGAACTGAATTTGAGATTGCATGCTGAGCGACGGCTTTCTGAGTGAGTTCTTTTTTTTTTTTTGAGGCTTATTGCACGTAATTCTTTTTAACATGAAGCGCATCCTGCGCCTTTTCTTATCCATGCATGTTTCTTTATCGCTATAACTTGTCAGTAACTTTAGGTAGTACTGCGCTGCGCTGATATATAACGATTTGCTTGGCCAGTGTGCCTGCAGGGAGTGGAAGCCGAGCGTTCTTATTAAAATGTCGTTCTTAAAGTAATGTTTCTAGCAAATGGTATCGCGATGCCTTTTTAGTACCGGTATATAGTGCTGTTTAGAACAGCCTTGGTTTAATTATCTGTGAGCACATGTGTCTGGGTTAATTATATATGGCCTACATGTAGCGGATGAGGGTCAAATTTAATAAAGAGTTTCCTGTCTGCGAGGAGACAGATTATCCATGTTAAAAATGTGACTATGTGCTGTGTCAAAGGCAAGACGAGGAACGTGGACGTGTGTATAACTACATGAATGCCGTTGAGAGGGACCTGGCTGCACTCCGGCAGGGCATGGGACTGAGTCGACGCCCTTCCACGTCTTCCGAGCCATCTCCCACCGTCAAAACTCTCATCAAAAGCTTTGACAGTGCCTCACAAGGTATCACACCATTGTTAATTATTGCTACGAGTTTCATGTCGATGTGGCATCTTTACTTTCCTCAGAAGGTTTATTTAGTCTGTTCTGGTATGGCCACAGGTCCTGGAGCTAATGCTACTGCAGTTGCTGCCGCTGCCGCAGCCGCAGCCGTAGCTGTCACTGCCACAAGCACAACCACGACTGCCCCCTTACCCCGCACACCTCTCAGTCCCAGCCCTATGAAGACCCCGCCTGCTGCTGCTGTCTCACCGATACAGGTAGCTTAGACTTGCCACACAATGCCACATAATATATAATGCAGCAGAGAGAGAGTTATTTTCAGTGTAAAGGTCAAACAGTAGCAGTCTGACTCTTTTCCTGCTTGTTGAACCTCGGAAACCTCTGAGATAGCAGCACTTCCTCCTCCTCTGGGCCTCTTGACAGTTCTCACAGCATCGACTCATTCATGAGAACTATGGAATTTCCATTGTGGGATAGTTTGTTTTCCTTTATGTTTTATTTCTAGTGCAGCCGTCACTTCTGATGCTGTCTGGATGTCAAACATCCAACGTTTTTGGGTTCCAGTAATGCAAGACCCTTTGAAGAGTCTTCCGTTCGTCAATGCTTGATACATTTTTGTTTGCACTTTTCTTATGCAGTTAGTGTTATGCCAAGCTAGTAAGCTATGCAGTTAACTTACTAACTAAAGATTAACTGAAAACCCATATAAAGTGAAATACTCTCCCAATTTAGCACTATATGAAGTTGTTAACTGAAAAGTGCGAAGAACAGGAAATGTTTAATTTTGTTTTGACACATTTTTTTCTAGCTTGTCAAAAGAGCTTTCATAATAGTTTAGCGCTATGCTAAGTCGGTAAGTTAAGTTGTTAGCATGTTAACTGACAGCTAAATGAAAACAAAAAGGACATGATTAATTTGTCATGATATTTTGTTCTTGCTAATCAAAGGGGCTTTTATTAAGCAGTTATCACTATGCCAAGTTAGTAAGCTGAACTATGAAAACACAATGGAAGGTTCGTTTAATTTGTCATAATGTCTTGTTCTGGTTAATCATCGAACGTTGCGTTACTATTGATGCACATGGCTTTACGATCCCACATCGGCCTCATAACACAGCGAATCCAACACATTCGTGCAGCTCACCCCTAAATTGTATAGACGGAGATTACAATCGAGCAGCTATTTGTTCGATTAGCTGCTATTTAAAAAATGGCGGTCACAAGTTTGTTTGTGTTCGTCTTGTTGTTCACGATAACCCCGCCCCCAGACCCTGACGAAAGCGGTTCTGACTTCTAGACCAGCAATGTTTTGGTGCTACTTAAGATCCACTTTTCCTGGTTCAGAGCTGGTGCTTTGGGTGTGGAAAGACAAAGAACCGATTTGAAACTAGGCTCTGGCTCCGAACCAGCACCAACACTGCCTTGGTGGAAAAGGGGTATTTGTTTTTAGCTTGCTTACCAAAGGCTAACAGAAAACAAAGGGAAATATTTTTGTTGTATCTTATACTAGCTAGTATCTTATACTGAAAGGTAAATAAAAGCTCAAAGCAGTAAAAAGAAGGTAAATTGACCATTTTAGCTTTAGTTATATAATGTGATATGTAATTTAAAAGTAGGATTCCGTGGGGGGACATGATCTTTGCTTGACAAAGGTTCTACTATTATCAAAACAACCAAAGTTCGCATTGCAAACCATGCAGTGTATGCAACCAATCCCAACCTAATTTTTCACTTCAGTGTAACGCTTGGTGAACGTAAGTGGTTTTTGATATTGACCGCGTATATCAAAGTGACACTCTTAAAAGTGTTCAGCACTGAAGTTATATAAGGATGATTGTCAGGGCATTATTGAGGTAGTGAGAGGTGAGGTAAGGGCAGCAGACAAAGAGGAAATAGATCTAAAGTCATATCCTCCTGAGATGCTAGCTACAGTCTGCAGCCACTTTTGATTGATGTAGAAATTGAGTAGCGTTCTAGGGGAAAACGGATTTAACTGGAGCTGGCCACAATCCAGCTGTGAATGTGTAACCTGTCTAGCAGAAGTCATGAAGGGAAAGAGACCTTTTATGAGGATCAGATGCTAAGGCTTATAGCAGCTACCATTATTTTTTCAAGTGCAGAAAAGCGCATGTGGAGCTCTTAAATGAAATGGAGACATGAATCTATCTCAGTAGTGGTGTAGATTATTTGAGATATTTTATCTTTTTATGACTTCCTTTCATAATCCTGCCTTACTTGAAGTGACTCTGCTGTCATTCAGTCACACTGTTATCTTTGTTTCAGATCAGACCAGTTGATGAAAAATATGTTCGCTGAATATATTGAAGATGATTTAATACTGTTTATGTTAATCACTTACAGAGACACTCCATCACTGGCTCTATGTCCACTGCTAAGCCCCTCTCCTCGCTTGCAGACAAAAGACCCAGCTACACAGACATCAGTATGCCAGGTAACAAACACTATTAAAGTTTTTCTTTCTGTCGTTTCAAGTGGTCAGTTATAGTTTCAGTTTCTTTCAGTACACTGATTTATTACCTTTTTGATTTATTGATTCAAGTCATGGCAGGTTTTTCTTTCAGTAGCCAATGTCGGTCAGCTCTAATGTTCTAACATCTAATTTATTGAATAAGAGTACAACATTTTTGTCATGGAAGTGATGAAATGGTAATAAGAATATTCATTGTGGTGCTAATGTGCTGTATAAAATTATGACAGTGCAAAAAAATCAGTCACAAATGATCAAAGTCAAAGTATATTATGTTGGCCCTAAGAGGAAATTTTGTGTATACGTCATGTTGCTACATAAACAAAATAATACAAACATTTTCACCAAGTATGTGCTTTACAACAAAAAATGTATGCAAATTAAGAAATAACTTATTTATAGATTACCTTTTATTTGAATGAATCTTTTGTAAGGTTATATGGTAAATAAAATATAATAATTATACCATTAATAATGAATTGTCTCTCACAAATGTCTCCATGGTTACAAGGCTCTCTGTGCAAGCAGGTTGTGACGCTTGACGGAAGTTAGCCTTTTTCAGGCGCTCGGTAATATCATTGCGCCGCTGCACCCATGGTACGGCACAAAGTTCCGTGATTATTACGCAGAAATGAGAGAATCTAGAAAATCGCAACTTTTCATTTTCTGTCGGTCTTAGTACACAATGTTTTAAATAGGAAACATATTGAAAGTCTTTGCTCATTTTTGAGCGCGATGCTAATGGTCTAATCCGATTCAATGATCTATGCTAAGCTATGCTAAAAGTGCTACCGCCAGATACAGAGATTAGCTGAATGAATTCAAAAACGGTAAAACTCAACTGTTTAACTCTAAGGGACTTGGAAAATGAGCCTATTTTCAAAAAAAGTGGAGTGTTCCTTTAATGGGGTGGATGTCCTGGGATTTAGATCTGGGAGGTAGTTTCTGTCGCTTTCCCAACACCAGAAGTTTATGACCCCGCAAAAGCAGCACTGAACTCATAATGACCTCAGATGTGATAACTCGTGCGAAAATACATGAAGTATGAACAAATACTCAGGTTTCAATGCCCCCTCCCCACTCATTTTCACCATTATTATGCTGGAAAAAGCGGCAGTGTGTGTTTGTGAACGTGCAGGAGAGGGCATAGAGCCCTTTTTGTCATGCTTGTTTTTGAGACGTTCCGCTGCTTTCCAGGAACACTTATCATCCTCTGGGGAAATTACAGGGGTGGGATGACTTTCATGTGGGGGTGATCGGTTGCCTCTCTGACCCTTTACAGCTATTGAGATTTGTTGGCTGTCAACTTTAGTTTTTTTTTTTTTCGCTGTAATGTTCTTTCAATTTTATAGATTGATTTTTTTGGATTATACTTGTAATAGCATTTGATTGTCATTGATTCAATGTGCAATAACATTTTATTGTGAATATGTCAAGTTAGCATTGTGTGTTTGAAGACTGCACCATTTATTATTTTCTTTCATTGTGTTTTTCCCCCTAGAATTTCCAGAGTTCCACTTAACTCCCTGATGAACTGATAATAGATATTACAATCATGATTATTACATAATATATCTGTCTTTGTCTGTCTGCAGCTGAGCATCTACTCAGAGCAGCCAATGGCAGTCGTCCCACTTCAGCTCTTCAGAGAGTCTCAAACATGGACTCATCAAAGACCATCACAGGTGAAGCTCAGAGCCATTTAAAATCAAACACAAACATTTAATAAAAACACAATGCATTCATGTGCTGCAATGTCTTATTCATAAATTCAGAATTGTTTGAGGTCAGTAGTTTTGAAACATTAATCAGCAAGGATGCATTCAATGGATCAAACAATACAAAAGCTTTCCATTTCAAATAAATACTGTTCTTTTTAACTTTCTATTCATTAAAGAATCCTGGAAACAATTATGATTATACGAAATGTTTATTAAGCACACAATCAGCATATTAGAATCATTTCTGAAGGGTCATGTAACTGAAGTCTGGAGTAATGATCATTAAATGTAATTTATTGCCATCACGGGAATAAATTACATTTGAAAAAAATAGTAGAGTTATTTTAAATTGTAAGAATATATGACACTATTTTTGTTTTTACTGTATTTCTAACCGAATAAGTGCAGCCTTGGTGAACATAAGAGAGTTCTTTCAAAAACATTTTTAAAAAATCATGAAAAATCACTATTCATAATTATTTTCATATTCTGAAGACACTGATGTAAAATGAAGGACAATTAAATGAATGCATCCAAACAGGGAGTGGATGGGATTTTTAATTAAAAAGAGCAGATAAACACATACATTGTTATAGTACATATAATCTATTATTTTTATATATGTTATTAAATTCCATAATTATTGTATATGACTTTCAACGTCAGATTAATACAGCAATGAATTATATACTGGTATAAACCCAAAGAGTAGGGACTACTATTACCTAATTGATGATCAAACTTTCCCCCTCTCTACTGTTTAGTGTCTCGGAGAAGCAGTGAAGAGGTGAAGAGGGATATCAGTACTCCTGATGGAGGCCCAGCTTCCTCTCTGATAGCCATGGGCTCTGCTGCACCTCCTCTCTCCCTGTCATCTTCCTCCTCCCCCACGGCCTCCGTCAATCCCACAGCACGCAGCCGCATTCGGTACGCACCTGCCGAGAACTTACACACATGCTGTTTCGTACTCTCTTTTGTTTCGCTTCTCATTTAAATGTAACGGCCGTCAATGGCCATGCATTTTGACCTGTTCTTTGAATCTGTGCTATGAATCTAAAGTGCTGGAATGTTTCTTCTGAGTTGAATAATATCAAGGTTACTAAAACAGTCATTGTTGCTTTGTTTATCCACGTAGAGAGGAGCGAAAAGACCCTCTGTCTGCTTTGGCTCGTGAATATGGTGGTTCTAAAAGAAATGCACTGCTGAGATGGTGTCAGAAGAAAACCGAGGGCTATCAGGTTGGTTCCCTGACATGTAAAATAGAAGCCTCTTACTATATTGTAGATACTGTCAGTTGCATGTCACTGTAGATTTTTGGATAGCTTCATTGTCTTGGAAGTAGGGATGCTCATTTTGGGGGTTTTACTGAGTGACAACCAACGCTTGTTAACCAATCATTTACCGTTAAATGACAAGATTATGTAAAATTAGAATTAAATTAAATTAGAACGTGACCCATTAAATGTACCAAAAATTTATTTCCAGAGGTTTAGTTTTACATGCACAAATAGCAGCATAAACAAAAGAACATGAGGGTTCAAACATCAATCCACCACGCACCTGCAGAGCTTCTGTGAACAGAGAAAAACAATAATATTATATATATAAATAGGCCTGTATGCGAAATATATTACACTTAAATAATTAACAGATTAACAAAACGAAAGAAAAAACTGCACATGCTGAGTTTCGGTTTATTTTTGTCATTTTGTGACGTGTTCCACAAACAAGTGTACGGAAAGGACACAGAGATGGCAGAAAGTGCATTCTGTTTTTTTTTTTTTGTATACAAATATTTGTACAATATTTGTTTAATTAATAACACGTGACTTATACGCAACATGTTTTTTATCTCGCAAAAACGCAATTTTATATTTTTATATGCGTTTTAACTATGCAGCAAACGGTTTAAAAAGTCATTTTTTAAAATATTTTGAACGTTTAAATGTGGGTGTACACTGTGAAAGTTCGGACACTCGAGAGGTTGTGAGATATTGCACATGTTACGAGTCAATTAACCTGATAATCGCATCAAAGCAGCTGGTACAGCTGTACTGCACGGCGAGCTGGCGGCAATCACATGAGCTTTCGTGCTAGTAAACACACACTACGTTTACATGGACAGCAGTAATCTAATTATTGACCTTATTCTGAATGACTACGTTTACATGCTCCCTTATAATGCGATTATAATAGGATTTTGACAATATTGCGATTAAACTTTACCTCATGCAAACGCAATACTTCAATCAAACTAATGCGATTTAGCTCATAATTGTAGTAACCCTAGTCGCATTAAACTAGGTGGCGTACGCCGATTTTAATCGCAATAAACAGGCATGTAAACACCTTAATCGCATTATACCATTCTGACCAAAGTGCGCGGACGTACACGGATACCGCGTGTTGTTCACACAACTTCATAAATGCACTTTGTGACATTATTCTGAAGTTTTCTCTTCTCCAAATCACTAAACTCTGTCAACACAACTCGCTGTGCAGTCTATGCTCCGTATCTTCATCTAGACGGCACAAAGAACACGATGGCAGCAGGCAAACACGGCATAATATCCAGTAAGCTACGTCCATAAAAATGTATTATGAATTTGAAGTGAGTAGATTAAAACAATGGCCGGTAACATGCATAATGTGTGCCTATCTGAGTGTTGTACAACCATACTTCTTATAATCAGAATAATGAAAATTGCATATAAACTGGAGTGAAGAGTTCTGCTCATGTCATGTAAACATCTTAATGCGATTAAGACCTTACTCGTGTATAAATAGTCGCATTATTGGTGCACATATAAACGTAGTCAATGTTACTGCTATAGCTTCGGATAGAAAAAAGAAAGAAAGAAAAATTATTTGTGTGCAAATGATTTGTTGAAAAGCAGAGAACAGCAGCCATTCCTTTCAACAAAAATTACTAGAGAGAGAGAGAGAGAGAGAGAGAGAGAGAGAGAGAGAGCGAGTGTGTTTGTGTGAGTGACCGTGTATGCACACGCTGTAGGGTTGCTGCCACTGAGCTATAGCCTAATAATACTCATCGATCTATCCTATGTGACGTGGTTGTGTATGATTTGGCAGTAGGGGACAGCCTATGAAAAATTATCATGTTTAAAAACTATTGGAAGGTGCTCATAACGTACTCGGCTAGGCTTGAAATTTCTCTCACACACTGCGAGCCGCAATCATACAACCATCAACGATTTCCACAAGATCCTGCGAGCTTGTGCGACACCGACAACAATAATTGCACCGTGTACGCCCAGCTTTACTGATAGTAATAATCGATCCAAATTCTTACTCTGTTAATGGTTAACCAATTAATTATGAGCATCCTTAGTTGGAAGTTTAAATCTTGCCAAATCTCAGATGTCATCTTTGTCCACAGAATAATGGACCTAAAGCCGGTCCATGCCATACCTGTTATATACATTATTTTTATTTTATTTTATAGTCAGATTTCTGTGAAATGCTGTTTCCTACTTAAACAAGGTCTTTCTCTTCCACAAAAGCTTGTGCGGTTGTCGTAGTCAGTGTTTATCAAGATCCTCACCAGGAAGTCCGCTAGATTTCTCTGCCATTTTAAATGTTACTTGACTCAAAACAGGGCCGTCAGCAGCACTTTTGAAAACAAACTCGTCGAATGTTTATCATCTGGACATGCTGCAGAAGGAAAATGTACTCATTTAAAAACCAAAAAAGTCTTCAATAAATATTTTATTGGTTTGTGAACAGATTTTTTTTTTTCTTCTGTATATCCTACGACACATTACTAAGTGTGAAAAGTCACAAACATCACAAACAAATGAAGTTCACTGTCACCTCGCTTGTTTGCACATATTTTAGAGAAGTAGAGTAAACATAAGCTTTTTTTTTTCTTTCTGGTTTTGATAGTCAGTGTTCACCACCAAGACTTTAACCACATGTGAAACTACAGGACATGATCACAACTGATGATTATCAAAGTGGAACGGAAGAGGGATGGCATGAAGATTTTGTATTAGATATAAGCATAAAGTTCTGTAGAAACCTCCCGAAACTACTAGTGTCGCAGAGCGGGAGTGTTACGGATACGTGGTGTTGCCATAGACAATAAACTAATTAATTTGGTAAATAAATATAAACAATATATATATTTCAGGGCTCAATGCTAAGGATTTTTTTCAGGGGTTCAAATTTTTACTTGCCCTGTCAGAATTTTCACTGACCCCACCACAAAAAAAAGAGACAAATAAAATAAAATAGGCCTAGTATTGTTTTTGAGCCATATAAGCTTAATAAATAAGGTTATGACTCTAAAAACTAATATCCTAACTCATATATTTTTTTTATATTGTTAAAGACTGTCAGTAATAAAATAAGAACAAATAATCAAATTATGAGCAAAAGCACAAATAAATAAAGCAGAACAAACATATACAAATGAAATAAACAGTTATTTTCATGTAGGTCTAAACTAGATTGTCAGGTACAAAAATAGTAATCAAATGTAAAATATAACTGCATAGTCTGCATAAAATGATATGCCACTGCATATAAATACAGATTAACCCTTATTAAAAGTTATTCAGTCAAGAGCAGTGAGTGATTTTTTTTTTTTTTTTTTGTCTTTTGTCTTTTGTTATCTCAATATTTATATAGCCAATGACGATATTTTCCGGCTTTCCATGTTTTCACTGTTATACGGTAGGGGGTGCTGTAGCGCATCTCCTGCACGAGGACAGAATCTCCTGATCAAAACACAGCCGAAGAAGCAACGTGCGATATCATGTGTAAGCAGATGCATATGTAAAATAACGCGATCATCACCATTAAACAGCATATAAATCAAAACTGCCTAATGTTATTGAATGAAATGTCAACCCAGGACGAGTTATAGGACTGTCAAGCTTTGGGGTGTTGATGGACTCCATCTACAACATCTGTGTTTTGGTCATCGTTCGGACGTAACGTAGTCTTTTACAAAAACGTGATTTTTTTTTTCAGCTTTATGCTCAAAATGTTGCTTTTTCATGAAACTTGCAACATTCAAGTGTTGATTAAAAAAATAATATATGAAGCTGGAATAAAACAGTGGGTCTGTTCTTTCTTTTGATATATTGCATGTTTAGATATTCTGTGGACCATTAAAACTTGTGAAAATGACCATAAATGCTGGCGGTGACTGGCAAATTTCATGTTTACGTTCATTTAAAAGACCTAACCAACTATGTTTACGATGATACTCAACAAGACAGTCATTTTGATATAATTTTGTGTGAATATTCGCGCGCTGTGAGACGCGTGGTCGTGCGTGTGTGTGTGGTGTGTTGCTGCCCTTCGCAACGAGCAAACACACTTTGTCGTCTATGAGCGCTTGAATATTTAAATTGGCAAGGCTTAAAAATGCGCAAATGATCAGTTTCCGTGAAGATGCAGCATTGGCCCGAGTGTCTTTCACGCTGGCACTGAACCATCAGGCAATTCTTATTGTCGACCGTAATGACAAATATTTTTTGTCATTCATTCAGGGGGGGCGGGGGGGCGTTTTGGGAGGGCGGGGCGCCCCCCCAAAACAATGGTAGGGGAAACACTGCTGTCGTAACCCCGGTTCTCTGAAACATCGAGTGGAGAGATCCACCTATGGGAAGGGCATCCGTACCTGACCTCTGCAGAAGCATCCAATTGCACCAAGTCTGGCAAGACAGACAGGAGCGTGCAGCCAATGCCCGGTAAGGCCCCGCCCCTTACCTGCGGGCATATATAGCCTGCACGCGCTACTGTACTCCAGTAAGAATATTCGCTTCTCGTGCAGCAAGCGGGGCAAGGCTGGTGGATCTCTCCACTCAATGTTTCAGAGAACCGGGGTTACAACAGTAACCTATTGTTCTCTTTCATCATCTCGTGTTCGAGATCCACCTATGGGAGAGACATGGACAGCTCCCCGATTGCCCAATATACTCACAGTGAGGTTCTGTTAGCCAGAAAAAGATACACGTCTCATACTCATGAACCTGCCACACCGATGCACACACGTAACTGCGGTGTACAAGCAGGGCATGAACCATGTGTGTGGCACACACAAGAGAAGGCGGGGTTAGGAAGACCCCACCTCCAAAACCGAATGTGCTACCGGAGTTTTGGTAACATCCAGCCATAGTAACATAGTAACGCACAAACGTATGGGGAGAAGCCCAACTGGCAGCAGAGCAGATATCCTGCAGTGATACTCCCCTGAATAGAGCCCAAGAGGCGGCTAAGCCCCTCGTGGAATGAGCTCTGATGTCCCCTGGAGGTTGCACTCCCTTTGATTCGTAAGCCAAAATGATAGCGTCCACAAGCCAATGCGAAAGGCGTTGTTTAGACAGGGGACCCCCTTTGTGGGGAGGAGCCCATGAAACAAAGAGTTGATCACTCTTCCGGAATGCACTGGTCCTAGCCAAATACATCTGTAACGCACGGACCGGAAAAGGGCGGAGGGTGAAAAGCAGACAGCTCCAATACCCCCGATGTGAACGCAGGAAAACATTTCGGCATGAAGGCTGGATTAAGTTTAAGGAAAACCTTATTTCCGCCCAGAGAGAATTTAGTGCACGAGGGGTGAACCGAGAGTGCATGTAACTCACTGACACGTTTGGCTGACGCCAAGGCCAAGAGCAAAGCTGTCTTAAAAGACAGCAACTTTAGGGAAATATCCCCCAGTGGCTCAAAAGGGAATTGAGACAGAGCTTCCAGCACCAAAGAGAGGTCCCATTCAGGGATCGTTCCCTTAATGACTGGCAACAAGCGGCGGGCACCCTTCATAAATCTGCGGATTAGAGGATGCTGCCCAACCGTTGAGCCCTCAAAGCCCACATGACAAGCAGAGATAGCTGCCAGATAGACCTTAATAGTGGAAAAGGACCTGCCTTTATCCATAAGGTCTTGGAGGAAACACAAAACATCAGAGACTGAGCACTGATATGAAGTGAGACCCCACCCATCACACCACTCATCGAACACTTGCCACTTACAGCCATATAAGGACGGCATAGAAACGGCCCTGGCATTCTGTATAGTAGCCACCACGCGCGGGGGAAGCCCTAACGCGCTCAGGTTCGTCCTTTCACGGGCCAGGCCCAGAGAGCTACCCTGTCCGGGTGTGGGTGATAAATCTCCCCGTTCACTTGAGACAATAGGTCCGTGCGGAGGGGGAGGCGCCACGGCTGAGCATATAACAGAGGAATTATCTCCGCTTTGGGCCACCTGGGTGCTATCAGGATGAGAGACAGGCCCCCCTCTCTCACCCTGGCCATTGTAGGAATTATCAAGCACAGGGGAGGAAAGGCATACAGCAGCACTTTGGGCCACGGGTGGGCCAGTGCATCCACCCCGAGGGGCGCGTCCAAGTCCTTTAGCGAGAAGAACATAGGACAATGGCTGTTTTCGCGCGAGGCGAATAGATCCGCCTGTCCGAATCTCATCCATATCATGCTCACTATCTGAGGGTGAATGCGGCAATCTCCGAAGAGCGGGTTCCCCCTCGATAGAAGATCCGTGCCTCTGTTCAGGATTCCTGGAACATGAGTCACGCGTAGCGACAGGAAAAAACGTCTGCCCCATACCAGCAGCTTGTAAGCTAGGGCATGAAGTTTCGACGAGCGCACGCCGCCTTGACGATTGATATAAGCCACTGCCGTGGTATTGTCGCAGCGTACAAGCACATAATGTCCCTGCAGACGAGGCAGAAAATGATTCAGAGCCTTCCAAATGGTCAGAAGCTCTAAATAATTGATGTGCTCTGAACGTAGTTTGTTCGGCCACAAATGTAGTTCACAGTTCTGCCCTCTTGGGTGGCACCCCAGCCTGTTAAGGACGCATCCGTCGTCACAACTTTCTGCAACATTACCATCCCCAGGACGGTGCCTTGTGCGTAAAAATCTGCGCTCCTCCAGTGGCACAGAGCTGTGGCGCAGGTGCTGTTACCGAGCGGCAGAGATCGTGTAACGGACTGAAATGTAGTGACGAAACCCATTTCATGAACGCCCTCATCCTCAGGAGTCCTAGTGGCAAAACCTGGATAGATGAAGCCATAAGACCCTGTAGTCTGAGGCATGTGCGATATTGCTCCTTCGCCCCCTCCCTGAACTGCGATAGACAGTTCATCAGAGAGAGAACGCGCTCCTGAGAGAGACGCGCTCGCATGGAGACTGAGTTCAGCTCCAGGCCCAAGAAGATCACATTCTGGCTGGGTGCAAAATTGCTTTTGTTCACATTCACCCTGAAGCCCAGGGATGTGATGTGCGCGAGCACACGGCAGGTGTCCTGCAACACCTTTTCCTTCGAGTCGGCTATGATGAGCCAATCGTCTATGTATGTCAAAATCCGTAGACCAGACATTCTCAGGGGAGTCAACCCTGCTTCCGCGCACAGACAGAAGGACCGAGGGCTTAGACTCAAACCAAATGGCAGGACCGTGAATTCGTAACAAACGCCTTGATAGGCGAAACGAAGAAACTTCCTGTGTGGTGGATAAATGCTTATGTGGAAAAAAGCATCTTTCAGGTCGACCGATGTGAACCAGTCGTTCTGTTTTATGGCGCGGGCGAGCGAACCATGAGTTAACATTGTGAAATTGTATTTCCTTTAATGTTTGTTCAACACTCTGAGGTCCAGAATGGGACGGAGAGAACTGTCCTTCTTTGGGACCAGGAAACAACGAGAATAAAAACCCTGGTTTATCAGATTGGGGGGTACCACCTGAATCGCACCTTTGCTCAGAAGGGAGGAGATTTCCTCCTTCAGAACGTGGGCAGTGCTCTCTTCTGTGTGTGAAAAGAGACCGCTGCTGAACCGCGGGGGTTTCATAGCAAACTGCAGACGATAGCCCTGCACTATTGTGCGCATCACCCATTCGGGTGCCGCTGCAGTTCGCCAAACTGACGCACGGCTCGCGAGCGTACCCACCCAAGCGATGCCGGCTTCGTGTGTGCCCAGCTGGCTTATTTGTGATGCAATGGAAACTAGGAACTGCATGCGTGGGTTCAGAGAGCTGTCCGCCCTTTGCAGAGAAAAGTGATTTCCCTGCAGAGGGAGGACATCCCTCTGTAACGAATTCATTTGATTCGTTTGATTTAATGTTTTTGTGTTTTTTGTGTGTTTTGTTTTCGGGGAAACAATGGGGCCGAAGCCTTTATTAGCTGAGTGAGGGGAACACAACATGTGCGGTGTGGTGATACTGCTTTTGAACACGTCCTCACAACAGACCCCTTGAACGGGGGAGAACACACAACGTCCACTGAACACATGGGCTGGGCAGCCATGGGAGGGGGGCACCCTCCAGAAGTGACCCTCGGTCTTTTGGACCGGGGCTCTAGGGCGGGAAGCGAGTCCAGAGAGCTTGTCGCTCGAGAACATGGACCCCAAACGCTCATCGGCCAAACATCAGGCAGGCCGCTTGCGTTTAGAGTTGCTGGGGGTAGAGCTTGGGGGTTTTCCCGCGGCGGCAGCAGTAGGTTTCCCCCAGGGCTTGGCCAAGGGTGGGTTGCTCTGCTGTTGCGGGCCGGGCTTGTTGCGGGGCCTTTCCTTGCCCTGATGAAAGTGACGCGCCGGGGGGTTAGGCAAACGCGCAGGGGGCGCCTGGCGTGGAGCCGCCTTCCTAGGAAGACATAACTTAAAAAGCCTCGTCCTCCTTCTTTTTGCCGTCGCACCGCTGTTGCATTAGTGCGACGGCGGGTCCAAAGAGAGCACGGCTGGGCTCTACCGGGGCGCCTGCAATGCGTCTCTTCTCGCTGTCTGGGAGGCCTGACAGATTGAGCCAGAGCGCGCGCTCCCCTACAACAGAAAGCGCCATGGAGCGCCCGCAGGCTTGGGCGGCCTGACAAGCGTTGCGGAGGACGAGATCGTTCACCGTGATGATCTCCTTCCATAGTGAAGGGGAGGGAGATCCCTTGTCGAGCTGTTAGCCCAGGTCTTCCAGGATTTCCGCCTGGTAAGCAGAAAAGAGCGAAGAGACGTTAAGGGCTCTAACAGCCAAAGCCGACGATTTGTAGGCGGCCTGGTGCACCAAGGCAGAAAAACGGTCCATCTTATTAGGAAGAACCGGTTTAGGGGGGGGCAAGAAGCCCTCCCTGGGCTGGAATGAGGTGCCTGGCGATAGAGGGCTCTATAGCGGGTGGCTCACCCATGCCAAAAGCTGCCATGTCCTTAACCTCCAGGTCCACGAGACCGTGTTTGAAGTCGAGCGGATCCTTCCAGTAATGTTTCATGTGCTTAGCACACGCTGGAACGACGGGAAAGAGTTGTTTCCTTGGGCCGGGAGGCGCTCCCAACACTTTCCCATCATAAATGTGTCTCTCCTGGTCGGTGGTGCTCTGTGGAGCCGGCCACTCAATATTGAGACGAGTGGCCGCTCGCTCACAAACATCCAGGAGAATAGACTGGGAGGCCGCGGGGACGCTGGCCTGGGGAATACCAGAGGGCGGGATGGCTTCCTCGTCCTCGGAGACCCCGAGAAGGCCTGCGTCGTTGTCGAGCGGGAGGTTGCCCACGAAGATGTCCTCTTCGGGGAACTCAGAGTTAGGCTGGTCAGCCCAAACAAGAGAAGTCGCGTCCCGGGAGGCCCCCGGTGGCGCGCTGTCGTCATCGTGTCCCACGTCCGAATCCGAAAAGTCGAGCTCGCTGCACTGGGTAGCAGCAACTTTAAGGCGGCGTCGCAGGAGTTTCCTAGGCAGCACGAGGCAGTAGCTGCAGTTCTCCGGATTCTCCAAGGCCTCTTCCGCGTGCTTGAGGCCCAAGCAAACCACGCAGAACGGGTGAAGGTCCTTAGTGGCGATAAGCGCACCACACGCGGCCGGGCAGGCCCATGACAAGCTGGTGGCAGAGGAAGCAGGGATAAAGAGCGACATACCGGCGAAAAACGTAGAGAAATCCGTGGCGGGCAGCCGTGGGACAGGAAAACGCGAGAGAGCGTGGGCGGCTCCGAGAGCAGACACAGAAAACCTGGCGGAATAGAAACTGTCACACCTGGCGGAGGCTGATCGAAAAGATATTTCCTCCTGCAGACAATAAGCGAGCCGCGTCAATTCAACCGAGCTGTGTATACGCAGAGATCGCGAGAAGCGAATGTCAACTGGAGTACAGTAGCGCGTGCAGGCTATAGATGCCCGCAGGTAAGGGGCGGGGCCTTACCGGGCATTGGCTGTGCGCTCCTGTCTGTCTTGCCAGACTTGGTGCAATTGGATGCTTCTGCAGAGGTCAGGTACGGATGCCCTTCCCATAGGTGGATCTCGAACACGAGATGATGAAAGAGAACTGTTGCCGTTATTTTGTCACTTATTGAGCAGAAGGCTAGCTTGTCTTTGTGCTAAGCTAGGCTAGCTGTGGGTGCGTCAGACAGAGTTATGGAACGCACGGAGATGAGAATGGTATGTATGGACTTATCTAACTCTGGGGGATACGGTGAATAAGCTAAAGTCCTAAAAAGTCAGCGTGTTTCTTTAAGTAATTCTGCATTAATTGTCTGTTTGACTATGAAGGCACAAGAACTGATGTTCCTGATGCTTCCGCAGTAGTTCTTACAGTACATGTGTGAATAGATGAGCTGGAGAGGATGAAGGCTCTCTGCTCTTATGCCCCACATTACAGGTAAAAAATGTGGACATCAAGACAGTGTAGAAGACGTTTATAGAAACGGATCTGAAGTGTTATTTTGCTCTTTCGAGCACAAATGAGGTTGTGGGAGAAGCTATGAACAGGAAATCTGCTTTACACCACAGGAAGATGAGATTTTTGCAATGTGGTGGGGAAATGTTCCATTAAATGTGTTCCACTGAATTTCTTGCATTTTATGACTTAAACCTGGCGTATCATATTTAACTCTCTTTAATCTGGTTTTAAATGAACTGCATTTTAAATTGTATAATCCCACATTTTTAGTTCATGCTAATGCAAAGTCCAGGGGCTTTTATGAAGTCCGTCATGTCTGTTTGTTCCACAGAACATCGACATTACCAACTTCAGCAGCAGCTGGAACGATGGACTGGCCTTCTGCGCCGTCCTTCACACATACCTGCCTGCTCATATTCCCTATCAAGAGCTCAACAGTCAGGACAAGGTAAGTACACTACTGAGTTCTGCATCATGTCTTTGCCTTATAACACTAATGGGAGTATAATTCATATTCGGTGTCCCCAGTATTTGGACAGTTAAAACGCACTTTAAAGTAACAAATATCAAACCAAGTGCCATTTATTTGAAAGATTTTTCAAGCCTATGAGAACAGATCTTTGTTATTTTTTAGGTTAATCTTGGTTTATTATTTGTCGCTAATCTCACAACTTATTTCAGAGACGAAATTTCACCCTGGCCTTCCAAGCAGCAGAAAGTGTGGGCATCAAGTCCACTCTGGTAAGTAGGTATTTTCCATTAGCTCTATTACAACAGAGAACAATTTGCTGTATTTTCATTCAGGCCAGCTGATGAAGCAAGTCTGTAGTTTGCACACAAATGGGCATGTTCAATAGTCAGAGAGTTTGTGCTGGAGCAACGTGCAGAAATACATAATGCAGATCTAAGGCGCACTATTAATTATCATTTCTGTCACCCACTCCCATCCTGTAAGCTGACAGCAGGTGAAAAGCTGGAAACACTTAATTATCATCCAGAGCTGTTTACTTATAGCACACAATATAGAATTGTTTCCTTATTGTGAACTATTGTAACAATATGTTCAGCATGTCCATACTGAAAACAGCACTGAAGCTCTTAAAGCAAGTCCTACAGAGAAGTCATACACATGTATATACTAACATAGACTACTATTCAGAAGTTTTTTTTTAAGAAATACTTTTATTCAGCAAGGACACACAATTGATCAAAAATGACAGCAAATACATTTATAATGTTTACAAATATGTCCTAATAAATGTTGTTCTTTTAAATGTTCAAAGAGTCCTGAAAAAAAGTGCACAAGTTTTCACAAAAATATTAAGCAGCACTTTACTAGATGATGTAATTTGTTAACATTAGTTAACTACATTTAGTTAACATACACTATAAATGAAAAATACTTCTAAATCATTTAGTAATCTTAATGTTACTTTCAACATTTGCTAATTTACATTTATGCATTTGGCAGACGCTTTTATCCAAAGCGACTTGCATTGCATTCAAGGTACAAATTTTTTACATTTTTGTCAGTTATTGCTTTCCCTGGGAATCAAACCCATGACCTTGGCGTTGCTAGCACCACGCTCTATTGTTTGAGCTACAGGAAATGCGTTAAAACCATAAAAGCAAATACATTATTAAAATCAAAAGTTGTACAGTATATGTTAATATACTGCTGCATATAAACATAAAACTAGTGCTGTCAAAAGCGCTTAAACGCATGCGATTTCATTTTTTCTATTTAATGCGTAAAAAATATTGAACGCATCAATTTATTTTTTCTGTCAGTTTTTGGATGGCGTTACGTTATATGATCACGCTCTTATTCGTATAAATGCTTTTAAACCATTCAAGCACAACGAGACGAAAGAGAATGCGCTGTCTATGAATGTCCTGTCTATGTGACACACACAAAATGCACAGAAAGATGCGAGCCAGTATCGCACTCACAGTTCTCTTTAGCGCCAGAATCGAGTTCTTTCACGTGCCAGAATAGAGTTCTCTTTCGCGCGCCGGAATCTAGTTCTCTTTCGCACACCAGAATAGAGTTCTTTCGCGCGCCAGAATCAAGTTCTCTTTCATGCACCAGAATCAAGTTCTCTCACGCACCAGAATCGAGTTCTCTTTCGCACGCCAGAATCAAGTTCTCTTTCACGCACCAGAATCGAGTTATTTCGCGTGCCACAATCGAGTTCTCTTTCGCGCACCGGAATCGAGTTCTTTCACGCACTAGAATCGAGTTCTCTTTTGCGCACCAGAATCGAGTTGTCTTTCGCGCACCGGAATCGAGTTCTTTCACGCACTAGAATCGAGTTCTCTTTCGCGCACCAGAATTGAGTTCTCGTTCGTGCACCAGAATCGAGTTCTTTCGCGTGCCACAATCGAGTTCTCTTTCGCGCACCAGAATCGAGTTCTCTTTCACACACCAGAATCGAATTCTCTTTCGCACACCAGAGTCGAGTTCTCTTTCACGCACCAGAATCGAGTTCTCTTTCGCGCGCCAGAATCGAGTTCTCTTTCACGCACCAGAATCGAGTTCTCTTTCACGCACCAGAATAGAGTTCTCTTTCGCACGGCAGAATAGAGTTCTCTTTCGCGCGCCGGAATCGAGTTCTCTTTCGCACACCAGAATCGAGTTCTTTCGCGCGCCAGAATAAAGTTCTCTTTCACGCACCAGAATCAAGTTCTCTCACGCACCAGAATCGAGTTCTCTTTCGCATGCCAGAATCAAATTCTTTCACGCATCAGAATCGAGTTCTTTCGCATGCCACAATCGAGTTCTCTTTCCCGCACCAGAATCGAGTTCTCTTACACGCACCAGAATTGAGTTCTCTTTCACGCACCAGAATTGAGTTCTCTTTCACGCACCAGAATCGAGTTCTCTTACACGCACCAGAATTGAGTTCTCTTTCACGCACCAGAATTGAGTTCTCTTTCGCACGCCACAATCGAGTTCTCTTTCGCGCGCCAGAATCGAGCTTGAACAAATAATAAGTTAATTTAATGCGTTATTTAACTAATTTAAGACTGCTCTTTTGTGTTAGAGTTGTGAGAAAATTAGATGCGTGTCAGATCCGCATCATGTTCGGCAGTGGCATCTTAAAGTGACAGCAGCCTAATAAACCAGTTGCTGTGATGTCTGCCATTAATGTTAATCAAAGAAAAAGGCAACAGAGAAAAATGTTGCTTTAATAAGGATTAATCTATATTTAATTTATAATTTATGCAGTTAAGACTGTTAAATGTTTGATAACTTTATTCAATTTCTGTATAAAGAATATATGAAGGCCAGACAGGTAAATATGACATTTATTATAATGGGTTTTTGTGAAGATTGTTTTAAGTTCACTTAAATTCAATGTAATTTTTTAAAAGCCTATAAAATGTTTAAATTGATATAGCTTTGAATGTCTATCATTTATTGTTTAATAAAAAAAATCTATTTCATAGAGACATCATTAGCAGTATTAGAATCAGATACTTTTCATTCATAAAAAGATGTCATTAAAACAAATATTTAAAATATACTGTCTTTAAGTTTTTTTCTTCATTAATTTGGAGAGTAACTGTGAAATTATTACATATAAAAAATGTGAAAAACTCTGATGTCTTTAATCGCGATTAATTACTGAAAAATTTGTGATTTTTTAATTAAAAAATGTAATCGCTTGACAGCAACTTAAGTAGTCCAGGCCTGGTCCTCTCTCGTCTTGCACTGTCTCATCACTCCTCCTTTTATCCTACCGGAGCTCTTCCGTGAGACTCAAGAACAGGCAGGTGTCATGCAGGTGATGCTCGCTAGCACTCGCTCCGTTCCCACGGCTCTCAGTCCCGCCCTGCCCTGCTTTCCACAACTACATTGTTTTTTTAATTTTATTATTAGAGACATTTGGCCACTAGTAATACGTGTAATAGTTTAAAAAGATAGTTTTTTTTAAATCATAAAAGTCATAGAAACTTCATGGGGTCTCACTGATTTCTTCCTGCTGAAATGAGGAAATAAGTGATATAATGTGGCTTTTCTCAAATACACTTTAATTTTCACTCACATTCTCTCTCTCTCTCTCTCTCTCTCTCTCTCTCTCTCTCTCTCTCTCTCTCTCTCTCTTTCTTTTAGGACATCAATGACATGGTCCATACAGAAAGACCGGACTGGCAGAGTGTTATGACTTACGTCACCGCTATCTACAAGTATTTTGAGACCTGAGTACAATGTCCTTTTTTAAAATTGTCACACCAATGCAACACATTTTCAGCAAATAACCTACGTGCAACACCCCGCTGTATCATCTTGGCCTAACCCTAGCACAAAGTCATATCACACCGATCACAAGGACAAATGTATTGGCATATGCTGATATGGTGTGACGCATTGATTAATATCAAGGATTTCCTCTACAGTGGAACTCAGCTCCTAAAGCAGAATCAGTTTGCCTTGGCAATAGTGCTTCAACTCGCTGTCGGGAGACCCTGACACACTACAGGCTTCACATCTAGTTACTAATTCTTGGTGTGGACAATCTGAGCCTGTGGATTTGAAATGAGGAACATCGAGGACCCGCTTGCGACCCCGTGCCTTTTTGCCACCCCGAGTTCTTGTATCCAGACAGGCATTTGGAGCAAGTTCTTCACCTTAATTCACAACGTGCAACAATTACCTTGTTTTAAAAGAGCGAGACTTGCGGATTGCTCAAAGCCGTGCCTAATTGAAACTCTTCATTGGAGAAGCACTTCAGTAGAGGAGAATTGAACACTAATAGGAGTTATTCACTAGTGCACACAGTCAGTGGTTTAACTTTTTACAGGATTCTTTTGAACTCTCATCGTGGGCGCCTTTATGTTACAACTGTGACCGAACTTGGCTTGAAATACTACATTGTAAATAGGGAGGTCAGCAATAAGCTTATGTAACCGTTTGAGCCATTTCATATGACATTAGTGCTGCTCACCAACAGTAAGATACTGTAGGAAATGCTATAAGAGATTTGCAGCACACGTGCATGTACTGTCCAGTGTATTAGTCTGAAATAGTATACCAAAAATGAAATCTGTCACAATGTCTTTTTGTTTGTGATGCAGTTAAGCTAACAGTACTAATCAAATGGTATGTTCTTTCTCAGGATAAGAAAGTCTTATCGATATTTATCACGACGAATAATCAATAGGTGATTCATATGTTATGCGCACCAATACCCGCACATTTTATAGTTTGCAAAGCACAAAAATCATCTTACATGCACTAATTGAAGATGTAAATGAAGCTACATTCCAGTGCATTAATATGGATGAATAGAATTGATATACGAGCGAGTGAGAAAAATCATAATGGTCACATATATCCTGTTTTCCAGCTGTGCTGAATTCAGGCATCACTCTCTTTTCACGAGTATGAAAGACTTTGACATTTCCCACCTGTCTGCAAATTACACTTTATAGGTAATACAAGACATTAAAATAAAAACAATAATGATACCAGGAATTTTTCACGAGTGCGTTCAAAAATGTGAGCTATGTCTTTTATTTTCTAAATGCTTTGATTCTTTTAATAAGTATTTAATTTTTCCATTCCTGCGGAGCATTTCAAATTGTTTGAAATAATGCCTATTGAAATTCCAGTGTGTGTGTGTGTGTGTGTGTGTGTAACGAAGCAGTTTATTTTTAGCTCTCAAACATGTGAGAGAAAGACAAATCTGCAGTTAATCTGGTAAGCGTTTAAGATTAATTCCAAACTACGTTACAGTTTAGGCATTTTTAAGTTTCTGTACTTCACCTTTGGACCATCATCACGTATTCATTAGGGAACAAAATGACTGATTGATCTTTGTTTGAACCTGACCAAATGTTTTGTTCAGGAGCCTCATATCACCTTGATTTACTAAAAAAAGAGGCATGTTGAGATGGACCTGCATTCAGTGTGTCGTCCAGCCTCCATCACATTAATATGAATGTAATACAGAAGAAGGCTTCTTCAGCTCGGTTGCCTTTTAGATTGTTACTTTATGCCAGTTTATTTTCTGTTCTTGAATGCTGAACTCTTTTGCTGCCATTTGTTTAGGTTTTTTTTTATCATTATGAGAGCATTGTCTTAATTAAAAAAAAAAGGGTGAATGTTTTCCTTTTTATAAATAAATGTGAAGAGCAATCAATATGCTGTTTCCCCTGAATGAATTCATTGTGGTGTGTAAATGTTTATGATTTAGTTCATTTAGTTTAGCTAGATATTTAATTCTCATGAGTACTTACAATCCCTTTTTGGCTTTCGTTTTCAGAGATAGATTAATTGGTCTTTATAAAGAATCGGTGAACAACAAAAATTAGCTTTCATTTCCTTTCCGGACTGGCCATTCAAGTAACATTGTAATGCACTGTGGGCTTTTCTAATCTCTAAACACATTTAACAGGTCATTTTACAAAGCGACAAAAGGTCTGAGGAAAGGAGATGATGGGTGTTTATGAGCTTATTTTTTGTTCTTTATTGTTGTAAAGGATGGGTGTTGTGCAGCATGATTAGTGCATTTCTAATATTAGACATGACGTCAGTCATTACATGGGGGAAAATGTTGCATTTTGTCCTGAATGAGACCCATTAATTGGCCTGCTTTGACCTAAATATGTTGCTCTCAAGTTGTCATGGAGAGGAAAGTAAATTTTACCGATTTTCATTTAAATTATTGGTAAATCTAAAAAAAAAAAAACCTATTAAATGGTCAATACAAAAGAGTTACCAATTTGAATACTGCCTTTTAAGTTTCCTTTCTGTCACTCGCAGTTCAGTTGTTTCACTGATACTTTATCACCGGAAGGAGCGGTATCAGTATCCAAACACTCGTCCAGTGTGTGGAAATGCCTCTGGCTCCGGATTGGTCAAGCACATGCTCTCGTAGGGTTCCTAGTCTGTCATCTCTCAGTGCTGGTGTGGTGAGGGCGCGCGACTCCCGAGTCCCGACTGTACCGGATCACACAGCTGACGCCGGAACGCGCAGACAGATTCGTAACGAATCATGAACCACTGAGGACTCCAAGCTTTTATATCTGTTTTTCGGAGAGTTGCCTTTTTATATTTTGTTTATGGTTTGTCCGGCTTGTTTTTTGTTGTTGTTCTTATTCAGTCCTTCCAGGAGTTATCAACTCTGATGGTAAGTTGAAACCAAGAACGCGGAGTTTCAAATGATTTCGTTTACAAATTTGAATTCAATAATTCGTGCACAGCTTGATTGCATTTTTAATATTGAGGTGAATGATTCTAGTGAAATTGTTTCTAATAGTTAAAAAATCATGTTGTGTCCTGTTCTGCAGGCTTCAAAATATTTTAGTCTCAACCCAAATATAGCTAATACAGGAACAACCCTAGTTACAGCTCTGCCGTTTACAAAAAAATGCTACTAACGTTAATTCAAAACTAATTAAGTGAGAAGAAAACGATTAATATACAACTGAATTGTGTTTCAGGTGAAACCGTATGGCAAAACGTTTATCATTTTCCCCTTAAATTTATAACCATTATGTATTTTGTTGGTAGTACGTAGGCTACTGTTAACTTTTGTTAGTATGTATTCCAGTAGGAATTAGCATCTTTTTCAGTTTGACCACTAAATATTCTTTAAATGCTTGTGACTAATATTATACAATCACTACTACTGGTTACTCGTATATCTATTTCAAATTTACTAGTAGGTACCTTCTTTAGACACAAATACCTGGTTTACTCCCCTACTGAACAAAATTTTCACTCAGAATTTGCTAGTAAATTAACAATTACACGGAAACGGCAAGTAACATTTAATTAAACGTGAAATTTGGAAGCAGAAAAAAATGAAATTTAATTTTCTTGTACAATGTACTGAATGTAGGCCTACTCCAGATACATCTTTGTTTTATTTTTATTATTTATTTTTTTACAGTGTATACACACTTCTATTTATTCCAGTTGTTACTAGTAGACTTATCTATTGTAATTGAACTGTAAAGTACACAGCAAAACCGTCCAAAAATTAACACCCATAGTGCCCAACGCCAAAATGTTCTGTTGATTCAGCACTCTGTTATTATGTTATTGTTATTTTATACATTTACTGTTTCTTGTGTTACCAATATCAACTGGTATAGATACTGAATACTGGTGTCTCATAGTAGGCTATTAGTATCTAATAAATATATACTAGTAAACCTGGAATAGATGCTAGTAGCTTTTGTATAGTTTCTAATTGCTACAAAATAAGCAATTAATGAAATTGCCTAATGGATTTTTGTTAGTAATACTGAAATGCATACCATCGCCATCATTTGTATAAAGGTTTTTCTGTATAGTGTAGATCTGAGGATTTTTAGTACACACAGACACACGCACATACACATGTAGATATAGAGATATATATGAAATACATGAGAAAACAGCTGCTGTATTACATTTATTGCTGTTTTCAAATATAAACACACACATAGACACGTAGATGTTTTAGGAACGAGTGGTTCAGCCAAATGGATTCAGATTCATGATTTTCTTAAAATGTACTTTTTATTTCTACTGAATACTAATATTCCTTAGGTGGCTTGTTAATACTGGAGAACTGGAAGGGAAATAGCAGCTTTTCTTTATGGGTTAGTGTCGTGATTTTAGCATGTTTTCGATGTATTGAAACAAATTGAATTGAAATCTTACTTGACCCACATTTTTCCTTTCACTTCATAACAGCAAATAAATCATTGGATGTAAGTATCAAAACAGATTTTCAACTGAGAAATGGAGCATTTTATGATCATTTTTCCTTTTATGATCCTATCAATCAGCTGAGGTAAAAGAAGAGTAAAACGGCTATAAAACCCACATTTACACTCAGCTGAAAGTACATCTGGTTGTTCTGAGACGGTCTTGCGGGTTTCATCTGAAATGTTTGAATTGGATTGAAATCAAACCCTGATATTTTGGATTTGGATTCATGATATATGATACAATACTTTATTGGTATGTAGACTAAGATCTTTCCCGTCATCCATCCACAAGGGTCCACTGTTGAGTCTGGTGTTGGCACAGGTTGTGGCCCACAATCTGTCTAGTATAGCTTAAACATTGTCTTCTTGTTAACACAAAGCACTGAATCCAAAAGACTTCTTAGGGAAGCTGATCAAAGGGTTCATTTCGATGTTGTGGAGACCCGTTTCTCTGTTGTCCCATTGTCAGCCTCTCACAGATGCACATCAATGGCTCTGAGGCTGGGCGTCAGGATCTTCTTGTTTATTATCTTTTCTCACCTGTTACATTTTCACCTCCCCCACTTTCAGTTGCCTATTCACATTCTTTTCATTCTTGCTCTTCTTTTCCAGACAGAATCTTGTTTTACGAAATTAAGCTGTGATCGAAACACTCTCAGGATGTTATGAGACATTGTGTTGCAAATATTAGTCCATGTATATCAGCTTTAAGGTCGTCTATAGTGTAGTCCTAAAAATTCACAAAATTGACTTGTTGAATTGAATACATCCAAAAATAAACGAGATTTGTCATATTTGTAAATGCTATTTAAAAAAGTATTAAAATATTATTAAGTTTGAGTTTTAAATGTTTGTAGTGTATATTTGAAAACAGCAGTAAATGTAGCAGAGCAGCTGTTTTCTCATGTATTTCAGAGGTGAGTAACCTCAGGGAGCGTTTCTGCGGCAGTGTGGGAAAGACTTTGGGGTAAATAGCTCAGACTCTGTTAAGGACTTCTCATAAACACTAAAACAAAAGGAAAGCTTCTGGCTATCAGTGCTGGAGTGTCTTGTAAATGTTAAGTCTGAGATAAAGAAAAAGAAAATCAAGATTATTTTGTGTTCAAATGATTCTTAAAGGGGTCATGAACTGCGTTTTTTTTTTATTGTTTTATGATGTTTCCTGGGGTGCACTTATAATGTTATAATGCTTTTTACATCAAAAATTGTCATAATTTATAAATAAAAGGCATTTTTCCTACCCTGATTTTAGCCTTCTGCTCTGAACGCTCCGTTTTAATGGGCGTGTCCGCTGGGAGCAGGGGCGTAAATCGCGGGGGGGACGGGGGGGACAGGACCCCCCCAATCTGAGGGCTGTCCCCCCCTGAAAACCATGCTGAGTATTGTAAATAATATAATGAAATATACTTAAAATAAATGTGTAAGTAGTAAAACAATACAAACGCAAACAGGACAAAAAAAATGCGTTTTAAGTTTAGAAACATTTTGAGTCCCCCCTCCCCCCTTGCCCCACAGTGGTTTGATCCACCGCGCACCTCAACTAACGTTACCCATAGACCGTAGATAAAGTACCACACAAGTTTGGGGAGATAACAAAGCTCTTCAGACAGCAGTTGTGAAACTCCAGTAAGCTGTTTTATTCACTTTAAACATCAGATGAAGTGATTATTTTCTCTTTAATACAGATTAGGCAAAACACTGTTAACATCACTTGCCCACTGCGGAACTGCCCCGGGCCACCATCGTTTTAATTTTTATAGTAATAAAATCATTTGACACAACTATTACAAACTGAACGTTTCTGCTCAATACAGCACGAGCCGAACGGGCAAACAGCTGACAGACAAGATGATTGCGGAAGATTTGGTTTCAAAGCGAAATGTAAAAGCGCCTATTTAAGGGAGTGTGTCATTGTACTGTTTTGTAGTTGTGTTTTTCATTACGAATAATTGGCTAATGAACCCAAAATACAAGCAACCCGCCCCCGAATTGGCGCTCATTCTAAACCTAAAGGTTTTGCTCAATATGAAGTGGCAGATCAGAGGGCTTGCTGCAGTTGAATATCTAAAGATCTGAATATCATAGTATCAAATACTTTGTGGAGGACGCAAGATAATTTAATATTTATAATATGACTGCGTGGTGAACCTTAATCGTATTTAAACAACTATCACTTTGTGTTGTTGGTCAGATAAAATGAAAGAGAAAAGAAAAATGGACATTACATCATTTTTCAGTGCACCAAAACGCCAAGTAGCCTAAGTACGAAATGTTTTTTGTTTTTTGTGGTACACATATCCTTATAAGAAACGATTTTGGCTGTATTATTTGTGTCCCCTTCAAAATTTGCTCTTGAGAAATTTCATGTTTATTGTCCCCCCCAACTGTTAGATGAAATTTACGCCCCTGGCTGGGAGACTTCAGTGTAAACACCCACTGCTGTGATTGGCTATAGTATTACTCTCTCTTTTAGTGTGTTTTACAATTAAAGCTCTCATGGTTAACTAATCGTGAAAAGTGTTACATTACATTTAGATCTATGGCATTATATTAAGATCGTGGCATGATCTTAAGTGATGATCATTGTAGCCGATCACACACATGCTGAGCGCATGAATGCAGTGATCTCATCATTGCAACTCAGTTTCTGTACACTAACGAATGCTTTCATCTTAACTAACAGTGCAAACGTGATATAGTTAAGACAACTTTTAAGTTCAGGTTGGAGTGAGATTTTGATTGGCACAAATATCGATTTCGATCTTGATTCAGTATCAATTCATATGTATATAGCCTACTGTACATATAAGGAAAAACAAGTTTGCCTTAGCACTATTTTAAACGTTTCTTGGGTTAAATTATATGTGCTCGCATTCATTAATATTCACTTGTGTATGCTTCTATAAGTATCATAAAAAATATTAGGATGTAAGTTATTAACGTTTTAAAATGTCACATTTAAAGAAATCTAGTGTTTGATCATATCTAAATATTTATTAAAATGCAAAACCTAAAAAGAAATATCTCCAATACTTTTTTGAGCAACTAGATTAGATACATGTATATTTATTAAAGAGCCATACAGGCACCTGGAGGATAATGGCATTACAAATAACAAAATAACTCTAATTTGCCTCTTTGAATTGGAATTCTCTATTTTAACCTTAATTACTACACTAATTGTAATATAATAATACAAATATTAGAAGAAACATATTTTAAGTGGTCATTAATTGACAATAATTATTGCACAAATAGTATTTAGTACCAAAAGATCATCTCAAAATATTCAATAAATATTATTGAACTAAAATATAGAACATTTATTTAATTGAAAAATAGTTAAGGTGTATGGTCACATTCGACCATCAATGAGTATGAGTGTGACCAATTAGTAAGGAAAACCGGAGGGCTAAAGAAAAACATTAACATTAATTTTAATGATGTTGTATCTCCATAATAAAAAAATCCTGTAAATATGGTTGACGTAATAATCAATGCACACTATGCTGTTCTGTTTGCCAAAACTTGCTGGAAATACCTGTATAGTGAAGCTGTTGTGTATCTGCTTAAGCCATTCAAATGCATTGACACAGCGCTAGAAGTATTGAGAGCTCCATGAACCATGTGACCGTGTGCGGCGCCGCGAGATGAAAGCATGTTTCAACTCTGTTTTTCAACGCCTCTGGCTTTAACTGTATGCTTCATTAAGTGCGCCAAAACAATATTTATTGTTTGAATTTTGCATTAAAACTTAAAAAATTTTTTTTTAAAGCTTAGACTTTGTTTAATATCAAAAGCAGGTTTGGCAATTTGGCGTGAGATTAAGTTGGGCAGAGTGAGACAGTGAGACAGAGCCTGAGAGCGTGTGTATCACGCCAAATGCGTGAGAGTTGGCAACCCTGGTTAAGAGATTTGTTGAATAAAACGGGAGTCACTGATAAACTGATAAACGCGCGCTGCTCAAACGATTGCAAAGGGAGCTTTCTTTGATCATTTTCTTTATAGAATCTAATCACTGTTAAATAACAGATTATTTTCATCCTACTAAGAGAAACAACTCAAGTTGATGTTTAGTCACTGGTCTGATTTACTGACACACAGACAAAGAACATCTGACTACATGAATCATCATATTTCAGATCAGGCATTAGTATGAACACAGTTACTTACATGTTGCAGTACTGTTGAACCCAATCACTGCACAATATTTTGTAATCCTCGATGGCACGTTTATTGCTTTGTAGCTTGATGGTTTAACACTAGGCCTATGTTACATGCGAGAATTGGTGGGAGGGGCTAAACAGGCAGAGATGAAGTAGGCGTTGATCTTCTTCTGCAGAGGCGGTGCTTCACCACACGATGACGTCACAGCCGGGCACATTCTGAGATCGATCTTTTGCTGGGCCTGGTGTCTATAAAAGCTTTTCTTTGACTAGCAAGGAAGTTTTTAGCTCTGAAACTTATTCTTATATTACCATGACCTTTTATATATCAAAAGCTTAAGGGAAAGTTGATTTCTCAATTCATGACCGCTTTAATCTTGCAAGGTGTTCGCTTGCCATTTCTTGACTCTGGAAAAGCTCAATAGTCTGCTGTTATTAGTTAATCCTGATAAATTGTCCATAATTAATCAGTAATCCATAATTCCTTTGTTAGTCTTTAAGAAATGGATGATATTATCTGAATATATATCACACAATGTGCTGCTGCTCTACACTCAACAACAATTTACTGTTAAAATGATTAACTAATCTCTTTTTTTTTGGTCAGATTATATATGGCCGTATTTATATATTCACCGTATGATGAAATGCATCACAATTAGCAATATTTCATAGAGCATGAGGCATTTCTCAATTACAAGTCTAAAATTCTTACTTTTATCTGTTTTTGTCCAATTCTTCTCTTCAGAGCCTTGTTTACCTGTTGATGACATCATTTCATTTCTTCTTTCTCCAGGGAATGCAGTGGAATAATAAATGTTATAGAAAGAAGGGCAAGCAACACATGGAACGGACCATCACGTCCAACATCATGACATTGGATCATAATGGATTTTAAACTATTTTTTTGTAAGTTTTATTTATTTAATACCAAATCTTTTTGGAAGATCTGAGGTGAAATTAAAGAAATATAAATACTTGATAGTAATAGTTTTTATTGCTCATTTTGAATTAGCGATTCAACAGTCTGCAAAAAGACGCAACATTCGATTATTCTTCTAAAGACATCTCAGTCTTCTGGTTGGCTGTTGCCTTGAGCTGCAGATATGGACATTGAGGCGAGGCATCGTCCTTTCTCCCCAGCGACCTCATCATGCTGAACGATGACTTTGACGTGTTGTACATGATTCTGGAGCTGGTGATTGCCCTGCTCTCGATCCTGGGCAACGTGTTGGTCTGCTGGGCAGTGGGCCTCAACAGCAACCTCCAGAGCATCACCAACTTCTTTGTTGTTTCACTGGCCGTGGCGGACATCGCAGTGGGTGTGCTGGCCATCCCCTTCTCCATCTTGATCAGCACTGGTTTCTGTTCCAATTTCTACGGTTGTCTGTTCATCGCCTGCTTCGTCCTAGTGCTGACCCAGAGCTCCATATTTAGTCTTCTGGCCATCGCCATTGACCGCTACATAGCCATCAAGATCCCGCTAAGGTGAGTCTTTCAAGAACGTTCATGTTTGTACATTTATCATACTTCAAGGGGGTTGTTGTTTTTTTTATTCCCATTGTCAGCTAGATCTGTTAAAGGGATAGTTCACCCAAAAATGAAAATTTGCCCATGATTTACTCACCCTCAAGTCATCTTAGGTGTATATGACATTCTTCTTTCAGACGAATAAAATCTGAGTTATATCGGCTCTGGGGTGTTAATAAAGGCCTTCTGAAGCGAACCGATGCGTTTGTGTAAGAAAAATATCCACGCGCCGCGTGGAGCACGTTATTTGACCGACAGATGCATTTTTTATGGACTTCAAAAATAGAGCAACTATTACTGCCATTATAATACTTGGATTAGCCAGGACTTTTTAAATATAACTCAGATTTTATTCATCTGAAAGAAGAATGTCATATACACCTAGGATGACTTGAGGGTGAGTAAATCATGGGCTAATTTTCATTTTGGGTGAACTATCCCTTTAATTACATTTTGCAAACCATATGTTTCATGCCACCAATGTTAAATCATTTTGTCCTTCAAGAGAAACAGTTTTCTACCAGTTATCTACCAACCAGCAAATGGTTTAAATGTCCCTCACCCAAAAATGAAAATCATGTCGTTCCCAACCCATAAGACCTTCGTTCATCTTCAGAACACAAATTAAGATATTTTTGATGAAATCCGAGAGCTCTCTGAACCCTCCATAGACAGCAATGTAATGAACACTTTCAAGGTCCAGAAAGATAGGAAAGACATTGTTAAAATCGTCCATGTGACGCCAGTGGTTCAACCTTAATTTTACGAAGTGACGCAAATACTTTTTTTGCGCAAAAAAAATAAAAAATAACGACTTTATTCAACAATTTCTTCACGTCTGTGTCAGTCTCCTACACAGTTTACGTTGGTCAGCTCCTGCATCAGAATCACACGCATGCGTCATGGTGCTCACGTGAACAGCATCGGCTAATGGGAAGCCGCCGTGCTGGCGTAGCTCTGACGTAACTCGGAAGCGCTGTACTGTATTTACTACGTCAACAACGTATGACACAGACGTGAAGAAATTGTTGAATAAAGAAGTTATTTTTGTTTGTTTTTTGCACACAAAAAGTATTCTCGTCACTTCATAAAAATAAGGTTGAAACACTGTAATCACATGGACGAAATTTTCTGGGCCTTGAAAGTGTTAATTAGGTTGCTGTCTATGGAGGGGTCAGAGATTTCTCTCCGATTCCATTAAAAATATATTTATTTGTGTTCCGAAGATGAACAAAGGTCTTACATGAGGGTGAGTAATTAATGACAGAATTTTAATTTTTGGGAGAACTTACCCTTTAACCCATATCTCACACGTATCTACCCATTCACTACCCTCCCCGTCATTCACTTTTTAAAGGACATCAACCTTTATTCATTATCAACATTATAGCAAGAAAAAAAGACTATGTTTTCTAATGATTTTTTAGAAAAAACCTTGCATCCCGAGGTATGTATAATGTTAGTTTATATTTTTCTCCTCAACAATAATTGAATCTCTGATGACTCAATAAGTGCAATTCACCTTTATTCCTTAAAGGGGCACTTCAGCGCTGGGAAGATGAATGTGTATTTAAACTGTGTCATTTATGTAGTAGAAATGTGAATTTTTTTTTTTTTTTGGTGCCTTCTAGACTGAGAAAAGACAGAACATTTATTTTTGTCTCATGTGGATGAAAGACAACTCCCAGAATGCACTTGCTTCGCTGCCCTACGAGGCCACTCCCTACACCGCCCCCAACGTCGTTTTGATCTTCATAATAATACAATAATTCAGTTGCAGAATAAACACTACAATTAAAAACTGAACGTTTATTTTCAATAAAGTGTGAGTGAGCCGAACGAAAGTCACGGCACAAACGCCGCAGAAGTTATTATAAAGATATTTATATATAATAAAGATATTTATTCAGCACGAGAGTGAAGTAAGATCTGAGGAGAGCGATATCCAATGACAATATTTGCGTCATCGGAGGATTTTTTCCAGAAATAAAGTGCATAATTCTCTCGTCTCAGGGGGATATTAGGGGGGAAAGTACCATAATTCAAATATACTACGGGGTTTCTACTGATACAAACCTTAATGCTAAATCACTGAAGTGACCCTTTAATGTCTGATACACAATGATGACGCGATGTTCACTCATAATGTGCACATGCATAAAAAAAAAGTGTCATCAGCAAAACTCGAAATGGCTCAGCAATTTACTGCAGAGCAAGTACTGTATGCAATCAAATATTAGTGTCTCTTGATGGTGGATCTGGTGAAAATATTGGTTTTGAAGATGTTGAAAATGATAGCTAAAACTGAACCCTTCCAAGTTCCAAAAGGTAACAAAATATGCTTTATTTTATTCTTTTGTAATTGTTAAAAAATATCAGTTTTATTCTATTGCGACAGCTAGAGATCCATCCTTGTTAGATATAGATCCGGGTCGCTAAAGACCCAAATATGTAATAGTGATTTGCGAAGCATTCATACATTTTAGGGTTAACTAGCTTAACCAGCAATCTACTTTCTAGTTGACCAACATTTTTTGGAACATCAAAGCAACTAGACCAGCATAACCCTAATAACCTGCTGGCTTGCGTTGTCTTTGCTGGTTTAAGATGGTCTAGCTGAAAAGTGACCAAAACCTCTCTAAAAACAGCTTGACCAGGCAGGGAGACCACCTAATACCAGCAGACCAACTTGGACTGGCCTGCTAAGATGCTTTTTCAGCAGGGAAACCAGCCTGGACCAGTATGGAGATTCATGCTGGTTTAAGATAGCCTGGTTCTACCAGACTCTCGTACATTTCATTTGTACAGAGAGTCAGGCCACTCTCCATTGACAAGCCTTAACTTCCTTGAAGGCGGGTACTCTGTTGAAGTTTAAAGCTATTGGATCTGCCCAGAGCCACTCTGGATCTGCCATAACCAATTGCTAATGTTTGGTCGTGACGTATGTCATCTCAAACTAGCGCACGACATCTATGTCATCGTTCTCAGCCACTCCCCGTTCGCTGATTGGACCGGTTAAAACCAGAGGATGTACCGCAATCCCAGACGGAGTACTGAAGGAAAATGAAAATTGAACGGAAGTACGTAGGAGGGCGGAGCCAGGCTAGGTTTAAGATGGTCTTCAGTAAATGAACGCACTGTTCCCGTTTGTCGGGGAAAGCCATGCCTTGGGGGCCAAATAACTAATATAAAAAAACTTGGGGTTCCATGATAGGACACATTGTGTCTTTCCAGCAAACATAAGATTCTTGGCTATTTTTGGGTGAATATGATTTAAGAACATGGCATGGTCTAAATTCTTGATTTTCGACTCATAACCTCCCGTAAATCTGATTTAAACTGGAATGTTTTTGCTAATAGTTTGTGCAGATTTACTCAGCAAGTATCCACTTCTATTTTTTTTGCCAGTCAGTCTTTTATCAGATGCCAGTTTTTTCCCCTTAAATTCTTTATACCACATAATGAGCCGATTAGCACTATTCTGAAATGAACATGCTAAATGAGATTAAGGAAATGTTAGGATAATAGTGTCTTATTCTTTTATGGAATGGTTTTAATGAGATGTGTGATAGACCACGTGCGTGTCCACGTCCTGTCAGCAGGTTTTGGGTGGGGGACGGGGATGTTTTCTCTATGTGGCTCACTGAACTTTCACATCTGGAGAATGAGACAAATAGAGCCCAAGGAACTCAGCTGTTCTCCCACACTGCCACAAAAGACTCTGAAAATAGATTTCTGTTCCAAACACTGACATTTCTGAGTACATTCTTTCCTCTTAATTGATCCAATGGGAGAGTTTGCTGGATATTCTGTGAATGGATGCTAGGATCATTAGCACTGTGGTTGCTTCAAGGTTGTTCTAATTCTCTGTTCACGTTGTGTCGGAATTACCATAATTACGAGATTCTACTTTGAACTATATTAATATTAGTTTCTAAGATAAAAATATATCTTTATGTGATATTGCTGTTGATGACAGACAAAAAATCTTCAGCTCTACATTCACAGATGTATCCCATTGCAAAATATATAAAAGAAAGAAAGTAGCATTTAAAATGCAATTACCATTTAGATAAAGTTTAAAATAAGTAATAGAGTTACATTGTGAGATATGAAGTGACAATTGAGATGCAAGTCGCAGTTTTGCATTATAAAGTCGCAATTATGAGAGCTAGGCATTATGAGAAATGAATATCGAAATTGTGAGTTCACAGTTGAGATATAAAGTCATGATTGTGAGGCACGTCTCAATTACGAGGAGAGAAAAAAATCAATGGTGAGATATAATCATAATAATGAGAATAAATCACAAATTATGAATAAAATTAAATTGGAATTATGAAATATAAAGTTCCGGAAAGCTGCGAAAGGCTTTTTCTCTTGGGAAACTCAATTACATAATTCCAGCATGATGTAAACAGTTTTTAAGAGGTGTCTAGGTTTACAGCCATGCTGTCATTGCTTACTTTTGTTAGTACTTTGGACCTTTTAGATGTGCAGTCTAGACAATCTGGAACAAACATTTATGGCTTGGGAATTTGAAAAACATGATTTTCTCTCTCTTTCAGATACAACAGCCTAGTAACCGGCCAGCGTGCCAAAGGCATCATAGCGATCTGCTGGGTTCTCTCGGTTATCATCGGTCTAACGCCCATGCTAGGCTGGCACAAAGTCCGCTCAGAGAAGGCCGTCAACAACTCCTGCCTGCCCGGCTTGATGGAGTGTTTGTTCGAGGAGGTGGTGGTCATGGACTACATGGTTTACTTCAACTTCTTCGCCTGCGTGCTGCTGCCTTTGCTTCTCATGCTGGCCATTTACCTGCGGATCTTCATGGCTGCGCGCCACCAACTCAAATGCATCGAGTCCAAGGCCATGCCGTGCGAGCTCAAGTCCCGCTCCACCCTGCAGAAAGAGGTCCATGCCGCCAAGTCTCTGGCCATCATCGTTGGCCTGTTTGCTGTGTGCTGGCTGCCGCTGCACATCATCAACTGTTTCACTCTGTTTTGTCCGATGTGTGACCGGCCACCTGTTCTTATCATGTACCTGGCTATAATCCTTTCGCATGCAAATTCGGTCGTGAACCCTTTCATCTACGCCTACCGCATACGCGAGTTCAGATACACCTTCCGGAAGATAGTGCGCTATCACATCTTGGGCAGACGGGAGCCTCTTTCTTGCAATGGGAGCACCCGAACCTCAGCCCGAACGAGCATGGCAGGCTCGCTTCGGATTAAAGTCAACGGCCTGGTGCGAGACCTCTACACCGAGCAGAGCAGCACCACCAGCAGCTGTGATAGTGCCGAACCCAGCTCCACGAACAGACCTTCTACCACGGAAAACTCCGTATTAGACAACCGGCCTATGGAACTTACTAATTTCCACAGACATTCAGCACTGAGGCATCCCGAGTCGCCACTCACTGGGAATAATGAGGCCGTTTCGTGCAGGAAGCATCCTGTATTAGACATTACGGATGGGAAGGATCTGTCTTCACCACTTCACATTAAATCAGCCTTGTGCCTACAAACAGCCAACTGCGTTGAACTCACAGAGGTTTCCTGATAAATAATGTTGTCTGAATGATGGATTCAAATTATTTATTTGCTGCTCTGAAACAACGATGGCCTAAAATATGAAAGACAAAATATATTTTTGCTTCTTTAAGGACATTGACGTGGACCCAGTTGCAGCTCAGAACTGAGTGTGTGCAGATTGACATTGTAATGATTTTAATGAAAAATTAAAGAGCAAGGCATGGCTGACTGAAATGGGCATCAATTATTAATATCAGTTCTTTATATCAGATATCATTTTCAAAAAAGGTGCACTATGTAACTTTTTCGTCCACTAGAGGTCGCCTGTTCAAAGGTGTAGTTTGATGACGCCAAGTTCAAGCGCAGAATCTTTGGACATGTGGTCTTCACCTTACAGCCGGTGGAAAAGAATCAGGATAGGACGCAGAATTGGGTGTTTAGATTCTCTGCCCGAGCCCGAACTTGACCCGACCTGACCCGCAGGCTGGGCCGATATTTCCCGGCACTATCCTCGGGCCGGGCCCTTGATCAAGCATTTGTTTGTTTTTTTATCTTTACTTTATTAGCCTAACTGGGTGGGCAGAAAGCTATGCCATAATCAGAAATAATATATATATTTTTGGCAAAGTAAGAACTAATACTACAACTAAGAAACTGAAGAAAATGTGTACAAAGTTGCACAAGTCAGTCTAAAAATGTGTGTTAAACTCACAGCACATGCAGCGATGGAGCGTGCAGGACCACTCTGAGACGCCAGTCATGAGCTGCTCGCTTGAACAGTGCGCATTGCTTAACTAGCCTATTTCTTTTCATTTCGAATTGTTTCGTTTAAAAGACATTTCAAGCTTTCTAAACACATATTTCTCATGTCTGTGAGGCAAGTAGCATGCTGAGATTCATGTTCATGGATGCAATTATTAACGTTACTGTAGCATGAAGCAGAGCAGGACCGAGTGTTGTGGAGCTGAGCAAGGCTGCGGGAGCGATTGTTAATAAGATTAACAAGAACAAGCAGCGGGACTTTTATTATGACACAGTTGCCGGCACCACTTCCGCTTTTCCTGTCATGAGTATGAGGTAACGCAGCTCTGATTATCATAGTCAGTGTGTTGAAAATGAAGTTATGACATTACTCTGTGTTCGCTCTGCGGCTGCTATGACACTTGAGCGTTTCTGCAAAATAAAACGGAAAACCGAGGGATTGACACAATACCGGTTCCTTAGTTAAAATAGGAACAATTTCTCACAATTTACAAATAGTTGTAAATATTTGGGATATTGTAAGTAGTAAGTACTCAACTGAACAAAATATATACCACTGGCCTAGTGGTTTTTGGATATTTTACTGAAAATTTTTTACATAGTGCACCTTTTAGAAAGTTAAAATTTCTGAATGTAAAAGTTGGCTAATTTTCAGTTCATGAGTTGGAATTTGAATCAGTCACAGGATGTTGAATTGGAATTTCTTTAGTACAGCATGAATAAATAATTCAAAAAATTTTATTTTGCCATAAAATGTCCACCATATTGTTTGCATATAGTGTTACAAAATAAACATTTCAATCTGTTGATAGTATATTGATGCTTGGCATTTTGAAAAGTTTGGGTAAATGTTCTTCTATCATATATATTATTTATTTGCTGCTCCGAAAGAACCATGAACAATCTAAAATATGAAAGACTTAAGTATTTTTGCTTGTTTAAAGACGTTGATGTGGACCCAGCTCAGAACTAATAGTGTACAGTTTGACATTGTAATGATTTTAATATATATAGCTGCCCTAGACTAGCCTGGTCCTACCAGACTCTCGTACATTTCATTTGTACAGAGAGTCAGGCCAATCTCCATTGACAAGCGTTTACTTCCTTGAAGGCGGGTACTCTGTCGAAGTTTAAAACTATTGGATCTGCCCAGAGCCACATAAATCGCTAATGTTTGGTCGTGACGTATATATCATTTCAAACTAGCGCACAACATCAACGTCATCGTCCTCAGCCCCTCCCTCTGTTCGCTGACTGGACCGGTTAAAATTTGACCAGCGAAAACCAGAGAATATACTGCAATCCCAGACAGAGTTCTGAAGGAAAATGAAAATTGAGCGGAAGTACGTAGGAGGGCGGAGCCAGGCTAGCCCTAGACCATGGTGGAAGAACATTTAACCCAAACTTTTCAATCATCAAAATTATTGTATTCAATTTAGATGGATATACTTTTATGGAGGATATGTTTCAAAAACTGCAGTTCGATTCTAATCACTCCATAAATCCACATTTGAATTACAATTCGCCATCCTGTTTGCTTCCTTAAATCAAATTTAAATGGTTTAAATTGCATTCTCAATTAGTTCTCAATGGTTCACACCCCGAGACAGGGAGCACATGCCGATCGTCTTCTTGTGACGGCCCACAGCTGAATCCAGCAGACATGAACACAACTTCTGCATCTGCACTGCAACACAAACACGAACCCAACATTCTACATGCACAAATGCCCACAGACCACTGATTTTGCAGATTTGTAACTCGGATAGCATGTTAGTGAAAGTTAGTCAGCATGACAGTATTCCATAAGGCTAGAACATGTATTTATGCAGCATTGCAGCTCATGCTGTGTTGTTTGGCTAAGCGTTTTGCAGGCTTTGTGGAAGGTTTTAAGTATTGCTCTTTGACTGTGGTTTTCTATGAGGCACTTTCTACATAGGATACATTTTTGGAGTCCCGTTATTTTTGTTTTTAAATCACTAGAGGCACAAATTGTTGTGAGAATTATTAGATGTATTAGATATCTAACATGCTTCTTTCAACTGTTTAATGTTCATACTGGTATCTGTTTTGATGCTGTCGAGCCAGCAAATTCTTTGCCGTCCCCTTCTTCTGATTCCACTGACCATTCCCGACATTACTGACTTCTCTAGCGAGTTTGCTCGCATAACATGGCCAAAATATTTCAGCTTCTAGTGACATCTCTGACTTTATGCAATCCAGTCCTATTCGTTTTACTGGGTATTCGTAACAGTTTCCACCAGCACCACATTTCGAATGCATCGATTTTTCCTTCTGTCTGCCTTTTTAATGTCCAACTCTTGCACCCATACACATTGTGGGAAAGATGATGGTTCAGACTAATCTGGTTTTGGTAGTTTGAGTGATATCTTTGCTCTTTCAGATCTTATTCATGCCAACTATTGCAGTATGGCCCAGTGCGACCCAGCGCTTGATTTCAGGGGTGGATTTTCCATCTTGGTCAATTTTTGATCTAAGGAAGATGAAATCCTGAACTGATTCAATTTCTTCATCACTGATCTTCTCCACTAGCTGCTGTCGCCATGAACTTCGAATTTTTATGTTAAGGTACAGCCGCATTTTTTCACTTTCTTACTTCAATTTTCAAAATGAAATGTATCCGGTCCTTTTCCCTTTCAGCAAGATTGAATTGTCCACATATCTCAAATTGTTGATGGTTCCCCTGATCCTCGCTCCAATATTGGACGAGTCCAGGTCTAAATTTCTCACGATCTCCTCAGCGTAGAGGTTGAAAAGAAATGGGGACAAAATACAGCCCTGTCTCATGCCCTTGCTGATCCTCAACCAATCTGTATCACCATTGAGTGCTCGCACCGTTGCGAATAAGCTCAAAGGGCACACAGAACCACCCAGAGCTTATGTTCAACGATTTCAGTCGGAATCTTTGCTGTAGTCGTTGTAGCACATACATAAAAATAGATAAACACATTAATTGCCTGTTCTACTTTAAATATTTTGGCCTTCTCAATTGCAACTTTTCATAATAACGTTGCCTGACATGTCCTGAAGTTGGTAAAAGGGTTACCAAAAATTCAGACCTTATAAAAAATGAACAGAAAATTGCATTAAGCTGACAATCAATAATATTTTATTTAAAAAATAAAAAGAAACTCTTCACTGACCATAAAAAAGAAACTAAAATGACTTGTGCAGCCTTATTTTGTTCCTGTTTGTTCCATGAAAGTTTTTTTTTATTTTTTATCTGACTTGAACATCATTCTGTTGCAACAAAAAGATATTGTAATGTCCTGGCAATGTTCATGAAACATGTGATTTCACACCAACCCATTGCTTATGATTTTGTGCTTATTCTTGCTGCCTCGTCATAGTGTTCATCTAGAAGAGATCAGGTCATGCAGTATTGGGTCACTGGCAATGTGGACACATTTTCCTCTACCATATGAATAAATGACAATTACTCAGTTTCAAATGGAGGGCTGTTGTCAAATAACCCGTTGGAGATTATACAGTTTCCTGATTATGTGATTATGTAGAGATGAAGATGCTGCTATAATATCCGATTACAGCCTAATCATAATTTGTCACACCAAAAAAATTTGTGTCATGAGGGAATAGCAGCAACCACACCATGTCTGAGCAGGAATAAAACTCAGTATATAACTTTTATTTTATTTTATTAACTATTATTTTATTTTATATTTGTCAGTTCTCTATTTTTTCCGACGGTTACATCGATACGGCAGTTGGGGGAAACAAGTGAGTCAATGAATTGTTCACTCAACCGATTCATTCACAAACACTGATTCATTGCTGTGTGTTGCGCAGAGATGTGCGACATTGTGGCTTTTTTTTAACCATTTTGTTGGCGAGCAAAAACAGACGAAAAAACTCAATATTAACTACATGTATATTTAACGGTTGTATATTCAGCACTCTTGCTCGTCTGATATTGCTTAAATATGTAAACGGTACATTACATTACATTTAAATAGATAACGTAATCAGTAAACGATTTGGCCAAGTGTGATTTAGCTTAAAGAGCTATACATTTGCTTCCCTTTCAAAGACGGAGTCTCCAGACATGAAGTGCTCATCCCGGGAGATTCCTTCTCTTGGGCTGTTGAGCTCGATCACACGCTGAAGCATTTTATGAATCCTAACATTGTATTTTTCCCAGCCTATTTCCCAAGTCCCAATAGATTCCAGGTTAAAAGGCTGCACTAGTTTATCTCAAGAGATTTCTAATCTAGAGTATTTTAGAGTGGCGTTTTTCTGAAATGAGCTCAACATATGATAATAGGCGACATGTAGATATCACATATATACAAATCTAGTAACATAGTGTCAAACCAAACACAGACAAAAAAAATACTGTTATAGATTTTTTTTTAATCAATGGTGTCTTTACTTCAAGCACATATGATTCAAACTGAACCGTTTGCAGGCCGTCTTACTCATTCAATTTGAACTGAATCAGGCAATCGTTCAAAAACTGCTGTCACTCCTGACAGATTTTACACAAAAACATTTACAGTAATCCATCTCTAGTTATTGCAAACAAAGGCTCATTGTGAGCTGACACAAATGGATGTTAAATGAACCCGTGTTCCTCGTCTGAAAATGCAGTATTCACACCCATCCTCCTATTGAACTCGAATTATGACTCCTGGGCTCCACTCCATGTCTGCCAGCAGAGCTTTTGGATCTTCTTATCAACAATAGCAATTTGTTCCTCAGACATACAGTATTCGTGCTGCAGTAACTATTTATATATGTCCTATATGCCTCAATTGGCATGCTGTGGGAAAGATGTGAGTGAATAGGATATGAGTAGATGTATATATAAAAACATGATAACCTTTGGCATACATTTAGCTTTTACTGAGCTAAGCAAACAGGCTAATCTTTGACTTAAAGCTTCATATCACATCTAAAGTTGTGGAAAATACCTGGTGATGAAGCTAATCATGTTTACACACCGATAACAATTTTTTTCTGAAAAGCGGTGTTAGGTATAACTGGAATCTGAGCTTATGACTGCTTAAGCTTGTGTTGTCATGGGGAAGTTGCTGTTTGTTTCTCAATGGCTGTTATTCTGGCCAGAGTTGTGTATCGGCCATCATGTTGTAAAATAGTGGTTCTCAACCTAGGGGCCCGGGGCCCACAAGGGGGCCTCAGCAAACTTCCAAGGGGCAAAAAAAGATTTTAATTGTAAATTTAAGTCATGTAAACTAATACAATTTTAAAATGCCATTGGGAATTTTTATAATGAATATACTATCGTTCAAAAGTTTAAGGTCAGTAAGATTTTTAAAAGAAGTCACATGGCTGCATTTATTTGAACAATAACACAGCAAAAACAGTAATATTGTGTAATATTACAATTTAATATATCTGTTTTCTTTTGTAATATACACTATATTGCTGAAAGTATTGGGACACCCCTCAAAATCATTGAATTCAGGTGTTCCAATCACTTCCATGGCCGCAGGTGTATAAAATCAAGCACCTAAGCATGCAGACTGCTTCAACAAACATTTTTGACAGAATGGGTTGCTCTCAAGGGTCGCAGAAGCAATTGGGAACAACAGAAACTCAGCCACAAAGTTGAGGGCCATGTAAAACCACAGAGTGGGGTCAGCGCATGCTGAGGCGCACAGTGAGCAGAAGTCGCCAACTTTCTGCAGAGTCAATAGCTACAGACCTCCAAACTTAATGTGGCCTTCAGATTAGCTCAAGAACAGTGCGTAGAGAGCTTCATGGAATGGGTTTCCATGGCCGAGCAGCTGCATCCAAACCTTTCATTCCCAAGTGCAATGCAAAGCATCAGATGCAGTGGTGTAAAGCACGCCGGCACTGGACTCTAGAGCAGTGGAGACGTGTTCTCTGGAGTGACGAATCACGCTTCTCTGTCTGGCATGAGTCTGGGTTTGGCGGTTGCTCTGAGAACGGTCATTTATTCCTGTGATGCAAAGCTGAATTTTCGCCATCATTACTCCAGATCCTTTAGAAATCATTCTACTGATTTGCTGCTCAAGAAACTTTCTTGAAAATGTCCTATTATTAACAGTGTTGAAGTTTAATATTTTTATGGAAACCCATGATAGTCATTTTTCAGGATTCATTGATGAATAGAATGTTCAAAAGAACAGCATTTAATTGAAACAGAAATCTTCTGTATCATCATGAATGTCTTTTTTGTAAAGGCATATACACCCTTAAGGGTGGTACCCTTAAGGGTACATTTTTGTACCTCTAAGTAGAGGAAAATAATGGTATAATTGTACCCTATGGAACAATTGTGTACCTTTTAAATGTACAGTTATAAACTTACCATGAGAAATTAGAGCTTCGACTCACAATTACTAATTTCTTCTCATTTAATAATGTATTGCGTCAGTTCTTTTGTTTAGACTTCAAGTAACTTTATCATGAAGAGAGGACTAATCCTGTCTTTGTATGTGAATCATGACCACTCATAAAAACAGAACTGGACTTTTTTTTAGCAGAAATAATTGAGAGCATGAGTAAAACAATCAGATTGTTTTTATGGATCATCTCACATCCGGCAGTATAGAAGTTGCACTCAATGTTAATGCAGCTAGAGTACAGGGTCAAAATTGCAACAGACATTTAAATTAATGAAGTTGGCTAACCTATTGGTCCTTCAAGACTCATTTCTTATGGCATAACATTTCCCAAGTTAATACTGAAATAGCTATAACTGTGCTGTTAGTGTTATGTTTAAAGTCATGGGAAAAGGACTATAGATCTGCTCCACACTCAGCTAGACATGTCCTGGAGAAGTACTTCAAAGTATCAAAGAACCTGTCTGTCTGTGTACTAACTCCATGGAGACAAATCAGACTGGTCTGCTTCATAAAAAGAACCCTTTCTCTCTTCTCCTTTCAAGAGAGAGAGAGAGAGAGAGAGAGAGAGAGAGAGAGAGAGAGAGAGAGACAGAAAAATAGAGAGTGAAAAATGTAGCCCGGGTAATATGGTGCTGTTTATGTAATGCAGATTCTAGGCCAGGAGGGGAGTTCATCTATAGTTCAGTGGTGGCACAGCGGGATAAAATTCTGGTTACATTGAGTCTAGTCTGCCAATTATATTCAGAACTTTTCAGCATTCGTCATAAACCAGGGCATTGTCTCTTGGAATGGCTGTAGTCAACAACATTCAACGGTCTTTTATTGTACAGACACGTTCATTACAGCAGGCTGCTGAGAGAATAGTGAGCAGTTAAGCAACTGAAAACTTCACTTCCGAGATGTTCATTACCGTGATATTTGGTGGTAAGTGCAGGATTTATAAATGTGCAGCATTTATATTACATTAAGATATTGTTAGGGGTCTGTTTTTATGTTTTTGGAAGATGTTCACCCATCCATAGAAAGTTTAATCCATAGAAAGTTCAAACAAACAGCATTTTTTTTAAATAGAAATCCTTTGTAACATTACAAATGTCTTTACTGCCACTTTTGACATTATAATCATATACTCAGTATAATGCAGAATGAAGGAAACTTTTGAAAAGTAGTATGTGTGCGTGTATATAATATATAGTATATATATAGTATATTATATAGTATATTGAATATATATTGAATTTGGTCAATTTAATGCTGAATTAATTCATTTATTTCAGTATAGTGTGTATATTATTATACAAGTTTCTTTGTTGTTATGGTATGAATGTATTCAAATATATATTTCTTACAGAGGGAAGAGAAGAGATGTTGAACCTAAATTGCAAGATTATAAACTTCATCCACTGTATAAAAGAAAAATGCAATCTGGATCCCCAAGGTAAATCAAAGTATGCTTCAGCTCAGGTCAAGCAAGAATTCAGATGAATTCAGTTACTTTGGTGTAAGAATAATTTTCAAGCTAAAATTAGATTCTTACATCTTTTAAAGTACATACATGTTGTGTGCCTACCTGTGTAAAAACCAAGCGGCAACCTCCTGCAGTTTCTCTTGAAGCCAATACGGAAGTGACTTAAACTGCAATTCATCGACTGGCCACTAGGGACAGGCTCCAGAAGGGAGCAGAATCTCATTGAGCTCCATGTTAAAATGCCCAACTTTACAGTAGAAAAGCACATGTTTACAGCCTGGTACAAATTGTGGTTTTGGTCTATACGGCTAATTTTGCCCTTCATGACAACTGTGAGGGGGGTGAATTTTTTTAAAACTCATTCGTTTACATTATATAAGCTTTAAAGTCCGACAGTGACAGAGTGACAGGTGGATAGCCATTTATCTGCTGTCTGTTAGTCATCGCTCCACCTCAGCTCCACCCACGTCCCGCCTCTTTGCCCTTTTCTATTATCCGGAAGTGACATGCGATGACGCTCTGACAAGATGGCAACGGCCAGCTTGTCCCTACTTTGTGCTTCAAAACGGCTCTTCAGAATCCTATGGCTGACGTCACAGACACTACGTCCATATTTATTTACAGTCTATGGTAAAAACCCACTATGATGCTAGGGGGGTGCTAAGGTCATAAGCTCATCAGGCGTATAGTGTCAGTTCTGGCAGGTCACGTTAGTCAAACTCGCATCAGCTGATCGCGTCTACCTATAGGAATACGACGTCTATCACCGCATATACACTCACCTAAAGGATTATTAGGAACACCATACTAATACTGTTTGACCCCCTTTTGCTTCAGAACTGCCTTAATTCTACGTGGCATTGGTTCAACAAGGTGCTGAAAGCATTCTTTAGAAATGTTGGCCCATATTGATAGAATAGCATCTTGCAGTTGATGGAGATTTGTGGGATGCACATCCAGGGCACGAAGCTCCCGTTCCACCACATCCCAAATATGCTCTATTGGGTTGAGATCTGGTGACTGTGGGGGTCATTTTAGTACAGTGAACTCATTGTCATGTTCAGGAAACCAATTTGAAATGACTCGAGCTTTGTAACATGGTGCATTATCCTGCTGGAAGTAGCCATCAGAGGATGGGTACATGGTGGTCATAAAGGGATGGACATGGTCAGAAACAATGCTCAGGTAGGCCGTGGCATTTAAATGATGCCCAATTGGCACTAAGGGGCCTAAAGTGTGCCAAGAAAACATCCCCCACACCATTACACCACCACCACCAGCCTGCACAGTGGTAACAAGGCATGATGGATCCATGTTCTCATTCTGTTTACGCCAAATTCTGACTCTACCATCTGAATGTCTCAACAGAAATCGAGACTCATCAGACCAGGCAACATTTTTCAAGTCTTCAACTGTCCAATTTTGGTGAGCTTGTGCAAGTTGTAGCCTCTTTTTCCTATTTGTAGTGGAGATGAGTGGTACCCGGTGGGGTCTTCTGCTGTTGCAGCCCATCCACCTCAAGGTTGTGCGTGTTGTGGCTTCACAAATGCTTTGCTGCATACCTCGGTTGTAACGAGTGGTTATTTCAGTCAAAGTTGCTCTTCTATCAGCTTGAATCAGTCGGCCCATTCTCCTCTGACCTCTAGCATCAACAAGGCATTTTCGCCCACACGACTGCCGCATACTGGATGTTTTTCCCTTTTCACACCATTCTTTGTAAACCCTAGAAATCCCAGTAACTGAGCAGATTGTGAAATACTCAGACCGGCCCGTCTGGCACCAACAACCATGCCACGCTCAAAATTGCTTAAATCACTTTCTTTCCCATTCTGACATTCAGTTTGGAGTTCAGGAGATTGTCTTGACCAGGACCACACCCCTAAATGCATTGAAGCAACTGCCATGCGATTGGTTGATTAGATAATTGCATTAATGAGAAATTGAACAGCTGTTCCTAATAATCCTTTAGGTGAGTGTATATAGCTCCTCAGTACTATCAGCAGCTATCGCGTTTCTCCAGAGCTCATTTACCCTCCTCCACCCCCAGCTCCTCCTCTTGTTAGTCAGGATTTGATATTCTGATTGAATCAGAATAATTCCTGAATCTGAATTTTGTATATTAATGATATCTGCAATACATTATGTTGGTTCTGTTTACCCTAAGGGGGCTTATTGCTGCTCCCCCTGCTCTTATCCATGCTAGGCTGCATGAATGCGCAAGGAGTTCTTGCCCAGAACAGAACCATACCGACAATCTAAACTATATGCTAATAGTCAATCAGTCATCTTTGACAATAGTGGTCCTGACAGAACTAGTGGTGGTTGTTAAGGCTAATTCACACTGCACCGACAGACGCCATCCAACGGTAACAGACACTTTGTTGGATTTTGTCGGGTCAGTGTGTTACCCCTGCTGCCGTTCGTCGGGTCATGGAATGGCTGAGAAGTGACTTGCTGTAATCTGGTGACTGTCAGTGCTAGTCTGCACCTGTTAGTGCAGCGGTAATTAGCCTTTAGATATGCAGTTTCCAAGGTGTTCTGTGTGGTTGCTCTTTATTCTTAGGGTTTGGGGTTGTTCAACACCAAGCAACACTAAAAATCTCACACTGTTAATTTGAAGCGAAACAGACTCACCAGTGTAGGAGATCTAAAAAAAGAACTGTTCTCTGTAGAGACTGTGGACTTGATGGACAGAACGGGAGAGCTGGTGAACTTGGCAGAGAGAGCGCAGAGCACAGACCTCGCCAGCAGTTTGCTGAAGGAGAGAGAGAGCTATATTCCATTACGTGTGTCACGTGAGTTTCCCCTTGCCCACTTCAGGTACATCAGATACCACAGCAGCTGTGAGAAAAATCATTAAAAACAGTGTATGTTCTCTTGTACAGGAGGTGAGGGCAGTGAAGGTCCTAAGTATTCTGCAGTGTATGACTTTGGCACAAGTTACCCTGAGCTAGCAGGCAATTCTTCAATTTTTTCTTTCATTCATCTAATTTATTATAACAGTGTATGGAGAATGCAGTATCAAGAAAAACACTCTTTGCTTCTTCTTTCCTGTGTTTTGTTCTTTAAACAGATTTTCCAACTAAATTGATATGTTTACTAATCACAGCAGTTTTCACAATGAGTAGAAATATTTATTTTGGTTCTGTTAACATGTTACAATTTTGTTAGGGATATTAGACTAAATGTCTTTATTTTGTAGTTGTTGGCTCTCTCTGTAATGTAATCCTTTATTCTGCTAAATTTAGAGATTCTGAGGAAACTGTCAAATCCTTCAAAGGTGAGGGACAGAAGGGGTGGAGCATCTAAAAGGGGAGGAGTCAGTCAAAACCGCATCAAAGCTGCTATCAACTTTAAGAAAGCCATCACAACACCTCGGAGCTGAAAACACTCTGGATATTGCCATGTGTTTAACACTGTTGAGTTACTCCTCTGTTATATCATTTATTTCAATATGAAGAACATTGTTTGAGAGCATTCAAAACTGTTCAAAGGTTTGGAGTCAGTACGTTATTTTCAAAGAAATTACTTTTATTTGGCAAGGATGCAATAATTGATGAAAAGTGACAGTAGAGACATTTATAATGTTAGAAAAGTTTTCTATTTCAAATAAATGCTGCTCTTTTGAACTTTATTTTCAGGATTCTTTGACGAATAGAATGTCTGTTTCCAAAAAAAAAAAAAAAAAAGTAAACTTTTATAATAATAATAAAAAATGTTTCTTAAGCACCAAATCAGCATATTAGAATGATTTCTGGAGGATCATGTGACACTGAAGACTGGAGTAAAGTCCAAGGCTAAATCCGAAATCGCCCCCTAAACTCTCAATCACTATTCCGTTAGTCCACTAAAACAGTTCACTTGAAGGCGTGAATGAAAATGTGAATTTGGACAGCCGTTGAGTGTACATCAGCTGTACACTCGTTATTGCGGTGCAATGTGGCATAGGGGATTATTGAGGTGAAATGTGATTGATGTGAAATGGATGTGCCCTCATAGTCCCCTATTTGAGGGTATAGGGGGTTGATTTCGTATTCAGCCCAAATAGTGGGTATCTGCATGTAATTGCCAGCAGTGTCAGGGTAGTGTTAGGGGTTAGTTTCTGTTGTAGCATTGTGTACCATTCAGCATGCCCATTACGACCTGCAGCTATTCTGGGGTGTGTCTCAATCAGCTCAATCAGGCCACATTCATGTACACAATATATTGATTCACAACCTAGTAAAGAAGTGAGCTGATTGAGACTCACTCAGGGTCTCGAAAATTCCAAGTGATACTCACTGCAGAGTCAAATGGCATCCAGCTCCACCTCTCTGGACGTTTAATGGGATGGAGGCATGGAGTTGTGGGTAGGGTTAGGGTAGTCTCGCGTAGACCTTCAGACTGATGGTAGAAGGTCTGGACTCTCGCAGCTTTCCTTGATCAAGGACCGCCCAAGAGGACGTTTGACTGACAAGTAACACAACCAATCACAGTTCGATTTGTTCCGCGTCATGTTTATAGGCGTGAAAATGTCCCTGCAATAACAGACCTGCGTGCATCTATAAATGATTCATTCAAGAAAGTTGTGCAAGTTTACTGCAACAATGGAGCTGCAAACTTCACATGCTTTTGAAAATCCAGCGTTTAGTTGATCCTGGTAAGCGCTCATTTTCACAGTTTGCCGTTCTTTTTCCAAAAGGGAGTTTGCCGTCACAGCATTTGTTTCCAGGCGGACCATTAAAGAACGCAATACACACGTCTCACGGACATCCTGTAGAATTCAACCAATCAGATGACGACTTCGAAACTCCTGAAGTGTTTCCAGATAAGTGTGCCATATGCATCAGACGTTCAGCTAATGGTCCGTGGGCGTGACGTCTGAGGCTGAGAATATTCTAGCTTCACCAGTTAGGCCCAAATTTCATTCCCTCCTCCTTGCTGGACATCGAGCAAGGAGGAGTTGGACTTAAGCTCCACCCATTTGCTCAGCAGTGAGCAGCCTCTTGAAAATTCAGCTTTGCCATCACAGGAATAAACTACAATATTTAAAGGAACACTCCACTTTTTTTGAAAATAGGCTCATTTTACAAGGCTGCAGCCATGGTACGGCCGCGAAGATCCGTGACTATTACGCAGGAATGAGAAAGTAGTTCTTAGCCATATAGGTGTAGAAAATCGCAACTTTTAATTTTCAGTTGGTCTTAGCACACGATGTAACTGTAGAAGAGTCACGTTTTAAATAGGAAAAATATTGAAAGTGTCTTTGGTCATTTTTTGAATGAGATACTAATGGACTGTTTAGAATCAATGATGTATGCTAAGCTATGCTAAAAGTGCTACACTCTAAAAAAAAAAAAGGTTCTATATTGCACCAAAAATGGTTCTTGGCTCGTAATCATAGGGGAACCTTTTTTAGTGCTATATAGCACCAATTTTGGTGCTTCAGTGGTTCTTCAGAGGTTCTTCAGAGGTTCTTCACCGGTTCTTTGACTAAGGTGCTATATAGCACCTCTGAAGAACCGCTGAAGAACCACTGAAGCACCAAAATTGGTGCTATATAGCACTAAAAAAGGTTCCCCTATGATTACGAGCCTTTTTTTTTAGAGTGTACCGCCAGATACAAAGATCGGCTGAATGGATTCAAAAACGGTAAAACTCAACTATTTAACTCTAGGGGACTTGTAAAATGAGCCTATTTTCAAAAAAAGTGGAGTGTTCCTTTAAAATATATAAAAGTATTTTCAATTTATACATCAAATGTATTTGTAGTTTTATAACTTAATGGAATAAACCTTAAAGAATTGCCATACTTTTTGGCCTGAAAACAGTTCTGTCTTGACTTGGTAAAACATGAAGGGTAACAAGGGACCACATGGAACCTCTGTCGTGAACCGATTGCATAAGAGCTGGACATGGGCTAGTTAAATAGTGATGTAAGCAAGGTGAATTCACTCTCTCTGCAAGCTGAGCACGAGGACGACAGCTCAACATGTCTGGAAATGACTTTGAATCGCTGGAGAAGATTCTGGAGGCACATGTACCCGAGGCAGAACTCAGAGACGTCAGAAGACTGCTGCTCGGAAAAGAGCTGAAGTGAGTCACAAATGCATGTTCACTTCTAAACGCAGACTACACATCCCAGAATTCATTGACGAATGGAGGGACGCGCGATGACGGCTGACTTTAATTTAAATGGATATGCCTACATCTGAAACATTAGGAAATCAACCGGTTGTCCAAATGTAAGATGCTTTTAGGCCAAAGAGCGAAAGCTACACATATGTTTTGTTAGTGTCAATTGGTTCGTACCTACATATTCAGTAAAGGTTGAAACTGAGTAAATGATTTATGGTGGACTTTGGCCACAAAAAAAAATTGTCTCTGGACTTGACGATGATGTCATCGAGTTGAATTTGATGTAAACTCATGCTCTGATTTTATTTTTATATATCGCTCTCATAGATGTACCATGAAGTTGAAACTACTTTTAACTTTTTTATTGGAATTTATTTTCGCATTATTTACACACACAAAAAAAGATTGTTATGCACACTTGCAAAACATGACATATGCTACACATACAACAACAACCAAATTTTGCTTGTTCATTTAGATGATGTTTTTCCAAAAACACGAAAATTTGATAGGCTACTTGACAAATCCGTAGTACACCTTTAAATAGATAACATAAGAGAAATACAGTTGGTACAGTTTGGTGGTTTTCTGTACATTCTTCACGTTTCCTCATTTTCATACTGAAAAGCATCTTTTCAAGGAGAGTACAGTTCAAAATGTATGATGCATTTAATGACCATTACAATAATATCTGCTCTTCCATATTTGCTGGACTTTTCATAATGTTTAGCAGTTAATCAGCTTTGTAATACATCGATTTCAGGAAGCTCAGCCTTCCCCAGAGTGCAATAGAAGCAGCAGCGGAGCAAGATTTTGATCTGAAGGGTTATGTGTTTGAGGCTTCTCCAGAACAGCTCAGACCACCCAGAACCGTCCGCGTGGGACTCATTCAGAACAAAATAGTCCTACCCACTGATGCTCCTGTGCTTGAACAGGTGAGAGAAAGAAGTACACGCTACATATTATAATGGCAAAGTGGCACAATTTGGCCCTTCCAAAATCAATTACATGCTAAAACAAATTTCATCCCAAGCTTTTTTTTTCTCATTTTGCTTTCACAGATCACAGCTCTGCACAAGCGTGTGGGAGAGATGGTAGAGGTGGCTGCCATGTGTGGGGTCAATATCGTATGTTTTCAGGAAGCCTGGAGTGAGTACACACACACACACACACACACACACACACACACACACACACACACACACACACACACACACACACACACACACACACACACACACACACACACACACACACACACACACACACACACACACACACACACACACACACACACACGAACAACTAGCTCCCTTTCCCCTAAATCCACTACCGTCTCGAAGATGCAGCTGGAATATATACACTCTTTTGTGTCATATGAAATGTATGGCTTATTTTTTGTTAAATACATTTATTTATATATTTATTTGTTTTTAATGGCGAAACTTGCTATTGCGGATTGTTGTTTTAATTAACCAGACTGCACTTTGTGCAATATTAATAAACAAGGCATATTTAACAATATATGTTTATATTTTATCCTTTTTGGAATGTATTTTACTTCTTTTACTTCACTACTTCTTTATAAAAAAATCAGCTCTACAGTAATTTTGCCACATGCTGAAACACTCGTAGTTGACAAAAAAAATTATCAATATGAAAAGATGATCAAATCTGCATGTATGTATAATTATTCATTTAAAACTATTTTGCAAATAATTTTAGATGAAATATAGCATGTTACACTGCAGGACACTGTTCAACACATGGACCAAATAACCATCAGAAATTAAAAAAAATTTATTCTATGGGCTGGCTATCTATAAGCCATTTCCTGTTGTCCTCGAGGCAATTACTGGGCTTATTTATGAACAGAGTGTATAGGATCGGAAGGCTTCTTGACCTTCAGTGACGTAACATGTCTGTGTGAAGACATCAGCAGAATCTGGTTTACATCAGCAGAATCTGGCAGGGCCTTAGTGACGTAGTTTAAGCTACGCTCACAGTTTGTCTGTTTGTGTTGGCCGTGACGTGCTGTAGAAAGGGAGTCTCATGTGACTCATGAGTCATTCAGTCCCTTTGGGTCCCAATAGGTCCCGTTGCCCACGCCCAGGTTTGAACCCTCTTAACCACCACCCCATGTAAACCTTTGATCCCTGCTCTGATTTCCTGTGTTTCCTGTGTGTTTGCTTTCTTTGTAGTCATTTAAAATGCCATGAAAACAAAAATCATTTCGTCCTGCTCTAAACAAAACAACAACTGCTAATGAAAAACAACCATAAACTCATCCACTGTGCTTCTCATCCTCCCTCTTAGCAACAAAAACAACATTTTATTGGACACCAAGGAGAATCAATTTCGACAGATTAAACTCCCATAATTAAAAATCAGTTCTAATGAAATATTTTAGGCGGAAAAAATGAAAGGGTCAGTTCACCCAAAAATGAAAATAATGTCATTTATTTCTTACCCATGCCGTTCCACACCTGTAAGACCTCCGTTCACCTTCGGAACAAAAATTAAGATATTGTTGTTGAAATCATTTACTCTCTCAAGATCCATTAATGTACTAAAAACCTATTTAAATCTGTTCATGTGAGTACAGTGGTTCAATATTAATATTATAAAGCGACGATTTTTGGTGCGGCATAAATAAATAAATAACGACTTATCTATATAACCGATTACCTGATAACCGATTTCAAAACACTGCTTCATGAAGCTTCGGAGCGTTATGATTCAGCATATCGATTCAGCGGTTCGGAGCGCCAAAGCGATTTGACACGCGATCCGAATCATGATTCGACTCACTGATTCATAACGCTCCGACGCTTCATGAAGCAGTGTTTTGAAATCGGTTGTCACTTTATTAGTCGTTATTTCGTATTTTTTTGTTGCACCAAAAATATTCTTGTCGCTTTATAATATTAATTTTGAACCACTGTACTCACATGAACTATGTTTAATATGTTTTTAGTACATTAATGGATATTGAGAGAGGAAATGTCATTGCTGGCTATGCAGGCCTCTCTGAGCCTTCGGATTTCAACAAAAATATCTTAATTTGTGTTCCGAAGATGAACGGGTCTTACGGGTGTGGAACGGCATGAGGGTGAGTAATAAATGACATAATTTTCATTTTTGGGTGAACTAACACTTTAAGCATAATTTTCTCTCCTGTCTCCTTTCATGTCCTTAGCAATGCCTTTTGCGTTTTGCACACGAGAGAGGGAGCCCTGGACAGAGTTTGCCGAATCGGCCGAGGACGGGCTCACCACACGCTTTTGTATTCAGGTAAGAATTGAATAAAATGGATGTCTTCATGTAAAAGTTACACTCATTCTTTGCTATGAAGCATCATCTTAATCTTTAGTTGTACTGTCAAATATTTAACCTCCGTCCCCAAATTGATTATTTGTTCACTCCTCAAACTCGAGACGAGGCTGTATTTCAGTCAGCATGGATTGAATCGTTTTATTCTCTTGTGCCTATTGCTAAGGGAGTCACTTTTGATATAGGGCATGTTTGTTTTAACTGGTGTGGTGCTGTGCAGCTGCTTTGAGGCTAGTGATTTGTTAATGAAAGTAGCAGGAGGTTAAGCCCACAGAGGGGACGAGGACGTACTGACCACAGCGAGAGCCGCAGACGATGAGCACTGCAGCACGTAACTGTGGAATCTTCTGACACTGAACTCTGAGGAATTATGTGACCTTTGACTGTTTACAGAGGAACTGCATCTATCCTTTTGCAAATATGTCCTAACATGACAGTTCTAGCACCAATCAGTGCTGTGTTTTTGTTCTTTTTGTACACTTTCCTGTTAATATTGTTCAATTGCATTTTTTTTCCCATCATGCAGGTTCTTTAAGATCACATATGGAAAAAAAATCAGAATATTTTTGTCCAGGTTTATTAATTTATTCAAAAATGCATAAAAAATGCATTAAAAAATGCATTAAAAAATGCATTAAAAATATTGTTCAATTGCATTTTTTCCCATCATGCAGGTTCTTCAAGATCACTTATGGAAAAAAATTAAGAATATTTTTGTCCAGTTTTATTAATTTATTCAAAAATGCATTAAAAATACAGTTTGCTCATAAAATGACTTGAATATACAATACCTCTTCTACAGTGAGAATTATTATAATTTCTGAATTAAAATAAATACATTTAATTAATATTAAATGAACAATACTAAAATAAAACTCTTCTACAGTATGGGGAGTATGTTTTTAATTGATGTATTAAAATTCATTAAAAGTTTTTTTCAGCATAAAAAAATTCAGGGTAATACAACTGTCCTAATATAATAATGAAGAAAAATCCTCATTATTATATTATATTAGATAAAATATATATACACTATTAAGTAATATTATATTTTTATACTTAAATATGAATTATTAAAATATTTTTCAAAACAACTCACTGCTTATTAAAAAACTATTGTCACCCAAATAAAAGTCATGTGTTGTGACCGTCTATGGTTGTGACCAGCAAGTAAATACATAAAACATGAAATTCTATCACAGAGATGACAACTCTCTTAAAATGTCAGATAATTTTGGCATTTTCATTTTTATGACGGGAAAATGTCATGTAGTGTGACCACCCTGATAATACTGAAAGCATTTGTCCTTAATTTCTTTTTGCAGCTGGCCAAAAAATACAACTTGGTGGTGGTGTCTCCCATTTTGGAGAGAGATGAGATCCACGGTGGAACATTGTGGAACACAGCAGTGGTGGTGTCCAATAATGGCAATGTTCTGGGCAAATCACGGAAGAATCACATTCCCCGTGTGGGAGACTTCAACGAGGTCGGTGTCACCCTCTGCATAACAGCCAAAAACAACTGTCAGTGTGACACAACACAGCTACAGTCACACTCTGTATTTAGATCAGTAGAGTGTCATCACCTATTTACATGAAGCTAACATGATTTAATTAAGCTGTAAATTAAATATTAATACAGTGCAGTCCAAAAGTCTGCGAAAATGCTTATATTTAGCATTTTTATAATGCATTTTAATTTTTATAAAATTGACAAATTGTTATTATTGTAAAAGGAAAATATCTGAAGATATATTTGTTTTAATGACCGCTGCACTCCAGCTGCATGAATTCCACAAGTTTGTGTAAAACCTGAAGATCACGTTCTCCAACATTCTTGAGAACGATCCAAAGAGCATCTTGAGATTCAATAGAAAGAACATCTGAAAAAAGATGTCACAAAATGACTTATTTGAATAGTGAAAGAAATAGTACAGAATCGCTTTTTCATTTTATTAATATTATTTTTTTTTAAATTTCATGCTTTCTTTTAATTTCCAGTTTCAAGTGATTAAAAAATCCCAGATTTGCAGACCTTAACTGTACATATAGTTATCAGTATTTTGTGCTGCTGCATGGGTACTGTCTAAATCGTATTGGATAACTGAAAAGTTCAGTACAGCCACTACAGAAATTCTTCTTTTCAGAGATTTGTTCCAGCATGTTGGGTGTCATTTTTCACCTCCAGGTTAAAGGAGTTTGTGTGTGTGTGTGTGTGTGTGTGTGTGTGTGTGTGTGTGTGTATGTGTGTATGTGTGTGTGTGTGTGTGTGTGTGTGTGTGTGTGTGTGTGTGTATCTGCACTACATGATCCGTGGCACTTTAAGTGGTTGATTTCTCCCTTGCTGTGCTGTTTATCAGTTGTTCCTTTGATCCATTCCACATTGTGATAATGCTTAATACAGGAAATGTGCCCACTTTCTTTTCCTGGAATAAAGGTGTACCTGCAGGAACCAGATGGCAGAGGCAGCTCTATTAAAGAATAAACAAATATCGGCACACTGCCACTGCTGCTCCTAAAATTCAATGTATTAAAATATGCAACGTTTTGACCCAAAGCTCTATTCTGTTGTTTTCAGTAAAATAAAGGAATTTCAATTGCATGCTGATCAGCATCAGATACGTTCATAAAGGTTTACACACAAAACAAGCCTGCATGAATTTTCATGCTGAATCACCTGCATGAATCCGGTGGCCACAATTCAAAATACACCATACAGTAGCTATATTTTGGTGAGCTATGGTCTTTTCAGGAATGGGTGCACAGTATCACATGCACTGTCATTTACTGTTAACACATAACATTATCTTTCATTCTATCTATACATAGTTGCTGAATCTTACACGTCATAACACATGCTGTGCCATCAATGGCAAAAAAATGTCTATTATTAATTTTGTGTTGGTCTAGACCAGTGGTTCTCAAAGTGTGGTACGAGTACCACTAGTGGTACTCAGGCTGCCTCTAGTGGTACTCAGAGGAATCACTAAGCACAGTGTATTTACAATGTTAAAGTGGCTGACAATAAATATTCTTATTAGGAATAAACTGCCTCGTTTTTTAACTGTGCAGAGCTGTAGCTGTATAGTTAGGCCTACTGCGCTACTGTATTTTAATGTTGGTCATTATGGTGGTACTTGGAGAGCAAAATATTTTCTGAGGTGGTACTTGGTATAAAAAGTTTGAGAACTACTGGTCTAGACTCTATAGCCGGCTTTCCACTATTAACAGTGGCATTCGATTGCTGCATTCGCCCCCTAATGGCAGTCGCACAGAACTTTCACATTTGTCGCGAAGCAGCCGTTATCCTCCATCATGGTAAAATGAATGATTATTGAATTTGTGAATATATACCAGCCATGTTTGAAAGAAAACTGTATTTTCTAGGGCTAATTAATAATATTTAGTCATAACCACATAGGCCTACTTATTTTACAGAAATACCCTATTGTTTAAAAATTAACGTTTAGTAGAAAAATATTGATAATTCTCCCTTGCACTAGTTTTTATTAGAATACATCACATCTGGTCGGACTCGTTTGAAAAAAGGTAGAAATTGTAGCCTAAACCTAGATCAGAATGGCTGTGCATTAGCAATTTTATTACAAAAGATCATTTTTAACTGCAGGTCAAGACTGAGTGCTGTAGATATTTTTGCTGATAATGCTTTTATACAGTTCAATAAACTTGACATAATAATTGAGTGATTTACTTTTCAGACACATTATTTAAAGTTAATTTATGTATTTTTCTCTGCCATCAAAAATAGTGCAAACAAATACACAAGAGAATCACCCGTCACCTCCAAGAAATACACAGTAGTGATATTTTTTTTTTCCTGAATGAATCAGTGTTTTTGAAAATTGGTACTTTACTCATAAAGGCAGTGGCTGCGTCTGAATATGCATACTTTCCTACTCTATAGCAGCCAAAAAACAGTATATGAAAACAGTAGTAGGCCAATGTCTGAACAGTATTCCTAAAACAGTTGGCAAATAGTACCCAAATTACTTACTACTGCCAGTGAGATTCTGAAGTGTACTTATATCCAATGGACACTTTACTGTCCCATGTGGCCATGGAAGAGGATTTGTGAATGTCAGTGAAGTGTAGGGTTGCCAACTTCAGAAAAGGAAAAATATGGGACAATCGTGTTTCTTTATAGGAAAATAATGGACATTCAAAATATTTGTGTATGCTGCACAGTTTATGTCATTGCAGTGTCTGCAGTTAAGTGTGTGCATAAAAGGTTCATAAAAATGTTGCTTAACCTATTAATGCACAATTTAACCCGAAAAAGAATTTTAACGTCATAGAAATAAATGTAAATTGTTACACACAAACCATCAAAAGCTTTTAAAGCATTATACTCCTACCATTCAAAAGTTTGGGGTCAGTAAGATTTTGTATTAAAGAAATTAATAGTTTTATTCAGCAAGAATGCATTAAATTTGTCAAAAGTGACAGTAAAGACATTTTAATGTTACAAAAGCTTTCTATTTTAGATTAATGCTGTTATGTTTAACCTTATTTATCAAAGAATCCTGAAAAAAATGTACACTCATTACAATCATTTGTTTTCAATATAATCTACAAATGCATACACAAACAGATGTTCCTGCCATGTTTAAAGGCATTTTACTTGCATACACCTAGTTTGCAGAACAAACTACACGCTCCCGTGGTGACTGCCATTGCTAAGAAATCATGAGCCGCGTTCTCCATAATGATGAAGAAGTTTCAGCAAAGGATAAATGGATTTCCTGCCCTTGCATTAACTCTACTGCTAGATATATTTATGGAGATGAGCAATAAAAAAGCCGCCCTGCACAGCTATGATCAGCTGTTCGTCCATCTTGGCTGAACCCTAGTGAAGTGAACCGTTTTTTTTTTTTTTTTTAAGCGACCATTATTTTAGAGCGTTTCCCCTTATTGTTTCCATGGCGACGCATCATGCTTGTCACGTGACTGACTACAGCCAAATATGACGGATGTATCGCTTTTATTACGGTTTTCCTTTTTTATTCAAAATAGTGACACACTTTCTTACCATGTCATCAACTATCTGATATTCTGATTTTTAACCGTCGCAAAGTAATTACTTGTTCAAAACAACTACCTACTCAGACAGTATGCGATTTCGGGCGCAGCCAATCACTCCTTTCATTACTGAAAAAAATCAGTGTCTGAAAGGATCAGCTCAGTAAATGATTCAATGACTCACTCATAAAACTGTCACTTTATTGCCACCTACTGGCTTAGAAATCACTGAAAAACCTACATTCATGACATGACATACTCACTCTGCCTAATACATGTATTATACACAAAGACTATCCAGTTTGGATCTGTTCACATGGCAAATACGGGTGACTTTTTAGGACATTAACCTTTTGATACATGATGTCCACTGCAGTGGAAAGGTCTTTAATAGTAGGCTAATTTTAAACAACAACAACAACATCTATTTATAACGCATATTTAAATGATATAAAATGATCCAAAGTGCTATATAGTATGTAAAAACTGCAAAAGCAATATTTACACATTTCAAAAGGCTAAGAATAAAACTATGATTTAAGAGTAGATTTAAAATTGTCGAACGAAGAAGCGGACCTCAAATTAAACAAATATAGGATGCAATGTTACATCTTAACTACTGTGGGTGGCCTGCTCGTAATTTTTGACTGTGTTCTTGTTTGTGTTGTTCATTTTATGACAACATAAATTCAAAATGCCAGTAGTGATATAGTGTTGTATCCCATATTTGGGGTATCTACTACTATCTTTAATTGCAGTGTACTTTGTATTTGTTTATGTATAAAAAGATAAAATAGATTGAAAATGGTTTCCTTTATTCTTTGATATATGAAATAAAAATCACCTTTTTAATGAATGTGTGCCCTCAAAATAATCAAAATAACTTCCCCTTTCTCTTACAATGGCATGTCTTCTCTTTTCTAATGACATGTTTGTGAGGACGGGACAACCTGTCAATCACATGAGATCACAGAAATAGCAAAACACAAACATCCAATGGACAAAATGAAGTCCAGCCCTATGTTTTTTTTGTTCAAGAAGCCGTTTCACTCATATGCATGTCACACGGAAGAAAAGACTAACTTCAGTTTCATGCCTATTTTAATGCATCATAGGGTTAAAGAAATACAAACAAGTGTATTATACTCATTACATTTCCATAAAACATCTGTTAAACTGACTCTTTTTCATTCTTCCTCTAGTCGACATATTACATGGAAGGCAACACCGGCCACTGTGTATTCCAGACACAGTTTGGAAAGATCGCTGTCAACATCTGTTACGGCCGACACCACCCTCTCAACTGGTTAATGTACAGCATACATGGGGCTGAGATCATCTTTAACCCCTCGGCCACAGTTGGATTGCTCAGGTATCGTGTTGTACCGCTGTCTTCTTATGGGAATGACGACGAGCCCGTATTCCCTCATGCTGATGCAGGTTTTGTGTTGCAGTGAACCAATGTGGCCGATCGAGGCAAGAAATGCAGCCATCGCAAACCATTGCTTCACCTGTGCCATCAACCGCGTGGGAACGGTATGTGCCACCTGTTGTCCAATAACTGTGCCAAAAATTGTTTATACAATTACATTAACGGCCCAATAGACGCTCATGAGTCTAAAATATACACAGATTGCCAGGAAATGTCCTGTTTGCCCTGACTATGCACTGTTTGTACTGTGATAGTATCACAACCACAACTGAAGTAAACTATATCTAGTTTAATATGATTAGATAAGCACATGCTAATAATTCAAACAGGATTATAAGCCAAACTGCAAATAATGTTACACAGATGAAAAAAACAAATTGAGCGGTGCCTTTTTTTTCTGTGGGTCTGTGGAGTCTGGTCTCTGTTAGTGGTTATAATGTCTTAGAGGGATGACTTTTATTCTCAGAGTCAGATACAGTAAACCAATTATCTTTAAATTAGTTTAAATGGGAGTTATTTGGACAGTCTGTTATGCAGTGCCGCCGGTCTCACATATATGAAAGCGTTGGAGGTTCAGATCGGTTCAGATATGTGTTTTCTGCTGCCCTCTACTGACGATTTCTGCAGACATGACCTGAGCCTTTGAGTCTTGATATAGATCTCTCTTTTCCAGGAGTATTTCAAGAATGAGTTCACATCTGGAGATGGAAAGAAAGGTATCCATTTAGTTTCAGCATGTGCATGTATCTGCGTACGTAGGCTTGTTTCTTTTACTTTGTGTATTTATGTGTATTTTTTGCTTAAACCCTTACCTGTGACTTGCACAAAGGATGGTTTCCACAAAAATATTTAGTAGCATAGCTAGTTTTCAACATTGATAAAAACACCAAATCAGCATATTAGAATGATTTCTGAAGGATCATGTGGCACTGAAGACTGAAGTAATGATGCTGAAAATTCAGCTTTGCATCACAGGAATAAATTACCATTTAAATTATATTAAAAGTTATTTTAAATTGTAATAATTTTTCACAATATTACAGTTTTTACTGTATTTTGGTCAGATAAATGAAGCCATGGTGAGCATAAGAGACATATTTCAAAAGCATTACCGACCCCAAACATTTGAACGGTAGTGTAAACATGACAAGGTTCCTTGTCTTCCATCGGTCAAACAAACAGTAAGTCCACCACAAACTCCCACTATTGTTTGAGCCAGTATTTAATTTACAAAAAGAATATGATATAGTACAAACAGATAGCATGCAGTGCATCCGGTAAGTATTCACAGCACTTCACTTTTTCCACATTTTGTTGTTACAGCCTTACTCTAAAATGGATTAAATTCATTATTTTTCTTCCAAAATTTAAAAAAAAATTTATTAAAAATAAAAAACGAAAAAAATCACATGTACATAAGTATACACAGCCTTTGCCATGACACTCAAAATTGAGCTCAAGTGCATCCTGATTCCACTGATCATCTTTGAGATGATTCTACAACTTGACTGGAGTCCACCTGTGGTAAATTCAGTTGATTGGACATGATTTGGAAAGGCACACACCTGTCTATATAAGGTCCCACAGTTAACAGTGCATGTCAGAGCACAAACCAAGCCGTGAAGCCAGAGGAATTGTCTGTAGACCTACGAGACAGGATTGTATAGAGGCACAGACCTGGGGAAGGGTACAGAAAAAATTCTGCAGCATTGAGCACAGTGGCCTCCATCATCCATAAATAGAAGAAGTTTGGAACCACCAGGACTCTTCCTAGAGCTGGCCGCCCAGCCAAACTGATCGATTGGGGGAGAAGGGCCTTAGTCAGGGAGGTGACCAAGAACCCGATGGTCACTCTGACAGAGTTCCAGCGTTACTCTGTGGAGAGAGGAGAACCATCCAGAAGAACAACCATCTCTGCAGCCCTCCACCAATCAGGCCTGTATGGTAGAGTGGCCAGACAGAAGCCACTCCTCAGGAAAAGGCACATGACAGCCTACCTGGGGTTTGCTAAAAGGACTCTCAGACCATGATAAACAAAATTCTCTGGTCTGATGAAACAAAGATTGAACTCTTTGTCCTGAATAGCAAGCGTCATGTCTGGAGGAAACCAGGCACAGCTCATCACCTGGCCAATACCACCCCTACAGTGAAGCATGGTGGTGGTGGCAGCATCATGCTCTGGGGATGTTTTTCAGCGGCAGGAACTGGGACACTAGTCAGGATCGAGGGAAAGATGAATGCAGCAAAGTACAGAGACATCCTTGATGAAAACCTGCCCCAGAGCGCTCTGGACCTCAGACTGGGGTGAAGGTTCATCTTTCAACAGGACAACGACCCTAAGCACACAGCCAAGATAATAAAGGAGTGGCTACGGGACAACTCTGTGAATGTCCTTGAGTGGCCTGTCCTTGAACCCCGATTGAACATCTCTGGAGAGATCGGAAAATGGCTGTGCACAGAAGCTCCCCATTAAACCTGATGGAGCTTGAGAGGTCCTGCAAAGATTAATGGGAGAAAATGCCTAAAAATAGGTGTGCTAAGCTTGCATCATACTCAAAAAGACTTGAGGCTGGAATTTGTGCCAAAGATGCTTCAACAAAGTATTGCCCAAAGGCTGTGAATACTTATGTACATGTTATATTTTTCTTTTCTTTTTTTTTCTTTTTAAGATTTCAAACAAACTTCTTTTACGTTGTCATTATGGGGTATTGTTTGTAGAAATTTGAGGGAAATAATACATTTAATCCATTTTTGAATAAGGCTGTAACATAAAGTGTGGAAAAAGTGAAGCGCTGTAAATACTTATCTTACAGAAAATTATGTTTCACATAAAATTCTGAGTCCGAGTGTAATTTCTCATAAGTGCAAGTGCATTTCTCATAAATCACCCATAGATGGCACTCTTAGCCTAGTTATTCAATTTGGGTCAAAACCTAAAGATCATTCCTGTCATCAGTATACAAATGTGAGTACAGCTGGCTTTTTCCCATAGCTTAGTGTTGCTGTGTGTCAGCATATAAAGGATCTGCGTATCTGTCTGTCAATCTAGAATCCGTGTCGGTGACGGGCTAAGGACAAGAGACCTTGTTCAAAGGTGTCATGTTCCTAAAGTTCTGGTCTGTCAGGTTCTGTTCTCGCTTTCAGCCCTCATTACTGTTGCATTAGCCTTCAACCTGGACACAAAATCCTCCTCTGCTGTTTTACATGCATGTATAGCTTCTAAGTAACATGACCAGGGTTACACAGACATAGGTTAAACATAGACATAGAGGGGCAGTTTTCCATGAATAGGGTACAAAATACAGCCTAAAACTATTTAATAAGCTAGTTTTTCTTTCAAAACTTGATCAGTGAAACGAGATGCTTAACCTTCAGAAAATGTTGAACACCAGCCTCAGGAGATGAAACTAGATATTTCGATATTTTATAAGTTGTTTTATTTTCCATTTTTTATGAGGCTCGCATGTTTTGCAGCCCTGTTAGCAAAATTTGGGACATGAGTAAATACAGTTTAAACGGATGAGCAGATGAGTTAATAAACATAAAAATTGATAGACAAAAACAGTTCATTTGAAATCAAATATTGATTTGTAGTTAAAAAACGTACACTTCCATTCATAAGTTTTGGGTCAATATTATGAAATGAATACTTTTATTAATCAAGGACACATTAAAAATGATCAAAAGTGACAAATACATTTATAATATTGCAAGCTTTCTATTTCAATTCAATTATGTTCTTTTGAACTTCCTATTCATCAAAGAATGCAACACAAAAATCAGTTTCCTTAAAAAATATTAAGAAGCTCAACTGTTTTCAACATTGATAATAAAAAGAAATGTTTGCAGCAAATCAGCATATTAGAATGATTTCTGAAGGATCATGTGATGCTGAAGACTGGAGTAATGGTGCATCACAGGAATAAATTACATTTAAAAAGATATAATAGAAAACATTGTAATATTTCACCATTTTCCTGTTTTTTTTATCAAATAAATGTAGCCTTGGCGAGTATAAGTGACTTCTTTTAAAATGACAAAAAAATCTTACTGAATACAAACTTTTGAATGGTGGTGTGCATATGATTTCCAATTTTCCTCATCCATAGCACACCATGATTTTGGCCAATTTTATGGCTCCAGCTATGTAGCCGCACCAGACGGCAGCAGATCCCCAGGATTATCCAGAACCCGTGATGGCCTCCTGGTGACAGAGCTGGACTTGAACCTAAATCGCCAAGTTGCAGACAAATGGAACTTCAAGGTGGGATGAAAATCAATACAGTACATTTCTTTCAGAAAGATATCTCATCATGATCATCATCAGCGAGAGGTTTATTCCCTTTCAGGACTGTTCACATTCTATAAATAAACAGGACCGTCTCTAGTAGTGTCTGTGTGCTATTCACACATGTGCATCTCTCCACAGATGACTGGGAGGTATGAAATGTACGCAGAGGAGCTGAAAAAAGCCGTCCAGCATGACTTCAAACCCAACATTGTTAAGGAGTGAGCTTATCAGGAAAACACGAGTGCCAAGAGCCCCTGAGAGGAACTGTGCTCTCTGCTGAAAGCCAAACTCTGCAGATGCAGGAGAAGAACCACATTATGTATTAGGGATATGTATTTGTCTCTCTACTTGAATTGAACAACATCATTTATCAGTTCATTTTTAAGGTCAGCAATGGAATGATGCATTTGATTAAAATACAAATCCAACTTTTATTCATTTCCTAAATGCAACTATACATTTCATAAAAATAAAGTTTGCCATATCATATCAACATTCCTTATGTTCTTTAAAAGAAAAAGCACAAGCTGATGTAATCTGATACCTGATGCAATGTCTTAAAAATCACAAAAATAACATTTGAACATGAATGATCAAAGATTAAATAACAGAATTATGGCTGGTGGAACACCATAGTGCAAGCATTTCATTCGTTGAACCATCTGAACCACTGAGCAGGCGTAGTGTGTTCACAAGCAAAGCATTCACAACACTGTGTTCAGACCATTTCAAACGGTGCACGACTCTATTCCACAAAACAACTGACGTAAACCTCAAAACGTAGTGTTCCTGTTCTCTCTCTGAGGAATCAACATAGTGGAATTACACCAACACATTATAATAATGAGAATTTAACAACAAATTATTGTCATTTACACTGAAATGGGTCTAATACTGTACTAGTGCTATGGGTGAGTTTACAATGTACTTTATGGTTCACAGTTTAGAGTTGCCAACAAAGCGGCCAAACTCTCTCTTGCTACTCTACATGAGGTTATGACAGACGTCCAGGTGATTTTGTTCTCGAGGAAATCCCTGGAGTGAGTGATTCCACACGTATTGCACCTATGAAATGTTTCCTTCCCGACAGTGGGATATAATTTAGCATACTGGATTTATCATATCTTACCTGAGTTTTTTTTTTTTTTTTTAAACAGCTTCCCTCTTTTACCATAATTAAAATCTTTCACTGTATGCTCAATTAAGTGGCTTCCAATAGGAAAAATAAAATAAAAAAGCATCACAACCCCATGATTTTGCAAGGTTACCCTGAACAATCACAAAATCTCCATCTTTACATGAATGAAAAACATTATGCACATTCTTCCTCTACCTCTTACAGTGGCAGAGACTATATAAATCAAATGAGCTAGATAAAAATATAAGTCCACATCAAAACAATGAGGAGTTAAATATACATAGCATCTCCCTTTCCTTTCTGTGTGAATATTTCATTCTGTGGCCGATGTAGCACCATAGTAATGTTTTGTGCGACACTATAGCTCTCATGAGGACCATAGCCAGAGGTGACACATACTACCTGCTATTGGCCAGCGGCGCTGGTACCTGTTGGCGAAAATGCTACCCAGCCAACCACAGTGGATGCTAAAGGTGTGTTAAATGCGCATTCGATCGAAAGCCGTCAAGACTCAATCATCTTTGTAGATGAACAGAATGTCTTCGTCAGTTCCGTAGCTCCTTCTGGCCTCCTCAAAATTGCTAAAGCTAGTGCAGCACACACCTGTCAATCAAAGAGATGGGAATATATGAGACACAATTTTAATGTTTGAATAGCTATAATAAACGAGGTGGATGATTCTAAGGTGTAAGTGGCCTCAAAATAGAAAACTTAAAAATGTGTAAATTGCATTAGATAATGAAGTATCAAACATATTAAAAAGGCATATACACACACACCGATCAGGTATAATATTATGACCACCTTCCTAATAATGCGTTGGTCCCCCTTTTGCTGCAAACAGCCCTGACACGTCAAGGCATGGACTCCAATAGACCCCTGAAGGTGTGCTGTGGTATCTGGCACCAAGATGTTAGCAGCAGATCCTTTAAGCTCTGTAAGTTGCGAGGTGGGGCCTCCATGGATCGGACTTGTTTGTTCACCCACAGATCCTCAATTGGATTGAGATCTGGAGAATTTGGAGGCCAGGTCAACACCTCAAACTCATTGCTGTGCTCCTCAAACCATTCCTGAACCATTTTTGCTTTGTGGCAGGGCGCATTATCCTGCTGAAGGAGGCCACGGCCACCAGGGAATACCGTTTCAATGAAAGGGTGCACATGTTCAGCAAAAATGCTTCGGTAGGTGGTACGTGTCAAAGTTACACCCACATGAATGGCAGGACCCAAAGTTTCCCAGCAGAACATTGCCCAAAGCGTCACACTGCCTCTGCCGGCTTGCCTTCTTCCCATAGTGCATCCTGGTGCCATGTGTTCCCCAGGTAAGCGACGCACACGCACCCGGCCATCCACGTGATGTAAAAGAAAATGTGATTCATCAGACCAGGTCACCTTCTTCCATTGCTCCTTGGTCCAGTTCTGATGCTCACTGTTGGCGCTTTCGGCGGTGGACAGGGGTCAGCATGGGCACCCTGACTGCAACAAACTGCGATGCACTGTTTTTTCTGACACCTTTCTATCAGAACCAGCATTAACTTCTTGAGCAATTTGAGCTACAGTAGCTCGTCTGTTTGATCGGACCACACGGGCCAGCCTTCGCTCCCGAGGTGCAACATTGATGCAGACCAGGTACACCCCTTCATGACAATGGTGTTCCCTGGTAGCCTCTTTCAGCCGGATAATGCACCCTGGCTGCCACACTGCAGTGCACACATTGTTCAGGAATGGTTTGAGGAACACGATGAAGGATTCAAGGTGTTGTCACCAACCAGTTCTATCCAATGGTGGCTCCACCTCGCAACCTACAGGACATGAAGGATCTGCTGATAGCATCGTGGTCAAAATGTTTGGCTCATTGTGTGTGTATATATACAGTGAGGAAAATAAGTATTTGAACACCCTGCTATTTTGCAAGTTCTCCCACTTAGAAATCATGGAGGGGTCTGAAATTGTCATCGTAGGTGCATGTCCACTGTGAGAGACATAATCTAAAAAAAAAAAATCCAGAAATCACAATGTATGATTTTTTCAAGATCTCACCTCGTGGGGTCTCAATGATCCGAAGAAAGGTGAGAAATCAGCCCAGAACTACACGGGAGGAGCTGGTCAATGACCTGAAAAGAGCTGGGACCACCGTTTCCAAGGTTACTGTTGGTAATACACTAAGACGTCATGGTTTGAAATCATGCATGGCACGGAAGGTTCCCCTGCTTAAACCAGCACATGTCCAGGTCCATCTTAAGTTTGCCAATGACCATTTGGATGAGTCATGGGAGAAAGTCATGTGGTCAGATGAGACCAAAATAGAACTTTTTGGTCATAATTGCACTAAACGTGTTTGGAGGAAGAAGAATGATGAGTACCATCCCAAGAACACCATCCCTACTGTAAAGCATGGGGGTGGTAGCATCATGCTTTGGGGGTGTTTTTCTGCACATGGGACAGGGCGACTGCACTGTATTAAGGAGAGGATGACCGGGGCCATGTATTGCGAGATTTTGGGGAACAACATCCTTCCCTCAGTTAGAGCATTGAAGATGGGTCGAGGCTGGGTTTTCCAACATGACAATGACCTGAAGCACACAGCCAGGATAACCAAGGAGTGGCTCAGTAAGAAGCATATCAAGGTTCTGCCGTGGCCTAGCCAGTCTCCAGACCTAAACCCAATAGAGAATCTTTTGAGGGAGCTCAAACTCCGTGTTTATCAGCGACAGGCCAGAAACCTGACTGATCTAGAGAAGATCTGTGTGGAGGAGAGGGCCAAAATCCCTCCTGCAGTGTGTGCAAACCTGGTGAAAAACTACAGGAAACGTTTGACCTCTGTAATTGCAAAGAAAGGCTACTGTACCAAATATTAACATTGATTTTCTCAGGTGTTCAAATACTTATTTGCAGCTGTATCATACAAATAAATAGTAAAAAAATCATACATTGTGATTTCTGGATTTTTTTTTTTAGATTATGTCTCTCACAGTGGACATGCACCTACGATGACAATTTCAGACCCCTCCATGATTTCTAAGTGGGAGAACTGGCAAAATAGCAGGGTGTTCAAATACTTATTTTCCTCACTGTACATGCTGCCTTTAAAAATAATGCCACTGGGTTTGATATTTTGTTATCAAATTCAATTGGTTTTAAAGCGCTCATCAGTTACAAAAGCAAAACTGTTGTTTAGACTTATCCAAACTTCTTAATACATACGGTCCGAGTAGGCGGGATTGTTGTAGAAGATGCTGCCGGTATTGCGGTTAAATCCACACACCACCACAAAGTGGCCCTGGTAATCTGGCTTCCTGCAGAAGCACTTCTGACCCACAGGGAGGAAACAGCAGTATTTGACAGGCGTGGAGCACAGCTCACACACCAACAGCACTGCGTTGACCAGCACGATGGCCACATGACCCTGCTCCAGGTGGCTCTGGATTTCCTGAACTGTAACAGAGCTACAAGAGACAGATGTGATCAGATTTCTTCATGCATTGCACAAAAGTTTCAGCTGACATATATTTTGATAAAATCTTGTGAGTTTCAGATATGATGGAATGATATTCACAAGGATAGATGACTGAAATGTGATACTATTTTGTCTAAATGGATTTAAAAAAACTAAAGAAAATCTAATGTTTTTGATTGATTTTAAGTATTCCTGTAGAACATGACAAACAATGCCATGGGGAATAAGTTTGATTCACAGGGAATGCATGAATGGAGAAAGAAAAAGCCTTCAATGCAATGCAAAAATAAAAGAATATGGACATGATTAAATGCATAATTAAATATATAATATCACTGATAGCAATAAATGAAAAAAGGCTTCGATACGGGCCAATAACTGATGTATTGTGCATGGCTACCAATGGAACCGCCAAGACTTTTCCAGTCATGTTTGAGTATAGCATAAAACAAAATTATATTCATATTATAGATTGCATCAGCTGAATTAAATATTTCAAAACTAGGCATAACTAGGCATAATGTAAATTAAAAGGGTAAATACATTAAGTTTTATTAATTTTTTACAACTACATTAATTTCCGCAACTTTTTCAAGCCTAGAAAAAAATCCCTGATATTTTTAGGTTTTCCATGATGGTGGTAACCTTATAAATCACGCACAAAGTGTCAGCATGCTCCACAGAACAAAAAAAAAAAGTGACAAATGTGGAAAAACCTCACCATTTCTTCACCAGGACTCCTTTGCTCTCCGCCTTCATAAAGAGTTCATTCACCCTGTCCTCCTCTGTCTCAAAATGCTTTTTGTAGAAAGACTGAAGCAGGAGAACACAGGAAATGGAAAAAAGATTCAGATGCCAAGGTGATCAGTTATAACATCTGTGTCAGGATTGATCCTTTGACAAAAATTACAGCTCCTCAACCATAAAAACTAAAGCTTTAACATTGTCCTTTTCTTGGAAAAATGAACTGAAACATACAAATCTTGTACTCTATCTATCCTCAGTGATTATGACAGGAACACTTGACAATGACAGCAGCTCATCATGTACCTGGTTCCTGAAGCCCTTGTCCACGCCGAGAGTCTGTGTGCAAAAGCAGTGTCTGACCCCAAGCTTACACATGAGATAAGCCAGGTCAATAGTCCACACACTCTCTGTCAACTCCAAGTCCAAACACGCTCTCTGAAATTCCTCCTCACTTACTGGATGTAAATACCTGCACAAGCAAACAAGAGTTATAAATATTAAATATAACTATTAGGGTAATTGTTGCATGATAATACATCACTTAGGATTCATACTTACTCCAGTACCATTCTTGAACAGGCCAAGCCACAATCCCAGTGGTACAGCTGCCGGATGACCGGTACATTTAGCATCACATCATCTGGCAGAACAAGGTCAGAAAGGAAGCTATTGTCATTATGCCACAATGAGCAATTGACCTATTCACATCATGTTCGGTTGAATTGAGGAATTAGTTTTGGTTGTGAACTGAATTATATCAAGGTAAATGAGAGTGAATAACAACAAAGTTAAACACAAGCAGCTTCAGGATAATACATGAACTGTTAATTCCTGCATTTGTATTCAATATATCCGGGTTGTGTATTTCGTCCAGTATAGTATGTTAGAGAAGGATCATGATTGATTATAATGCTAGTTGGGTTAAACAGTTACCAGCCGTCAGATGTTGCATTTGAATGTCATTTAACACAAACTCACCGTTCATGATGCAGTCTCTGTGTGTGTGTGTCTCTCTCTCTCTCTCTCTCTCTCTCTCTCTGTTGTTGTGTTGAAGTGATGTTTAATATCAGGGCTTGATTCATGAAGACTGTCTGCTAGCGGGGTTAGCCGGACAGCCCTCCTGTCCTCTACATCAGACACGCTAAAATATGTCCATCTTCAGCTCGTTGAAAATTTTTAAGAGACTGCTTGTTAAAAAGCAGTGAAACGGATACAAACTCGACTTGTTTAGCCCACGCCTTGTGGTCATTCCCAGGGATGAATGTTTCACTTCCTGTCAATCCAAATACAAGCGTGTGTCGGCGCATTGAGAACAGGCAGAACTGCGTCCTCTGCTGGAGAGACGAGAAATGACAAGACCCCACCTCCAAACTAAAATGTATTTAAATTATATTCTATGCTTAAATGGCTTATATTTATACAATGGTGGAAATGGCCAATATTCACAGGGGGCACTCAAGTTGAGGACGCATTTTATATTTTAAAACATATATGAAGTTACCTGCATAAAAGATGGAAATCCTCTATATTTTTAACCGGAACTCCGTACATCTAATCACTTCCCCCCCTCAAACTGATTTATTTTTATATAAATTCAACATAAATAAAAAGGTGAACCAGGATATTTACAGAATGGCCAAACTAAACGGATTTAAATTATTTGATTATATTTATAATTATTTAAATCTTTGGATAACACCCACAGCAAACTAAATTGTTTGGTTATAAATGGCACTTCTGCTTTATGCAACGTTTGTTCCGTCCTTCAGTCCAGTAGGTGGCAGTGCAATAAAATCCCCGGAAATTCTAAAGAACACTGAAGAAAAAAAAACAGTTTGTAGACGTTCTGTGCACGTTTGGGTGAGTTTTAAATAATTTCATTAAAAAAAAGGAAAACTGGAACGTATCGGTTGATAATTATTTGTACACTTGTGTTCAAATAATTCACTCTAGTTGTGTGAGTTGTTTTTTTTCTTGCTCGTTAACGAGAAACATCAAGATCTTGAGTCTGACCCATTCATTTCACGATAGTCTATTCATCTTCCATTAGCTTTCACCTCCACGTAATACAAAGATTGAGTAGCTAATTTTCGTACGCCAAATATTCTGCAGTGTCTTACATTCTCTCTTTTCCAGTTCACAGACAACTTGTCAAGATGTCCATTGGAGTGCCCATTAAAGTTCTTCATGAAGCAGAGGGACACATAGTCACCTGTGAAACCAACACTGGCGAGGTTTACAGGGGCAAACTCATCGAGGCTGAGGACAACATGAACTGCCAGGTACTACCGTAAGATTTTGCATATGTATAGCAAACAAATGTTAAGGCATGAGAATAAATGCTTATCACCTGAAAGCTGCGTTATTTTCTCTTTAGAGATTTTATGCTACAAGTTGAGTTTAGTTGTTTCATCAGTCTTCGTGTTGGATATTATTCATTCATGATCAGGTTTGCACAAAATGAAAGCACTCCTCTGTCTGAAAGGTTGTCTTATCCATAACTATCCATCTTCAATTTCCTCCAGATGGCAAACATCACAGTCACATACAGGGATGGCCGTGTATCTCAGCTGGAACAGGTGTATATTCGTGGCAGTAAGATCAGGTTCCTCATCCTGCCTGACATGCTGAAAAACGCTCCTATGTTAAAGAGTATGAAGAACAAAAATCAGGCGGCTGGTGCAGGTCGAGGAAAAGCAGCTATTCTCAAAGCCCAAGGTATATGCAGCCTCTTGAACCCAGTCCACATATCTTGCATTAGAAACGTATGTTTTTGTGACAATATTTTTATTTGTGTTATAAAGATGATATTCGAGCTATGTTTGCATTTGTTTTTGCAGTGGCAGCCAGAGGACGTGGACGTGGTGGACCAGGACGAGGGAACGTATTCCAGAAGAGACGCTAACTTTATATCGATACCTTTTTTTTTTTTTCAAATAATTTTACCAGCATTTTGGTTTGATCTGTTTTATAATGTTCATTTTATGCTTGCAGAAATAAATGGGGGATTTTTCTATTTTTCAATTGATTCTGATCTCTTTTGTTAATATGTTTCTAATTTTGTATACTGTATTTATCGGTCATACTTGGTGAGCTGTCAAGTACTACAGTGAGGACCCATTTTAGAGCATTTTTTGTTATAATAATAGCAAGGTGTATATTCTAAGGTGTTCAGGAGCTGTTGATCATTGCTGAGAGGGTTCAACCACTTGATTTTCATGTGTTTTACGCTGTTATAGACACTGGCTTGCAAATGTGCCGAGTCCAAATGCTACTGGTACTATCTAACTGACAATTAACCAAATATGTGCAGATGGCTAGCAGTGCATGTCTTAAAACATTCATTATTCCTGCATAAGAAATTACATTCAAAGCATGTGTAAATTCTGAGAAGTGTAATGGATATGAGGCTGCAGGAATACGCATAGTGTTCTGACCTTACATCAAGTACTGTTGTTTCATAGTGGACATTTCTTCAGCAATGAGCTCTAAGGATGTCTGCGGTGCTTGCTTCCACTGCATTTTTGATTATCAAACACCAGTAAAGCTGGTTATTAGTAAAAAAAAAAGAGTAGGATCACTTTTCAGACTGATACAGTTATTGATCATCACCTATGTTGTCATGTGAGTATTTTTTTTTGAAAATTCATAGCCATATTGCTCTTTAAAAGAAATATTGATTGCATCTACTTGCATTTTTTAATTTTGAAGTTACTTTGAATAAAAGTGTAATTTTATTTAATTAAAGCGGTGTATTCAATCATGCTCCTGGAGGGCAGAGTTTAGCTCAAACCAGCTCTAACTTACTTACCTGGAAGTTCAGCTAGAGTTGGAGTTAAACTCTGCAGGACAGTGGCCCCAGGTCTAGGCTAAATAAGTAAACTCTTTTTTTGTATTCCCATGCATGGAAGTGTAGGAGTTGCTTGTTTATTAGGGACTGAATTTAACGTTAAGATTCCAGGGCCCGTATTCATAAAGATTCGAAGAGTCCTCTCAGCAAACTCCTAATTTAGCTTAAAAACTTTTACGTAGGAGTCTTAGCTTAAGAGCTATTCGGGACCGATCTGAGAGCAACTCTGAGCAAGGAAAATTCAAAAACTTTTAGTTTCTGTTTAATAATGGCTTGTGCTGGATGTGTGCACGTGCTATCAGCGAGGGGCGAAGTGGCGACATGTCAAAACGACCTCATAAATTATCTGGTGCGCAAGGAAGAAAAAAACGAAAAAGCCAGAGGACTGTGTGAAGAAAACACTGAAGGATTTAATTGTGCGCGTGCACTATAAAGCTAACACGTTACAGTTTAACGGTTAAACATAACTTTACAGACCCCAACATGTGGGTTGCCCTTAGAATCTCAGCCACTCTCCCGGTAGCTTCAGCTGAGAGAAGGTTTTCTAATCTCAAACTTATTAAAACACTTGAGAACCACAATGATGCAAGAACATCTCAGTGGACTTGGCATTATCAGCATCAACCATGTGGTTTCAAATCAGTTGTCATATGATGATGTCATAGATGACTTTGCTGGCAAAAAGGCCAGGAGAGGAAACCTGTGAGAACCCTGAAGAAGTGATGCTGTAGTTGGCTCTTTTGGTAGGCTAAATGTTGTTTTATAAAGCACCACTAGAGAGCACTTTAAAGTTATTTATTTATTTTTTGTTAGTTACTATGCAAACTGCAATTATTTACAGATTTTCTCCATTGGTTTGGCTCATTTCTTGAAACAGAAATTACATTCTCAAAACAACATGGACAAATCTCCAAACCACTTGGCAAATGTTCACAACAGAATAGCATTTCTCATTAATTTAATCAAATTGCAAATGTCTAAGTACATGTCTCAATGTCTCAGTACATATTTGCAAATGATTAAGTTCAGGTAGCCTACATTTAGCACAATTTCAAAGTGAATAGATCTTGTTGATCTAAACTGATTGTTAGATTCTCAGTCTAATGGTCGTTCGCTCCAAAACGTATCAGAATCATTTAATTGTATAAGTCCTCACATGCACAATAGTCTGTTCAATTGTCAAAATTAGTCAAGAACATAATACCATGAATACCATATATGAATCCCTTGGAACTGGTTTATTGCCTTTATTTTATTTTTCTTTTGTTTAAAGAGCACCTATAATGGAATTTTGAAATTTACCTTTCATGTAGTGTGTAACATAGATCTAAGTGAACAAAAACATCCTGCATAGTTTGAAATATGACAGTGCACCGTATACATAGTTATTTTCTTTCAAAAGTAAGAGTCGACTCGGAGTCATTTTTAAGAATCGTTAGAAGACCGAAGCTTTTTCTCTGACTAGATGACGTCAACTTGTCAAGTTATTTGAATACGATAAGGCCCACTTATTGCGCTCCAAGACGCCAGTGAAAAAACATCATGGCGACGAGACGCTGAAGTGCGACTCAAAAGCAAACTTTTTTCATCTGCCCAAGGATGAGCATTTGAAGACTAGGTGGCTTGAAGACAAACCATACATCGTCGCGATTGAGTGTTTATTAGTCGTCAAATGTATGTTTCGCGATCTCAGGAAGCTTTTATTATGGACTTCTATTATGGCACATGGTTCTTCTTCGTCTATCTGTACCATACATGGACTACATGTGCACAGAGCGCCCTCCGGCTGCCAGTATGAATTGAAAACAACACATAAGAGACTCAATCGCTCATGATTAGGCTATATCTGCGCATTTTGAGGAAGTATTGAATAAAAAATACTCCTCTGTTTAGACATTTGACACAGACATATGAGAATCTATCAATATGTCTCCTCATCTGCACACTTTTGAACTAAAAGCCCTGAGGGATGTTGATTTGTCGCGAGTCTTCGTGAGGAGAATAGAGGAGTTTTTTTTATGAATGAGATCAGCTGAGGCTCATATTACAATCAAACGGTACCGACGCGGTTTTCATATTCATAACTCCTGACACATATTAACAAATTACTGTCACTATAAGACTTTGATGGGCGTTCCGTTTCCGAAAATATCTGCACAGACAAATATCTGGGTCAAATATCACAAATATCACAAATATCTGGGTCATCGGACCAATCACCGCAGATTAGCGTCACGTAAAGGCGGGGTTTTGAAAAGTGAATCACTAAAGGAATCATTTGAGAATCGCTGTCAAAACAGGTAAAAATAAATGCATATTATAAGAAAACTAAAGTCTTTTTTTGTCATTGCATGCATGCAAAACTGTTGTTGGGGACTTCTAAAACAATATTTGGAACATTTTAAATGCCATGATAGGTGCTCTTTAAGGTAAATTATAATTGTTATTTTGTGATTTAGATTTGCATTTGGTTCAGTGTTTGAATTTTTAACAAAAAAAAATAAAAAATACATTTTGAATATTTAAACAAATTTTTTTGATCTCTTGTTTTACAAAACAAGTAAATTATTATTACCTGATGGCACAAACCACCACTAGGGGGCACTTTAAATAAATCTTTTTTGTAGCTAAGACAAAGTTACTGGGCGCACTAAACTTTGCTAACTGCAGCTATTTAAGTTTAATTTGTGATTTGTTTTGTTAGTTTGCTTATTTAGATATTGAAGAATTTTATATTAGTCTTGTTATTTTTAGTGCTGTATCATACTTTTACTGTATTATTTCAATCATTGTTGTTTGATTTGTTTTTATATTTGAGTAAATTATGGATATTTGGATGTATTTATCAAATATCCATATCCATAAATCAAATATGTGGATTTATTTTAAAGTGGCTTTTGATTATTTTATTGTGTTGTTGCTTTTTTTTTTTTTTTTTTTACCAAAAGTGTTGCACTTTTATTTACACTATTTAAGTACACAATGTGAGTTTGAAACCCTTTTTTACAAAATAAATGAAAACGTAAATGGCAAAATAATTTAGGCTCACGTTTTCTCATAAAGCGACTTTGGGTATCTAGAAAAGTGCTATACAAGTGTTATTTATTTTAAATTATTATTTTGGCTAAATACTTGGTGATATAAATCGCAATATAAGGGGGCGCCAAAAAAAATCTTGCCCATAGGGCGCCAAAGAGGCTAGGGCCGGCACTGTCACGTAATATATTGAGAAATATATTTTTGTTGTGTAAGGGTCTGAGTCTACAGCTTGTGAGGCAGCAACAGATACGACCACGTTCTGAGCCTCCAGCCTGTGAGGAAAGAGACATTAACAACCACTACGTTCAGAGTTTTAGTCCAGCGAGACGACTACAGCACGTCCCGATTCTCCATGCCAGAGAGACCAAAGCGGATTGACCAAGTCCTGAGTGTCTGACCCACAGAGTCAGAAGACACACAGAGACATTTGCAACAAGGTTAAGCTCAGGAGAGCAAAACCTTCACTTCAAGGTTCCTTCGTCTGTGTGTTCCAGATTAAGGACCTTCTGCACTTACTTCAGGGCCTCATCTGCGTGTTCCAGATTTTTGGACCCTTTGGTGCTCCAGGAGATCAGCGTCCCACAGATCTTCGTGTTCAAGGCTGTTGAAACGGATTCCAGTTCCTTTCCCCCTGCATTGTCACCCAGCACAACCAGTGGAAGAAGTCACCGCCATCGGACTGCTTACTCGACCAAGTGGAACGTAAATATCACTTAACCAAACCTCTTTCCAGAAACCTTGGCATTGTTGTATATTATCAGTATATGATTTTCTAATATACATTAGAGGTAATATAACTGATGTTAGTTAATAACAAATAATCATTTGTTTATTTGTTTGATGCATACTAAGGTTCTTCACCTTAGTTTCAGAGAAACAACAGTTTATCTTTATATAAGATAACGTAACTCTTCCCTAGCCACACTCAGCTTAATCACATGTATTTTATGCATCTTATGCACTTTATTCCTTTTTCATTCATTGTATTCATTTAGTAGTTGTGTTAGTTATTCTTGTTTATCTTTTGTTAATAAAATCTATTTTATTACAATTGTGTCTTACTTGTCCTGATAATACAGAAAAGGCTCTACAAGTTAGAAATCTCACCAATCTTTCAGATAAATCAGCTGACCATCTCTCCCCACTTTACGTTCAATCTAAAATGATTGAGCAGCCTCCTGTTTGGAGCGTTCTCATGCAGCCAAGGTAAAAGACCTTGACTAGTGTCCCAAACTAAGAGAGGGGGAAGGTGGTCATCTGATTCATAACCACACCTTAATTGATGTGTGATCCAAAATTCACAACGTCAGCGGTGACGTGAGGACCAATCACTACCTTACTTAGAGTCCTTGGATGGACAAAAGTAAAATCACTACATAATTGGTGGGCCCTAGTGAAATTATTACAGCTTGGTAAGCACTAGTTAGGTGTTTTTTAATCACCTTAGTAAAATGGCTTTGTATTTAAGTATTTTCATATTCAGGGTTGTAGCAGGTTTCAGTAAGTCAAATTTAAAGACATTTTTAGACCATAAAGACTGAAATAAGACCTGCTGTTATGTCCCTTGTTAATTAGATGTTAAATTGTCTAGCATATTATCAGACATAACACAGGATGATGAGCGTGTGTGTGTTTCAGATAGTAGGGGAGCTGCAAAAGGATGACCCAAGACCAACGACTTCAAATGAAAAAGATTTAATTTAGTGATTTTAACAATAAAGTGAAGTAATAATGTGAAAAGTACTAAAGTAGAGAAAATAAAGAATATTTACAAAATATACAACTAAACAGGATCAAGCAAAAAAAAAAAAATTTTCAACAAACAAACTGGGAGAGAGGAAGGAGCAAACGAGTGGTGCTTAAATCAAAAACAAAACAAAACTCATCTAACTGAAGATTGAGGAAATAAACTAACTAACAACAAAATATGTAGACATCTTCAGCGTCAGAAAACGCCATAACTAAACTACCGAACTAACCAAACAAAACGTACATTCTTAGCACCACTACTAAACCTGGTGTGTCTAATACATGAGTGAACTACGTGTTGTAAATGTAGGTCGCGACCTGCTAACCTGTCTCACAACCTCTCTTACCCGTTTATACAGCGCTAGATGATAACTTGAGGTGAAGTGTCAGAGAACAGCGGTCACACATCAAACATGGTAATACCTCAAGCATAGCACACAGGAACAAACAAGCACGAACACAAACAGAGAACTGATCCAACTGCTAAGATGTAACAGCAGTGAGCCCTGAATATAGATCAGCCTCTCAGACCGGACTCTCGAGCGACAGACCGTCGTCACTGAACGTGTCCACATGAAAAAAATACTATAGTATATTATAGTAAAATTACAGTAAAATTACTCTAGTAAATACTATAGTGTTTTAGAACCATACTATAGGAAAGATACTACAGTAAATTGTAGTATATTATAGTATTTACTACACTTTGTTAATTTACTGTAGTATATTTACTATAGTACGGTTCAAAAACACTATAGTATTTACTACAGTATTTTTACTATAGGCTAATATACTATAGTATTTTTTCATGTGCACTCTCCCCAGAGTCAGAGTGTGTCTCCAATTGAAGTTTGTGCCATTCATAAACAGCCTCAGGACCGGTGATTGGTTGCGCAATCCTGACGTCAGCATCTGACTTCCGTTGACTGACATGCGGTTCCTCCACTCACGTTCCATATCTGAAACAGACAGCTTATCGCCTCGGTTAAAATGGCTGCTTCCAAGACTTCGAAACCTCGTGGTGTAGGTCTTGGAAAAAGGGGAGAGGCCCACGAGGCTGGGTTGGTGCGTGACTCGTGAGAAATCGATCATCCATCTTAGATTGGGCCTGATCTAGCGCGGCCTCGCTGTCCCATTCCAACCCGAGCTTATCTACAGCGCAGGAAACTACTTCTAATAGCTCGCTGTATGACGGGGAAGCGCGTTTCTCCTGTCCGCTCGGGGGGAGGGAACTACACAAATCGCCCACAAGCTCTTCAGAATCAGAAACCGCGGTAGATAAAACATCATCATCTAGAAAGCCACTGCCAAAATAAATCGTGTCACAAGCTTCTGGGGTAGGCCGCATTTCGTGATGAACGAAAAGAACATGGTCGTCGTCGTGGCTTTCGAAGGCGCCGACGCGACCGGGGGAGAGAGAGAGAAAGGCATCATAATCCGTCTGCTCACTCTCCATGCGCTCCGACTCGCCAGCGTCATCCAAAGCGTCCGTCTCATGCGGTGCCTCAGCGGCCACAGAAACGGAGAGGTGGTGATTAGATGTGCGGCCTTTAGTAAAGGCGGCGAACCTTGAGCGCAGCACTTTCAAACGCCGGCTATCGCAGTGTTGACAGACCGACAGGCCGCTAAGCGCTTACAGCCTAGACATAGCACGCACCTGTCGTGAGTGTCTCCTCCTGCGATGAACCTGCCACACTGCTCGATGCATCTCTTGTCACTCATCGTGTCCGCTTAGAGGAGTGAAAAAAACTGCTCTTAAAAGGGTAGCTAAGAACACGAGAAAGCTTTCCAATGGGCTTACAAAAAGATCTGTTTCCTGGAGTCAAATCTGATGATATGATGCCTAGTGCGCATATAAGCATACATGACGTATTTCTAAAGGTGGCGCTAAGCGTCACTAGCCAATCAATTGGCGTGATGGTATAAGGGCTTCAGACATTCGTCACACCGAAGGCGTTCCCATGGCGATGGTTCGTAGTGTTGAGTGAACCTATGAAAGGGAACCAAATGCACACACAGGCTGCGTCAGAAAACCTATGTGCTGGCTACGTTCGAAACCGCATTTTCAATAAGTACTTACTTAATGAGCGCTAAAAGAGTAAGTACTATATAGCCTGATCTTGTTAAGTATGAATGCGATCCGCACTTTATGCGCCATGTTGACGTTATCATGTAACCTACGACGCTATCTCAACTTGAAAGATGAGTGACAGGTTTAATTCATCTATCTATAAATATCTTAATTTTGATTAAACGTGCTAATTTTGTGGTCTTGTTGAAGAAACGCTGCCCATTTATTTTGTGATTGTAGTATAAGCAATACATTTTAACCCTATTCTGAACCACAGTTTTATCCTTTTTTATCTTTGCGAAACCCACAATCGTGATCTCTTAACCCTTGTACGTCCTTCAAGTAGGTTTACGTTTAAGTCCCTTGGGGTCAGATAGACCCCAAACTTTTACAGACTGATTGCATAAGGAAATATAATGTTTTTACATGGCAAACTATATATAATTTTTTTAATTTACGTCTGAACTATACATTTATGCTGTTTGTGTTGATATATATATATATATATATATATATATATATATATATATATATATATATATATATATATATATATATATATATATATATATATATATATATTTTTTTTTTTTTTTTTTTTACCTATTTACTGCACAATTACTTAACTATGCCATAAATTGGCTCATGAAAAATTCATTTTTTATGAAAAAATCACTTAAATGATGATCTTAATTAAATCTAAATTGTTTTTGGACGTTGCATGTGTTAGGGATAGAATACTGCCATCTGCAGGTTTGTGGAAAAACTTTAGGAATTACAGTTAAAGAAAGAGAGTGCAATGACCACATATATCCAATAGAGATCCATAGGGACTCATTTCATTTTCACTTAACTTCTTCTCACAACTTTATGTATATATTGTGAATATATGTTTAAACATTCTAAAATACATTCAAAATCTATATTTTTATATTTATTTTTTGCTGTTGTCTGAAATATTTTGAATTGTTTGCTTTTGCAAATTATTATACATACATTTGCAGAAATGTTACAAGTCACCACTAAAAGACATGACTGTAATTACATACTATTTATTTATTACTTTTTATCACAAATTATTTCTTTTTTTAGAACAAGAGATTAATTTTTAAAAAGTAGGCTAAATAAGACCAACAAAATACAAATCAAAACAACAGCACCAATAAACAGTAGTGAAGAGTTCACAGAACAATAAAACATTCATCTTTCTCTTATCTGCCATTTCCCTCTCTTTCTGTGTATGTACGAGTGTGTACGTCTGTGTGCGTGTGTGTGTCTGTGGTTTGTTCACACTGTTGTGCATTTATGTCAAAATAAAAAAATAAAATGCCCCAAACACCTGTGTGTGTGTGTGTGTGTGTGTGCGTGTGTGTTTGTGTGTGTGTGTGTGTGTGTGTCTGTGCGCGCGCGTTGTTCCATGTTGCATTTGTGCTCTAGTATTAGTCCTTCATTTATGTATGGAAATTTTTCAGATTTATGCAAGTTTTGTTGATTTTATTTGCCAATTTCAATAAAAATGCTCTCTGTTGCAGTCACACACGTGTGTGTGTGTGTGTGTGAGATAGAAAGTTTGGTCCACTTTGTGTTTATGCTCTAGGACCAGACAAATTTTCAGATTTATACTGGATTTTTATTTTTTTTTTACAAACAAATGAAAAAGAATAATTTTTTCATTTTCAAAGTGGGGTCAATCTGACCCCAAGGGACTTAAACGGTAAATATTTTTTTACACACGTTTAGAACAACCAAATCAAGCCCAGGTTTTTGTGCGTGTTAAGATGTGTTAAAGATGTGACGTGAGCAACCTGTCTGACAGTTGGAAATCTTCTAGTAGTTGTGCAAAGTGAAATCTGAATCACGTTGTTGAAATATTTTGTCCCGTTGCTTTTGGCTCTCTATGGGCTTCTCCCCATGTTTCTCCCTTGACTTTATCGGACTTTATGCCTCCACGTCCCCCCGATTGCCTCATAGGCAATAAAAGATTGCCTCCGAGCTTCTCCTCCTGTCTATACGGTAATTTCTTTACTGTGCGACAGAGAGTCGTATTTACATTTATGCGTTTGACAGACGCTTTTATACAAAGCGACTTACATTGCATTCAAGGTACACATTTTACATTTTGTCAGTTCTTGCATTCCCTTGGAATCGAACCCATGACCGTGGCGTTGCTAGCACGACGCTCTTTTGTTTGAGCTACAGGTTATGACGCAATTGTTAGCCTATTTTTTACAAAAACGGCTTCTACGGGGCGATAGTGTAAGATACAAGGTAATGGACTCTTTTATACATTGTTGTGTTTCTTTGGAAATAAACAATGGACAAATGGAGTCTTTAAACGCCTAAGATGTAAAGTTATTCTCTGTCAAAGTGATGCCAAAATGAATGGGAGTCAATGCTAATGCTAACAGGTGATGGCTTGGTTAGCAATGGCTGCCCCTAAGGAAGGTACGCTTTCCGGGTGCTGGATTACCCCATTGGTTAGCCCTAATGTGAAGCTAGATTGTTTGTTGTTTTTTTACAAAATTTACAAAAAAAGCATACAATGACATCAAACAAAACACAAACAGAAATTGAAATTGGGGGATACGCATACCAGATCTTACATTGTACAAGGTAAAACATTACCTTTTGCAAATTACTTTTTCCAATATGAGGGATGTTTTAATGCATTTCTTATTTCTAGTAATTGAGTTCAATGAGTCATAAAATATTTTACAGCGATCTTTACAGAAAAAATGCAAATTTTATAGACATTACTTTAGCTTTATGAATATGAAGAATAATTAACTTCATTGTGTAATGCGAAGCTAGTGCTGCAGGCTGAATAAACAGAAGATTGAAACGCTTTGACTGATGAAACGAAGACAATAAACACGACAACATCAAGATATGATGTATTTGATTTCTTCAAATCTTCACTATTTTCATAATAGTAAGGTATGCAGTGCTGATTGAGTGCAGACTTTATCACTGTATAGAATAATATAAAACAATACATTGTCTGCCTCATTCTGTCCAAAAAAATACAACATTATTAAAAGTAGACGTATAGACAAACATAAATTGATTCACCTGGGCCAAAAAAATTGCGGCATGCCACTGGTGAGTTAAATTCACTTTCTATGATTTCTTTATTGTTTTATTATTATAATAATAATTATTATTATATATTTTATACTATTATAGAGCTCCACGGAGAGCACTTCATATGGGACTCCATGATGGAATGGACTGGACCATATTTTTTTCATACACTACAGTTCAAATGTTTGAGGTTGGTAAGGTTTTTTGATATTTTTGAAAGAAGTTTTATGCTCACCAAGGCTGCATCAATTTGATCAAAAATACAGAAAAACTGTATTATTCTGAAATATTATTACAATTTTAAAATAAGCGTTTTCTATTTTAACGTGTTCAATTGTAATTTATTCCTGTGATGGCAAAGCTGAATTTATCATCATTACTCCAGTCTTCATTGTCACATGATCCTTCAGAAATGATTCTAATTTGCTGATTTGCTGCTCAGTGCTCAAGAATAATTTCTTATTAGTATCAATGTTGAAAACAGTTGTGCTGCAAACAGAAGTCTGTTATCTATTGAATTCTGGCTGAGACGGTACGGCCTGATTGAGTCTAAGGCCACTGTATTGCCCATCAGGGCTTGGGTATTCTGCTCTTATCCTCCATATACAACAACTGGGTATTACTGGAATAGCGTCTCTGGGTGTGCTGTCACCAAACCGCCATCTAATGAACTGAGCATAGGCCCCATGGCGCAGCTGAGCCCCCTCTTGTAGCTCTGCTAGGGGATCCACATACAACAAAGTGGTCTCTAGGACGGAGCGACTGACAACCAGTGTTGAAAAGAGCGTGGAGGAAGTTATGCAGCGCCCTTTTTCTGATCGACAGCACAGTTGCTCCTGCAGGATGTCTGAAGGCCGGCAGCAGCCACACTGACACCAGGCCGGACACCCGGACTGTGACGTCTCCAGTAATGGTGTATCTGTGCTCTGTCCACTGCGCCGCCTTCTGGGAAGGTCTTCGTCTATAAGCCCACCACTCTGGCCATTCTGTAACGGCTTCTTTCTGCTTTGGCCACACTGCAGGACACTCATCAGAGTCTTCATGCCCGCCAAATCATTCTGAAAGAGAACAGACCAGGGCTATTAGTTAATAAGGGTATGTTTACACAACAACAATGTACTAAAAAAGTTTTTTCTTTGTACAGACGACAATGTTTTCAAAACGATCCCTGTTCACATGGATCCGTGAAAACGATTAAAAACACTGTATTGTTTAAACAATTTTAACTTAAAAAAATGTACGCTAACTGAAATAACATTAAATAAATTATTTAAAAATTTTTTTTATTTCAACTAGTTGGTGAGGCAACATTTCCCATTTTCATTTAGTTTAACTTCATAAAATGAACTAAAATAAAATGAACTATACAGACATTAAAAAAACTAATTTGAATAATACTGAAAAAAAAACTTTTTAATTAAAATAAGAATGAAGAAAAAAAATAAAATAATAACATTAAATCAATAGACCGACCAAAAAAATTACAACTCATTTAAAATTAAAGTTATTATTTACTTACCCTAACCAAATTTAAAAAAAAAAAAATGTAAACACAAAAAACCTAGATAAATGAATGAATTCAACAGCACATGCAATACACTGTGTTGACTCTGACTTAAAGGGATAGTTCTCCCAAAAATGAAAATTATGTCATCCTTTACTCACCTTAAAGTATAGGGGAAAATACTATGGTAGTCAATGGTTGCAATCTGCTTTGTTACAAACATTCTTCAAAATATCTTATTTTGTGTTCAGCAGAACAAAGAAACTCTTACAGGTTTGGAACAACTTGAGGGTGAATAAAGGATGAAAATTTTCATTTTCGGGAGAACTATCCCTTTAAGAAATCACTAAAGCATGTCAGTGCTGCTTGCTGATAAATTTCACAGTATTTTAAAATCATTTTCACAATTTTAAGCAGTAAAATAATGATGGCAAACCAGCGCAAAAGATTCCTTGATGGTGTACAGGATTTTAACATTTACAATTTTACAAGATTATTGCTTAAATAACAGGTTATTTTTCACCAAAAACAATTCTTGGGAACAGCACCTGGGAAATAATGGAGTGCTTGCTGACACTTCTTCACTTCCCAATATCAAATATGTTAAATGAATGAATTGGACACTAAATAGAATAAATTATTATTATAAAACATTGTACATTAATGTACACTATTGTAATGTTGCTGTGGGACAATGTGAGAGACACCTATCAAATTCAATACATTATTGTAAATATTATCAGTAGGCCTACTATAGTGTAATATTGTGTAAATATTATCAGTACTGTACTACTCCTTTGGTAGTGGAGCATTATCACCTGGGTTTTTAGCCACTAATTTTGTGGCAGCATGTGATGATGTGAGGTGCTTTATTAGATTAGAATTACTTACCACCGACGTGGAGAGACTCTTTCTTCCTGGGCTTAAGTTGCACTTTACATAAACATTCTTACCTTTCACCTCAACGAGGGAAAAGTAGAGTTTATACTTTCAGTTTGCGAAAGCTACCTTTGAAGTCGTTGGACTTGGTGTGTGTGTGACTGTGCATATGCATGTGCGTGTGTGTCATAGATGTGTGTGTGTGTGTGTGTGTGTGTGTGTGTGTGTGTGTGTGTGTGAACTCAACCTGTCAACCTCAACCTTGTCTCCCACCCACCAATCATCATCAGTTATGTGTACCACAACAACACCCACTGCATGCACGCCCGCGGACACACACACACACACACACACACACACACACACACACACACACACACACACACACACACACACACACACACACACACACACACACACACACACACACACACACACACACACACACACACACACACACACACACACACACACACACACACACACACACACACACACACCAATCAACCAACCAGAGAAAGAAAAACGTTGCAGGTCCGACTGACAGAGAGCCTGTTCGGATGAAAACCGCTTCAGTGAGCTCAATTATAGTAATGCTGAGTTTTTTTCTCAGTAACGCTAACGGCATTGTAACGGGAGAAACATTAATTCGTTTGATTAGCTACGTAACTGAAAAAAAGAATTCCGTTACTAACGCTGTTTATCTATAACGCCGTTATTCCCATCACTGGTCTTTTAGTATAGTGTTAATACTAAAACAATGATTTATTAAAGGTTTAACAACAAGCATTCATGTCCTGGCAAGTGTGTGACAATAGCCTATAACATGGGGATCTTACTTTGCGCTGGTGAAAGGAAAGGGGTTTCGTCTCCTGTAGTCTTTTCTTTCTGGATTTTTTCACCACCCTTAACTTGTCCTCATCCACAAATGACACACAAAGGAAGCACTGCAACAGACACATTCGTACAAAATAGATTCATACAGAATCCCAGTTAAAGCTTGCTGGAGTCAGTGTTTTTAATGTGTGTTCACCTCTTCTCTGTCCTGAATGACCTCAAACTTCCTCTCAGTGTAGGTCTGCTTTGCCTCTTTGGAGTAACAGCCGGTCCCAATAAGCCAGTCCAGGAATACTGTTGTCTAAAGAAAACTCAATGGTAAATATTTAATTACTTCAAACTCCTTTTGCTCCAACTGAGGGCTTGAGGGTTACTCACGAGAGCATAATACGAGAGCGTGGATCCAATGTAGATGATTAGCTTAAAGATGTTGAACTTTCCAGCCTGTGAAGAATATAGAGAACTCTTTATGTGTCTTAAAATATAAAGCAAACATGCAAAGTTATGACAGGATAATATGACCTCACCTTCCCAAACACCATCACATCAAACCTAATGCCATACATTTTAAAGAGCGTTCTCTGCTCCACACCGTTCACTGTAGAGTATTTTGCAGTCCTACAAAAAAATTATATCTTTAGGAAAGGACTGTGTAAGAGTTCATACTTTTCAGTATGATTTTCAGTTGTTCACACCTGAAGTTGAACCCAGGGAACAGGGTTTGGTTGCTTTCTTTTTTGTCCATGCGACGGAATGAGTATTTGGGCAGACAGCTGTAAGAGAAGTGGTTCAGGTCACAGTCCCAGTTGATCTGGATCCCAATCACACCACCCTGTGAAGCAGATACTACCAGCAATGAAAAATGGAAAAGGCTATACTGGCATGCTCTATAACTAAATCACACAAATACACTACTGTTCATAAGTTTGGGGTTAGCAAGTATGTTTGCCAACACTTTCTAATGAATTATAACTCAATTTATACTTATTTATAATTAAGTATTACTATTTTATAAACATATTTATAAAGGCTCATTACGACCTGCACTACACTATAAATAACAGTTACAATTACATTTATATTAATTTTATAATTACTTTTAGGTCATGCATTTGCTTTTTCAATGTGCATGCTCATAATCCATTATACACTGATTTATAAGTATTAATTAGTGTAGTGGAAATTAGCTTTATGCAGATTGTATTTACTTTATATTATGTATGTGTTTGCAACTTTGCATAACAACTGACAACTGATCTTAGTGGAAAATGACGTGTGCTACGTGTGTGCTAGCTCATGTGTAACAAACAAAAATTGTGTTTGCAACAAAAGGTGCTACATGTCCACATCCTGCTGTTTCTTAGAAGAGGCTCCTCTAGATGAGAGATGGCCGTTGCCTCCTTTTGCGGTATTCCACTTAAGCATAACAGGAAAACAGGTGTGATGTATATATATATATAACAATGTACAGTGTTTCCCACAGATTAGAACACTGTAAAAAATGTATAATCTTCCCAACTCAAAATTTTCTAGTGACTGGTCACATCTACATTTTTCAATAGGCCAAATTGAATTTCTGTGAATTGAATTTTATCAATTGTGGCAACAGCCTGTTAACATGGGCTCAATTAGAAATATGTTGAGCCAATGGAAAAATTTAATTTACCAACACTGAAAAAAATGTCAGGCCTCTCCAATTTAAAATTTTCTAGTGACCGATCACATCTAAATTTTTCAATTTGGCCAACTAAAAAATGTACATGTGATCGCTCACTAGAAAATTTTGAATTGGAGAAATGTTTTACAGTGAAACTGTGAGGTTGGTCCAATTAAATATTTTAAATTGTAGTAACAATTGTTTATTTCTCATTGTCCCAAAAGACAAAAATGACTAAAAACATAAATATATTAAGCAAAATACAGAACACAGACAACAGGGTTGACATTTTATCACATTACTTTATTAACAAGTAAATTCCAACACAGGATATTTGGTGAAAATACCTTATTTTAAATAAGGAAAACTCTGAATATTCAAGAAGTCTTCTGCATAACGTCTCAGGTTACTTGCGTAACCTATGTTCTCTGAGTAGGGAACGAGACGCTGCGTCACTTTAATGACGTAATGGGACGCCCTCTGGGTGTGCCGATTGTCTGAAGCCCTTATAGAATCACGCCAATTGATTGGCTGATGGCGCGCACGTCGCCCCACTTGACGCAGTCACCTATATCAGCGCGCGCGCACGCCATCTGCTCCTCAGATTTCTCTGCCGAAAAGGAAGGCCTGTCGGCAGCGCAAGGAGCTTGGCAGCGTACGCAGCGTCTCGTTCCCTACTCAGAGAACATAGGTTACGCAAGTAACCTGAGACGTTCTCTTTCATAGGTTCACTCGACGCTGCGTCACTTTAATGACGTAATGGGAACGATATACCAAACACGCCAAGCTAAAGCGCTGCCGTATCTGGCTCAAAGAACACCAGATAACCTGCATGACTAGGTTAAGCAGACAGGACATGCGAACCCGGAGCCATGTCGAGATCCAAACTATAGAATCTCACAAAAGTGTGCGGAGAGGACCAACCTGCCGCCACACAAATATCTTCCAAAAGAGCCCCTCTAAAAAGTGCTTGAGAGGAAGCCACACCTCTGGTAGAATGCGCTCTAATATCAAGAGGTGAAGGTAAACCACGCACCTCATAAGCTAAGGAAATAGCCTCTGCCACCCAATGGGAAACCCTTTGCTTCGAAGCGGCAAGCCCGCGGCGGCCTGCACCGAAGCACACCAACAGCTGGTTAGATTTCCTCCAGCCGTCTGAACGGTCAACATAACACTTCAACGCTCGAACTGGGCAGAGCAAATGAAGTTTCTCGTTTTCCTCCGAGTCAAACGGAGGGGGGTGAAAGGAGTGAAGAGTAATAACCTGAGAGCGAAATGACGTGGACAAAACTTTGGGCACATAACCCGGCCTAGGTCTTAAGGTAACCTTGACTAGGCCAGGGGCAAAATCCATACTGGTCCCATTAACAGAGAGAGCCTGTAGATCGCCCACTCGTTTCAAAGGAGACAGAGCTAACAAAAGAGCAACTTTGAGAGTCAGAATTCGCTCAGGAGCTGACTCCAAAGGCTCAAATGGAGCCAACGTTAGCCCTTCAAGGACCACGGAGAGGTCCCAAGAGGGAATACCAGGGGAGCGTGCTGGTCTCAGGCGCCTAACCCCTCGCATGAAAGATGAAACCAATCTATGCTTGCCTAGAGGGATTTCGTCCGACTCCCTACCGGCAGCGATAGCTGCGACATAGACCCGAAGGGTGGTGGCCGCTGCTCCAGCAGCAAACTTCTCCTGCAGGAACTCCAGAACTGAACCAACCGGGCAGTTAACTGGATCTACTGCATGAGTCGAGCACCACGACTCAAAGACCCTCCACTTGGAGGAATAGAGCTTCCTTGTGGAGGGGGCTCTCGCATTAGCAATGATCTCCTGAACGTCCGCAGAAAGACCAGTGTTTAGCGTCGTTGGCCCTTGATGGGCCATACCCACAACTTCCAAATCTCCGGGTGAGGATGCCAAATCCTGCCCTGAAGTTGTGTCAAAAGGTCCTTCCTGACCGGTATCTCCCATGGGGGGGGAGTCCAGGAGGAGAACCATCTCCGAGAACCAAGTCTGGGATGGCCAGTGTGGGGCTACCAGCAGGAGGCTGGCCCCACTCTCCCTTACTCTGTACAGAACCGCCTGAATCAGCTTGATGGGCGGGAACGCATAGAGTTTCAGATTGGGCCATGGATGCGCGAACGCATCTATCCCCAACGGGGCCGGAGAGCTCAGAGAAAACCAGAGCCGACACTGGGACGACTCCTTCGAGGCAAAGAGGTCCACTTCCGCTTTCCCGAACATCTCCCAAATCTGTGACACAGTTTGAGGGTTCAGCATCCATTCCCCCGACCGGAGCTTCTGTCTCGACAGATAATCTGCAGCGAGGTTTAAGACTCCGGGTACATGGACTGCTCTCAGGGACAAAAACTTGTCCTGAGACCACAGGAGGAGTCGGCGCGCATGCCTGTCCAGGGTGCGCGACCGTGATCCTCCCTGGCGATTTACGTGAGACACCACCGCCATGTTGTCGGTCCTGACAATGACATGATGCCCCCTGAGTGAGGGGAGAAAATGTTGAAGGGCCAGGGATACCGCTCTCAACTCCAGGCAATTTATGTGCCAGGAGAGAACTTCCCCCTCCCAGATCCCCATAGCTGGTCTGTCCTCGAATACCGCACCCCAGCCGGTAAGAGAGGCGTCCGTCGTAACCATTTGGCGACTGAAAACAGCCCCCATCTTGACCCCTTTCTGAAGAAAGAGAGGGTCTCGCCACATTGATAGGGCACGAAAGCAGCCGCGTGACACCTTCAATAGGCGAAGGGCCAATCCTGTTGACCGAGCCCCTGAACGTTTCATCCACCAGAGGAAGGGCCTCATATGGAGCAGTCCCAGGGGAAGCACCGGGGAAGCTGCGGCCATGAGACCCAGGAGCCTGCGACACGTACCCACAGAAACATGATGGCCTAGCCTGAAGCGGACCAAGCATGTTGTGATACTGGAAATCCGAGCAGGGGCCAAACGGGCCTGCATCGGAACGGAATCCAGACGAACACCTAAGAAGGTGGTCTGCTGAGCCGGAGTAAGAACGCTCTTGTCAGTGTTCACTCTCAAGCCAAGAGATTGAACGTGTCGAAGAACGACATCTCTGTGATGATAGGCTAACTCCCTGGAGTGGGCCAGAATGAGCCAGTCGTCCAGGTAATTGAGAATACGGATGCCCTGGAGCCTCAGCGGGGCCAGAGCAGCATCCATACACTTCGTGAACATCCTTGGTGCCAGGGCAAGGCCGAAGGGAAGGACTTTGTATTGATAAGCCTTCCCTTTGAAGGCGAACCTGAGAAACTTCCTGTGTCGTCTGACAACCTGAATATGGAAGTAAGCATCTCTCAGGTCTATAGTGACAAACCAGTCCTCCGCACGTATCTGAGACAAGATAGTCTTTAGCGTTAGCATCTTGAACTTCCCTTTGTAGAGGGCGAAGTTCAGGCGGCGGAGGTCCAAGATGGGACGCAGATCGCCGTCTTTCTTCGGAACAAGGAAATAACGGCTGAAGAAGCCACATTTCTCCTCTGTTGCCAGAACTTCCTCTATTGCCCCCTTTAGAAGGAGAGAAGAGAGCTCTTGTTGTAGCACAGAAGCCTGAGAGGCACGGTTTACTACCGTTTGAGCGACCCCGTCGAAGCGAGGAGGGTTGCGACAGAACTGAAGCGTGTAGCCTGACTGAATCGTGCGGAGGACCCAGGATGATATCCCTGGCAAAAGCTTCCACTCGTGGAAGAAATTTGACAAAGTGGGAGGTATGATGAGGTGCGGTGGACATACCTGAGTTAGGGTGTCGAGCTGGACCTCTGAGGGCGGTGTGGCCATCCGCAGAGGAGAGCACGTGGCGTCCTGGCGCGGAGTAGGCAGTGGAAGGCTGGGCCGCTCTGGTTCCCAGAGAAGACCGGATGTGTCTCCGTCTGGACGAGCGGCAGATGGTGAGCCAATCAGGCGTGAGGGGAGAAAGCAGACAGCGTCTCCTTCCTTCAGTGCCGGAAAAGGCGAGGATAGAGTCGGTACTGTATTCCGAAGCACGCTGGGCGGCGGAAATGACAGAGCTGGATAGGGAGAGCTGGTGGGGGGCGGGCAGAAACGCTTGTGCGGTCTGACCCAGCCCCGGTCGTGAACTGCAGCTCCCCTTTTTCTGACCGGAGGGTCAGGAGCGACTCGAAGTGGCCGAAGCAGAAGGTTTGCTGGGCCGCTTTGGGTCGATGCGTCTGTGAGGACGTTGACGGGGAAATGGACGACCGCAAGCTCCCCAGACCGCGGTGGGTGGAGGATAACTCTGGTCGCTCCTCCGGGCGGTAAACTCTCTTTTGAAAGAGGGGCGATCTCTGGACTGAGAGGGGGAGGGGGAAGGAGCGTCCCTCGCTCTCCTCGGCATGAACTGCTTAAGAGCGGCAGACTGGGATTTTTCAGATCTGAACTTCTCAACCACAGTATTAACCGCCTCCCCAAACAATCCGGACTGGGAAATCGGAGCGTCCATAAGGAAAACTTTTTCCTTATCGCGAATCTCAGTGAGATTGAGCCATAGGTGGCGCTCCGCCGCCACCGCGCCTGCCATAGAGCGCCCTACAGCGCGAGCTGTGTGTTTAGTAGCCCGTAACGCCAAATCCGTGGCTTTACGAAGCTCCTTTACAGCTTCTGGTGTCAAACCGGTGCCCTCGTCCATTTCCTTCAATACATCCGCCTGATAGGCCTGGAGAATGGCCATAGTATGAAGGGCCATGCCAGCCTGACCAGCCGCCATGTAGGATTTGCCAATCAGGGCAGAAGTGGTCCTGCACGGCTTAGTGGGAAGAAGGGGGCGGGACTTCCACGAAGGAGCTGAAGATGGCGCGAGGTGAGTGGCCAGCGTGTCCTCAACCGCGGGAATAGCGGAATAGCCCTGTTCCTCAAAACCCACGCGTTTGGTGAAATCAGCGGCTGCCGCATTAGTTAGGCGGGGTGAGAACGGCTGCTTCCAGGATCTGGAAATCTCACTGTGTAGATCACTGAAGAATGGTAGCTTCCTCCGCGGAGGCCTAGAATTAGGGCCGCTGAGGAATCTCTCATCCAACCGAGAAGATTGAGCTTCGCGGGGTTCATCCGGCCACTCGATCGCGAGCTTCTGTGTAGCGTGCGCGAGTACATCCACGAGCTCGTCATATGCCGCTGATGGCCGCGCTTCCTGGCCGCTTGGCGGGAGAGCGTCGTCCGTATATGCCGCACCGAAATCCTCGGAGTCGGATGCTGCAGTGAAAATGACATCCTCCAGCCCGAAGGAAACTGCATTGCGTGCCTCCGGGCTGGGACAGAGATAATCATGCGAGTATTCCACAGGCGGAGTCCCGCGCACGTGCTCGGGGGAGAGAGGGAGAGAAAGGGCGAGTCCCGTCTGCTCGCACTCCACATCCTCGAGCTCTACATCCGAACCCCAGGTCGCGGATGCAAGAGAGGCCTGCGCGGCCTCGGGAACGCGACGGGGGAAAACGGATGACTACCTCTCAAAAACCGCGAGCCTCGAGCGGAGGGTTTTGAGAAGGAGGTTATCGCAGTATTTACAATTAGAGAACCCCTGAACCGCGTTGCGTGCGTGAGGAAATCCCAGACATTTAATGCACTTACTGTGGGGATCCTCGATCGCGATGAAGCGAGTGCACGGCGGTGGGCAACGTCTGAATTCCATAGCACTTCACCAAGAGGAGAACAAAGTTCCACAATCCGCGGTCGCTGAAGTGCTGAGGTAGATATCGACTGAAATCCTAGAATTTTGGGCCAGAAAAATCGAAAACCGAAGGGCATGAAATGGCCGCTTCGTGAAGGCAGAGAAATCTGAGGAGCAGATGGCGCGCGCGCTGATATAGGTGACTGCGTCAAGTGGGGCGACGTGCGCGCCATCAGCCAATCAATTGCCGTGATTCTATAAGGGCTTCAGACAATCGGCACACCCAGAGGGCGTCCCATTACGTCATTAAAGTGACGCAGCGTCGAGTGAACCTATGAAAGAGAACAGGATGTCTTAAAGTGGTGAAGAAAACACGGCACTGCAAGCTAAAAACCTGCAAATAAAAATAAAAACTAACATTAATGGCAAAGTTTCCCTGCATCACATCTGGCAAATGACAGAACAGAAGTTACTTCATTATATAATGAGGATGAGACGAATGAATGGATGAATAAGAAAATCGAGCTTGACGTGTTTGATATTAAAAGGCAATAACTCAAGCCCTGAAAAAGGTCGACGCCAAATGCAATCTCCGGCACCGTGTTCAACGGTCGCATGCCGCATATATCACACAAAGGACTTAATTTACTTATTACCTATCATTTTAGACATATAAGACATGAGGAAAATAAAACTATTGGCTACCCTTAGAGAAAACGAGAACACGAGAACACACGCATGAAACCAATGAATGCATGAACTCATGATTCTACAAAATGTCTTTTAAACTTCATACCGGGTCATAAAGCAAAACTCTGTAGAATAATTTCAGTGCTAAATACTCACCAACGTCTTTGTGAGATGAATATCTCTCTTTTCTCTTGGGAATGTCTGTTTCGGTCTTCAGCACCTGCTGGTTCGGCTCCGCTCGCGCTGCCGCTCCCGCGCTCCGCATTTGAAATCTCCACACAAATGGTTTTTTTCAAGCGCATTTTGCGCATGCGTATACCGTTTTTCGGACGTAGGACTTGTTCAGCCAACATGGATTTTTCACTTCGACTTCATAGATTGACTGAGCACAATTAAATATGTTCGGTGAATATACAATTTTAATTTTGAGTTAAGACCTTAAGCTATGATTAGTACAATGCATCTTTTTGCATGGGGATAATTATTTGGAAGTCATTTATTGGGCCAATATTTAATGATCAATTTTTTTTACAGTGAAAACAATGTGTGGTGGCAGGCGGGTGTGCGGAGGTTATTGGCTGGGGGAGGAGTTTGGTGTTAGTGATTGCCAAACAGTGTTAATTTTTACAGCAAATTTTGATTTCGCTTTAGTCATAGTCTTTTGACTAAAATGCCATTTAGTTTTAGTCAAATTTTAGTCACCTGAATTGTTTTTAGTTTTAGTCTAGTTTTAGTCGACTAAATATCATACAATTTTAGTCGACTAAATCTACAGTAGATTTAGTCTCCTAAAATCTAGAGTTTAGTTAAATTATAATAAATTAAGCATTTATGCCTTACATAACCGACTGTCACTTGAACTGATATTTTGACATAATTTTGTTTTTGACATTAAAAATACACGAAAGAGCTCAATTCACTTTTTTGTTTGTTTTTTTAAAAACAGCTATATAGTTTTTTATAACTTTGTGTTTTTGTTTTAGTCAGTAGGCTAAAGCTTTCAAATAAGTTTGTTTATTTTTATTTATATTCAATTTCAAGTAATGAAGAGTTTTTAAATGGTTTTGGTTAACTATTATAACCCTGATACTTTATTGAATATGTGTCAAATACTGGTCTTTCCTCCTGAATATGAATTAAATGGGAATGACATTAAATACAGTTTATTGTGTAACCAAAAACGAATATATAATGCATGACTTGTAATTATAAACAAGCTCGAAATACACCGGGACTCTTATTTTGAAATGTCTACGCCTCTGTTGCAGTTGCAGCTGCTCATTCAAGTTCAGATGAGGAGATAAAATATGCATTGTTACAACCGTCTTAAACATATTACTATATACACATCGTAAAGTAAACATTGTCATTATTCATCAGCATTAGTTCATAAACAATTGCCTGGCATAAATGTGTGTTATTGATTGATTGAGCCGCTCTGGAGTGCTGGGGTGAGCCTGTAGAAGGAGATATATCCAGCTGCAGCCCCGCAGCACACCAGTTTCAGAACACCAGTTTCAGCAAGTACCCGTACCCTCTTCCTCTGCAGCCAGGACTTTGTAATGTGTGCAGAATGTGGTTTTGCATTGTCTTGTTGAAATAAGCATGGACGTCCCTGGAAAAGATGTCTTCTTGAAGGCAGCATATTATGCTCCAAAATCTCTATGTACTTTTCAGCATTAATGGTGCCTTCACAGAAGTGCAAGTTACCTTTGCATAGGGCACTGACACAACCCCATACCATGACAGACCCTGGCTTTTGGACTTGTTGCTGGTAACAGTCTGGATGATCCTTTTCTTCTTTGGTCCGGAGCACACGGCGTCCATTCCTCCCAAAAAATACCTGAAATTCTGATTCATCTGACCACAGTACACGTTTCCACTGTGTGATGGTCCATCCCAGATGCCTCCGAGCCCAGAGAAGTCGATGGCGCTTCTGGACACTGTTAACATAGGGCTTCCTTTTGGCGCAGTATAGTTTTAACTGGCATTTGTGGATGTAACTACGTATTGTGGTACTTGACAAAGGTTTGCCAAAGTAGTCCTGACTATGCATTAAATTGATCAAAATTGACAGTAAAGACTTTTAAGATTTCTATTTAAATAAACGCTGTTCTTTTGTACTTTTTTATTCATCAGAAAATACTGAAAAATTGTATCACAGTTTCCACTAAAAATATTAAGCAGCACAACTATTTTGATAATTGATAATAATATAATATATGAAATGTTTCTTAAACGCCAAATCAGCGTATTAGAATTATTTCTGAAGGTTCATGTGACCAGGGTTATTATCGCTAACTAAAACTAACATTAACTAAAAAAACGTACTTTACCATATCCGTTATTGCTTTATTTCAGCTAGTTGCCAAAGCAACATTTTTATTTTCCTTTACTTTCCTCTACTTACCTCAAAGTACTAAAATAACTCAAACTATAACTCAAACTAAATAAAGTAAAACTAGCAAGAAAATCTATATAGACATTTAATTAAAAAAAAAATTTTTTTTTTACAAAAACTACAATAACACTGCATGTGTCACTGAAGTGGAGTAATGACAGCTTTGCCATTTAATAAATTGTATTTTAAAATACATTAAAATAGCAAATAGTTATTTTAAATTGTACAAATATTTCACAATATTGCTGTTTTACTGTTTTGATCAGATAAATGCAGGCTTTTTTTTTAACAAAAGAGACTTTTACCTCCACTGCCATCTCTGAAAAGTTCTCCTTGGCCTCACTCACAATGTCTCCCAAACGGAAAATGGGGCAGTACGGATTTTTGTACTGGTTATAGATGCAACCTTTAAGCTCAGTGTCCTTCATTTCAGGGAGGATGTTTCTTCTAAGACAAATAGATAAATGGATGCCTATATTATCAGTTTTTGGATAATGAATATTACAGCGGGCTTCCTTCTGGCTAGCATTTACTTCATATACTGCTAACAGTTCACATATGCTTAAATAATGTTAATGCACCAACATTTTGTGCTATAAATGCCATAGTATTTGCTGCCTTACAACTTATACTACCTTATGTAGTCAAAGGCTGGAAATCTGACGTTATTCTTGATCATCACAGTGAAATTTTCTGCAGATGCTAAAAGAACAGGTCTGTGGAAACAGAAATCAAAGCCTGACATAAGAAAACATCCGTATACAGAATCTCAGTTTATGTAAGTTCATGTTCCTCAAACAGGTTCCTCAAAGGTCTCTATGGCAGCACTGGTAAGTCTGAACAACAATGTCAACTGTTTTACTCGTGTAGCAGCATTTCTCTATCGCCAAATAGATTTGCTTCCCAGTAAGTTTTTTCTATAAAGTAGCATTGCACATTACAGCACCTGGGATTCTTCTTGTTCTCAATGGGGCACCAAGTTGTAACTTCACATGTTTTCCTTAGTTTGTCCATCTTCACACAGGCACCTGTTTGAATACCTTAGAGGCAAACAAAGGAACAGACCTCAGATTATGGAAAGGCTTCAGACAATGGTTTAGGCTTTCATTGGAAAAAAAAAATACGGCTTGGGTAGTATTATTCAAATATTCAAACAAATGATTGATTGGTCTGGCATTGAAATGTTTCCTCTAAAGCTGCATAACAAATCTGGAGCCATGCAGGACACAAATTACATCTCCATTACCATGGCTATATTGGTCAGAAAACCCTTTCTCGCAGTCTTTGTCTGTTTGACACAGATTTCCATGTGATGGGACCTGAAGTAGAACATACGAACATCTGTTGAATGGATTGTATTTGGCTTATAAAAGGACAGTGGAGAGTGAATCATCACTAAATATAATGGGCCACAATGGAAATAAATCTTCAAGACTTGAGAAATTACTCCACTTACCTCCGGGCAATTACCCTGTTTTTGGTTCTTTGTGATTATGACATTCGTCACAACAAAAAATGAGTTTTTGCCCTACCAAAATAAAACAAGAACAACATTTTATTTCCTTGTCCTTGAGTATAATTGGAATTCAAGCCAAAATATGCATAAGAACTACCTTATTTTTTGTTGTATGAAAAATTATAATAAATTATGGTAGTGTTACCGGAGATGGTCCACTGTAGTCCACCACATCCCACACAACTTCTCCGGAGTCTGGTATAGATATCTTTGTGACTCCCTTGACCTTTGTAGTGACAGAACTGACTACTAGATCATACTCTTGATATTTTTTTTTCCATAACATCATGAAGCTGCAAAGTAAAGATATAAGATTGACTTTGGACTCCAAATGAAGAATCAAATTTTTGTCAGTACATCATAAGACGTGTAAATGACATACACTACACAAATGACTCTGTCCCAGCTAACAGGGAGGAACGTTTCCATAACTTTCACTATAACGTTATGTAAAAGTTATGTAAATGTTAGAAAAAAAAACATTCCTAAAATAAAGTTTCAGGAACATTCTTATAATGTTTTCATAGTTCAAATACATTCTCGTAACTTTGAGAGGAAACATTCTAAGAACAACATCGTTGGAACGTTCTTATAATGTTATTTGTGCCTGACTGATGTTCTCATAATGTTGAGTGAAAACGTTTTCATAACAACGATCTTGCAACGTCTTTATCATGTTATTTTCGCTTGACTGATGTTCTCATAATGTTGAGCGAAAACATTCTCACAACAACGTTCTTGCAATGTCTTTACGATGTTATTTGTGCTTGACTGATGTTCTCATAATGTTGAGCGAAAACATTCTCACAACAACGATCTTGCAATGTCTTTACGATGTTATTTGTGCTTGACTGATGTTCTCATAATGTTGAGCGAAAACGTTCTCACAACAACGTTCTTGCAACGTCTTTACGATGTTATTTGTGCTTGACTGAGGTTGTCATAATTTTGTGCGAAAACGTTCTCATAACAACGTTCTTGCAACGTCTTTATCATGTTATTTGTGCTTGACTGATGTTCTCATAATGTTGAGTGAAAACGTTCTTATAACAACTTTCTTGCAACGTCTTTATCATGTTATTTGTACTTGACTGATGTTCTCATGTTGAGTGAAAACGTTCTCATAACTTTCTTGCAACGTCTTTATCATGTTATTTGTACTTGACTGATGTTCTCATAATTTTTAGCGAAAACATTCCCACAACAACGTTCTTGCAACGTCTTTATCATGTTATTTGTGCTTGACTGATGTTCTAATAATGTTGCGCGAAAACGTTCTCACTACAACGTTCTTGCAACGTCTTTACGATGTTATTTGTGCTTGACTGATGTTCTCATTATGTTGCGCGAAAACGTTCTCACTACAACATTCTTGCAACATCTTTATCATGTTATTTGTACTTGACTGATGTTCTCATAATGTTGAGCGAAAACGTTCTCACAACAACGTTCTTGCAACGTCTTTACGATGTTATTTGTGCTTGACTGAGGTTGTCATAATTTTGTGCGAAAACGTTCTCATAACAACGTTCTTGCAACGTCTTTATCATGTTATTTGTGCTTGACTGATGTTCTCATAATGTTGAGTGAAAACGTTCTTATAACAACTTTCTTGCAACGTCTTTATCATGTTATTTGTACTTGACTGATGTTCTCATGTTGAGTGAAAACGTTCTCATAACTTTCTTGCAACGTCTTTATCATGTTATTTGTACTTGACTGATGTTCTCATAATTTTTAGCGAAAACATTCCCACAACAACGTTCTTGCAACGTCTTTATCATGTTATTTGTGCTTGACTGATGTTCTAATAATGTTGCGCGAAAACGTTCTCACTACAACGTTCTTGCAACGTCTTTACGATGTTATTTGTGCTTGACTGATGTTCTCATTATGTTGCGCGAAAACGTTCTCACTACAACATTCTTGCAACATCTTTATCATGTTATTTGTACTTGACTGATGTTCTCATAATGTTGAGCGAAAATGTTCTCACAACAACGTTCTTGCAACGTCTTTACAATGTTATTTGTGCTTGACTGATGTTCTCATAATGTTGCGCGAAAACATTTCGCACAACAACGTTATTGCAACATCTTTACGATGTTTTTTGTGCTTGACTAATGTTCTCATAATGTTGCGCGAAAACGTTCTCATAACAACTTTCTTGCAACGTCTTTATCATGTTATTGGTGCTTGACTGATGTTCTCATAATGTTGAGTGAAAACGTTTTCACATCAACTTTCTTGCAACGTCTTTACGATGTTATTTGTGCTTGACTGATGTTCTCATAATGTTGCGCGAAAACGTTCTCATAACAACGTTCTTGCAACGTCTTTATCATGTTATTGGTGCTTGACTGATGTTCTCATAATGTTGAGTGAAAACGTTTTCACATCAACTTTCTTGCAACGTCTTTACGATGTTATTTGTGCTTGACTGATGTTCTCATAATGTTGAGTGAAAATTCTCATAAAAACGTTCTTGCAACGTCTATCATGTTATTTGTAATTGATTGATGTTCTCATAATGTTGAACGAAAACGTTCTCACAACGTTCTTGCAACGTCTTTATCATGTTATTTGTGCTTGACTGATGTTCTCATGTTGAGTGAAAACGGTTCTCATAACGTTCTTGCAACGTCTTCATCATGTTATTTGTACTTGACTGATGTTCTCATAATGTTGAGCGAAAACGCTCTCACATCAACGTTCTTGCAACGTCTTTATCATGTTATTTGTGCCTGACTGATGTTCTCATGTTGAGTGAAAACGGTTCTCATAACGTTCTTGCAACGTCTTTATCATGTTATTTGTACTTGACTGATGTTCTCATAATGTTGAGCGAAAACGTTCTCACATCAACGTTCTTGCAACGTCTTTATCATGTTATTTGTGCTTGACTGATGTTCTCATAATGTTGAGTGTAAACGTTCTCATAACCTTCTTGGAATGCCATCATTTTAGAAGTAATGGGAACAGAAATGATTATATAAAATTAACAATTTTACTGATCTTTCTTTAATTATGGCTGCAGCTTTTATTTTTTCTAACCTCTTTAGTTTAACTCTTGAACACGGGTCGGCAGAATACGCATGTCTGTTCGCTAACCACTAGACTACCATGGCCAAAGTAGCGCAAGTGCATTGATCTCGCAGTCATACATCGATTGGTCTGTGCTGTGCACAGGCTGTGCACTTCAAATCAAACAAGCCGTCTTCCACGTTCTGACGTCACCTCGGTGTATGCGCTCCGTGCAGCGCCATTTTCAAACCAATGGTATCCAAAGTCGGCAGTTCACGTTTATATATGTCGACTTCTGAGACCAGATGGCAGACCTTCTAAAAGGTGAGTCGATTAGACGTTAGGGTTTTTGTAGTTGTTTTGTTATATATGCAAAATTTGACTGGGTAGTAGGCCTACTCCTGCCGTCATTTCTGGGGGAGACATAGGCTACTTGTTGTGAAGTGGGATTTATTTTTAAATGGTTGGCCTGTGTTAAATTGAACTCCTATTTGAGTGCAGATGGGCTTTGTCGCTTTATATTTTATGAATTAGTGACTCTTACATGTTTCGTAACATACATTTTTAACGTAAAATACTTATTAATTACCATAAGCCGTTTTTCCCCTGTTGGGCCAAAAGCAAGTGTGCCAGCCAGGGCACGCTCTCTCTGTTGCTCTGGCAACATTACTATTAACATTATTACCATTAGAAATAATTGTATGTTTAGTCTTAACCTGTGAATTTAATGCCATCAAAGTTCCATTCTGTTTGTAAAAAATTGTCAACATTATTTTTTCCTTGTTTGTTCTTTTGAAATATAAAGGCCATGTCTTACAAACATTTATTTGTCTGTAAATGGCATCACTCATTTTAATAAAATCAGGTTATTTAATTAATTATTTTATAATAATAATCATTAAATAATTATTAAAGTTATTTTAATTTTAATTGCTATACATTTCTTTAACTGTTAGTTGCAAGTTTAATTAGAAAATTAATCAGCTGTATGTCAGTACTTACACACTCTCTCTCTCTCTCTCTCTCTCTCTCTCTCTCTCTCTCTCTCTCTCTCACACACACACACACACACACACGCACACGCACACGCACACGCACACACACACACACACACACACACACACACACACACACACACACACACACACACATGTTTGTTTTTGTGAAATATGAGGACATTCCATAGGCGTAATGGTTTTTATACCGTACAAACCGTATTTTCTAAGACCTTTTCTAAGACCTCTCCAATTCAAAATTTTCTAGTGACTGATCACATCTAAATTTTTCAATTGGCCGAATTGAATTTCTGTGAATTGAATTGTATCCATTGTGGCAACAGTTTGTTAACATGGGCTCAATTAGAAATAATATGTTGAGCCAATGGAAAAATGTAATTTACCAACACTGTAAAAAATGTCAGGCCTCTCCAATTTAAAATTTTCTAGTGACTGGTCACATCTAAATTTTTCAGTTGGCCAAATTTAATTTCTGTGAGTTGAATTTAATGAAAAGAAATTCAATTTGGCCAACTAAAACATTTAAATGTGACCAGTCACTAGAAAATTTTAAATTGGAGAAATGTTTTACAGTGTAATAGGATAAACTTAAAACTATAATTTGTAAATTGATAAAATTGAGTTTCCTTTACTTAAGAGAGTCCAAGTTGAAAACATAAGAAGTCTAATAGGATAAACACAAATAAAATGAGTTTAAAATACTAAAAAAGCTGATGCAAATAGTTGCCTCAATTTTATTGAGTAAAATTGCCACAGTATTTTTTACAATGATCACTGAATGTACATGAATGAGCTCGTTATTAAATGATGCGGAGGCAACAAGCATGAAAAACAGCTGAGAAAGAAACACTTACCAAATGAACATCAAGATCAGTCCGTTTAAGGTCCATTTCAGCGACCCAAGTTTGACACTGTTGATTTTGACAAGTTTTTTTGTGTCATATTCACAGAGGTTCAGCAGTGTGCAAGGCATGGTGGTTAATTGGTAAACACAGGGGAAGAATGACTGCGGAGTGCAGCTGTGTTCGTGCAGAACAAGGTCACATGGTTTTCAGGAAGCCAGTTACACTCTTTCTTGGGACGGAGAAAGACTTTTCACTGAGACAAATGTATTGTTCATATCCATTTTCATTTTTGGAATTTTGCCGCAGTTAAATACATTCTCTAATTTCATTCTCATATTCAAACTGTACATTTTAAATTTAAATAAATGTAAAATGCAAAATGTATTAATTTCATTTATAGCTTATTTTAATATATTAAATTTTCATTTCACACAGTGCCCCCAAAATGAAACAAAACAAAACATTTTTAAGGACCACATAAATACAAGGATTATTCCTGCCAAACAATCTTAAAATAAAATAATAAATAATGCAATAATAGGGGGATTATGGTGTCGGGTTTTTGTTGGCTCCTTAGTTCCAGTGAAAGGAACTCTTAATGCTTCAGCATACAATTTCATGTTCCTAACTTTGTGGGAACAGTTTGGGGATGGCCCCTTCCTGTTCCAACATGACTGCGCACCAGCGCACAAAGCATGGTCCATAAAGACATGGATGAGCGAGTTTGGTGTGGAGGAACTTGACTGGCCTGCACAGAGTCCTGACCTCAACCAGATAGAACACCTTTGGGATGAATTAGAGTGGAGACTACCTTTCCTAAACCCAACGTCGAGCCAAAGCCACCCACCTCGCCGCCATCATCTACAGCCAGACAAAGAACTACCTCAAAAAGAGCCCATCCAAACTCCCCTCTTAAACCTCAAGTTGAGGTACCAACCCCTGAAGTTGAGGATCACGAGCCAGACCTTCTCGTCCAACATCAGTACCCAATCTCACAAATGCGCTTTTTGAAGAATGGTAAAAAAATCCCATAAACACACTCCTAAATCTTGTGGAAAGCCTTCCCAGAAGAGTTGAAGCTGTTATAGCTGCAAATGGTGGGCCAACTCCATATTACTCTTATTAACTCCAATCCTACAGATTAAGAATGGGATGTCATTAAAGTTAATGTGCATGTAAAGGCAGGCGTCCAGTGTGTGTGTGTGTGTGTGTGTGTGTGTGTGTGTGTGTGTATATATATATATATATATATATATATAATACATATATATATATATATATATATATATATATATATATATATATATATATATATATATATATATATATATATATATATATATATGCACTCACCTAAAGGATTATTAGGAACACCATACTAATACTGTGTTTGACCCCCTTTCGCCTTCAGAACTGCCTTAATTCTACGTGGCATTGATTCAACAAGGTGCTGAAAGCATTCTTTAGAAATGTTGGCCCATATTTATTGGATAGCATCTTGCAGTTGATGGAGATTTGTGGGATGCACATCCAGGGCACGAAGCTCCTGTTCCACCACATCCCAAAGATGCTCTATTGGGTTGAGATCTGGTGACTGTGGGGGCCATTTTAGTACAGTGAACTCATTGTCATGTTCAAGAAACCAATTTGAAATGATTCGAGCTTTGTGACATGGTGCATTATCCTGCTGGAAGTAGCCATCAGAGGATAGGTACATGGTGGTCATAAAGGGATGGACATGGTCAGAAACAATGCTCAGGTAGGCTGTGGCATTTAAACGATGCCCAATTGGCACTAAGGGGCCTAAAGTGTGCCAAGAAAACATCCCCCACACCATTACACCACCACCACCAGCCTGCACAGTGGTAACAAGGCATGATGGATCCATGTTCTCATTCTGTTTACGCCAAATTCTGACTCTACCATCTGAATGTCTCAACAGAAATTGAGACTCATCAGACCAGGCAACATTTTTCCAGTCTTCAACTGTCCAATTTTGGTGAGCTCGTGCAAATTGTAGCCTCTTTTTCCTATTTGTAGTGGAGATGAGTGGTACCCGGTGGGGTCTTCTGCTGTTGTAGCCCATCCGCCTCAAGGTTGTGCGTGTTGTGGCTTCACAAATGCTTTGCTGCATACCTCAGTTGTAACGAGTGGTTATTTCAGTCAAAGTTGCTCTTCTATCAGCTTGAATCAGTCAACCCATTCTCCTCTGACCTCTAGCATCAACAAGGCATTTTCGCCCACAGGACTGCCGCATACTGGATGTTTTTCCCTTTTCACACCATTCTTTGTAAACCCTGTAAAGACCAACCTCGCCGCTGCATTCTGGATCAATTGCAAGGGTTTGATAGTGCATGCCGGAAGGCCCGCTATAAGAGCATTACAGTAGTCCAGTCTGGAGAGAACAAGAGCTTGGACCAGTAGTTGTGTGGCATGCTCTGATATATAGGGTCTAATCTTCCTAATGTTGTATAATGCAAATCTACAGGATCGGGTTGTTGCAGTAATGTGGTCAGTGAATTTTAGTTGATCATCAATCACAACTCCAAGGTTCCTGGCTGTCCTGGACGGAGTTATGGTTGATGAACCTACCTGAATGGAGAGATGGTGGTGAAGTGCTGGGTTGTCAGAGACAACAAGAAGTTCTGTCTTTGCAAGGTTAAGTTGAAGGTGATGTTCCTTCATCCAGGCTGAGATGTCTGTTAGGCAGGCAGCGATACGAACACCAACCGATGGATCATCTGGTTGAAATGAGAAGTAGAGTTGAGTGTCGTCGGCATAGCAGTGATAGGAAAAGCCATGTCTCTGAATGACCAATCCCAGTGATGACATGTAGATGGAGAAGAGAAGTGGTCCAAGCACTGAGCCCTGGGGTACTCCAGTGGCTAGATGATGTGACTTAGACACTTCACCTCTCCATGACACCCTGAAGGACCTACCTGAGAGGTAAGACTTGAACCACTGGAGAGCAGTTCCTGAGATGCCCATCTTCATGAGAGTTGACAGGAGGATCTGGTGGTTAACTGTGTCAAAAGCAGCAGACAAATCCAGTAAGATAAGTACTGTGGATTTGGAAGCTGCTCTTGCCTGTCTGAGTGCCTCCGTAACCGAGAGCAGGGCAGTCTCAGTTGAGTGACCGCTTTTGAAGCCGGATTGGTTGATGTCCAGGAGGTTGTTCTGTTCAAGAAACGTAGACAGCTGGTTAAACACCACTCGCTCAAGTGTCTTTGCAATGAAAGGAAGAAGGGATACCGGTCTGTAGTTTTCTGAAAGTGCTGGGTTTAGAGAGGGTTTCTTAAGCAGTGGGGTTACCCGAGCCTGCTTAAATGCTGTGGGGAAGGTCCCGGTGTGAAGAGAGGTGTTGACAATGTGAGTGAGTGCAGGAGTAACAGAAGAAGAAATGGCCTGAAGGAGGTGGGTGGGGATAGGATCAAGCGGACATGTAGTGGGATGATTGGATAGGATGAGTTTGGAGACATCTGCTTCAGAGAGCAGAGAGAAGGAGGGGAGCGTGTGTGTGATGGTTGTTGAGATGTGTGTGTCAGTTTGTGGTGTGGAGAATTCACTTCTGATGGAGGAGGTTTTGTTTGTGAAAAATGATGCAAAGTCATCAGCTGTAAGAGTTGATGAAGGAGGGGGAGGAGGAGGACAAAGGAGCGAAGAGAATGTTTTGTAAAGTGCACGAGAGTCAGAGCAGTTGTTGATTTTGTTGTGGTAGTATGTAGTTTTAGCAGTGGAGACATTAGTAGAGAATGAAGCAAGAAGAGACTGATACAGGGTTAGGTCAGTAGCGTTTTTAGTTTTGCGCCACTTCCTCTCTGCCGCCCGGAGTCCAGAGCGATGTTCACGGAGAACATCAGACAGCCAGGGGGCAGAGGGGGTGGTGCGGGCTGGCCTGGATGTAAGGGGACAGAGGTTGTCTAAGCAAGATGTTAGAGTGGAGCAAAGAGTGTCAGTAGCACTGTTAGTGTCTAGTGCTAAGAACTGAGCAGGTGGAGGGAGTGAGGATGAAACCATAGTGGATAGACGGGAGGGAGAAAGCGAGCGTAGGTTACGCCGAAAGGTGATCTGTGGGGGAGTGTGTGTTGTGTCAGGAGTTAGTATGAGGTTAAGAGTGATGAGAAAGTGATCTGAGGTGTGCAATGGAGTAACTAAAGTGTTGTCTGTGGAGCAGTAGCGCGTGTAGATAAGGTCCAGATGGTTACCTGATTTGTGAGTAGCTGTAGTAGATACTCGCATCAGGTCAAATGAGGTCAGAAGAGTGGTGAAGTCAGCCGCCTGGGGTTTATCAAGGTGGATGTTGAAGTCACCAAGCAGTACCAGAGGAGTGCCATCCTCAGGGAAGTGAGAGAGGAAAGTATCCAATTCCTCTAAGAAGTTACCCAGTTGACCTGGAGGGCGATAAATAACTACAACATGGATTTTAGCAGGATTAGTAATAGTGATTGAGTGTGATTCAAAAGAGCGGTTGCCAGATAGAGATGTAATGGGCTAAAATTTCCAATCATTTGAGATGAGCAAACCAGTACCTCCACCCCTCCCAATCGGGCGAGGGGTGTGTGAAAAAGTGAAATTATTTGAGAGAGCTGCAGGAGTGGCAGTGTCTTCTGGTTTGATCCAGGTTTCAGTTAGAGCCATGAGACTGAGATGTGAATGAGTGGAAAAAAATAAATAAAAAAATAGGAAATATTGCTCTAGAAATATTTCTTATTATTTTAACGTTGAAAACAGTTACTACTGCTTAATATTTTTGTGGAAAGAAGACAGAAATCTTTTATAACATTATATATGTTTTCACTGTCGCATCAATTGAACGTGCCTTTGCTGAATAAACTATTTTCAAATCCTTTAAAGGGGTCATGATTTGAGAAATCAACTTTCCCTTAAGCTTTTGATAAAAGGTCATGGTAATATGAATATCCTCTAAGTTTCAGAGCTGAAAACTTTCTTGTCAAAGAAAAGCTTTTATAGACACCAGGGGCCTCATTTATAAACGTTGCATACGCACAAAAGAAGGCGTACGCCGCTCTCTACGCAATAATTGGTATTTATAAAAAGCAAACTTGACGGGAAAATGTGCGGTCTTTCACGCAAGCTCTGACCCAGGCGTACGCACAAAAACGGGTGAAATGAGAAATGGCGACACCGTCGGCAGATGGAAGAAACACGTGAAAGTGTGTGAAACTGTAGACCGTTGTGTAAAAGAAATGGCTATGCCTCTCATAAATAACAAAGCAAGTCTTACAATGAACAGCCTACACGAACACCCGTTTGATCGATCTGCAGTGTAAAACAAACAAAATCAAACGAAAATTACAACATAAATGCAAATTTACACATATTTGCAAAAAGAAAAGTGAAATATGTTCTGCAATAATATTGGCATGTTATGCATTGCAATTCATCCTCATAAATATGGTAAACAACGAAATAGCTAATGTACAAAACTGATATTCTCGTCAAGTGTCCGTCTGGCGGAGCAGATAGATGCAATTAGACAGATAGATAGATAATTAGGGAGATATATAGATAAATAGATAGATGTATTAATTGTCCACTGGGGAAAGTTGTTTTCATAGTAAAATTTCTTCATCAGCTACGTTCATGGTATTCATGCATATGCCTTTAGTTTTATTTTTGATAAAATGACGTATGTCTCAACCATTCAGAAAGCTGCAAGACATTACATTTGCACGGAACTATTTCCCATTTCCACGTAGATTATAACCGACATCTGTAGCTTGTCAGATTAAATTAAATGGATGGAAATAAAATGCCCATCTCAATGCGTAATGACGCACAATGGCTGATCTTGTGCTCTAGAAGATGTGGCGAATGGAAGGATTCGGAGTGAACGCATCTTCAGACAGCAAGAGGACACACTCTGGCGATGGAGCACTAGACGCTTTTTTGCCTCGACTTTGATGTCCGATCATTTCTTTTTTATTTCGGCGATAGTCCGAGGTTGTGAGGCTACAGCATTTACGGCGTCTGCAACCTTTTGCCACTCAAGTGTCTTTTTGGCATTAGTAATGCCCACACTGTGCCCTCCAAACAACACTTTTCTTCTCTTTTCAACCTCGCCAACGATAACTTCTACCTCACATTGAGTGAAGTTACGTTTTTTTTAAATTTCCTCTCTGTGTTTGCCATGATTTCGCAACCTATGAATATTAACTTGTGGGCGTTTCACGGACTATTTATGGGCAACTATGGGCGTGACATGAAGCCGCAAAAGCTTCGCTACATTTAGAATTGATTGTGATTTATTAAGGGAAAACTGCGTAGGATGTGCGTGCGCACGGTTTTATAAATCCGAATATTTCTGTGCGTACGCACGTCCTATGTTTCATCCGTACGCCAATTCTGACGCAAATCCTACTCAAAGTTTTATAAATGAGGCCCCAGGCCCAGCAAACGATGGATCTCAGAATGTGCCACACCTTGACGTCATCGTGTGGTGAAGCACCGCCTCTGCAGAAGAAGATCAACGCCTACTTCATCACTGCCTGTTTAGCCACGGCCACAGATTCGCGCATGTAACATAGGCCTAGTTTTAAACCATCAAGCTACAAAGCAATAAACGTGCCATTGAGGATTACAAAATATTGTGCAGTGATTGGGTTCAACAGTATTGCAACATGTAAGTAACTGTGTTCATACTAATGCCTGATCTGAAATGTGATGATTCATGTAGTCAGATGTTCTTTGTCTGTGTGTCAGTAAATCAGATCAGTGACTAAACATCAACTTGCGTTGTTTCTCTTAGTAGGAATAATCTGTTATTTAACAGCAATTAAATTCTATAAAGAAAGAGATCAAAGAAAGCTCCCTTTGCAATCGTTCGAGCAGCGAGTGCTGGAGCTGTCAATCAAACAGCGAGAGTTCATCAGTGACGTGTTTACGAGTTGCAATGATGAGATCACTGCTTTCATGCGCTCAACATGTGTGTGATCGGCTACAATGATCAGAGCCGGCCCGTTAGGCAGTATAGGCAAATGGCTGCTAAGGGCGCAATCTCGCTAGGGGGCGCTAAAGAGGCCAAGGGATAAAACAAAAAAAAACATAACCATAACCATAACCAAACTGCTGATATCTTTAGCAAACTAAACTTCGAATTAGTATTAATAATTTGTATTACCTGAAGGATGGCCAGAGTGAGGTGAGACCAAGGCCCCGTGTGCCGATTTTGTTTACTTTCTGTTTACAGTATTTCACAATTGCTAAAACACTAAACCCCATTCTCTGAACCCAATGCTCAGTGGCATTGACCCATTTGTAAAATCAGTCACTTTGTAGGCAAAACCTTAAACAAGTTCAGGTAGTTAAGACACTGTTTGCAAATCTCATCCACTCTTTTTGCAAAACTCTAAACACATTCTTACTCACTAAAACACATTTTGCACTGTGTTGCAAAATGGTACACACATGTGGCAAAAGTTAAACACAACTACAACACAGCTGTCATCGTTTACACACAACAACTCAAAATAGTTCACACTTGTTTCTATTGATGTGATCAAATCAGTTGTCTAGAATATAAGCCAGTTCAGAGTACACAGGTGGCCCAGGTACGTTGAGTGTTGATACCACAATGGATGGAAACAATATGAGAGGCAGAGGAGGAAGAGGAGGAAGAGTTCATGTAAGAGGTGGTGGACGAGGAGGAAGAGTACAAGGACAACGAAGAGCAAGAATAGTAATTTCAGATCAAATTCGGGCAACTGTGATAGACCATGTTCTTGTTCATGGAATGACAAGGAGGGAAGCAGGACCAAGAGTACAACCCAACTTGTCCAGATTATCTGTGGCCACCATAATCAGGACATTCAGAGAAGAGAACGTCTCGGTTACGGATGTAACCCTCGTTCCCTGAGGAGGGAACGGAGACGTAACGTTAGTGACTAACGAATGGGGGTTTCGCTTAGAAGCCTATCAACTTCGAGTTTTGAGAAAACGCCCAATGGCGTGCCAATGCCATGGGGCATGCGGAATTTGCATACGTAGCTCCGCCTCACTGCGTGAGTATATAAGGAAGTACGAGGCAATATCGCATTATGTTACCTGCTTGAGGAGCCAAGACTGAACTCCTGCGTTCCAGGCAACACAGCTCGATGTGGCAAGGGGACGTTACGTCTCCGTTCCCTCCTCAGGGAACGAGGGTTACATCCGTAACCGAGACGTTCCCTTTCGTTCAGTCACTACGACGTAACGTTAGTGACTAACGAATGGGGGTCCCAATATAATCCCGCCACTCAGCTGTCTTCCAGTGCCCTGCGTAAGTGTGAGTACCCTGTCGTAAGACTAGTACGGACGAAGGACTCCCACTTAACACAGGATTACCAAGGTACACTGGGAAGCATATCCCAGTGAGGGAATGCCAAGATGCCTACCCGTGGGGAGGACTTAAGAGACACATATGACCCGGAGAGGGTTGCATATGGAAGATCTCTAGGGTACCAGCCGAAGGTGGATTTTTAACCCTAGGGGTGGCGGGGACACGCCAAGGGAAGAAACCCGCTCACTGCGGAGACTTACGGTGAAATACACATGTGGGGGTCGCCAGAGGGAACCATGCACATGGGGCACCTGGCCGGACATGAGGGTCTGGGCTCGAAAGGGCAGACTGAACTGATGTCGGCGTCGACAGTGCTGGAGGAGCTCAGGGCTCTCGGGGAACTCACCTGAGGAAATATCGCACGTATCCAGTCCGTGGAGTGGAGTGGCGAGCAAGCGAAGACACCTGAACCTGGTCCTTCACCGGCCCCTCGGGGGGGCGAGTACATAGTCGGACACTGGCTCCACTCGGAGATTATAGAATCTGGCGAATGTGTTGGGTGTCGCCCAGCCTGCAGCTCTGCAGATGTCTGCTAGCGAGGCGCCATGCGCTAGAGCCCAAGAGGAGGCCACACTCCGGGTGGAGTGTGCCCTCACACCAAGGGGACATGGTCGGCCTTGCTGCTGGTAAGCCAAAGAAATGGTGTCCACTATCCAGTGAGACAGCCTTTGCTTTGAGAGAGCACTTCCCTTCCGCTCTCCACCATAACAGACAAAGAGCTGGTCTGAGGTCCTGAAACACTGCGTCATGTCTACGTAGGCGCGGAGAGCGCGTACTGGACAGAGCAATGCCAAGGCTGGGTCTGCCTCCTCCAAAGGCAGCGCTTGCAGGTTCACCACCTGGTCCTTGAACGGAGTGGTGGGAACCTTGGGCACATATCCAGGCCGGGGTCTCAGGATCACGTGAGAGTTAGCCGGCCCGAACTCCAGGCACGCTTCGTCAACCGAAAATGCCTGCAGGTCCCCGACCCTCTTGACTGAGGCCAATGCGGTCAGCAGAGCCGTCTTCATAGACAGAAACTTAATATCGACCGACCGCAAAGGCTCAAAGGGAGGTCTCTGCAGAGCAGTTAACACTACTGCGAGGTCCCAAGAGGGTACGAGAGGAGAGCGAGGAGGATTCAGTCTCCTAGCTCCCCTCAGGAACCTGATGACCAGGTCGTGCTGACTTACCTTTTTGTTCTCCAAGAGATCGTGGTGGGCAGATATTGCGGCCACATATACCTTGAGGGTGGAGGGAGACAGCCTTCACTCCAGCCCCTCTTGGAGAAACTCAAGCACGGACCCGATCGGACATTTCCAGGGGTCTTCTTGGCGGGAAGAGCACCAGGTGACGAAGAGGTTCCACTTCAACGCATAGGCATGCCGAGTGGACTCTGCCCTAGCGGAAGTGATGGTGGCGACCACCGTAGGTGGTAGGCCACTCAAACCTGCCGGGTCCCGTCTAGGAGCCACACGTGGAGGCTCCAAAGGTCGGGACGCGGGTGCCAATGGGTGCCCCGTCTCTGAGTAAGAAGGTCCGGTCTCAGAGGAATAGGCCAGGGAGGGGCTGTCACAAGGAGAATGAGTTCGGGGAACCAGGTCCGGCCGTGCCAGTACGGGGCGACCAAAAGGACCTGCTCCTTGTCCTCCCTGATCTTGCACAGAAGCTGTGCGAGTAGGCTCACTGGGGGGAACGCATATTTGCGTAGGCCCCGCGGCCAGCTGTGCGCCAGTGCATCCGTGCCGAGCGTGCCCTCGGTCAGGGAATAATACAGGCTGCAGTGGGAAGAGTCGTGGGAGGCAAACAGGTCTACCTGTGCGTCGCCGAACTGTTCCCAAATCAGCTGAACCGTCCGGGGATGGAGTCTCCATTCTCCCGGGAGAGGCTGAAACCGCGAGAGCTCGTCGGCTGCGTGGTTCAGGACTCCCGGAATATGGACAGCACGAAGGGACCTCAGGCGCTTCTGACTCCATAGGATGAGATGGCGGGCGAGTTGAGACATGCGGCGGGAGCGTAGACCGCCCTGGTGGTTGATGTACGCTACTACGGCCGTGTTGTCTGTCCGGACAAGCACATGTTGACCCTTCAGCAACGCTCGGAAGCGGTGCAGGGCGAACCGTACTGCCAGCAACTCGAGGCAATTGACATGCAGGAGGCGCTGGGGTCCTGTCCAGGAGCCCGCGGCTGCTTGTCCATTGCACATGGCACCCCAGCCCGTGGCAGAGGCATCCGTCGATACGACAACATGCCTGGAAACTCGTTCTAAGGGCACACCGGCCCGTAGAAAGCTGAGGTTCGACCACGGGGTGAGTGTCTGTAAGCAGGCCCGAGTCACTTGGACCCGGAGCGTGCCAGACTGCCATGCCCATCTCGGGACTCGATCGCGAAGCCAGTGCTGAAGCGGTCTCATATGAAGCAATCCGAGCGGCGTTACCGCGGCTGCAGATGCCATATGCCCCAGGAGCCTCTGAAATAGTTTCAGTGGAACCGCATTCTTGCTCTCGATTTGTCGGAGGCAAGTCAGCAGAGACTACGCGCGCTCGCTCGAAAGCTGCGCGTACATGGCGACCGAGTCGATCTCCATACCGAGAAAAGAGATCCTCTGCATTGGGCAGAGTTTGCTCTTCTCCCAGTTGACCCGAAGGCCCAGACGGGTTAAGTGGTGGAGAACCAGATCTCTGTGTCCGCAAACCTGCTCTCGAGAGTGGCCTAGTATGAGCCAGTCGTCGAGGTAGTTCAGGATGCGGACCCCGTGCTGCCAAAGGGGCGCAAGGGCTGCCTCGGCGATCTTCGTGAAGACGCGAGGGGACAGAGATAACCCGAATGGGAGAACTGCGTACTGGTATGCCCGCCCCTCGAAAGCAAACCGTAGGAACGGTCTGTGTCGAGGAAGGATGGAGACATGGAAGTAGGCGTCCTTCAGGTCGATCGCTGCAAACCAATCGTCCGGACGAACGCATTCGAAAAGGCGTTTCGCAGTCAACATCTTGAACGGAAGCCGGTGAAGGGATCGGTTCAAGATGCGAAGGTCCAGGATTGGCCGTAACCCACCGGTTTTCTTGGGTACAATGAAGTAGGGGCTGTAGAACCCCGACCTCATTTCGGCTGGAGGGACAGGCTCGATCGCACCCTTCGCCAGTAGAGTGGCAATCTCCGCACGCATGACGGGGGCATGGGCCCCGGTCATGGTATAGCGGACTCCCCTGTAACGGGGAGGAGCCTGCGCGAACTGAATCGCGTAGCCGAGCCTGATGGTCCGGGCAACCCAGCGGGACAGCCCCGGAAGCTGAAGCCAGGCTTCCAGAGACTGCACCAACGGGGTCATACGGACGACAGACGTACCCTGGGTGGGGCAGCGAGGCAGCGTTACCGGCGCGGACAGGGGAGGCTGTTGGGCGTCCCCGGGTCGGAGCACGGTTAACGGCTGCGCCCTGACAGAGGAGACCAGGGAAGGACTCGCGTTCCACTGGGGTCTGCTCTGCCAGGGGGCTGGCGACAGAGAGGGACGAGAGTGGCGAGACCCGAGGGTGGCGCGCACTGCCGTCACCGATCTCTGGGGGCTCAGGGATGGGGTTGTCAGTTCTTTCTTTAACCACATTAGGGTGCTGCTGACCCGGGGGCCAGCAGCTGAACAAAAGATTCTCCCCCGGCCCTCCACCGGGGGAAGGAGCGGCCCTGCCGCCGTCTCCTGGAAAGAACTGCCCATCCCTGAGCCGTCCGCATCAGGAGCGCCGCTTAGCCTGGCGTTTCTCCGCGGGCTGCGGGGCTGGAGCGGACTGGGACGCCTTCCTGCGGCTGCCTCTGCGCGGCCCGGGTGGAGGCTGCTGCTTGGGTGGCGCGGAGGCGGAGGAAGACGCGGGAGGGCGTCCTCGGCGGCGAGCAGGCTGAGGCACCTGCGCGGGCGGTGGGGTGGAGGCAGCAGCTGACCGCCGGGGCAGGATGTATTTTATAGCCTCAGTCTGCTTCTGAGCGGCCGAGAACTGTTGGGCGAAGCTCTCGACCGCTCCGCCGAATAGCCCATCCTGTGATATGGGGGCGTCGAGGAAACGTGTTCGCTCGGCGTCGCGCATATCAGACAGGGTGAGCCATAAGTGTCTCTCCTGGACCACATTTGTGGACATCACCTGACCCAGGGAGCGTGCGGTCACCTTCGTCGCCCGGAGAGCGAGGTCGGTGGCGGCACGCAACTCATTGCTGAGTCCTGGATCAGCCCCTCTCTCGTGCATATCGCACAGCAACTTGGCTTGGTAAGCCTGAAGAGTTGCCATGGTATGCAAAGAAGCGGCGGCCTGCCCCGCAGCTCTATAGGACTTCGCCACCAGAGATGACGAAAACCTACAGGCCTTGGAGGGGTGCTTTGGGTCACCACGCCAGGACGAAGCGCTCTGTGGACACAGTTGCATCGCAACAGAACGTTCGACTGGGGGGACCCCAGTGTACCCATGAGCCGCGGCTCCATCGAGAGAGGTGAAGGCGGAAGAGGCCGCCAAACGTTCACGGGAAGACAACGGGGCCTTCCAGGAACGCGCGACCTCTTCATGCACCTCGGGGAAGAAAGGTATTGGAGGAGCGGCCGGACGGGTGTCCGAACGCGCCGCCCCCAAAAACCAATCATCCAACCGCGAACGCTCGGGCTGAGGCGGAGGGTTCCACTCCAGTCCAAGCGCCGCGGCGGCCCGAGACAGCATGGCTGTCTACTCTGGGTCCGACTCGGGCAATGCTGGCGCACCCGAAGGTGGCAGCACAGCCGAATCCTCATCCTCAGATGACTCCAGCCCACCTTGTGATGCGGCGATAGACATCACTTCCTCCTCCGCCGCGCCAAACGCCACAGTCGGGACAGCAGGAGCCGGCCCCGATGTAGACGCCTGAGCGCGGACCGGGTCAAGTGCCTGAGAGGGGGGTGTGGGCCGAGGAACTAGCGTCGGAGCTTTGTTCCACACCGTCACCCTCAGATCACCCTGGTCACCAGCCAAAGTGCCGCCTCCAGAGGAGACCGCAGATTGTGGGGTGGCGGAGGGGACTCTCGTTCCGGCATCAGCACGGAATTCACGGAGTCTCGATCGAAGCACTGAGATGGCCAGGTTCCCGCAGAGAGAACATGAGTCATCCACGAGCACTGCCTGAGCGTGCTGAAAGCCCAAACACGTCACACAGCGCTCGTGCCCGTCGAAAGAAAAAAGCGATCTACCGCACCCAGAAGTGCACGGACGAAACATCCTGAAAAGGACGTGTCACGTGCAAGCTCTTTTGTGAGAGGAAACTTCGCAGTCGATGCCGAAGCGCCCAGGGAAACACACACCAGCTGGATGCAGACCACTGCACAGATCAGCAGGCAGGAAGTATGCGATCACTGGAACGCGCCGTCACACCAACACCGACTGGAAAGCTGCTCGTCTCGAAGAAGCTGACAGAGTCTCAGAAGGCTGTAGGAGTGAAGAGGTAGGTACTCTTGGCTCCGAAAGCAGAAACATAATGCGATATTGCCTCGTACTTCCTTATATACTCACGCAGTGAGGCGGAGCTACGTATGCAAATTCCGCATGCCCCATGGCATTGGCACGCCATTGGGCGTTTTCTCAAAACTCGAAGTTGATAGGCTTCTAAGCGAAACCCCCATTCGTTAGTCACTAACGTTACGTCGTAGTGACTGAACGAAAGGGAACAGGTAAATGTATTGTTTTTCTAATTTGTACGACTGAAAGTTTACTTAATACATTTGATATAGTACATCAGTTTGTCAATAGAAAAGGGAGTGGGGGAAAAAAGAAAAAGATTTACAATACATTTTACATATGAATGTGATGTCCATTACTATTATTTCTGTATGTATTTGTAAGAGCATTTTCCCTTTTGTAGAATTGCAAGACTACCAAATGAGGGTGGAAGGACTCTTTTGTTCTCCCAACAGCAAGAGGCTCTCATTGACTTTGATTTTGCAATTGCACAATATTTTGTGTAATACACTTTTCATTTAGAGTTGTCTTTGTTATTTGGCCTTACTTTATTTTTATGCTGAAAATACAGAAATGCAATACTGTATTACTTACAGTATGCAATATATTTGCTGTACTGAGTTGTGAATTATTTACTTTTATTTATGGCAAAATTACTTTCTATATGCAATAAGCATTTTTTCTCTGTAACTACATGCCCTGGACGCTGTGTTCTCAATTTTTTGATGTAGTGTCTAATGAATGCTGATGAGTGTTTATATATTGACTGGCTGTGTTTATGTTTTGAAAGCATTGTTTGATTTTGAGCACCGATCAAATGGTTTTGAGGCAAGTGTTTGATTTTGCCAGAAGAGTCAGGGGTTTTGTGAATGTAGTTTAAAGACTGTGTTTTGTGTTTAAAGTTTTCAGAATATGGGTGAAGGTTTCAAGAAATGTGTTTTAGCAATTGAGAAATACTGTAATAATGGCTTGTGCAGGATGTGTGCGCGTGCTGTCAGCGAGGGGCGAAGTGGCGACATGTCAAAACGACCTCATAAATTATCTGGTGCGCAAGGAAGAAAAAAACGAAAACCGCGAAAAAGCCAGAGGTAAGACTGTGTGAAGAAAACACTGAATGAATGAATTGTGCGCGTGCACTATAAAGCTAACATGTTAAAGTTTAACGGTTAAACAGATAACTTTCCAGACCCCAACATGTGGGTTGCCCTTAGAATCACAGCCACTCTCCCGGTAGCTTCAGCTGAGAGAAGCTTTTCTAATCTCTAACTTATTAAAACATACTTGAAAACCACAATGATGCAAGAACATCTCAGTGGACTTGGCATTATCAGCATCAACCAAGTGGTTTCAAATCAGTTGTCATATGATGATGTCATTGATGACTTTGCTGGCAAAAAGGCCAGGAGAGGAAACCTGTGAGAACCCTGAAGAAGTGATGCTGTAGTTGGCTCTTTTGGTAAATGTTTTTGTTTTATAAAGCACCACTAGAGAGCACTTTAAAGTTATTTATTTATTTTTTGTTAAATAGTTACTATGCAAACTGCTATTTAAGTTTCATTGGAAATTTTTCCTGGTTTATTGCCTTTATTTTATTTTTATTTTGTTTAAAGTAAATAAGGTTATAATTGTTATTTAGTGATTTAGATTTGCATTTGGTTCAGTGTTTGAATTTTTACAAAAAAAAAAAAGATTACATTTTGAATATTTAAACAAATTTTTTGATCTCACAAGTAAATTATTATTACCTGATGGCACAAACCACCACTAGGGGGCACTTTAAATAAATCTTTTTTGTAGCTAAGACAAAGTTACTGGGTGCACTAAACTTTGCAAACTGCAGCTATTTAAGTTTAATTTGTGTTCCCTTTCAGTCGGTCACGTTCGACGTACGTTGGAACTGACCGACGAATTGGGATCTGTTTTCAGAGACCGACCTACTTCGATTAATTAAAAACGAGCCAATAAACATTGGCATGCGATCACGCATTCCACGCACCGCCCCGCGTTGCGGGTATAAATAAGGAAGTGGAAGTGCCGCATACCGCTTTCAACTTCGGAGCCGAGCATTTCAGCATTTCCTGGTGTTCCTACGAAGAGTTTTCTGAACGAGCGAGAAGAAAAGGTCTTACCTGTTCCGGTTCCAGTGTCGGTGTGACGGTGCCTTGCAGCGGTGGTCGCGAGCTCCGGAGAAGACAAACAGCTGTTTTCACAGCTCGCTGGGCGTTTTTTCCTTGAGTGCTCACAGCAGGCTTGCACCTTTGAACTGCTGTGAGCCGCGGCCATTTTCCCTGCGTGCGTCTGCACTGACGGAGCGGTTTTCTTCTCTTCTCTCACTAAAAGAGCAACATGGTTTGACCCTGCGTCTTTTTCAAGATGTCATTCAAACCGTGTGTTTCTGGATGCCGTCGGTTTCTGTCCCCAGTTGACGGACACGATCGCTGTCTCTCGTGTTTGGGCGTTCAGCACGCAGAGGCGGCTTTCGTGGATGAGTCATGTTCGCACTGCGCGAACATGACCATCGCAGTGCTACGGTCTAGGCTCCAATACCTTAAAAGGGGTGGAGTCCCATTGCGCATCCCCCGATCTAGTGGTCCTCCCGCTGCAAAGCAGAGGGCTGCTACTTTGGCTGATGCCTTTGGTGGAGATCTGAGGGTGACGGTCAGGGCACCCCCGCCCAGTCAACAGGCTACTCGGGCCCCTCCCCCCTCCGCTGCGCCGGCGCAGTTCCCGGAAGATCGCGGTGGTCCTTCCCATGGGGGGCCACCCGTTTCTTTCGGGGCTCCTGCTGAGGACATGTTGTCGATAGCTGCATCGGGGGACGAGCTAATGGACTCTGGAGATGAGGATTCGGCTGCGTTGCCCCCTTCGGGTGTGGCACCGTTGCCCGAGTCTGATCCAGAGCTCACGGCTATGCTTTCCCGGGCCGCCGCGAGTGTCGGGCTCGAGTGGAACCCTCCACCGTGTCCCGAACCCTCGCGGTTGGACGATTGGTATCTCGGGACGGCCCGTGCTGGTTCTCAGCGCCCCGCCCCAGTGCCTTTCTTTCCGGAAGTGCATCAGGAGCTCACGAAGTCGTGGACGGCGCCCTACAGCGCTCGTTCACGATCAGCGAGTTCCTCCGTCCTCACTACCCTCGATGGAGGCGCGGCTAAGGGTTACGTGGAGGTCCCTCCAGTGGAACGGTCGGTTGCGATGCAACTGTGTCCTAAGACCGGCTCCGACTGGCGGGGCCATCCGCGTCTCCCCTCCCGGGCGTGTAGGTTCTCGTCCAGCCTAACGGGCAAGACCTACACAGCCTGTGGAGAAGCCGCGTCTTCTCTGCATGCCATGGCGCTCCTGCAGGTCTACCAGGCCAAGGCGCTCAAGGAATTGCACGAGGGTAGTTCCGACCCAGGGGTTATGCAGGAACTGCGTACCGCAACGGACCTCGCCCTCCGGGCGACGAAAGTTGCCGCACGCACCCTGGGTCGGGCGATGTCCACTCTGGTGGTCCAGGAACGCCACCTATGGCTGAACCTGGCAGATATGCGTGAGACCGACAAAGTGCGGTTCCTCAACGCCCCTGTCTGTCAGGCCGGCCTCTTCGGCGACGCCATCGAGAGCTTCGCCCAGCAGTTCTCGGTGGCACAGAAGCAGACGGAGGCCATCAAGAACATCCTGCCCCGGCGACCTGCTGCTGCCTCCACCCAGTCGCCGGCTGCACCTCCGCCTGCTCGTCGCCGAGGGCGTCCCCCTGCGGCCGCCTCCACCCCTGCTAAACCCAAGCAGCAGCCTCCACCATCGGGGAAGCAGGGTGCCGGCCGTCAGGGTGCCGCCCAACCCGTGTCAGGGCCCGCGAAGTCGGCAGGCAAGCGCAAGGGCAAGCGGCCCTGACACGGGGAGCCCAGGGAGAAGAGGAGCTGCTCCAGGGGAGGTGGTGTCCGCACCCCTCCTCCCCCCGGAGGAGGACCTAGCTTTGTTATGTCCCGTCCGCGCTCTTCGCGCTTACGTTGACCGGACTCAGAGCTTCAGATCCTCACAGCAGCTCTTCATCTGTTACGGAGGCCAGCAGAAGGGAAAGCCTGTCTCCAAGCAGAGGTTGGCCCACTGGATAGTGGATGCCATTGTCTTGGCCTACCAGTCCCAAGACGTACCTTGCCCGTTCGGGTTGCGAGCACTCTCAACAAGGAGTGTTGCTTCTTCCTGGGCGTTGGCTCAAGGCGCCTCGCTGACAGATATATGTAGAGCTGCGGGCTGGGCGACACCTAACACGTTCGCTAGATTTTATAGCCTCCGTGTAGAGCCGGTATCTTCCCGCATTCTCGCCCCCAGTGGCCAGCAGCGCTAAGTGCCCGTTCTAAGTGTCGGCTTGCATACGCCACTCCCGCCCTCTGGGCCGGATACGTGCGTCTATTTGCTCCAGTCGTGTTCCCCGAAATTCGGCTAACCCTGTGAGTTCCTCCGTCACCCCTTCGGTGTCAGACGTGGCGGCCGTCTGATGCCAGGCCTGCACCCGTATGCTTGTGGAACGTGTGTGTAGGCTGGGTTCCATATGTTGCGGTCCCCTCTAGGCTACCCCATATGTGTATTTTCCACGGTACCAGCTACCTTACTCGGCTAGCCCTGTGTCTTTCCCTCGACAGAGCTTCCTCTGTCGTCTCTAGTTGTGTTCTCCCCCCCCTGGAACCAGGTTGGGTCCACTCTAGAGACTGCCATTTGTTGCACTACCCTGTTAGGTTAGTCCTTATGTGTATTCCACCTCTCCTTCCATTGAAGGACGTGGTCCGCAGCGTACCATCTTCCGAGACGGGCACGCTTTCCCAGCGTTATCCAATAGTCACGCTGAGTGGGTCTTGCAGGAACAGCAGTGACTGTCCTTCCCTGCCCGGAGCCCTGACTCCCACTCTAACATAGGAGTGGTCCAGCGAGCTCAGGCAGGACGCGTAACCGAGACGATTTGTTTTGTTAGTTTTCTTATTTAGGCTATTGAAGAATTTTATATTAGTCTTGTTATTTTTAGTGCTGTATCATACTTTTACTGTATTATTTCAATCATTATTGTTTGATTTGTTTTTATATTTGAGTAAATTATGGATATTTGGATTTATTTATCAAATATTCATATCCATAAATAAAATAATTGGAGTTAATTTTAAAGTGGCTTTTGTTTATTTTATTGTGTTGTTGCTTTTTTTTTTTTTTACCAAAAGTGTTGCACTTTTATTTACACTATTTAAGTACACAATGTGAGTTTGAAACCCTTTTTTACTAAATAAATCAAAACGTCAATGGCAAAATAATATAGGCTCATGTTTTCTCATAAAGCGACTTTGGGTATCTAGAAAAGTGCTATACAAGTGTTATTTATTTTTTATTTTTTTTATTTTGGCTAAATACTTGGTGATATAAATCACAATATAAGGGGGCGCCAAAAAAAAATCTTGCCTAGGGCGCCAAAGAGGCTAGGGCCGGCACTGACAATGATCATCACTGCAACCCGTCATGCTACAATCTAAATATAATGCCATAGATCTAGATGTAATGCAACACTTTTCACGATTAGTTAAACACGAGAGCTGTAATTGTAAAAATGAGCAGAGCAGAAGGCTAAAATCAGGGTAGGAAAAATGATTTATAAATGAAATGAAATTTTTGATGTAAAAAGCATTCTAACATTATAAGTGCACCCCAGGAAACATCATAAAACAATAAAAAAAAAACACAGTTCATCCCCTTTAAAAAATGAACAGTATAGGCCTAAATTAATGTCACTGAACCTACTATGACATTGTACAGATCAAATAAAATTTTGCGGATTTAACACCATACATAGAAAAATCTATGAGGTAAAATTTTGAGTTTCTTTTATGTTGTTATTTTTCCCTATCAAGTAGGGATGCACCGATGTATCGGCCGATTTTTGAGCAATTTACAACCATCGGCATATCGGCTATAGCATGTAGGCAGATAGCAAAAAAGGCAAAATTTTGCAAAAAGGCAGATATAACCAACTGATGGTTTATTAATGAACTGCGTGAAGGCACTGACCTGTATAATATCTGCTGCATAATCCAAGATTATAATATAATATTCCTGCTGCGCTGTTGTCTGTGTTTTAATGTTTATCAAACAACAAAAGACCAAAATCCTTGATTTTGCAGCATGTTTTCTTAAAAAATGCGATGGAATATGCGGGATATTTATGCAATTTTATGCGATGAAATTGTGTGAACTTGCAAAAACTGCGGTTAGAACAAGAAAAGAAAAAAAAAGTGATTCCCCCAACACCCTGTTGTCCCTAGGCTACAACCTTAATGTAAATAATCATTTCTTATTACTTCCTATGATAAGCAAGCATGCTACATCACAGAAAGTGCTGGGAATATTTAAGTTCTCATCTTGTTTTATTTCAGACCTTAATAAACACGTCTCAAACTTACAAAACATTGATGAGTTAAACTAGTTCTGTAGCTTTACAAAATTAATATGCTACAACTTGTGTAAAAATGAATAAATAAAATATTAACAAAATAAAATGCGTGCTTCCTGTTTTAAAGAGGTGGCTATACAAAACAGACATCTTCTGTTAAAATAAGTGCTTCCAATGCACAAAGTGCAATCTCTTACTGTAACATAAATTTACATACTACTAATATACTTGCAACTGTAAGTTTTTTTGAAACTAGTATTGTTACGACCCTGTCTTCTATTCTGTTCTGAGGGTGTGATTGGCTGCAGACAATCATGCCTAATTGATTAATTTATGGGCGGAGAGTATAAAAGCTGTATTTACCTGCTCATCAGGACTTCCTCTGGGGGAACATCTCCAGAGAAGTCATTTTGCTCCACCTTGTTGCTTTCTAGTTTATTTATCATTTCTCAACATTCCTCACCAATTGGATTATAATTTTTTCCCTTTATTGTTTAAATCCCTAGACTTTGTTATATTTCTGTAATGGATCACTATTTGCATTTAATAAATAATCTTGCAAGTCAAACTATTCGTTTGCATGTGTGATTCTCTTTATGTGACGGTCGAGAACGAGCTGGCCGTGACAGTATGATTTAACCCACTGGTAACAAAAAAGAGCAATCTTACAACTGTAAAGTTGCATCAACTCTTGAATGAAATGATGTTTCAGTAACAAAGTTCGGGAGGAGCACGTTCAAATGATCTATCTAATCATCATGTCATTCCAACCAGTTGTCAGCAATCAGTAATCAACATGTCTACCCAATCAGCACGAGTGGAGGACCCAGTCAACTTACCCATGTTCCTCGACAAGTTTTGCAGCATTTGGTCCTAACCATCCGTTACAATGTCCGAGATAGAACTTTATCCGTCCGATGACGATTCTCTTGTTACCCAGGATTGCATCCCACCGATGCAAGGAGCACCCCGACTCAACAGGACACTGCAACCGAACCTCCAGCAACACAGCGCGGCCGTCGGCCCAGCCGCGCCGCCTCCTGTACCCCGAGACGCCGAGGCTTGCCATCGCCTCCACCATCAAGACATCCATCATCTCCAGCTTCCTCCTACACTTCAGCACAACCGCGCCCCAGATCCCGCCACCGCCACCGCCACCCAGCCCAACTCGTCTCTCTGCTCCGCCGAGCTACAGACCGCAGCTTTTTCTAGCGTTGCACTTCAGCTCACAATGGCAGCTTCCTTTTCTCCAGGCCGCCCTTCCAGCGTGAGTATGCCTCTGCCAGCAGCGCAGGCTCCTCTATCACAGCCTTTTCCTGACACTTTTTCTAACCCTTTCCCTTGTCCTGCAGCCCCACCATCAAACTCTAGAGTGAGGCTGCCTCCGCTAGTGGCACAGGCCCAGTTGCCTTTTTTTCCTCCCCAACTTTGCTCCTTTCCCACTTTTCTCGTTCCTCCTCAGCCGGGGGCCGACCCAAGCGAGAGGTTGCCTCCGCAAGCGGTCTCAGCTCCAGCTTTCTTTCCTCCTAACACTTTTCCCCAAACTCGTTCTCCTTTCACCTTATTTTCTGCGACACCAATGCCCATCCCGCCGAATGCTACAGCCTTGGCGCCCCCTGTTGCCAGCAACATCAGAGCACAGATCCTCACAGGTGCGGACATCGATTTATCTTCCCTTCTGTCTTTACTCCCTCCCTCAGTTTCAAATCGTCAAATCGACTGTGGTGATTTTGCAGTCACTCTCAAAAACCCAGCACATAATTAATCCTGCATTCTTTCATTCTCTGAATTTTCTATTGCTTTCAGTCGTTTCAGCGAAACAGGAGACGAGAATTAAATGCAGACACGCTATCACGCCTTCCTCTTGACATGGAGAAATATGTCACAGAGTGCACGGAGGACCTGTCACCAGAGGTGGTACGAGCGGTCTGGGATGGGCTGCCAGGAAGAACGATGTGGCTTGGATTGCAGCACTCAGAATGTTCAATGCAGACATAGACCAATCCTCCTCTGCCCCCTTGTTGCCACCTTTAAGCAAGGTTGAACTCACTAGAGCTCAAAGGGATGATCCAGTGATCTCTAAGATAATGGAGATGAAAGAGACAGATAGTGCCGGACAGTAGGAGAAGGGTGATTGGTCCAGCCAGGAGACTCCTGCGAGAGTGAATTAAATATCAGAAGACAGAATTAAATATCTTGCGATAATTGCAGAGCTCGCGTTATCGTATGGACCCATTTTTATTCTTACCATAAGCTGTTCTCAGCCAAATGCGCCGTGCGTGTAGCTCAGTGGAACCAGTGTCCTTACTGGGGCGCTTTAGACACAGAATTTCACAACAGGGTGTTCCTAGGCTGCCATAACATCTCCTGCGCGGTTTGCAGATCTGTCTCTCACTCCACCACAGCTTGTCCTTTGATTAACCCTTCAAATCCCCCCAGCACAGATTCACCACAAGTAAAATCTACCAGTTATGTCCCGTGGCCAGCAAACATCAATTTCAACGACTCATCCATTGATTCCAAAAGAAGAAACACCTTCTCATCCAGCAGTCAAGTTTGCAACAATTTCAGCTCGGGATGATGCTCACGACAGCGTTGTCGTTACATGCAAATTTGCAGCTATTGTGGTGGCGCTCATCCCCGCACATTATGCCCAGTAAAAAGATCTGTAAATAAAGATTAAAAAAAATTACCTGTCGACTCCTGTGAATATTTCCCGTTTGTCTACTGAATTGTCTCACCACCCTAACACTAACTTTACTGACTATTTACTGTCTGGTCTCGAGCACTGTTTCAAACCCGGCGTTGAAAGCCTCCCAACTCAAAGTATCATATGTGACAATCTCCAGTCCGCTCTCGCTGAGCCTGACACAGTTGATATTCTAATCAATAAGAAATCGAATCAGGCTTCATGATCCGACCCTTTAAACACTCCCCCTTTTGAGTGTTTCCGCATCAGCCCTATCGGAGTGGCCACCAGGAAGTTTTCAGGCAAAAAACACTTAATAATCGACCTCTCAGCCCCTCACAACTCCCCGTTTCCAAGCATAAACAGCCTAATCTCGCTTGAAGAATTCTCTTTCAATTACCACAACATCGATCAAGCTATAACCTTGATTCAAGATGCGGGTCGCGGCGCTTGGCTCGCCAAAGTCGACATCACTTCCGCATTTAAAGTGATGCCAATCCACCCAGATTCATGGCATTTATTCGGCGTACACTGGCACGGAAAATTTTACTTTTCTGTACGTTTAACTTTTGGCTGCAAAAGTAGCCCCAACATTTTTGACATGCTATCAGAAGCTATCTGTTGGATTCTTTCCAACAACTACTCAATTCCCTACATAATTCACTTGCTAGATGATTTCCTAATCACCTCACCACCTGACTCCATCCCAGCTGCACATCTTCTCATAGTCCAAAAGGTCTTCGCTGAGCTTGGGATTCCAATCGCCCAAGACAAAACCATGGGCCCAGCCAAATCCATTGAATTTTTGGGCATTAACTTGGACACAGTTAACTTCCAGGCCTCACTGCCCAAAGGAAAAAATCGACAGGATAATTCTGGTCGCATCCACCCTCCTAGACAGTCCAAACTGTTCCAAATATGAGCTATATCTCTGCTCGGCCACTTAAACTTTGCGATGCGCATCTTACACTGTAAAAAAAAAACACAGAAAAAAACGAGCAAATGCATGGCAGCACAGGGTGCCAAACGTTTGCCATTAATGAAAATAACGGTAAAACCCCATGAACTGAAGTAACATGTTTACACAGCAACACGAAAAAAGAACATTGACCATACAGTACTATAAAATGTTTAAAACGTAATCTGAAATAACATATTTTGTCTGTATAATTGCAAATATATGCATAGACCATTAAATGTAATGGCATTATTTGACTGTAAGTTCACGTAACATGTTTAAACCCTTATTTAATAAAACATGTTTTAACTGTAAAAGTAAAAACATGGTGTAGCAGTTGTTTAACTAAACATGATTTGAATGTAGATATAAATGACATGTTGATACCATTACTTCATAAAGCATGTTTTGACTGGAAACTGAAATCATGTTTTAATCATTATTTAACAGTTTGACTGTAAATTGAAATAACATGTGTTGACCGTTATTTAAAATAACATGTGTTGACCATTATTTGAAAAAATTAACTGTGATGGACCATAATTTTGAAAGGCATGTACAGCATTTTGATTTTGATTATGGCTTACAGATAATTTTATAATCATGAAATGTATGTTATATGTCACACAAAAAGTTATTAGAGAAAATCATTTGTATTTGTCCCTCTTTATTTTCTTCTGTTACAGTAGTTTCCATTGTAAATAACAATAATATTAAAAACTTTAAAAAGTGCTACAGTACCATCATCTAAACATTGCTTATATGCTTAAAATACAACATTGACAATTCAAACTAATTTCATCATTCATCTTCCACAAACTACACTTCGAACAGAACAATGGTCTCCAATTCAATCTCCATGTTGATGCCTTTAAAAAATAAGAGAGAAAATGGTTATATATCATGCATCACATATCTATATTCATTATCATGTCTGATCATGTTACTCTTTTTAGATGTTCTTGCGTTTCTTACATAAAAAAATTATAGTTTTTTACTAAAAATATTTGTTCATTAAATATGTAATGCACTTACAAATTTTATGATGGTCCACGACACCTTACTTCTTCAGACAGTTTAGTGATGTGACCTCACCCACTGACAAGGCCAAGGGTGCACTGCAACAGCAGAAACAACGTAAATACAATAACACTTGTTGATTAAAATTTTATATTAAATATTACATACCAGCATATTTACCCAGTATGATTACCTCACAATGTCACAGGAAATTTCCCCTTTTGCTTTCTATGGTAGACATTTTTTGGTGTGCGTTTTTGCACTGTTTTGACCTTTCTTGTTAAGTCCCGCCTTCACGCACGCCATTGGTCAAACTGCTTCTCAATCATTGCCCTCGGCCCAACGGCATCAGCCAAGAGACAAAGCAGCAGCCTGTTAACTGCAGGTGGCACATCATGGCTCCAAAACAGTAAACATGCCTCAAGGAAAAAATCCCTGTGTTTTTGTTTTGGTCGGGAAACGTGCTTCTGTTAAGTAGCTTTGTGTGTAAACGTGCTTCTGTTAAGTAGCTTTGTGTGTAAACGTGACCGTTTAGACAACATATTCTTCTGTATGAATGCAATATATAACAGAAAGACACAAAACAATCACGGACCTCGATGTTGAGTGGTGAATGGTAAGTGTTTAAAAAAATCTGTTAACTTGTCATCCAACGTAATTTAAAAGTTAATTGGCAACAGGTGAATACAATTACAATGGCTAATCACATACGTTTTTAAATCTTATTCTTAATGTTTGATGCAAGTTGCATTAAAAAGTACTAGGTTTCAGTATTGTGTTGTTGGTGTTTTAGAAGGTTGCTTGCCTTTCACAATCATTTAAGAACACTCATATGCATGGACAACGGATTTCATCTTATGAGGTGTGTTACCTTTAACCACATGGATGATGATGTATTCGTGCAAATTTTGTGATTGCTCTCTGAAGACAGTTAAGGGATATGTTAATCATCAAATCATACACAGACATGAAGCAAATGCTCAATTTCCATGTTGCTTCCCAGAATGCAAATGTAAATTCTCAAAATACAATACTCTCAAAGCTCATGTTTATCGCCATCACAAAAGACCACATACTCATTTTGATGATTCAACGGGCACGTTTGTTTGCAACAATACAGACTGTCAACAACAATTTACAGACATGAACAATGTCCTTTCTCATCTCAGGTCACATTTATCCAAGGGAGAGGTGGTGTGTTGTCCTTTTGAAAAATGTGACAAAAAATTCAGTTTAAGATCAAGTTTCACTGCCCATGTTTCACGAAAGCACAGGACTTATTTGCACAGTTACGGATTATGGATACTTGCAACCTTCTTCAGCATTTTTTGATGTTACTGAGGATGAGGTTGATGAAAGTGAATTCACAGACTCACTGACGAAATGTAACGCAAAGTCATTGTACATGAAAAATCTCTGCCTGTTTTATATGCAGCTACAAGCCAAATACCTGGTGCCATCGTCAACCATTCAGATGATTGTGGAGGAATCCAGTGGATTAAATTATATCAGTCATCAGTACACACAGAAGATGTTCAGGGAAATACTCAAGTCAAAAATGGCCCTCTCACAATGTGATATTGAATCTGTGGTGCAGACTTTGCAAGGCCAAGATTTACATTCAGCTTGTAATTCATTACTTTCCACAGAATACCAAAGAAGACAGTATTATCAGAAAAAAATTTCGTACGTGCATCCACAAAGTATGTATCTTGGTCGTGATGAGAACCGAAACCAACGTTATGCACAGTATATTCCATTGAAGAACACTTTAAAAACCATGTTAATAGACCCAGTGGTGTGGGAGCAGTGTGCCAAACATCAGCATGTACTGTCTTCTGTGTTCTCTGACATCTGTGATGGCTCTGTATTCAAATCCAATGACTTGTTTAAGCAGCCTGAGATTACAATTCAACTTATTTTGTACCAGGATGCCTTTGAGATTGTGAATCCCCTTGGGTCAGCTAAAAAAAGACACAAAATGATTGGAGTGTATTTTACACTTGGCAACTTTGAGCCATTTTACAGATAATGCATTGATAACATTCAGTTATCACTTTTGTGTCATGAGAGAGACTTTAACTATTTTGGTCAAACCAAGATTTTTGCTAAGTTGTTGGCAGATGTCAAAGAACTTGAAGAGAATGGATTTGTGACATCTTCAGGTGACATAGTACGTGCAACAATAGTGGCTATTATCGGTGATAATTTGGGGTCCCACTGCATCGGTGGTTACTCACAGAACTTCAGTACTGCCAAACATTGCTGTAGATATTGCTTGGTATCTCGCAGTGAACTTCAGAATGTGTGTTTAGACTTTCCCAATCGCACAGTTGAGTCCTATAAGGCAGCAGTGGAAACTCTAAGGACGACCGAAGAAAATGTTGTAAATGGGTTGAAGTTTGACTCCATTTTCAACTCTCTCAAATATTTTCATGTTGCTCAGCCTGGCCTTCCCCCATGCCTTGGCCACGACTTGTTTGAAGGCGTTAGCTATTGATCTTGCCATTTTCTTGGAATACTTTGTAAAAAGGAAGTGGTTTTCATATACACAGCTGAACAGGAGACTTGCACAATTCAAATATCTGGATTCTGATGCTGGTTCTGCCCCCTCTCAGGCAGAAAGTTAGGTGGTCAAGCAGCTGAGAAGTCATAATTGGAGACAGAGTAGAGTCACAAGACCCTGTTTGGCAACTGACTGTTAAATTGAAAGAACTGGTTGAGCTAGTGTGTGCTCCCAAGATTACCACTGCACAGATTGCATATCTCAATGTCTTAATACCAGAATATCTGGAAACAAGAAAGGAGCTGTTTCCTGGTGAAAATTTGAAACCAAAACATCATTACATGCTTCACTATACGTCACTCACACCTTTAATTCGTTTATGGTCATTGAGATTTGAAAGCAAACATTCCTACTTCAAAAGAAGTGTGAGAAGAACACAGAACTTCAAAAATGTATGCAAGACATTGTCACACAACCATCAACTTCTTCAAGCATATCTTCACTCACGGTCATGTTTTTCACCAAAGCTTAAAAGTGTTGACTTGGCCACATACTCTCCTCATTTGTACAGTGATGCTGTGTGCAAAGCTGTTGAGACAAGCTTGCTTAATGAACCAGACTTCGTTTCAACACGAGTAGAATACAAGGGTACCCTGTACAGGAAAGGAAACTTAATTTGCCTTAAATGTGAAGAGGAGTATTCTATTTTACAGTTTGGACAGATTGAGCTAATTTTTGTGAAAGATGATATGACTTTCCTTGTGACTCCCCGCCCCTCAGTGTATTTGCACGATTATGGACTTTATGAGATTTTGCCTGCGACAAAGGAATTAATTTGTGTAAATGCTGAGGAATGTCTGGATTATTATCCCTTAAATGAGTACTGTTTTATGGGACTGAAGGTCATTACTCTGAAGCACAGCGTTGTTCATCTGTAAAAAGGATAAACTGTCCTCTCCCAACAGAAATGGATGCATTGTTGACTTTTATTGAGAGTGTGTTCCCAAACCCTATAACTTCAAAGCTAGCCATAGAGGGTTTGAACAGCCAAGGTGTGGAGACCATAGATGACCTACAGTTTTTGAAAGATGATGATCTAGGTGGCTTTCTGAGACCGATTGAAGCAAGAAAACTAATAGCCCAAATCCCAAGTAAGTTTTCAAATCAATGGTTGTTTTTACATATACACTATTTTATTCACAATAGAATATAGATAACCTATCAAATGTTGAAAGTGAGACATTTTGAAATGTCATGCCAAATATTGTCTCATTTTGGATTTCACGAGAGCTACACATTCCACAAAAGTTGGTAGAGGTAGCAATAAGAGGCCGAAAAAGTTAAATGTACATAATACAAAGTTAAATGTACATACTTTTCCGGCCTCTTATTGCTACCTGTCCCAACTTTTTTGGAATTGGGTTTGTATATGTATAAGTGTATATGTATACATATCTGCAGATTTATTGTACACTAGTCAACATTTGAAGAGTTTTGGGTATTGGTTTTAAGACAACTATTATGAAAATTTTAAGAGGATCAAAACCTTTGACTAGTGTAGTTCGATGGTACAAATCAAACTGTGATGGCACGGGGCCTCAAAACATTGATTTTGGAAATTGCATACATTGTGATCCGTACATGTGCCACTGTGGTGATTACCTGGTGCATGAATGGCCAAACCGTCTCCAGTTGAGTCAGCAGCTTATACCAGCGGAGTGTGAAGACTGTTGTGCATTGTTCAGAGCAACTACAGGGCCACAGTACAGCAAATCACCAGCAACACGTTAAATGTGCCCATTTCATGCTAGTGATTTGTTGCACTGTGGTCCTGCGGTCCCTGTGAAAAATGCACAACAGTCTCCCCTCTGACAATAATGCACTGCGGACATAAAACAAGTCTGTGCACCACTTTAAATGCATACTCTATATAGTGGCACATGAACAACCCACAAAGCCCCATGCCATCTCTGTTTGTCCGTTATTAAACTTCAATAAATCTGCAGCTTGGGAATAGGCAATTTTGCCAAAAAATTACAGCTGCATGAAAAGTGTTCATCCTGTAACCTGTGGACATTGGTTTATCTTCTAGGTGACAGTAGCTGTGAAACTTCGTTTTATGACCATGACTGGCATTATAGTTTTGATGTTCCATGGCAAAAAATGCCTGCAAGTTTTATGGAAAAGTTGCAAAATGGCGAAAGGCCAAGTTGCTCTGAGAGAAGACAGTTGGTCCGCATTGTTGCTTCTGAGATCCTGGAAGTCAGCAAATGTCCAGCAAAAAAACATGTATCAGAAATAGCAAGACAAATGGTGATTGCATACCCAAAGTCTTTCAGAGATGAGATTAATTCCCAGGTTGTAGGAAGTGGATATGATTCTCTCCTCAAACACCTGGTGTGTAGAATTGACAATTTTAAAAGAGCAAAAGCTATTAGTACACCACTTTGTGGTACTCTAGAAGTATCAACAAAGAAACGAAAATTGTTATATGGTTGTATAAATTCTGATCCACAACTGCTAGTTGGAGAAACATCCGAATTGCAGCAGGAAAAGAAAGAGAAGTTGCTAGTAATGTTTCAAAATAATGAAAGTGATGTAAAGACAATCTATGACTTAATGACTTCTACTTACACCTCTCAAAGAAACAACATCCAATCTGGAAAGGAAACCAAAGATTTACTTGATGAGTGGCCATATCTTTTTCAGCCAGCAGGAATGAAAGCACACTTTAGAGCTCACTGGCATTGACATAAACAACAGCTTTGAAGAATCTGCTTCCAGTAAGTTCAGAAGAATATTGGAGTACTTTCAATTTCAGTGCACAGAAAGAGCAAGCAGAGCAGGGAGAATACTCACAAAGTATAGAGCTGGAGGGGATCATGTTTGTGGGGCAGTGATGTTGCTGCTAACCCATTTCAAAAATGACCAAGACCACTTTCTTGTGATGGTAGAAGACACCTCTGTTCCAAGTGATATATGCTCAGAACAGCTTCCAGCAACACCATGTATAGTAGTGTGTGGTGGGTATTATTTACTATGATCTTGCAACACAATAATTCCTGGTTTCGGGTGACCAGAACTCAAATTCTGTTAAATATTATGTCTTACTGATGTTTGTGTTTGTTCAAAGGAGAGAACCCACTGACAGCCAGTGTGTACATGGTAGCAGTAGACCAGATGATTGTAAATGACCATCTCTTGAGTTTTACAGAAGCCCTGTATCTGATGTTCTCTCTTTACTATATATTGAACGTCAGTTACCCTGTAGAACTCAGAGCCACACTAGAATTCTTGCAAAGGTAATTCATAGACTGCATTCCTTTGGTAAAGAAGCATACAACAATTATTTAAGGATATTGTTTGTGTTGTGTTTTAAAGGTGCATCTTTAGGATAAATCCTTATAAAGGTACCAAGGTGGAAAAGAGAGAGAAAAAGAGAGCGTACTCTGTCAACCCCAGAGTATTGAGTCTGACGTCAAAAATTGCTGCATTTGACTGGGGAGAGTAACAGGTATAGAAGCTCTGTTGTCTGTTGTGCACCAAAGGACAATCATTTTTATAATTAACTCCAATAAATGTGATGTAATTGTCTGTGGCCAAAACGGAGAGTATTTGGTTAAGGCTTGTTGCTGTTTCTGCTCTTCTTTTGGTTTGGGTTTTAATTATAACTGTTTGTGTCCCCACAGATATGATCTTTCAGAAGATTGACATTTCGCTGAAGAACAGGACAGACCGACTTTTTGTAAATCAGTGCAGCGCTTTGTTCATTTTTATTACCTTGTGATGTGATAAACTTCAAAATTATCAGAGTCCAGGCCCAGTGTTTTTGTTTATTTTAAATTGAACACATTTGTGTTCTGAAACATGCTTTATCCATTTTCCCCATGTGACATGTTCAGGATTATCAGAATCCAGGTCGACTTTTTTTTTAATTGAACAAATTTGTGTTCTAAAACATGACTTTTGCTGGGAAGTGTTTTTCCATTGTTTGATCTTGAAGGTTTGCTATATAATAAAAAGCTGAAGTTGTTTACAGCAATACTCTGGCTACCATAATTTATTTTACATATAACATTTTACAAAAATTTGTGTTTCAAGAGTATTTTTAATTTGTTTTTTAGCATTACTTCTGTCACACAGTATACAAAGATGTCCCTGTACATTTGGTTTAAATGGGGGTGCACGCCGAGGAAGTTTGAGAACCACTGGCTTATAGATTTGGCTTTTTGTGATTAAAAAAAGCCATTTGTTTGCAATGAAAATTTTGGAAATGTTTGAAAAGTGGAAATAAAGTGCTTTATTAAGAGTATAAAGATACTCTTAAAAATAAAGTATTTATTGCGTAGGCTTAGGGGTCGGTGTAGAAGGGCTTTTATTCTCACAACAATGTAGCATCCATTTAAAAAATTTTAATAAATATAATCATTTTCACTCTGATAATTATTGGATCCTACAAAAATGCTAAGGTGCAACTATTTGCCAATATAGATAGCATATAATTAGTATTTACACTTACTGCAAATTTTATAATTATATTTATTAAATGAAAATTATTTACACCTAATGTAAATAGCATTACGTAAAAATGCTGATATTGTCACTTGGTGTAAATAGCATCTACAGCTGGTTATTTCAGGTTTTGATATGGAAATCATGACAATTAGCTTACCTTAACAATAAATGGTTTTCCAGAAGTTGTGTAACAAGTGGGTTGGACAGGAGTGTGTGTTTGGATGAGGATACCAATAAGTGAAACGCATACTCGAAATATGACCTCTTTAACCCCCGGAGCAGTGTGGGGAGCAATTAGGGAAAGGTGCCTTGCTCAAGGGCAACACAGTCACAACACGTCGGCCGTGAGACTCGAACCGGCAACTCTTGGGTTACAAGCCCGACTCTCTAACCACTAAGCTACAACTGCCCCCATAGTAATAAAATGCTCTAACAGCCATAAGAGAAAATTGATGCCTTTCGCCACTAACCACAGCGGCAAAAAACGAAAAAAATATGATTTTTATAAACAACACAGTCCAGCGCCAGATCGCCTCTTTAACAAACGAAAGGTAGGCCTATGTATGACATGCATAAAAAACAATAGTAGGCTAAACACTGACTATAAATCAAGGAAACAACATAGTACATTGTGTCGGATCACCAATGAAGTTTAGAAAAGATGCGCAACTTAATCTAATGTCTTCAGTGGCACAGGCACTAGTGTTGCAGCCTCGTTTATTTGATGCTTGTTTCAAAGTCCTTGGTTCGAATCTGTATTTTATACCTTTTGGTATCACAAATCACATCGAAAAAGCATTTATTTTCAACAAAAATGAAGTAGAAATAAAGTGTCTAATGAGTGTTTAATAAAACACTTTATACTGTATCCTGTTAATGTACACAATTACCGAGATGCGAACAGAATCTGCCAAAATAGAATATAGCATCTAATTACTATTTACACTTATTGCAAACTATCGCAACATTTACATGATGTAAATAAAATATATATTTGTTTTTAGTGTGAATCACAACTGTTGCTTTTTGCACTTAGTGCATAGTCAATGCCTAATTCAACTGGAAAAATGTAGGCTATATTTGGTGTTAATGTATGCATTTTTAGTGGAATTTCACTGTTCTGATGAAAATGTGATATGACTGAGAAATTCTACTGGTTTTCTCTGTAAAACTAAACATTTTTGAACTCTGACCAAAAAATATACAGGAATGTTTTTTTAAGGACATGTCAGGATAACAATAGACAACAATTACTGTTATTTAAAGGAAAATGTCATTTTTTTTGCAGTAACACATTTAAATAGTTACAAAACAGGGAAAATGTACATTAGATGTCAAAGTTAGCATTTTTATGGAATTTCACAGTTCTGATCAAAATGTCATAATACTGTTAAATTCTACCGTTTTTTTCTGTAAAAATACATTTATTTTTTACAGTGTACCCTAATCAGCTAAAGTTTCCATACACCCAAACCTACAGGATCAAGTCAAGTCAAGTCAACTTTACTTATATAGTGCTTTTAACAATGTAGATTGTTTCAAAGCAGCTTTACAGTGTTAAACAGAAAAATAATGCAGCATAATTTTATTCAGCTGTATAGCCATTCTGGAAAAAACGCTGATGTCATCAGTTCATTTCAATTATCATACAGTGACAGTGTGGGCTTTAGATCAATAATTCAATCAGTAATTTAGTTTAAATGGTTAATTTAGTCTATTAATTAGATTTATTTCGATGTTTAAAATGTGTTTAAAATGTGTGTTATTTGGATGTGCAAAATTTAGGCAAATTTAGGCAAAAATCACCGCATCTGCTTCAATTCAACATCATCAATCCACTAAGGGAAACGATCATACATTCACTGCCCCGGGCAGTATCTCCCTAGTCGCTCCCGCAGGAGCCCGCCTCATTCTTTCACTGCCGCAACAGTGTTATCACTTTCACTCCAACAGAAGCTCAGCTTCTCCATCCCACTGGGTTTTACTGCCAAAGCCGTGTCATCTCCTTCATTCTAACAAAGCCCAGTTTCTCTGCCCCAAAGGCCTCCACTGCCGCAGCAGTTCCGTTATTTCCTGGTTATAACCTGGTTATAACCTGGTTACTTCCTAAACCAGACATACGGGGGGAACTACAACAGTCCACTGTGAAAATGATTTTTGATCACTGTCATGTGACACCGGGAAACTGCTTTGCGCTGTCTTTTGCGCTTATTTTTGTTGGCAAATGAGAATGATTTGCATGCTTCATCATGGTTTCATCGCGGGGTTTGCAGCTTTCCGATGATGTAATTACATCACTTCATAATGTTCCCATGGTAATAGGGGGAAATGGCTGCTCTTGTGTGAAGTAAACGCAACATTTTTCAACTTTCTGCTAAGATATGTGACTTTTTTGCAACTAAAATGCGGGGATTATGAAATCATGCAAGCCCCGCATATTTGGCGGGTGGAAATCTGCAATTTATGCGGCGAAAGTGCGGCGTATTTGAAAAAATGATATATATATATATATATATATATATATATATATTAGAGTTGCAACTAACGATTATTTTTTCTGTCGACTAATCTAACGATTATTTTTTCGATTAGTCGACTAATCTAACGATTATTTTTCCGGATTAATCTTATGATTCTTTTTTACTGATTATTGTATTTCAAAGAGGGTAGTGAATTTGTATATTATTTTAGCATGACATCAATGAATGATGACAATATTAATTGTATTTCAGGAAGGGTAGTGTACATAGTATGCCATTTTATAATGAAATATATGAACACAAGAAGCTTTTTAAACATAATATATAATGATACTATTCATCATAAAATGTATACAGAGTAGTAATTAGGAAAAGTTGTTTACTACAGTAGTTGAGTATGATTTACTTATTGATTTGTGTCAATAGTAAACGAAAATGCACTTGTATTTATCTGCAAAAGGTTCACATACAGGAGCTTTCAGCATAGTTTTAATATAGTATAACTAGTCGTCTATTTTGAAGATACATGTGCATAAACAACGACTAAAGCTGCCTGAAGTTTTTGCCCAAACTTCAAAGACACATTTAAATGATTAAATCTAGAGGCATATCTTAACTTTAATGTTACTTTAATCATGCAAACTACCTATATACAGCATGTTATTATGCATATGTGTTTGGGACAGAGGGGAACCAGGTCGCATTAACAGGAGATATATGCAGCCCATAATAAATAAAAGCACGAGACGTACTGTGGTCGGAGAAGAACCCCGGAAAATGTGACAGTCTGTTGCAATACACGCGCCACGGTTCAGCTGTGCGAGAGAACCATGGAGAGAACACTGGTAGCAGGGTTGCCAGTTTTCACAACAAAACCCAACCATTCGTTACTCAAAACTAGCCCAAAACAAGCCCAATCGCGTTTCTCTGGTAAACATCGCGTTCGGGGGGTTAAATATGTGTGTTTTTTGCAGGGCTGCCTGCTAAAATTCTCATTCCCGGGGCTAAATATCACATAGTTGGGATCGCTTCAACCCGCGGACATGAGACACAGCCCGCGGCAACAGTGTAGAAGTAGCCCAATTCCGCGGAAAAAAACGTGACTTGGCAACACTGATTGGCAGTGTGAAAGCTCCCGCTCTCCACGCGCACAGCTTCTGCTCTGCCACCGCGCACAGTGTGAAACCGGCATTACAGAGCGAACAAAGCACAGTTTTATTAACTTTTATTAACTCCCACACGTTTGAATGTTGCGGTCTGGCTTTATATGATAAATGATCATTTTCACTATGCCCGGGAGCAGAAGCTGCCATTATTCTAGATCTTCTGTTCCATTCTAGAACGTAAATAATGTGCCGCCAACGCGTCGACGCATTTCACGCACGTCGACGTATTTTCGTAGTCGACGTCATCGACAACGTCGACGCGTCGTTGCAGCCGTAATATATATATATATATATATATATATATATATATGGGTTATGAGACTTTTGACCGGACAGAGTCGGGCCTTATAGTATGTAGTGTGCAAAATGTATGCTTGTGTTAAACATAGGTTTTAATACGTTTATTATATGGAAAGAATACCAGCTTGAAAAGTGGAGACCTCCAAATTATAAAATCTGATAAAAGTGGACGGAGAGGCCCATAATAAGCCAGTGAGACTAGGCAGATAGAAAACATCCCCCACACCATTACACCACCACCACCAGCATGCACAGTGGTAACAAGGCATGATGGATCCATGTTCTCATTCTGTTTACGCCAAATTCTGACTCTACCATCTGAATGTCTCAACAGAAATTGAGACTCATCAGACCAGGCAACATTTTTCCAGTCTTCAACTGTCCAATTTTGGTGAGCTCGTGCAAATTGTAGCCTCTTTTTCCTATTTGTAGTGGAGATGAGTGGTACCCTGTGGGGTCTTCTGCTGTCTTTTGCTGTAGTTGGCTCTTTTGGTAGGCTAAATGTTGTTTTATAAAGCACCACTAGAGAGCACTTTAAAGTTATTTATTTATTTTTTGTTAAATAGTTACTATGCAAACTGCAATTATTTACAGATTTTCTCCATTGGTTTGGCTCATTTCTTGAAACAGAAATTACATTCTCAAAACAACATGGACAAATATCCAAACCACTTGGCAATTGTTCACAACAGAATAGCATTTCTCATTCATTTAATCAAATTGCAAATGTCTAAGTACATGTCTCAATGTCTCAGTACATATTTGCAAATGATTAAGTTCAGGTAGCCTACATTTAGCACAATTTCCAAGTGAATAGATCTTGTTGATCTAAACTGATTGTTAGATTCTCAGTCTAATGGTCGTTCGCTCCAAAACGTATCAGCATCATTTCATTGTATAGGTCATCACATGCACAATAGTCTGTTCAAATTGTCAAAATTAGTCAAGAACATAATAGCATGAATACCATATATGAATCCCTTAGAACATTTGATACATTTATTACAGCAATTGACAGTCAGGTGAAACTATAACTTGACTAATGAAGGAGGACTTTCACATCAATCAAACGACCAATCAAACAAACAGTATGTTTACAGGTGCTGTCCATGACTGTGAATGCTGCCAAACATGTATGTAAAGAGCTTGACCATGCAGGACCAGTACAATTTCTGAACATGGAGGCACCTGGCCAAGTAAATGAACAAGGGCAACTGCCTGATCAAGGAAGAGTGAGGATGAAGAGGGGGACCCCGTGGAGGAAGAGGGGTATAGAGGGGAAGGGGGTAGAGAGGGGTATAGAGGGGAAGTGGGTAGAGAGGGGTATAGAGGGGAAGGGGGTAGAGAAGGGAAGAGAGGGGAAGGCGGATGAGAGGAGTATAGAGGGGAAGGGGGTAGAGAGGGGTGGAGAGGGGAAGGGGGATGAGAGGGGTATAGAGGGGAAGAGGGAAGAGAGGGGAAGGCGGATGAGGGGTAGAGAGGGGTAGAGAGGGGAAGGGGGATGAGAGGGGTAGAGAGGGGAAGGGGGATGAGGGGGTAGATAGGGGTAGAGGGGAAGGGGGATGAGAGGGGTAGAGAGGGGAAGGGGGATGAGAGGGGTAGAGAGGGGAAGGGGGTAGAGAGGGGTGGAGAGGGGAAGGGGGTAGAGAGGGGTGGAGAGGGGAAGGGGGTAGAGAGGGGTGGAGAGGGGAAGGGGGATGAGAGGGGAAGAGAGGGGAAGGGGGTAGAGAGGGGTAGAGTGGGGAAGAGGGAAGAGAGGGGAAGGGGGTAGAGAGGGGTATAGAGGGGAAGGGGGGTGAGAGGGGTATAGAGGGGAAGGCGGATGAGAGGGGTAGAGAGGGGAAGGGGGTAGAGAGGGGTAGAGAGGGGAAGAGGGAAGAGAGGGGTGGAGAGGGGAAGGGGGTAGAGAGGGTAAGAGAGGGGAAGGCGGATGAGAGGGGTAGAGAGGGGAAGGGGGATGAGAGGGGTATAGAGGGGAAGGGGGGTGAGAGGGGTATAGAGGGGAAGGGGGGTGAGAGGGGTATAGAGGGGAAGGCGGATGAGGGGGGTAGAGAGGGGTAGAGAGGGGAAGGGGGGTAGAGAGGGGTAGAGAGGGGAAGAGGGAAGAGAGGGGAAGGGGGTAGAGGGGGGTATAGAGGGGAAGGGGGGTGAGAGGGGTATAGAGGGGAAGGAGGGTGAGAGGGGTAGAGAGGGGAAGAGGGAAGAGAGGGGAAGGGGGTAGAGGGGGGTATAGAGGGGAAGGGGGGTGAGAGGGGTATAGAGGGGAAGGAGGGTGAGAGGGGTATAGAGGGGAAGGCAGATGAGAGGGGTAGAGAGGGGAAGGGGGATGAGAGGGGTTGAGAGGGGTAGAGAGGGGAAGGGGGTAGAGAGGGGTAGAGAGGGGAAGAGGGAAGAGAGGGGAAGGGGGTAGAGAGGGGTATAGAGGGGAAGGGGGGTGAGAGGGGTATAGAGGGGAAGGGGGTAGAGAGGGGAAGAGAGGGGAAGGCGGATGAGAGGGGTAGAGAGGGGTAGAGAGGGGAAGGGGGATGAGAGGGGTTGAGAGGGGTAGAGAGGGGAAGGGGGTAGAGAGGGGTAGAGAGGGGAAGGGGGATGAGAGGGGTTGAGAGGGGTAGAGAGGGGAAGGGGGTAGAGAGGGGGTAGAGAGGGGTAGAGAGGGGAAGAGGGAAGAGAGGGGAAGGGGGTAGAGAGGGGTATAGAGGGGAAGGGGGGTGAGAGGGGTATAGAGGGGAAGGGGGGTGAGAGGGGTAGAGAGGGGAAGAGGGAAGAGAGGGGAAGAGAGGGGAAGAGAGGGGAAGGCGGATGAGAGGGGTAGAGAGGGGTAGAGAGGGGAAGGGGGTAGAGAGGGGTAGAGAGGGGTAGAGAGGGGTAGAGAGGGGAAGGGGGATGAGAGGGGTTGAGAGGGGTAGAGAGGGGAAGGGGGTAGAGAGGGGTAGAGAGGGGAAGAGGGAAGAGAGGGGAAGGGGGGTGAGAGGGGTATAGAGGGGAAGGGGGTAGAGAGGGGAAGAGAGGGGAAGGCGGATGAGAGGGGTAGAGAGGGGTAGAGAGGGGAAGGGGGATGAGAGGGGTAGAGAGGGGTAGAGAGGGGTAGAGAGGGGAAGGGGGATGAGAGGGGTAGAGAGGGGAAGGGGGATGAGAGGGGTAGAGAGGGGAAGGGGGATGAGAGGGGAAGAGATGGGAAGGCGGATGAGAGGGGTTGAGAGGGGTAGAGAGGGGAAGGGGGTAGAGAGGGGTAGAGAGGGGAAGGGGGAGGAGAGGGGTTGAGAGGGGTAGAGAGGGGAAGGGGGTAGAGAGGGGTAGAGAGGGGAAGAGGGAAGAGAGGGGAAGGGGGTAGAGAGGGGTATAGAGGGGAAGGGGGGTGAGAGGGGTATAGAGGGGAAGGGGGGTGAGAGGGGTATAGAGGGGAAGGGGGTAGAGAGGGGAAGAGAGGGGAAGGCGGATGAGAGGGGTAGAGAGGGGTAGAGAGGGGAAGGGGGATGAGAGGGGTAGAGAGGGGTAGAGAGGGGAAGGGGGATGAGAGGGGTAGAGAGGGGAAGGGGGGTGAGAGGGGTAGAGAGGGGAAGAGGGAAGAGAGGGAAAGAGAGGGGAAGGCGGATGAGAGGGGTTGAGAGGGGTAGAGAGGGGAAGGGGGTAGAGAGGGGTAGAGAGGGGTAGAGAGGGGAAGGGGGATGAGAGGGGTTGAGAGGGGTAGAGAGGGGAAGGGGGTAGAGAGGGGTAGAGAGGGGAAGAGGGAAGAGAGGGGAAGGGGGTAGAGAGGGGTATAGAGGGGAAGGGGGGTGAGAGGGGTATAGAGGGGAAGGGGGGTAGAGAGGGGAAGAGAGGGGAAGGCGGATGAGAGGGGTAGAGAGGGGTAGAGAGGGGAAGGGGGATGAGAGGGGTTGAGAGGGGTAGAGAGGGGAAGGGGGTAGAGAGGGGTAGAGAGGGGTAGAGAGGGGAAGGGGGATGAGAGGGGTTGAGAGGGGTAGAGAGGGGAAGGGGGTAGAGAGGGGAAGGGGGATGAGAGGGGTAGAGAGGGGAAGGGGGATGAGAGGGGTAGAGAGGGGAAGGGGGATGAGAGGGGTAGAGAGGGGTGGAGAGGGGAAGGGGGATGAGAGGGGAAGAGAGGGGAAGGGGGATGAGAGGGGTAGAGAGGGGTGGAGAGGGGAAGGGGGATGAGAGGGGAAGAGAGGGGAAGGGGGTAGAGAGGGGAAGGGGGATAAGAGGGGTATAGAGGGGAAGGGGGTAGAGAGGGGAAGAGAGGGGAAGACGGATGAGAGGGGTAGAGAGGGGTAGAGAGGGGAAGGGGGATTAGAGGGGTAGAGAGGGGAAGGGGGATGAGAGGGGTAGAGAGGGGTAGAGAGGGGAAGGGGGATGAGAGGGGAAGAGAGGGGAAGGGGGTAGAGAGGGGTAGAGAGGGGAAGGGGGGATGAGAGGGGAAGAGGGGGGTAGGAAGAGGTAGACCTGGAGTAGGATGTGGCCAAAGAAGACGGGGACCAAATTTATCAGATGTGATTCTACTGAGTACCCATGGGTTGACATTGAGAGAGGCTGGACAGAGACTTCAGCCCAACCTCAGCAGATATAAAAAAACAAAACTTTGAAAATGCCTTCAATATATTCATATACTTTACTCTAACAATATCTCTGAAAAAAAACAAACCCAGATTATATCATTAGAAAAGTAGAAATTTTACAAATCTTTAAGAGTGAGAACAGCAGCATGTGGATGGCCAGGAGGGTGAGGACGGTAATTTTCATTTTTTTTGTTTGTGTGTTTATAGTATATTATGCTGTATACATTTTCTTTTTACTCTGATGTATGGAAGTAACTTTATGTATGTGAATGATAATGGTTACAATTTCCTTGGCAGTATGAGTGCAATGTGTGATGTCAAACCTTGGAGGCTACTCTTACCCTAAAATCCTAGTTCTTTTTTTTTCAGTTTTATACACAATTGTATTCTGTTAGCTAGACAATGAAGGACTGGGCTAAGACTGAAAGGTGGACATGAGGGATATTTCAATGGTCCTCTGCCATAGTGACAAAACATCTAAACATTTTGACTTGCAGTGCTTACACAATGCCAAAGGGACGAAGCATTTTGGGGGCACTGACTGTTTAAATGAGAAGGAAATTTAGTTTTGACACATGAGTGAACTGTTTTGGGAGATGTATGAGCTTTTGCAGGTGAACCATGGTGTTGTGCCGAACCATCCACGATATTTTGGCAAAAGCGCCAAGAGTGTTGAGAACGTCCGGTCTGTTTCAAGAAATGAGCCAAAGCAATTGAGAAGGATCTTTGCCATTTTGGTGGCACTGACTATTTATATGGGAAAGGAATTTAGTTCTGAAGCATTAGTGAACAGTTTTGGGAGAGATATTAGCTTTTGCACGTGAGCTATAATGTTGTGCTGAACTGTAAGACTGTTTTGCCAAATGATCTTACAATTTTGAGAATGTAATTTCTGTTTCAAGAAATGGCCCAAACCAATGGAGAAAAACTGTAAGTTACATTGGAAATTTGTCCTGGTTTATTGCCTTTATTTTATTTTTATTTTGTTTAAGGTAAATTATAATTGTTATTTTGTGTTTTAGATTTGCATTTGGTTCAGTGTTTGAATTTTTACCAAAAAAAATATTACATTTAGAATATTTAAACACATTGTTTGATAAGTAAATTATTATTACCTGATGGCACAAACCACCACTAGGGGGCACTTTAAATAAATCTTATTTGTAGCTAAGTTACTGGGTGCACTAAACTTTGCAAAAAATTTTATTAGTCTTGTTATTTTTAGTGCTGTATCATACTTTTACTGTATTATTTAAATCATTGTTGTTTGATTTGTTTTTATATTTGAGTGAATTATGGACATTTGGATTTATTTATCAAATATCCATAAATCAAATATTTGGATTTATTTTAAAGTGGACTTTGTTTGTTTTATTGTGTTGTTGCTTTTTTTTTTTTTTTTTACCAAAAGTGTTGAACTTTTATTTACACTATTTAAGTACACAATGTGAGCATCTTATTCACTTTATTCCTTTTTCATTCATTGTATTAATTTAGTAGTTGTATTCTTGTTTATCTTTTGTTAATAGAATCTATTTTATTACAATTGTGTCTTACTTGTGCTGATAATACAGAAAAGGCTCTACAAGTTAGAAATCTCACCAATCTTTCAGATAAATCAGCTGACCAACTCTCCCCACTTTACGTTCAATCTAAAATGATTGAGCAGCCTCCTGTTTGGAGCGTTCTCATGCAGCCAAGGTAAAAGACCTTGACTAGTGTCCAAAACTAAGAGAGGGGGAATGTGGTCATCTGATGTATTCATAACCATACCTTAATTGACGTGTGTCAGTGGTCCAAAAATTCACCTTGGAGTCCTTGGATGGACAAAAGTAAAAACAATACATAATTGGTGGGCCCGAGTGAAATTATTACAGTTTGGTAAGCACTAGTTAGGTGTTTTTTAATCACCTTAGTAAAATGGCTTATTTTTCATATTCAGGGTTGTTGCAGGTTTCAGTAAGTCAAATTTAAAGATATTTTTAGACCATAAAGATTGAAATTTAAGACCTGCTGTTACGTCCCTCGTTAATTAGATGTTAAATTGTCTAGCAAATTATCAGACATAACACAGGATGATGAGCGTGTGTGTGTTTCAGATAGTAGGGGAGCTGCAAAAGGATGACCCAAGACCAACGACTTCAAATGAAAAATATTTAATTTGTGATTATAACAAAGTGAAGTAATAATGTGAAAAGTACTAAAGTAGAGAAAATAAAGAATATTTACTAAATATACAATTAAACAGGATCAAGCAAAAAAAAATAATCAACAAACAAACTGGGAGAGAGGAAGGAGCAAACGAGTGGTGCTTAAATAAAAAACAAAACAAAACTCATCTAACTGAAGATTGAGGAAATAAACAAACTAACAACAAAATATGTAGAAAGAAATATCTTCAGCGTCCGAAAACGCCATAACTGAACTACCTAACTAACAAAACAAAACGTGAATGATGAATCAGCGAGTCGAATCAGCGGTTTGAATCGCCAAATTTGAGCAGTTTGGCGGTTTGACACGCGATCCGAATCATGATTCGGCTCATTGATTCATAACGCTTCGGAGCTTCATGATGCCTTGTTTTGAAATCGGCATCACTATGTAAGTCGTTATTTAGGGTTTTTTTGCGCACAAAAACTATTCTCGCCGATTTATAAAGTTATTTTAGAACCACTGTAGTGAGAGTGACTTTGTAACGACGTCTTTAGTACCTTTTAAGGGTCTTGAGAGTGAACCGTGCCATTGTGCCAATGGAGGCCTTTCAGAGCCATCAGATTCCAACTAAAATATCTTAATTTCTGTTCCGAAGACGAACGGAGGTCTTACGGGTGTCGAACGACATGGGACTTAGGTAAAGTTGGTTTTATATTCGCACATTCGATATTCGGCGTTCAATAACTTCAGTAATATGCATTTAAAAAGGCTAACTTCGGTTAATTATCATTGTCGACTATCATGAGCACATACTACAACACATTTTTCTGTAGAACTCGGCGTCTTTCTAAAGCTGATAAACACGCTTACCTCTATGGAGTGGTGTGACGTCATCGGTTTTTTTAGGGACCATCTACAAATTACATGTTTCGATTATGACAGCCTGCTAACGATTCACTGTAAATGGTACTAAAGTCATCAGAGAACATGGCATAATAAAGGAGGTTTATTTGGACAAACTCTTAAATACATTTGAAATATTTCAAAATACTTTAAATGCATTTACATCAATAATAAATGTAAATGTATTTTGTAATTTTCTAAATTATAATTTTTCAATTATCAATTCTAACTGTAGTGGTGTTTCAGGAGTGTTTATCATGTTGATCTTGTATGTTACAATGAGATATTTATTAATTTGACAACGTACTTACTTCAAAATGCCCCATAATTTATAAGTGTGTATTTATGTAAGTAATTATGTAGCTACACTTTAAAAAATGATGGTTATTTGAAGGTTCTTTTCAGTTAATAACTGTTATTTAGAACCATATCGTCCTTAGGCAAACCTTTATATGCTAAAATGGTTCTTTGTATTGGAGTGTAGGGTTCTTTATTCTCTGCTTTTGTTTTTTGTTTTTTTTAAATCTGTAACTATTAAAGCCACTTCCTAATAAACAATAATTAAAAATAATATGATTACTAATAATGATAATATTAATATAGTAATATTATTGAAAATAAACTAGTACTGTTAAACAATTAATTGCGATTAATCACATCCAAAATAAAAGTTTGTGTTTACCTAATATATGTGTGTGTAGTGTGTACACACACATGCATGTATTTATTTAAGACAAATGTGTTATATTCAGATACAAAATATGTTTTACTATATATACTGTAATATATATATATATATATATATATATATATATATATATATATATATATATATATATATATATATATATATATATACATATACATATATATAATATATATACATGCAAATGTTTCTTAAATATATACATGTGTGTGTATTCAAATATACATAATAAATTATCAGAGTGTCTATTTACACCAAGTGCAAATAGCACGCCTTGTTGGCTCCACCTAACAATGCCTCGTTGAGTCAAAAAACATTAAAAAATTACGTTCATGTTTCCATGTTTTCAGTTAAGCTTGAGGCTTATGGATCTTGGTTTTGACGTGATCGATGCAGGTTCAAATCCGCCTTTTGCAGAGCTTGCTCCATTTTCCCATCACATATCACATTGGAAATTTACTTTCAATAAAAATAAAGAAAATGTTATAAAAATGGAAATAAACATTTTCCTAAAGAAATTTTTAAAGGGTTACTTCAGCGATTAGCATTAAGCTTTGTATCAGTTGAAACCCAGTAGTATATTCAAATGATCAGGCTTTTCTACTACATAAATAAGGGGTTTCAAACTTTCTGATGCCAAGGACCCCAAATATGATGAACCTTTTATGAGGGACCCTTTCCTAAAACCCATCTATATATTTTATTGTATGAAAAAAAACATTTACACTGTTAGATAAATAGTGTGACATTATAAATACAACATATCGTTTCTAAACTTAAAGGGGTGAGCAAGATAAAGGGGACTATAGTGAGAAAAACTCACTAGAAAGATATAAAACAAACATATACGATTAGTATGTATACAGCCAGAAAGGAGAGAAACATTTAGAAATTAAATGCTTAGAATGTTCGGTAGACTTCAGCCATTTTTGCTTTGTCTTTTTATTCTCTGAAATCTTCTAGAGACCCCTTCGAATCTTCTGGAGGACCCCTGGGGGTCCCCGGACCCCAGTTTGAAAACCCCTGATGAACCAATTTAAAATACACATTCATATTTCCAGCGCTGAAGTACCCCTTTAATAATTATAAAAGCATTTATTGGGTGGGGTTAGGGGTATGTGTAGTGAGAGCTTTTATTGTCCCATTAAGGTGGCATCCATTTAATAACTTTAATAAATATAATCATTTACACTGTTATTATTGCATCCTCTTAAGAACATACTACAAGTCTTTAATGTAGTAGTATTTACTCTAGATCTTTGTTTTAGGGGAGAGTGGGGCACAACCTAACGCTTTTTGACTTTCTCAATTAGTGTAAATCCACTTGGGGTTCAGAGTATTTATTGTTTCCCACATTAATTGCACACATGTCTAGTACAATTATGTGGCTTTGTTTCATTAATACAGTGTATACTTTTTTCTTGATTTACCCCGAAAGAATGGAAGTGAAATGTGACAACATGCCCCATAGGTGGGGTACATTGTAACATGTGGTGGGGCACAATGTAACATGACCAAATAACAGCTTAAAATGTTACCTGATATAATAATCAAAAAAATATACAAGACAAACTAAAATAGTTTGTCAACAAAATACAATTATTAACTTTTTAAAATAAAATAATGTAATTTTTTAATCATTAAAAATATAAGCATTTTGACTAACACATCACTAAATAGCCTACAGCTAAACCGCATAGTTCAAAACATAATAATAATTAAAGCTGCGAGCAGCATTTAGCGGGGTTCAAGCCTTTAAGGCCTTTAAGCACACAAGCATCAAAAGACATTACATTTTATTTAGCAAGATTTTAAACACTGAAATAATAGATGGAAAAGTCAATTTACAGGCAATTTACCATAGGAAACATGGTTTTAAAAGGTTTTTAACAGTTATAGCGCCACCTATGGTCCGATCTCTATAAAACGTTTAATGCTTGTTAAGGATCTAATGTTACATGTGCCCACCAATTTTCGTGAAGTTTTGAGCTTTCCCTTAGAATTTATAGGCTTTTGAGTGTATTTTGCCACGCCTCTTTTCTAAATGACCCTGTTATAGCCATCCAAATGCAAAAGTTCAACTTTTTTGATAATTATTAATCTAGAGAGTCCAGAGAATTGTCCTAGACTGGTTTGGTTCCGATCGGGCAAAAAAAACGGGACTAGTTTGCAAAAGTAGGTTTTTAACATAATTTCGAATATTAAATGAACGATTTGATTGACAGCAATGTTTCTAGAGGCAAAGTTGTTCAGTTTGAGGAGATCTATCAAATTATATCAATATTGTGGGAATATGTGAAACATCACGTGATTACAGAGCCATAAAATTCGTTGGCGCCTACTAGTGGCCAATTTCTTAAAAAATTATTACAGACCTCTAGGACCATGAGTCAAACATGCTCACCAAGTTTTGTTCCGATCCTGTTAACCTTGTCTAATAGGTGCTCAAATTTCATTGGCCAATGGCGGCCATGTTTTTTGAGCTTCGCCAATTTCCTCACAGACATGCATGGTACCTTGGACCAAGACACTGCATACCAACTTTCAAGTCAATCGGACTAGCAGTCAGGTGGTTATAGCCCTTTTCATGTTTTTTTTCATGTTATAGCGCCACCAAGTGTTCAATCCTCACAATTCTTTGTACCGTGACCAAAGACTCAGCCCATACACATGTGTACCAAGTTTGGTGAAGATATCTCATTTTGTTCCTGAGTTATAGCCCTTTTAGTAAAATAGGCTCTGAAACAGGCTTCAAACCAGTTGTTACATTACACACACACACACACACACACACACACACACACACACACACACACACACACACACACACACACACACACACACACACACACACACACACACACACACACACACACACACACACACACACACACACACACACACACAGTTTTTGTAATATGTTATTGTGAAAATATATTTTAATGGTCTATGAGCATGTCACATTTTTTTGTGAAATACACCACGTTCTAGTATTATTTACTATGATTAACCATGATTCTAATGTGATTTACCATGATTTACCACATTGCTAGTAATTATGTGAAGTGACAGTACAAATGAAGAGATAAAATCTGACAAAATATGAGTATGTTATAATAGTAATTGCTTTTGTCACTGTTGAAAATTATTAACTTTAAAAGGAAAGTGAGTCAATAAGTGGTCTTCTGCTGCCCTCTGCTGGACATTCTACTTATTAATAAAGTCTTTTCACAGTTGCTTTGCAATAGACATTATAAAATCACTTATATATCAAATTGGTCTTCCATGCTAATTCCATTCTGCATGCTTATACACACACACACACACACACACACTTTTTTTAATTCTATGGTCTATAATCATTTCACATAACTCTTTGTAACTATTAATCAGATTATTAAAAATGTATTCAGAAACATAGGACCACCCACACACATTTTGTTGTAGATACAGACATTTGAACTTTATGTTGCAGTAAACAAAATGTTTCCTGCAAGTCTCCTTCAAGATTCACATTTCTCAATGTGACAATTGTCAATAGTCATACTTAATAGATTAATTTTGACTAAATGTGATTGTAAATGTTAAAATAGTGATTTTTTTAAAGTCTGAATATGACTTATAGATCAATATTAGAGTGTAGTACAATAAAATGAACAGCGGGGGGCAGCAAACGACCACTTTTTGGCTTAATATACCATTATTGTCATATGAACCCTGTAATTTTCACCTTTTTAACTGTTATAGAGGCAAATAATGTCCGATCTTTCTGAAAATGTTCATGCTTGTTTAGAGGCATAGTACACATGTTCTGACTTGTTTTTAAGAATATCTGAGCATTCATTGAATAGATATAGGCATTTGGGGACACTTGGTCAAGGCCAGACACACACACACACACACACACACACACTTTTTTAATGCTATGGTCTATAATCATTTAACATAGCTCTTTGTAACTATTAATCAGATTTTTAAAAATGTATTCAGAAACATAGGACTACACACACACATTTTGTTGTAGATACAGACATTTTAACTATATGATGTTGCAGTAAACAAAATGTTTCCTGCAAGTCTCCTTCAAGATTCACATTTCTCAATGTGACAATTGTCAATAGTAATACTTAATAGATTAATTTTAACTAAATGTGATTGCAAATGTTAAAATAGTGATTTATTTTAAGCTGAATATGACTTGTAGATCAATATTAGAGTGTAGTACAATAAAATGAACAGCGGGGGGCAGCAAACGACCACTTATTGGCTTAATATACCATTATTTTCATAATTTTCAGCTTTTTAACTGTTATAGAGGCAAATATTGTCCTATCTGTCTGAAATGTTTCATGCTTGTTTAGAGGCATAGTACACATGTTCTGACTTGTTTTTAAGAATATCTGAGCATTCATTGAATAGATATAGGCATTTGGGGACACTTGGCCAAGGCCACACCTTGAAATAATGTTATAGCCATTCAGATGCAATAGTTTAACTTTATTTTAAATAATTATTGCTCTAAAGAGTCCAGAGAATCGTACTACAGTGGTTTGGTTCCGATCGGGCAAAAAAATCTAGGACTAGATTGCAAAATGAGGTTATTAACATAATTGTGAATGTTTAAATAACGATTTGATTGACAGTATTGGTTCTTGAAGCAAAGTTGTTCAGTATGAGGAGATCTATCATAATTTATGCATATTATGTGGATGTTTTTAACCCCATGGAAAATACCATTTGCAGCCAATACAGGCATTTCACCATAGGGAATACATGGTTTTCAAAGCGTTTTAACAGTTATAGCGCCACCTATGGTCCGATCTCCATGAAACTTTGCAGGATTCTTCAGCATGTTATGATACATATACATAACATTTTTCGTGAAGTTTTGAGTTTTCCTTTAGGTTTTATAGCCTTTTGAGTGTATTTTGCTAAGCCCCTCTTCTAAATGACCCTGTTATAGCCATCCAAATGCAAAAGTTCAACTTTTTTTCGATAATTATTTATCTAGAGAGTCCAGAGAATTGTTCTAGACTGGTTTGGTTCCCATCGGGCAAAAATCCAGGGACTAGTTCGCAAAAGTAGGTTTTAAACATAATCGCGGATATTTAATGAACGGTTTGATTGACAGCAATGCTTCTAGAGGCAAAGTTGTTCAACATGAGGAGACCTATCATATGATGTGTATATTTGGACTAGTTCGTAAAAGTAGTTTTTTGACAAAATTCAAAATGGCGGAAAATCTATCATGGCAGAAATGAAATCGGAGATATACGTTTTGTTCGTCGTGGACTCACCTTTCCAATGATATAAGATACTTGAGTCTACGACATACGGTTTAGGAGTTATGATCCATTTCGCGCTTTTGATTGCTGTAGCGCCACCTATTGGCCAATCGGGTTCATACTCTGACAACATTAGCCTTGATTTTTGTACTACCATCTAATAAAGTTTCAAGTCTCTAGCAGTTACGCTTTGGTCTGCACGATCACAGTTTAAATATGATTGAACAATATTAGTTTGGAGGATAAGCCAATGAGTGGTCTTCTGCTGCCATCTGGTGGCAATTTTAGGTAATACGCCATAATATATTTGAAATAAATTAATTTGACAAAATGTAATTGTAAATATTGTAATAGTGACTTTATAATGTCTAAATAGGAATTATAGAACATGATAAGTAAATAGTATGACAAAATGACCATTTAAGCCCAGCAGGTGGCAGCAGAGAACCACTCATTGGCTCATTTTCATTTTAAATGTCTGTTTTTCATTTAATGGGCACATTTTCCAAGTTAATGTCTTCAAACGTGCTTAACTCACATGCATATTTTGTTGGAGATATAGATATTTGAAATAAATGATGGGTAACAAATAGCTTATTCCAGGTTTTCCCCTTTAAAACATATTTTCAGGCATTATTTTAATTGTAATTTAATAATTATTGTAAAAACATTAATCAAATGAACAAATTCATTGATAAACATTGACAAAATGTCATTTGCAACATTTATTATAATGATTTTATAAAGTTTAAATATGCTTAGTAAGCAGAATGAACCAATGAGTGGTCTTCTGCTGCCATCTGGTGGCAATTTTAGGTAATAAGTTTTTAACATAATTGTGAATAAATAAATAACAATTTAATTGACAGTATTGGTTCTTGAGGCAAAGTTGTTCAGTATGAGGAGATCTATCATAATTTCTGAATATTATGTGGATGTTTTTTACCCCACCTGATTACAGAGATGGAAAATACCATTTACAGCCAATACAGGCAATTCACCATAGGGAATACATGGTTTTCAAAGCTTTTTAACAGTTATAGCGCCACCTATGGTCCGATCTCCATGAAACTCTGCATGCTTCTTCAGCATGTTATGTCACATATACATAACAAGTTTCGTGAAGTTTTGAGTTTTCCTTTAGGATTTATAGGCTTTTGAGTGTATTTTGCTACGCCCCTCTTCTAAATGACCCTGTTATAGCCATCCAAATGCAAAAGTTCAACTTTTTTTCGATAATTATTGATCTAGAGAGTCCAGAGAATTATCCTAGAATAGTTTGGTTCTTATCGGGCAAAAATCCAGGGACTAGTTTGCAAAAGTAGGTTTTGAACATAATCGCAAATATTTAATGAACAGATTAATTGACAGCAATAGTTCCAGAGGCAAAGTTGTTTGGTATGAGGAGTTCTATCAAATGATATGCATATTTTGGGGATGTGTGCAACACCACGTGATTACAGAGCCATAAAACTTGTTAGCGCCAACTAGTGGCCGATTTCTTTCAAAATTCTTACAGACCTCTAGGGCCATGAGTCAAAGATGCCCACCAAGTTTCATTCCGATCGGCCTCCGTTAACCTTGTCTTAGAGGTGCTCAAACTTCATTAGCCGATAGCAGCCATGTTTTTTGAGATACGCCAATGTCCTCATAGACATATATGGTACCTTGGACCAAAACACTGCATACCAATTTTCAAGTCAATCGGACTAGCAGTCGGGTGGTTATAGCCATTTTCATGTTTTTTTCGTGTTATAGCGCCACCAAGTGTTCAATCGTCGGGATTTTTTTATCGTGACCAAAGACTCAGCCCATACATATGTGTACCAAGTTTGGTAAAGATATCTCATTTTGTTCTTGAGTTATAGCTATTTTAGTAAAATAGGCTCCTCACACAACATTCGTTTTCCGCCCCTTTGCGACCTTGAAGCGAAATTTATACTTTTTTTCGATAATTATTGATATTCAGACTCCAGAGAACATTTCTGCACTGGTTTGGTTCCGATCGGGCAAAAATCCAGGGACTAGTTCGCAAAAGTAATTTTTTGACAAAATTCAAAATGGCGGAAAATCTATTATGACGGAAATGAAATCGGAGATATACGTTTTGTTCGTCAGGGACTCACCTTTCCAATGATATAAGACACTTGAGTCTACGACATACGGTTTAGGAGTTATGAGCAGTTTCGCGCAATTGATTGCTATAGCGCCACCTATAGGCCAATCTGGCTCATAATTTGATAACCTCTCCTCGATTTTTGTACTACCATCTGACAAAGTTTCAAAGCTCCAGCACTTACGGTTTGGGCTGCACGATGCGTTTTACGGCAGAATAATAATAATAATAATTAAAGCTGCAAGCAGCATTTAGCGGGGTTCAAGCCTTTAAGGCCTTTAAGCACACAAGCATCAAAAGACATTAAGTTTTATTTAGCAAGATTTTAAACGCTGAAATAATAGATGGAAAATTCAATTTACAGGCAATTCACCATAGGAAACATGGTTTTAAAAGGTTTTTAACAGTTATAGCGCCACCTATGGTCCGATCTCTATAAAATGTTTAATGCTTGTTAAGGATCTAATCTCACACATGGCCACCAATTTTCGTGAAGTTTTGAGCTTTCCCTTAGAATTTATAGGCTTTTGAGGGTTTTTTGCCACGCCTCTTTTCGAAATGACCCTGTTATAGCCATCCAAATGCAAAAGTTAAACTTTTTTTGATAATTATTGATCTAGAGAGTCCAGAGAATTGTCCTAGACTGGTTTGGTTCCGATCGGGCAAAAAAACAGGGACTTATTTGCAAAAGTAGGTTTTTAACATAATCACAAATATTTAATGAACGATTTGATTGACAGCAATGTTTCTAGAGACAAAGTTGTTCAGTATGAGGAGATCTATCAAATTATATCAATATTGTGAGAATATGTGAAACATCACGTGATTACAGAGCCATAAAACTAATTGGCGCCTACTAGTGGCCAAATTCTTAAAAAATTATTACAGACCTCTAGGACCCTGAGTCAAACATGCTCGCCAACTTTTGTTCCGATCGGCCTCTGTTAACCTTGTCTAATAAGTGCTCACATTTCATTGGCCAATGGCGGCCATGTTTTTTGAGCTACGCCAATTTCCTTTATAGACATGCGTGGTTCCTTGGACCAAGACACTGCATACCAACTTTCAAGTCAATCGGACTGGCAGTCGGGTGGTTATAGCCCTTTTCATGTTTTTTTATGTTATAGCGCCACCAAGTGTTCAATCCTCACAATTCTTTTTACCTTGACCAAAGACTCATCCCATACACAAGTGTACCAAGTTTGGTGAAGATATCTCATTTCGTTCCTGAGTTATAGCCCTTTTAGTAAAATAGGCTCTGAAACAGGCTTCAAACCAGTTGTTCCATTATGCATGGTTACACACACACACACACACACACACACACACACACACACACACACACAATATTTTTGAGATATGTTATTGTGAAAATATCTTTTAATGGTCTATAAGCATGTCACATTTTTTTGTGAAATGCACCACGTTCTAGTATTATTTACTATGATTAACCATGTATCTATAACCATAGATCAATATTAGAGTGTAGTACAATAAAATGAACAGCGGGGGGCAGCAAAAGACCACATATTGGTCATTATTTTCATATGAACTCTGTCATTTTCACCTTTTTTACTGTTATAGAGGCAAATATTGTCCTATCTGTCTGAAAATTGTCATGCTTGTTTGGAGGCACATTACACATGTTCTGACTTGTTTTTAAGAATATCTGAGCATTCATTGAATAGATATAGGCATTTGGGGACACTTGGTCAAGGCCAGACACACACACACTTTTTTAATGCTATGGTCTATAATCATTTCACATAGCTCTTTGTAACTATTAATCAGATTTTTAAAAATGTATTCAGAAACATAGGACTACACACACACATTTTGTTGTAGTTACAGACATTTGAACTTTATGATGTTGCAGTAAACAAAATGTTTCCTGCAAGTCTCCTTCAAGATTCACATTTCTCAATGTGACAATTGTCAATAGTAATACTTAATAGATTAATTTTAACTAAATGTGATAGCAAATGTTAAAATAGTGATTTATTTAAAGCTGAAAATGACTTGTATATCAATATTAGAGTGTAGTACAATAAAATGAACAGCGGGGGGCAGCAAACGACCACTTATTGGCTTAATATACCATTATTTTCATAATTTTCAGCTTTTTAACTGTTATAGAGGCAAATATGGTCCTATCTGTCTGAAAATTTTCATGCTTGTTTAGAGGCATAGTACACATGTTCTGACTTGTTTTTAAGAATATCTGAGCATTCATTGAATAGATATAGGCATTTGGGGACACTTGGTCAAGGCCACATCTTGAAATAACCCAGTTATAGCCATTCAGATGCAAAAGTTTAACTTTTTTAAAAAATAATTATTGCTCTAAAGAGTCCAGAGAATTGTACTGCCCTGGGTTGGTTCTGATCAGGTTGAAAAATCTATGACTAGTTTGCAAAAGTAGGTTATTAACATAATTGTGAATGTTTAAATAACGATTTGATTGACAGTATTGGTTCTTGAGGCAAAGTTGTTCAGTATGAGGAGATCTATCATAATTTATGCATATTATGTGGATGTTTTTAACCCCACCTGATTACAGAGATGGAGAATACCATTTACAGCCAATACAGGCATTTCACCATAGGAATACATGGTTTTCAAAGCTTTTTAACAGTTATAGCGCCACCTATGGTCCGATCTCCATGAAACTTTGCATGCTTTTTCAGCATGTTATGTTACATATACATAATAATTTTCGTGAAGTTTTGAGTTTTCCTTTAGGATTTATATGCTTTTGAGTGTATTTTGCTACGCCCCTCTTCTAAATGACCCTGTTATAGGCATTCAAATGCAAAAGTTCAACTTTTTTTTGATAATTATTGATCTAGAGAGTCCAGAGAATTGTCCTAGACTGGTTTGTTTCCGATCAGGCAAAAATCCAGAGACTAGTTCGCAAAAGTAGGTTTTAAACATAATCGCAAATATTTAATGAACGATTTGATTGACAGCAATGCTTTTAGAGGAAAAGTTGTTCAGTATGAGGAGCCCTATCATATGATGTGTATATTTGGTTGATGTGTGCAACACCACGTGATTACAGAGCCAAAAAACTCGTTAGCGCCAACTAGTGGCCGATTTCTTTCAAAATTCTTACAGACCTCTAAGTCCATGAGTCAAACATGCCCACCGAGTTTCATTCCGATCAGCCTCCGTTAACCTTGTCTTAGAGGTGCTCAAACTTCATTGGCCAATAGCAGCCATGTTTTTTGAGATACGCCAATGTCCTCATAGACATATATGGTACCTTGGACCAAGACACTGCATACCAATTTTCAAGTCAATCGGACTAGCGGTCGGGTCGTTATAGCCATTTTCATGTTTTTTTCGTGTTATAGCGCCACCAAGTGTTCAATCGTCGCGATTCTTTTATCGTGACCCAAGACTCAGTCCATACACATGTGTACAAAGTTTGGTAAAGATATCTCATTTTGTTCTTGAGTTATAGCCATTTTAGTAAAATAGGCTCCTCCCACAACGTTCGTTTTCCGCCCCTTAGCGATCGTGAATAGAAATTTCAACTTTTTTTCGATAATTATTGATACTCATACTCCAGAGAACATTTCTGCACTGGTTTGGTTCCGATCGGGCAAAAATCCAGGGACTAGTTCGCAAAAGTAGTTTTTTGACAAAATTCAAAATGGCGGAAAATCTATAATGGCGGAAATGAAATCGGAGATATACATTTTTTACGTCAGGTATTCAGCTTTCCAATGATATAAGACACTTGAGTCTACGACATACGGTTTAGGAGTTATGAGCAGTTTCGCGCAATTGATTGCTATAGCGCCACCTATAGGCCAATCTGGCTCATAATTTGATAACCTCTCCTCGATTTGTGTACTACCATCTGACAAAGTTTCAAAGTTCCAGCCCTTACGGTTTGGGCTGCACGATGCGTTTTAGCGGAGAATAATAATAATAATAATAATAATAATAAAAATCAGCACAAATACAATAGGTGTTCAGCACTTCGTGCTTGAACCCCTAATAATAAAAATCAATACAATTACAATAGGGTTTCAGCACTTCGTGCTTGAACCCCTAATTAAAGCTGCGAGCAGCATTTAGCGGGGTTCAAGCCTTTAAGGCCTTTAAGCACACAAGCATCAAAAGACATTAAGTTTTATTTAGCAAGATTTTAAACACTGAAATAATAGATGGAAAACTCAAATTACAGGCAATGTAGGCAATTTACCATAGGAAACATATGGTTTTTAACAATTATAGCGCCACCTATGGTCCGATCTCTATAAAGCTTTGTATGCTTGTTAAGGATCTAATGTCACACATGCCCACCAATTTTCGGGAAGTTTTGAGTTTTCCCTTAGAATTTATAGGCTATTGAGTGTGTTTTGCTACGTCCCTCTTCTAAATCACCCTGTTATAGTCATCTAAATCTAAAAGTTGAACTTTTTTTTGATAATTATTGATCTAGAGAGTCCAGAGAATTGTCCTAGACTGGTTTGGTTCCGATCGGGCAAAAAACCAGGGACTAGTTTGCAAAAGTAGGTTTTTAACATTATTGCAAATATTTAATGAACAATTTGATTGACAGCAATGGTTATAGAGGCAAAGTTGTTCAATATGAGGAGATCTATCAATTGATATGCATATTTTGTGGATGTGTGCAACACCACGTGATTACAGAGCCATAAAACTCGTTAGCGCCAACTAGTGGCCGATTTCTTTCAAAATTCTTACATACCTCTAAGGCCATGAGTCAAACATACCCATTGAGTTTCGTTCTGATCGGCCTCCGTTAACCTTGTCTAATAGGTGCTCATATTTAATTGGCTGTGGCGGCCATGTTTTTTGAGATACGCCAATGTCCTCATAGACATACATGGTACCTTGGACCAAGACACTGCATACCCATTTTCAAGTCAATCGGACTAGCGGTCGGGTGGTTATAGCCATTTTCATGTTTTTTTCGTGTTATAGCGCCACCAAGTGTTCAATCGTCGCGATTTTTTTATCATGACCACAAATTGAGGTCTTACACATGTGTACCAAGTTTGATGATGATATCTCATTTTGTTCTTGAGTTATAGCCATTTTAGTAAAATAGGCTCCTCCCACAACAATCGTTTTGCGCCCCTTAGCGACCGTGAATAGAAATTTCAACTTTTTTTCAATAATTATTGATAATCAGACTCCAGAGAACATTTCTGCACTGGTTTGGTTCCGATCAATCAAAAAACCTAGGACTAGTTTGAAAAAGTAGTTTTTTGACAAAATTCAAAATGGCGGAAAATCTATCATGGCGGAAATGAAATCGGAGATATACGTTGTGTTCGTCATAGACTCACCTTTCCAATGATATAAGACACTTGAGTCTACGACATAGGGTTTAGGAGTTATGAGCCATTTCACGCTTTTGATTGCTGTAGCGCCACCTATTGGCCAATCGGGTTCATTCTCTGACAACATTAGCCTCGATTTTTGTACCACCATCTGATAAAGTTTCAAGTCTCTAGCATTTACGCTTTGGTCTGCACGATCACAGTTTAAATATGATTGAACAATATTAGTTTAGAGGATAAGCCAATGAGTGGTCTTCTGCTGCCATCTGGTGGCAATTTTAGGTAATACGCCATAATATATTTGAAATAAATTAATTTGACAAAATATAATTGTAAATATTGTAATAGTGACTTTATAATGTCTAAATAGGAATTATAGAACATGATAAGTAAATAGTATGACAAAATGACCATTTAAGCCCAGCAGGTGGCAGCAGAGAACCACTCATTGGCTCATTTTCATTTTAAATGTCTGTTTTTCATTTAATGGGCACATTTCCAAGTTAATGTCTTCAAACATGCTTAGCTCAAATGTACATTTTGTTGGAGATATAGATATTTGAAATAAATGATGGGTAACAAATAGCTTATTCCAGGTTTTCCCCTTTAAAATATATTTTCAGGCATTATTTTAATTGTAATTTAATAATTATTGTAAAAACATTAATCAAATGAACAAATTAATTGATAAACATTGACAAAATGTCATTTGCAACATTTATTATAATGATTTTATAAAGTTTAAATATGCTTAGTAAGCAGAATGAACCAATGAGTGGTCTTCTGCTGCCATCTGGTGGCAATTTTAGGTAATAAGTTTTTAACATAATTGTGAATAAATAAATAACAATTTGATTGACAGTATTGGTTCTTGAGGCAAAGTTGTTCAGTATGAGGAGATCTATCATAATTTCTGCATATTATGTGGATGTTTTTACCCCACCTGATTACAGAGATGGAAAATACCATTTACAGCCAATACAGGCAATTCACCATAGGGAATACATGGTTTTCCAAGCTTTTTAACAGTTATAGCGCCACATATGGTCCGATCTCCATGAAACTCTGCATGCTTCTTCAGCATTTTATGTCACATATACATAACAAGTTTCGTGAAGTTTTGAGTTTTCCTTTAGGATTTATAGGCTTTTGAGTGTATTTAGCTACGCCCCTCTTCTAAATGACCCTGTTATAGCCATCTAAATGCAAAAGTTCAACTTTTTTTCGATAATTATTGATCTAGAGAGTCCAGAGAATTGTTCTAGACTAGTTTGGTTCCAATCGGGCAAAAATCCAGGGACTAGTTTGAAAAAGTAGTTTTTAAACATAATTGCAAATATTTAATGAACGGTTTGATTGACAGATATGCTTCTAGAGGCAAAGTTGTTCAGCATGAGGAGACCTATCATATGATATGTATATTTGGTTGATGTGTGCAACACCACGTGATTACAGAGCCATAAAACTCGTTAGCGCCAACTAGTGGCCGATTTCTTTCAAAATTCTTACAGACCTCTAGGGCCGTGAGTCAAAGATGCCCACCAAGTTTCATTCCGATCGGCCTCCGTTAACCTTGTCTTAGAGGTGCTCAAATTTCATTAGCCGATAGCAGCCATGTTTTTTGAGATACGCCAATGTCCTCATAGACATGCATGGTACCTTGGACCAAGACACTGCATACCAATTTTCAAGTCAATCGGACTAGCGGTCGGGTGGTTATAGCCATTTTCATGTTTTTTTCGTGTTATAGCGCCACCAAGTGTTCAATCGTCGCGATTTTTTTATCGTGACCAAAAACTCAGCCCATACACATGTGTACCAAGTTTGGTAAAGATATCTAATTTTTTTCTTGAGTTATAGCCATTTTAGTAAAATAGGCTCCTCCCACAACATTCGTTTTCCGCCCCTTTGCGACCGTGAATCAAAATTTCTACTTTTTTTCAATAATTATTGATATTCAGATTCCAGAGAACATTTCTGCACTGGTTTGGTTCCGATCGGGCAAAAATCCAGGGACTAGTTCGCAAAAGTAGTTTTTTGACATAATTCAAAATGGCGGAAAATCTATTATGACGGAAATGAAATCGGAGATATACGTTTTGTTCGTCAGGGACTCACCTTTCCAATGATATAAGACAATTGAGTCTACGACATACGGTTTAGGAGTTATGAGCAGTTTCGCGCAATTGATTGCTATAGCGCCACCTATAGGCCAATCTGGCTCATAATTTGATAACCTCTCCTCGATTTTTGTACTACCATCTGACAAAGTTTCAAAGCTCCAGCACTTACGGTTTGGGCTGCACGATGCGTTTTATGGCAGAATAATAATAATAATAATAATAATTAAAGCTGCAAGCAGCATTTAGCGGGGTTCAAGCCTTTAAGGCCTTTAAGCACACAAGCATCAAAAGACATTAAGTTTTATTTAGCAAGATTTTAAACGCTGAAATAATAGATGGAAAATTCAATTTACAGGCAATTCACCATAGGAAACATGGTTTTAAAAGGTTTTTAACAGTTATAGCGCCACCTATGGTCCGATCTCTATAAAACGTTTAATGCTTGTTAAGGATCTAATCTCACACATGGCCACCAATTTTCGTGAAGTTTTGAGCTTTCCCTTAGAATTTATAGGCTTTTGAGGGTTTTTTGCCACGCCTCTTTTCGAAATGACCCTGTTATAGCCATCCAAATGCAAAAGTTAAACTTTTTTTGATAATTATTGATCTAGAGAGTCCAGAGAATTGTCCTAGACTGGTTTGGTTCCGATCGGGCAAAAAAACAGGGACTTATTTGCAAAAGTAGGTTTTTAACATAATCACAAATATTTAATGAACGATTTGATTGACAGCAATGCTTCTAGAGACAAAGTTGTTCAGTATGAGGAGATCTATCAAATTATATCAATATTGTGAGAATATGTGAAACATCACGTGATTACAGAGCCATAAAACTAATTGGCGCCTACTAGTGGCCAAATTCTTAAAAAATTATTACAGACCTCTAGGACCCTGAGTCAAACATGCTCGCCAACTTTTGTTCCGATCGGCCTCTGTTAACCTTGTCTAATAAGTGCTCACATTTCATTGGCCAATGGCGGCCATGTTTTTTGAGCTACGCCAATTTCCTTTATAGACATGCGTGGTACCTTGGACCAAGACACTGCATACCAACTTTCAAGTCAATCGGACTGGCAGTCGGGTGGTTATAGCCCTTTTCATGTTTTTTTATGTTATAGCGCCACCAAGTGTTCAATCCTCACAATTCTTTTTACCTTGACCAAAGACTCATCCCATACACAAGTGTACCAAGTTTGGTGAAGATATCTCATTTCGTTCCTGAGTTATAGCCCTTTTAGTAAAATAGGCTCTGAAACAGGCTTCAAACCAGTTGTTCCATTATGCATGGTTACACACACACACACACACACACACACACACACAATATTTTTGAGATATGTTATTGTGAAAATATCTTTTAATGGTCTATGAGCATGTCACATTTTTTTGTGAAATGCACCACGTTCTAGTATTATTTACTATGATTAACCATGTATCTATAACCATAGATCAATATTAGAGTGTAGTACAATAAAATGAACAGCGGGGGGCAGCAAAAGACCACATATTGGTCATTATTTTCATATGAACTCTGTCATTTTCACCTTTTTAACTGTTATAGAGGCAAATATTGTCCTATCTGTCTGAAAATTGTCATGCTTGTTTGGAGGCATATTACACATGTTCTGACTTGTTTTTAAGAATATCTGAGCATTCATTGAATAGATATAGGCATTTGGGGACACTTGGTCAAGGCCAGACACACACACACTTTTTTAATGCTATGGTCTATAATCATTTCACATAGCTCTTTGTAACTATTAATCAGATTTTTAAAAATGTATTCAGAAACATAGGACTACACACACACATTTTGTTGTAGTTACAGACATTTGAACTTTATGATGTTGCAGTAAACAAAATGTTTCCTGCAAGTCTCCTTCAAGATTCACATTTCTCAATGTGACAATTGTCAATAGTAATACTTAATAGATTAATTTTAACTAAATGTGATAGCAAATATTAAAATAGTGATTTATTTAAAGCTGAAAATGACTTGTATATCAATATTAGAGTGTAGTACAATAAAATGAACAGCGGGGGGCAGCAAACGACCACTTATTGGCTTAATATACCATTATTTTCATAATTTTCAGCTTTTTAACTGTTATAGAGGCAAATATGGTCCTATCTGTCTGAAAATTTTCATGCTTGTTTAGAGGCATAGTACACATGTTCTGACTTTTTTTTAAGAATATCTGAGCATTCATTGAATAGATATAGGCATTTGGGGACACTTGGTCAAGGCCACATCTTGAAATAACCCAGTTATAGCCATTCAGATGCAAAAGTTTAACTTTTTTTAAAAATAATTATTGCTCTAAAGAGTCCAGAGAATTGTACTGCCCTGGGTTGGTTCTGATCAGGTTGAAAAATCTATGACTAGTTTGCAAAAGTAGGTTATTAACATAATTGTGAATGTTTAAATAACGATTTGATTGACAGTATTGGTTCTTGAGGCAAAGTTGTTCAGTATGAGGAGATCTATCATAATTTATGCATATTATGTGGATGTTTTTAACCCCACCTGATTACAGAGATGGAGAATACCATTTACAGCCAATACAGGCATTTCACCATAGGAATACATGGTTTTCAAAGCTTTTTAACAGTTATAGCGCCACCTATGGTCCGATCTCCATGAAACTTTGCATGCTTTTTCAGCATGTTATGTTACATATACATAATAATTTTCGTGAAGTTTTGAGTTTTCCTTTAGGATTTATATGCTTTTGAGTGTATTTTGCTACGCCCCACTTCTAAATGACCCTGTTATAGGCATTCAAATGCAAAAGTTCAACTTTTTTTTGATAATTATTGATCTAGAGAGTCCAGAGAATTGTCCTAGACTGGTTTGTTTCCGATCAGACAAAAATCCAGAGACTAGTTCGCAAAAGTAGGTTTTAAACATAATCGCAAATATTTAATGAACGATTTGATTGACAGCAATGCTTTTAGAGGAAAAGTTGTTCAGTATGAGGAGCCCTATCATATGATGTGTATATTTGGTTGATGTGTGCAACACCACGTGATTACAGAGCCAAAAAACTCGTTGGCGCCAACTAGTGGCCGATTTCTTTCAAAATTTTTACAGACCTCTAAGTCCATGAGTCAAACATGCCCACCGAGTTTCATTCCGATCAGCCTCCGTTAACCTTGTCTTAGAGGTGCTCAAACTTCATTGGCCAATAGCAGCCATGTTTTTTGAGATACGCCAATGTCCTCATAGACATACATGGTACCTTGGACCAAGACACTGCATACCAATTTTCAAGTCAATCGGACTAGCGGTCGGGTCGTTATAGCCATTTTCATGTTTTTTTCGTGTTATAGCGCCACCAAGTGTTCAATCGTCGCGATTCTTTTATCGTGACCCAAGACTCAGTCCATACACATGTGAACAAAGTTTGGTAAAGATATCTCATTTTGTTCTTGAGTTATAGTCATTTTAGTAAAATAGGCTCCTCCCACAACGTTCGTTTTCCGCCCCTTAGCGATCGTGAATAGAAATTTCAACTTTTTTTCAATAATTATTGATATTCAGACTCCAGAGAACATTTCTGCACTGGTTTGGTTCCGATCGGGCAAAAATCCAGGGACTAGTTCGCAAAAGTAGTTTTTTGACAAAATTCAAAATGGCGGAAAATCTATAATGGCGGAAATGAAATCGGAGATATACATTTTTTACGTCAGGTATTCAGCTTTCCAATGATATAAGACACTTGAGTCTACGACATACGGTTTAGGAGTTATGAGCAGTTTTGCGCAATTGATTGCTATAGCGCCACCTATAGGCCAATCTGGCTCATAATTTGATAACCTCTCCTCGATTTTTGTACTACCATCTGACAAAGTTTCAAAGCTCCAGCTTCTACGGTTTGGGCTGCATGATGCGTTTTAGCGGAGAATAATAATAATAATAATAATAATAATAAAAATCAATACAATTACAATAGGGTTTCAGCACTTCGTGCTTGAACCCCTAATAATAAAAATCAGCACAAATACAATAGGTGTTCAGCACTTCGTGCTTGAACCCCTAAAAATCAGCACAAATACAATAGGGTTTCAGCACTTCGTGCTTGAACCCCTAATTAATAATTTCTGAACATTAACTCTCAGACATTATTCACCCTTTTCTCATGGTTTCTCAAAAGAATTCATAGAAGTATAGAATATAATGACACATTTCTAATAGGGGCTCATTGTAACGCAGTGTTAACACACACCCCATCTGCACAACTGGGATTTAAATCCCGGCTCGTGTCTTCTGCTGTTAGATCAGCATTAAAGAACCATCTCAACTGTTAAATAACAGATATAAGATTAAAATAATATTGGATTTGTCTTATTTTAAATAAACACAAAAAACAGAGATGAAAACTAAGCTTAAGTAAGAAATGTACTTTTGATATGGTTAAATACATGTTCAGTAATTTTGGCGCTATTTTTTCTCTAAATAATGTTGATATGGCAACTAGTAAATACACTAAGTTTCGTCATTCTGGCATGTGTGGAAAGGGTTAAAACCCTTTTGTGGGTTGTGAAAGGGTTGTGGCCCGTGCTCCCCCTATACCATCACTGTGTTCTAGGGTTCTTCATTGACACATCTTCCAGTTCAATAGCTTTTGAAAGGAGGCTCACGCCGCTTTAAAACAAGTTGTAAAATATTTGTTTCACCCCAAAGAACATACTTCAAGTCTTTAATGTAGTAGTATTTACTCTAGATGTTTGATTTATTCCATCACTGTGTTCTATAGGGTTCTTCATTGACAACACTTCTAGTTCAATAGCTTTTGAAAGGAGGCTCACACTGCTTTAAAACAAGTTGTAAAATATTTGTTTCACCCCAAAGAACATACTTCAAGTTTTTAATGTAGTAGTATTTACTCTAGATGTTGAATTTGTACTATAAGTGTATTTCATGGGGTTCTTCATTGCAAAATATTTATCCGACCCTAAAGGAAATACTATAGAGCTCCAGAGGTTGACGTCACGCAGCCTAAACTCTGCCATGCGGCTGTAGCACTGGTATCTATAAAATAATTTAAAACCAGACTGTTTAAACCTCACTATTTCAACATGATGGACAGCTGATGTGATGCCAGAACAGGCGGGGGGAAGCAAATGGGAAATCACAATAAGTTGTTGAAATGCCGTGAATTTCAGTTTATTCTTTACTACTTTTGCCTCACATAACTAATGATAAAAATAAGTTCCCATTAAATACGACACTTAATCGTGAATAACAGAAGTGCTTTTATATATAAATAACATCAAGAAAGGCTATTTGAAACAAAATTAAGGATCAATAAATAAATATTGAAACAAAAAATAATAAATGACATTTATTGATTATGACATGCATGATTATGATTTTTATTTGACATGCACAAGACGGACATATGGAACAAATGCACACAGCGCCAGGTTTGTGTTAACCGCATATAACGTTAATCTATTCACATGTTTTGTCTCTTAAAATGTAAGCGCATGTAGTCCTATATGTCAGCATTATCATATAGGCTACGTGTAAAGAATTGAAGTCTGTCATGTAAAACAAGAGCGTATTGATGCAGTTCAGTCTGCCTGCTGCTATTCTATCAGTTAATGTTACTCCTGATCGGAGGTTTCCGTAAATATTTATTCTTTACGTAGATTTTAGCTTTAACTAAGTTTAGTGGTGCAACGCAAAAATATTTAGGAGTGCATAAGTTGTAACTTAGTGCCCGTTTACGTCAAAACTAGGCTAGTTGTAACTTGCGCACAGCTGGTGCAACATCCGTTCCTTTATCCATACACATGAAAAGCACCCCGGGGGCATTAAAGGGATCTGTTATGTTTAATATATTAAGTTTTGCTATGTACAAGTCTATGTCTTTTGAATTAAAGTGCACAGTGAACTCCGTTGCCTTGAAACTCATGCTGGCGCCGGCTGTTCTTGCCTGCCAAAATGGCGTCGTAAACAGAATGGGTCACGTGACCTCAGGAGCTCTATACCTTGGCATTTTTCCCTTTTTGGAGTGGCTTGCTGTTGGGAGACCTGACTAGGTATGGATCTCATAAACAAGACTTGGTGGCAACAAAGAAACTACCAAAAACAAGAGATACCAACTGCCACACAGAAAAGTGGTTTGGAATTGTCAAACATTCCACTAACGAATCAAAAGTCAAACCAGGAACCTTCATAAGAAAAATGCATCCATCTCTGCAAGCAAGATATACGAAGAATATCATTCAGCATAACCTTCCTCAAAAGCTAGTGCTCCAACCTACGCCACATATGAACCTTGATCAGTTTAAGAAACTTGGATGAAGAAGAAGAGAGAACGTTTCCCATCCACCAAATCCAAATTATTTTTTTGTTTCACAACAAAAACCAGCTCCCCCCAAAAAAGGATCCACAAGAATGTGACACAGAGCAAGGAAAGTTTGAGTTTTGATGCATGTCAGCTTCCTGGAAATGTACTCCATGTAGAGGAAGAGGTAATAAAGTCAGTTGTACAAAACTGAAAACTATTAATTGCATATATTAATGTACGCTATTATTTACTGTATGAACTTCATATCATTACAGGTCAACATGCTATGGATGAAGCCACCTACGGAGCTGGTTGTAGCCATTGTGAACTCTCCTAGCCAGAATCAGGAGTACCTCAAGGAATTCAAAATGCTGAGGCCACATGAATGGTTATTTGATGAGGTACATATATCAAAACACAAATCTAAAGGCATAATTGTACAATTATATTTGTATTTCACAGTATGATAAGTAATGAATCTTAATATGAAGGGTGCAAATCTCTACCAGCTAAGCCACAGGTGTCATTTTAAATGGCACAAGAGAGCAGATGGCATGGCAAGGATTGCGAAAAGTGAAAAGTAAATTTTGACATGTACAGTACACAGACATGATCGTTTGCATTTCTGATAAACAGGTCTTTGAGCAATATGATGGCCTCATCACTTTTGTAAATATCAGCACAATACACTGGAGATTTGTGGTAAGTAAAAATACTGCAAATACAAATGTTAAGTTAGTACATATAAACATGGATGTGCCTATATAGAGATGTTTGATCTTTTCAGTGACCTTTAATTGAGAATTTATTTATTTTCTTTTTCTCCAATTTAGTTTCTACATGCTCACACTGACACCATTTTCAAGCTTGCCCCTCAAATGAAATGCTATGATAGTTTGTGTATGGGTATGATAGTTTGATTAAAAAAGTTAATTAGCATGTTTAGCTCCAAAGCATGGTAATGGTATTAGCATAGTTGGTGTTGCTTAAGACCTTAATAAACACACACACACACACACACACACACACACACACACACACACACACACACACACACACACACACACACACACACACACACACACACACACACACACACACACACACACACACACACACACACACACACACACACACACACACACACACACACACACACACACACACACACTCTGCATTTTTCCAAAAACAGAGATTTTTTCCAAATGAGAAGAAATAAGTATGGAAGAGACGACTGGGTGGACACCAAGTGGAATCCTGGCACAATCCAACATTCATTTCAGGAGGGTGGTTTTGTGATACTGGTAAATTAAGGGGGAAAGTGGTTTACATAAACACTGTCCTCGCCTTTTCCCATATGAGACTAATTTTCACTGATGTCCTTCTAGGTGGAAGAGTTCCCAAAAATTTCTGACAGCATAAATATAACACCCAGCAAGGAGATGATGTGCCACTACAGGTAAAATGTAGCCAAAGAAAGTTTGCTGGCATCAGGTATAAAGTACAAAGTATAAAGAACAGTTTATGTCTACGTTGGAGACAAAGAGACTAATTATAATCCTATCTACATTTATATGATTACAGTGTCATAAGAGGAGTACTGCTCTGTGTGTGGACAAAAAGAAAGAGCCCAAACAAAGGAGAAATGCATCTGGGTATTGACTATGCCTGTTGAATATTTATTTTAAGTGAAAATGTGTTTTCACAACTACATTTAATAATACCAAGGCATATTTTTCTTCCAGAATCAATGGGAATTATGCTTGAGGTGGTTTCGTGTTCAGTGCCTCAACATTAATCTGCCACCAGAAGAAAACCATGGATGTGATTTGTGTTTGTAAGCTGTACAGTTAGAGGAGATTATGCTAAAAGTGGGTTTAAATTGTAAGAAATATGTATGGATATGTTATCCACAACATCTTAAAAATTGTTGTTGTGTTTGTTGTCTTCTGCTGGTCTTTTATGTGAATGCAATAAAAATAAAATAAAATAAAAAACTTGCATTTGTGAGGGAGAAATAATTGTGACATTTGATCAATCCACAATCCACTTCTTAGGATTAAAATAAAACAATTTCATGATTATTATAAAAAATTTTAACATGACTTTTATTGACTTTTACCCCCAGGATATATCGCCAGTTATAGGGTAAACAAGGTGTAATAGCAACAGTGCACTTTGAAAAGTTTTGGAGTTGTTTGTTCCACCATATAAGATTTTTTTGACCTGTTCATACAGCTGCATTTCACAGTCAACTAAACGCAATAAATTTGTCAATTCCCATGGTGTAGTGTGTTCTTTGGAGGGTGTTTAATAACATTCAAGTGGTTTGGGGTTTATTTGGTAACCACTAAAAAAGTTATTGAAACGAAGGTGCAGTTAGGATCATGTAAGACCTTCAGCACCACATATGTGGACAGCATGTCACATCATGTCAAATTTGCCAAGTTTGTTTATGGTTCAATGCTTAGTAGTAGTATATTCAGTAAGGTTAGAGAAAGACATTACAGTTTTAAACAACCTGTTCCCCCATGTAAAATTATTGCGCTCTACATGTTGCAGTGATTTTTACCCAATTCATCTATGACGTAGTGATTTCTAGATCTTAACAATATAAGAACACTCCTGGGTGTCCAATAATTCAGAATGAATGTAAATTAGAGGGAGTTGGTCAGCTGATTTATCTGAAGGATTTTCCAGTCTGGACAACTAGTAGAGTCTTCCATCATCAACACAATGAAGACAAAGTGTAATAAAATTAATTACAGCTATTAACAATAGATATGCAAGAGTAAATACTTCAACGATTGATAATGTTAGTAATGGATATGCACTTCTAAAGGACAGTAAAATAATAACCAAAAATAAAAGTACTAAATGAAACAATAAAACCAACAAATGATTTGAACACAGAATGGATAAATGCAGTGCTGTTGAACAGAATGGAGCAATGGAAGAGAATTGAATGCTTCTACCTAATGTTTCGGGCAAATGGTGATAAATAAATGCTTATTTACCATTAAACAAATAATAAACCTATTAATTGTAATAAGCCTAAGGTAACTGTTATCTAAGCAGGTTAGAAAAACATATGCTGTATGTATAAACTAATACCAAGGTCTGTAGAAAGAGGTTTGGTAAGTTTATATTTGCGTTCCACACAGTCAGGTTGTAAGTCTGGCAGTACATTAACATTTACATTTATGCATTTGGCAGATGCTTTTATCCAAAGCGACTTACAGGGACCTTAATACAGGGACAATACCCCTGGAGCAACATGGAGTAAAGTGCCTTGCTCAAGGACACACTGGTGGTAACCGCTGGGATCGAACCAGCAACCTTCTGCGTATCAGTTCAGTGGTTTAACCCACTGGACCACCATGCAGTAGAGACATCTTCCACTGGTCATGCAGGTAGCGTGCAGTGCGAAGAGTGCAGAGTTGCGATCCAGTAGATAACAACATTGTGTCTGACCAGATCCGACCCACAGCTGGCACATGTGGAATGCTGATCTAGCCCACATGCTGCGTGGAATGACCGGTCCTTGGGTGGACCGGTCCTGTTTGCCAGATCTAGGCCACAAGGTGGCCATAGCAATGCCACATGTCAGCTAAGAGCAATGAGATAAACCAGAACTGGACCTTAACTGAGCCACAAAATCGGTGTATATTAAATATATCATATCAGCCTTAATGAGCCTGTTAACAAGCAGAATCACTGAAAGAAAGAAGATAACAGAAAAGGACACAAGCACTACAACTGACTTCAGCCACAGCCTTAGATTAAATCAACTGAAGATTAAAGATGTTATTGAGAATTAACAGGGGTTTAACTGTAATGTGTTTCATTTGAAGTCACCATAACGGTGACTCGTATTATGTGTTTGTGTCTTTTGGCTTCTGTGAATGTGCGTTTGCAAAATGAGATGGTGGTCCAGTGGGTTAAACCATGGAACTGATATGCAGAAGGTTGCTGGTTCGATCCCAGCAGTCACCACCAGTGTGTCCTTGAGCAAGGCACTTTACTCCATGTTGCTCCAGGGGGATTGTCCCTGTAATAAGGGCACTGTAAGTCGCTTTGGATAAAAGCGTCTGCCAAATGCATAAATGTAAATGTAAAATAAATTTGAGGTAGCAAAGGAAGGAAAGGAAAATGACATCCGGTGATGATGATAATGGTTAGGAGTGGATTGGGCCACCCAAGGGCCGTCATTCCACACAGCATGTGGGCCAGATCAGCATTCCACATGTGTCAGATGTGTAGAGGGAGCAACCAAAAAAAAGTGGACCAGGCAGCTGGGTCAGTCAAATCTTCACAGGGTCCATTGCAAGCTGGCTGTGTCACTGAGGAGAATTTTCTTCGTCAGGTCAGAAGCACAGGACGTGGTAGTGTCTCCTTCCCCATTGAGTTGGAAACGCAGAACAAGGGTTGTCTACCCGGGGGACATATTTATCCCTTTCTGATGAGGAGGAGATTGAAATCTGGCGCCTTTCCGATCCTGGAGTGTGATTGGCCACTGGTATCTAAAGTAGCCACGATGTTGCCCACCCTAGTGTGGAACTCATTTGCATAGCATAAAGTGGCGTGTTAAAACAATGTCTTTAATGTTTTACCCATGCATTATTTCTTTACCAAACCTCTTTTAAAATATAAAAGGCATCGTATGGAACAGATAGAGACCAAACATGATAAGAAACGGTTACCATCCATTCATTTATCTGTTAATGGATTTGTCCTGTGAACTGTTGTGTTAACAGTCAATAACCATTAACATAAACTGTGCTTTGTAAGAAGATAAAGTAGATGTGTTGCAGTCTATATTTTATATTTTATGGCTCTTGCCTTAACTTTAGGAATTGGTTTGGTGGGTAAAGTAAACTTTTAGACCGATGAGAAGTCCTCTCCTTGGGTGGTGGGGGCAGATGTAAGAGGTGCCCTGCCCTGTAAGAGGTGTCTGGTAGTAGTCTGGTAGTGTAATACTAGTAGTATTACAATGTCAAGTGAACTCTTTACAGTTGACCATGTTTTATAGGGTGTGCTTTGTAACTTAAAAAAATATGTAATAATCATTACAGACACATTGAAGGTATAAGGTGAAAATACTACTACATTAAATTACTACTACATTATTACTACATTAATTAAGTTATTTTAGGTCACATAAATATTTTGAAAATACTACTACATTAAAGACTTGTAGTATGTTCTTTAAGGTCAAATAAATATTTTACAACTTGTTTTAAAGCGTTGTGAGCCTCCTTTCAAAAGCTATTGAACTAGAAGTGTTGTCAATGAAGAACCCTATAGAACACAGTGATGGTATAAATCAAAGATCTAGAGTAAATACTACTACATTAAAGACTTGTAGTGTGTTATTTAGGGTCAAATAAATATTTTACAACTTGTTTTAAAGCGGCGTGAGCCTCCTTTCAAAAGTTATTGAACTGGAAGTGTTGTCAATGAAGAACCCTATAGAACACAGTGATGGTATAAATCAAAGATCTACAGTAAATACTAAGACTTGTAGTATGTTCTTTAGGGTCAAATAAATATTTTACAACTTGTTTTAAAGCGGTGTGACCCTCCTTTCAAAAACAATTGAAGTGCAATGTGTGTGAATGAAGCACCTAACAGAAGACAGAGATGGTATAAGTTGTACTGTACATTTAGTTAGTTGCATATTCACAGATTCGAATTTTCCGGATCAATTAACGGCCCCCCTGATCTGAACCCGAGCGGTGTTCTGTTATTGGATTTCTGTGCTAGCCACGGTTTGTCCATAACGAACACCATGTTCAAGCATAAGGGTGTCCATCAGTGCACGTGGCACCAGGACACCCTAGGACGGAGGTCGATGATCGACTTTGTGGTCGTGTCATCAGACCTTCGGCCATATGTCTTGGACACTCGGGTGAAGAGAGGGGCGGAGCTGTCAACTGATCACCACCTGGTGGTGAGTTGGATCCGATGGCGGGGGAGGAAGCTGGACAGACCCGGCAGACCCAAACGTACTGTGAGGGTCTGTTGGGAACGTTTGGCCGAGCCCCCTGTCAGAGAGATCTTCAACTCCCACCTCCGGCAGAACTTCGACCGGATCCCGAGGGAGTCTGGAGATATTGAGTCCGAGTTGACCATGTTCTCCACCTCCATTGTCGCTGCGGCCGCTCGGAGCTGTGGCCGTAAGGTCTCTGGTGCCTGTCGAGGCGGCAATCCCCGAACTCGGTGGTGGACACCGGAAGTAAGGGATGCCGTCAAGCTGAAGAAGGAGTCCTATCGGGCCTGGATGGCTTGTGGGACTCCGGAGGCAGCTGACCGGTACCAGCAGGCCAAGCGGACTGCAGCCCGGGTAGTCGTGGAGGCAAAAAATCGGGCCTGGGAGGAGTTTGGTGAGGCCATGGAGAAAGACTATTGGTCGGCCTCGAAGAGATTCTGGCAAACCGTTCGACGCCTCAGGAGGGGGAAACAGTGCCCTACCAACACTGTTTACAGTGGAGATGGGCACCTGTTGACCTCAACTGGGGATATCGTCGGGCGGTGGAAGGAATACTTCGAGGATCTCCTCAATCCCACCGACATGTCTTCCGTTGAGGAAGCAGTGGCTGGGGACTCAGAGGTGGAATCGTCCATCACCGGGCTGAAGTCATCGAGGTGGTTAAAAAGCTCCTCGGTGGCAAGGCACCGGGGTTGGATGAGATCCGCCCTGAGTACCTCAAGTCTCTGGATGTTGTGGGGCTGTCTTGGCTGACACGCCTCTGCAGCATCGCGTGGCGGTCGGGGACAGTACCTCTGGACTGGCAGACCGGGGTGGTGGTCCCTCTTTTCAAGAAGGGGGACCGGAGAGTGTGTTCCAACTATAGGGGGATCACACTTCTCAGCCTCCCCGGGAAAGTCTATGCTAGGGTACTGGAGAGGAGAATTCGGCCGATGGTGAAACCTCGGATTCAGGAGGAACAGTGTGGTTTTCGTCCCGGCGTGGAACACTGGACCAACTCTACACCCTTTCCAGGGTGCCCAACCAGTCCACATGTGTTTTGTGGATTTGGAGAAGGCATTCGACTGTGTTCCACGTGGCATTCTGTGGAGGGTGCTCTGGGAGTATGGGGTCGGCGGCCCCCTGCTTAGGGCTGTTCGGTCCCTGTACGACCAGAGCAGGAGCTTGGTCCGCATTACCGGCAGTAAGTCAGACTTGTTCCCGGTGCATGTTGGACTCACGCAGGGCTGCCCTTTGTCACCGGTTCTGTTCATAATTTTTATGGACAGAATTTCTAGGTGCAGCCAGGGGCCGGAGAGTGTCCGGTTTGGGGACCACACGATTTCGTCACTGCTTTTTGCGGATGATGTTGTCGTGTTGGCTTCCTCGAGCCAGGACCTTCAGCGTGCACTGGGACGGTTTGCGGCCGAGTGTGAAGCGGCTGGGATGAGAATCAGCACCTCCAAGTCCGAGGCCATGGTTCTCAGTCGGAAAAGGGTGGCTTGCCCGCTTCAGGTGGGTGGAGAGTTCCTGCCTCAAGTGGAGGAGTTCAGGTATCTTGGGGTCTTGTTCACGAGTGAGGGAAGGATGGAACGGGAGATTGACAGAAGGATCGGTGCAGCTTCTGCAGTAATGCGGTCGATGTACCGGTCTGTCGTGGTAAAGAAGGAGCTGAGCTGCAAGGCAAAGCTCTCGATTTACCGGTCAATCTACGTTCCTACTCTCACCTATGGTCATGAGCTTTGGGTCATGACCGAAAGGACAAGATCCCGGATACAAGCGGCCGAAATGAGCTTCCTCCGTAGGGTGGCTGGGCGCTCCCTTAGAGATAGGGTGAGGAGCTCGGTCACTCGGGAGGAACTCGGAGTAGAGCCGCTGCTCCTCCACATCGAGAGGAGCCAGCTGAGGTGGCTCGGGCATCTATTTCGGATGCCTCCTGGATGCCTTCCCAGGGAGGTGTTCTGGGCACGTCCCACCGGGAGGAGGCCCCGGGGAAGACCAAGGACACGCTGGAGGGACTATGTCTCCCGGCTGGCCTGGGAACGCCTCTGGGTTCCCCCGGAAGAGCTGGAGGAAGTGGCTAGAGAGAGGGAAGTCTGGGTGTCTCTGCTTAGACTGTTGCCCCCGCGACCCGGCCCCGGATAAGCGGAAGATGATGGATGGATGGATGGAATTAACTTGTGAGCTAAACGCTGTTACTACACAAACAACACCTCTTTTCAACCGTAGTAACGTAGACAAGCAGCTAGAACTTTATTTTCCTCAAAATAAGCTTTCCACCGCAGTGGAAAAAAATACACTGATGTCTATACGCAGACGGCTGAGAAACGGATTCGAAGGGACTGTCTGCAAAGTGCAAAACCCCAAAAGCTTTACTACAAAAAGAGCTTATAACACATTTACAAATGTGTTTTTGCACATTTTTATGAACAAAATTCAATAACTTCACTGTACTCCACTGTACCGTCACCAAACTCAGTTGGCACGTCGCCGCTGGCCAGATAGTTATAGTACAGCAATTGTTTTTGAAAAAGAATATGAATTCATATTTGTTATGATTTTTCATAATGAACAATATTCAATAAGTTTACTGTACTTCACTGTACCATCACCAAACTCAGTTGGCACTTCACCGCTGGCCAGATGGTTATAGTACAGCAGTTGTTTTTGGAAAAGAATATGAATTCATATTTTTTATGATTATTCATAATGAACAATATTCAATAAATTCACTGTACTTCACTGTACCGTCACCAAACTCAGTTGGCACGTCGCCGCTGGCCAGATGGTTATAGTACAGCAGTTGTTTTTGAAAAAGAATACGAATTCATATTTTTTATGATTTTTCAAAATGAACAATATTCAAAATATTCACTGTACTCCACTGTACCATCACCAAACTCAGTTGGCATGTCGCCACTGAGCAGATTGTTCTAGTACAGCAGTTGTTTTTGAAAAAGAATATGAATTCATATTTTTTATGATTTTTCCAAATGAACAATATTCAAAATATTCACTGTACTCTACTGTACCGTCACCAAACTCAGTTGGCATGTCCCCGCTGACCAGATTGTTATAGTACAGCACTTGTTTTTGAAAAAGAATATGAATTCATATTTTTTATGATTTTTCATAATGAAGAATATGCAATAAATTCACTGTACTTCCCTGTACCGTCACCTAACTAAATTGCCACGTCGCCGCTGGCCAGATGGTTATAGTACAGCAGTTGTTTTTGAAAAAGAATAAGAATTCATATTTTTTATGATTATTCATAATGAAGAATATTCAATAAGTTTACTGTACTTCACTGTACCGTCACCAAACTCAGTTGGCACGTCGCCGCAACCCAGATAGTTATACTACAGCAATTGTTTTTGGAAAATAATACAAATTCATATTTTTTTAAGAATTTTCATAATGAAGAATACTCAATAGGTTTACTGTACTTCACTGTACCGTCACCAAACTCAGTTGGCACGTCGCCGCTGGCCAGATGGTTATAGTACAGCAATTGTTTTTGAAAAAGAATATGAATTCATATTTTTTATGATTATTCATAATGAAGAATATTCAATAAGTTTACTGTACTTCACTGTACCGTCACCAAGCTCAGTTGGCACGTCGCAGCAACCCAGATAGTTATACTACAGCAATTGTTTTTGGAAAATAATACAAATTCATATTTTTTTAAGAATTTTCATAATGAAGAATACTCAATAGGTTTACTGTACTTCACTGTACCGTCACCAAACTCAGTTGGCACGTCGCCGCTGGCCAGATGGTTATAGTACAGCAATTGTTTTTGAAAAAGAATATGAATTCATATTTTTTTATGAATTTTCATAATGAAGAATATTCAATAAGTTTACTGTACTTCACTGTACCGTCACCAAACTCAGTTGGCACGTCGCCGCAACCCAGATAGTTATACTACAGCAATTGTTTTTGGAAAATAATACAAATTCATATTTTTTTATGAATTTTCATAATGAAGAATACTCAATAGGTTTACTGTACTTCACTGTACCGTCACCAAACTCAGTTGGCACGTCGCCGCTGGCCAGATGGTTATAGTACAGCAATTGTTTTTGAAAAAGAATATGAATTCATATTTTTTATGATTATTCATAATGAAGAATATGCAATAAATTCACTGTACTTCACTGTACCGTCACCAAACTCAGTTGGCACGTCGCCGATGGCCAAGATGGTTATAGTACAGCAGTTGTTTTTAGAAAAGAATAATAAATAAAGCAACGCTCTCCATTGACTTTGCATTGCCTGAAGCGCCTCTTTGTCATTTCTGACTTATAACAAAAAACAGAACAATGTCTAAAAGCTGATATGTCACAAAGTGTACAGCAAACAAGCTAAACAACCCAAAACCAAAAACACAGAAGTCCACGTGTGGGCGTGGCCTAAATGCACTCTGTCTCTATTGGACTGGATGGTGTGTCATTGTATACATGTGAGGCACAAATTGTTTATAAACCATCTTGAACAGAGATTTTCCACTAGTTTTTGAATTGTTCACCAAAAATAAACATCATGTTTGTTGTCGTGCTTTCTGAGTAGGCTACTTGTCAATAATCTGATGGATTCAGTACCATGGACAGTGATATTTCTGATTGACTGTAAACATCAAAAAATGCGCATGAACTGTGATATTGGGAGACTTTTATGTTAAACAAAGATATGATACAACAGGAAAAAAATCAATGAAAATTTAGCCATTCTTTAAAAAAATTTATTCAACACCAAGAGAACACGGTTACGTTGTTCTTCTTTACTGCAAGTCTATATATCACTGAAAATCAGAGGTGAATAAAACAGCAAGACATGGGCTGCAGTATGATGTGTAGGGTCCAAGAAGATCCGAGATGTTCCAACTTTCTTTGCCGCAGTCGGCCCATGTTTTCAAAACCTATTGAAATAAATCATATGTCATTGTTAAAACCAACATACCAATAGAGCTCGTGCTCATTTTGAGGCAAATAAACAAATGTAAAATGTAAAATGAAGCGATTGACTATGTTCAGGAGATTACACATGAATTTGCACATGACAGGATATCAAATTACAGCTCATGTACATGTTTTTCATTTCCTAAACATCTTTTTAAACACCATCATTATAATGCATTTTAATTATTTCTAAAGTAAAATATATAGCATTATAATGTGAGTCATATTTGCTGGTAGCTACATCTGTAGCTGGCTAAAATGCAGTTATCTGTTTGCACACAATAAAAAAATGAACTTTTTACACGGTCCCTAACTGGTTTTCCGCACTACATTGGACATTCCGTGGACATTCGCAAGTAAGAATGCCGTTAAAATAATAATTGGCCATTTTTTTCGATTGTAAAAACGGTTGTAGCTTGACAATCATTGCTTCACAATATCATGTCGCTGTTTACAATTTGCAAACATGCATTTATTGCAGTTATATTGAGATCGCGGAAGTCCGAATGTGCGAATATAAAACCAACTTTACCGGAGTCGACATGGGTAAGTAATTAATGACAGAATTTTCATTTTTGGGTGAACTAACCCTTTAACTTCTCACTACTTTATGTATATATTGTGAATATATGTTTAAACATTCTAAAATACATTCAAAATCTATATTTTTATATTTATTTTTTGTTGTCTGAAATATTTTGAATTGTTTGCTTTTGCAAATTATTATACATACATTTGCAGAAATGTTACAAGTCAATTTATTACTTTTTTTTATCACAAATTATTTCTTTTTTTAGAACAAGAGATTAATTTTTAAAAAAGTAGGCTAAATAAGACCAACAAAATACAAAACAAAACAACAGCACCAATAAACAGTAGTGAAGAGTTCACAGAACAATAAAACATTCATCTTTCTCTTATCTGCCATTTCCCTCTCTTTCTGTGTATGTACGAGTGTGTACGTCTGTGTGCGTGTGTGTGTGTGTGTGTGGTTTGTTCACACTGTTGTGCATTTATGTCAAAATAAAAAAATAAAATGCCCCACACACCTGTGTGTGTGTGTGTGTGTGTGTGTGTGTCTGTGTTTGTGTGTGTGTGTGTGTGTGTGTGTGTGCGCGCGTTGTTCCATGTTGCATTTGTGCTCTAGTATTAGTCCTTCATTTATGTATGGAAATTTTTCAGATTTATGCAAGTTTTGTTGATTTTATTTGCCAATTTCTATAAAAATGCTCTCTGTTGCAGTCACACGTGTGTGTGTGTGTGTGTGTGTGTGTGTGTGTGTGTGTGTGTGTGTGTGTGTGTGTGTGTATGCGTGTGTGTGTGAGATAGAAAGTTTGTTCCACTTTGTGTTTATGCTCTAGGACCAGAAAAATTTTCAGATTTATACTGGAATTTTTTTTTTTTTTTTTTTACAAACAAATGAAAAAGAATAATTTTTTTCATTTTCAAAGTGGGGTCAATCTGACCCCGAGGGACTTAAACGGTAAACATTTTTTTACACACGTTTAGAATAACCAAATCAAGCCCAGGTTTTTTGTGCGTGTTAAGATGTAAAAAAGAAGAGATAAAGGGAGATAAAGGGAACACTTTTTAAAAATGTTGAAGTCTATGGGGTCGTTGTGTCCATTTCTTTTACTGTCTATGGACCCCATAGACTTCAACGGAGAAAAGTGAAGTCAATTAGAAGAACTCACTTCCTGATAGCTGACCGTACTGCGCAGCCTCAGACTGAGCTTGATGACGTAGATGTGACGTGAGCAACCTGTCTGACAGTTGGAAATCTTCTAGTAGTTGTGCAAAGTGAAATCTGAATCACGTTTTTTAAATATTTTGTCCCGTTGCTTTTGGCTCTCTATGGGTTTCTCCCCATGTTTCTCCCTTGACTTTATCGGACTTTATGCCTCCACGTCCCCCCGATTGCCTCATAGGCAATAAAAGATTGCCTCCGAGCTTCTCCTCCTGTCTATACGGTAATTTCTTTACTGTGCAACAGAGAGTCGTATTTACATTTATGCGTTTGACAGACGCTTTTATACAAAGCGACTTACATTGCATTCAAGGTACACATTTTACATTTTGTCAGTTCTTGCTTTCCCTGGGAATCGAACCATGACCTTGGCGTTGCTGGCACAACGCTCTTTTGTTTGAGCTACAGGTTATGACGCAATTGTTAGCCTATTTTTTACAAAAAAGGCTTCTACTAGGCGATAGTGTAAGATACATGGTAATGGAATCTTTTATACATTGTTGTGTTTCTTTGGAAATAAACAATGGACAAATGGAGTCTTTAAACACCTAAGATGTAAAGTTATTCTCTGTCAAAATGATGCCAAAATGAATGGGAGTGTCACATGTCTGTCCTGTCTTGTGAAGCACATGTGGTGTGTTGTTGTTTTGGGCTGTGCTCGTGTCTTTGTCTGATCCCTCCCCCTTGTTATCTAATTAGTGTTTGATTTCTTCCACCTGTTCCCTCCTGATTTCTTCCCCTTTATATAGTTCCCATGTGCTCATAGTCTTGGTGGTTACGTTGTAATGTCTACGTCCTCCGTTCCCTGTGATTCCCTGGTATGTTCAGTTTTCTGTTATGTTATGTTTTTTTTCCCCCTCGTGGGTTTTGTTTTGAGTTTATGTTTTATTTTATAATACATTTCTATTCTCCTGCACTTGAGTCCTCTCACCAGTTTTCCTTTGTGTTAAACGTGACAGAACGTAACCACCATGCAGAGGACTCAGCAGGAAACGGTCCCACCACGTATGAACATTTTGGAGTGCTTTGCGTGGTGGGCTCGTCTCACTGAGGAGGCCAATAGGCTCCCTGTTCCGGTGGATCGTGTTCCGGTAGCCCCAGTTCCGGTGGATCCGAGGCCAGTGGTACGTAAACGGAGGAGGAGGAGGAGAAAGGTTCCCTCCATGCCAGGTTGGGTGGTCCCTGTTCCGGTGGTCCGTATTCCGGTGGACCGTGTTCCGGTGATCCCTGTTCCGGTGGTCCGTGTTCCGGTGGTCCCTGAACCGGTGGTGCCAGTTCCCGAGCCGGTGGTGCCAGTTCCAGTGCCTGAGCCGGTGGTGCCAGTTCCAGTCCCTGTGCCGGTGGTCCCTTTGGCGGTGGTCCCTGCTCCGGTGGTCCCGAGTCCTGACAGAGCCTGGAGGGCTGTGATGGGGTTCTTCATGGCGGCAGTCCTGCGTGCCTGGGAGGAGCACAGGGTTTCCCCTGGCGTGGTCCCAGTTCCGGTGGTCCCTGCTCCGGTGGACCCTGCTCCGGTGGACCCTGCTCCGGTGGTCCCTGCTCCGGTGGACCCTGCTCCGGTGGTCCCTGCTCCGGTGGTCCCTGCTCCGGTGGACCCTGCTCCGGTGGTCCCTGCTCCGGTGGACCCTGCTCCGGTGGACCCTGCTCCGGTGGACCCTGCTCCGGTGGTCCCTGCTCCGGTGGTCCCTGCTCCGGTGGTCCCGAGTCCTGACACAGCCTGGAGGGCTGTGATGGGGTTCTTCATGGCGGCGGTCCTGCGTGCCTGGGAGGAGCACAGGGTTTCCCCTGGCGTGGTCCCAGTTCCGGTGGACCCTGTTCCGGTGGACCCTGTTCCGGTGGACCTTGTTCCGGTGGACCCTGCTCCGGTGATCCCTGCTCCGGTGGTCCCTGCTCCGGTGGTCCCTGCTCCGGTGGTCCCTGCTCCGGCGGACCCAGTTCCGGTGGACCCAAGGCCAGAGACCATCCCGGCGGTTCCTGCAGTGTCCGGGCCTCCCGAACTCGGCGGGCCGCCCCGGCCTCCCGAACTCTGCGCGCCGCCCCGGCCTCCCGAACTCTGCGGGCCGCCCCGGCCTCCCGAACTCTGCGCGCCGCCCCGGCCTCCCGAACTCTGCGGGCCGCCCCGGCCTCCCGAACTCTGCGGGCCGCCCCGGCCTCCCGAACTCTGCGGGCCGCCCCGGCCTCCCGAACTCTGCGGGCCGCCCCGGCCTCCCGAACTCTGCGGGCCGCCCCGGCCTCCCGAACTCTGCGGGCCGCCCCGGCCTCCCGAACTCTGCGGGCCGCCCCGGCCTCCCGAACTCTGCGGGCCGCCCCGGCCTCCCGAACTCTGCGGGCCGCCCCGGCCTCCCGAACTCTGCGGGCCGCCCCGGCCTCCCGAACTCTGCGGGCCGCCCCGGCCTCCCGAACTCTGCGGGCCGCCCCGGCCTCCCGAACTCTGCGGGCCGCCCCGGCCTCCCGAACTCTGCGGGCCGCCCCGGCCTCCCGAACTCTGCGGGCCGCCCCGGCCTCCCGAACTCTGCGGGCCGCCCCGGTCGCCCGAACTCTGCGGGTCGCCTGAACTCTGCGGGCCACCCCGGCCACCTGAACTCTGCAGGCCGTCCCGGCCGCCTGAACTCCGCGGGCCGCCCGGGGCAATGTCACTTGTCTGTCCTGTCTTGTGAAGCACATGTGGTGTGTTGTTGTTTTGGGCTGTGCTCGTGTCTTTGTCTGATCCCTCCCCCTTGTTATCTGATTAGTGTTTGATTTCTTCCACCTGTTCCCTCCTGATTTCTTCCCCTTTATATAGTTCCCATGTGCTCATAGTCTTGGTGGTTACGTTGTAATGTCTACGTCCTCCGTTCCCTGTGATTCCCTGGTATGTTCAGTTTTCTGTTATGTTATGTTTTTTTTCCCCCTCGTGGGTTTTGTTTTGAGTTTGTTTTATTTTATAATAAATTTCTATTCTCCTGCACTTGAGTCCTCGCACCAGTTTTCCTTTGTGTTAAACGTGACAGAAAAAAAACATAACATAACAGAAAACTGAACATACCAGGGAATCACAGGGAACGGAGGACGTAGACATTACAACGTAACCACCAAGACTATGAGCACATGGGAACTATATAAAGGGGAAGAAATCAGGAGGGAACAGGTGGAAGAAATCAAACACTAATCATTTACATTTATGCATTTAGCAGACGCTTTTATCCGAAGCGACTTACAACTTGGGGGTACAATAAGCGATTGGTCGTGAAGAGTCGAGTGAGCGCAACAAGTGCCTGAAATACTTAGTCCGTGTACATTTCTCAGTGTAGCACAGGCTAGAGTAGGGCGGGAAAGAGGAGGAAAAGAGGAAAGGAAAGTTTTTTATTTTTTATTTATTTTTTTATTTTTTTCAGATAACAAGGGGGAGGGATCAGACAAAGACACGAGCACAGCCCAAAACAACAACACACCACATGTGCTTCACAAGACAGGACAGACATGTGACAGGGAGTCAATGCTAATGCTAACAGGTGATGGCTTGGTTAGCAATGGCTGCCCCTAAGGAAGGTACGCTTTCCGGGTGCTGGATTACCCCATTGGTTAGCCCTAATGTGAAGCTAGATTGTTTTTTGTTTTTTACAAAATTTACAAAAAAGCATACAATGACATCAAACAAAACACAAACAGAAATTGAAATTGGGGGATACGCATACCAGATCTTACATTGTACAAGGTAAAACGTTAAATTTAGCAAATTACTTTTTCCAATATGAGGGATGTTTTAATGCATTTCTTATTTCTAGTAATTGAGTTCAATGAGTCATAAAATATTTTAAGATCTTTACAGAAAAACTTAAATGCAAGTTTTATAGACATTACTTTAGCTTTATGAATATGAAGAATAATTAACTTCATTGTGTAATGCGAAGCTAGTGCTGCAGGCTGAATAAAAAGAAGATTGAAACACTTTGACTGATGAAACGAAGACAATAAACACGACAACATCAAGATATGATGTATTTGATTTCTTCAAATCTTCACGATTTTCATAATAGTAAGGTATGCAGTGCTGATTGAGTGCAGACTTTATCACTGTATAGAATAATACAAAACAATACATTGTCTGCCTCATTCTGTCCAAAAAAATACAACATTATTAAAAGTAGACGTATAGACAAACATAAATTGATTCACCTGGACCAAAAAAATTACGACATGCCACTGGTGAGTAAAAGTCACTTTCTATGATTTCTATATTGTTTTATTATTATAATAATTATTATTATTATATTATTTTATACTATTAAAATGCTCCACGGAGAGCACTTCATATGGGACTCCATGATGGAATGGACTGGACCATATTTTTTTCATACACTACAGTTCAAATGTTTGAGGTTGGTAAGGTTTTTTGATATTTTTGAAAGAAGTTTTATGCTCACCAAGGCTGCATCAATTTGATCAAAAATACAGAAAAACTGTATTATTCTGAAATATTATTACAATTTTAAAATAAGCGTTTTCTATTTTAATGTGTTCAAATGTAATTTAGTCCTGTAATGGCAAACCTGAATTTATCATCATTACTCGAGTCTTCATTGTCACATGATCCTTCAGAAATCATTCTAATATGCTGATTTGCTGCTCCGTGCTCAAGAATAATTTCTTATTAGTATCAATGTTGAAAACAGTTGTGCTGCAAACAGAAGTCTGTTATCTATTGAATTCTGGCTGAGACGGTACGGCCTGATTGAGTCTAAGGCCACTGTATTGCCCATCAGGGCTTGGGTATTCTGCTCTTATCCTCCATATACAACAACTGGGTATTACTGGAATAGCGTCTCTGGGTGTGCTGTCACCAAACCGCCATCTAATGAACTGAGCATAGGCCCCATGGCGCAGCTGAGCCCCCTCTTGTAGCTCTGCTAGGGGATCTACATACAACAAAGCGGTCTCTAGGACGGAGCGACTGACAACCAGTGTTGAAAAGAGCGGGGAGGAAGTTATGCAGTGCCCTTTTTCTGATCGACAGCACAGTTGCTCCTGCAGGATGTCTGAAGGCCGGCAGCAGCCACACTGACACCAGGCCGGACACCCGGACTGTGACGCCTCCAGTAATGGTGTATCTGTGCTCTGTCCGCTGCGCTGCCTTCTGGGAAGGTCTTCGTCTATAAGCCCACCACTCTGGCCATTCTGTACCGGCTCACTTCTGCTTTGGCCACACTGCAGGACACTCATCAGAGTCTTCATGCCCGCCAAATCATTCTAATAGAGAACAGACATGGGCTATTATAGTTAATAAGGGTATGTTTACACAACAACAATGTACTAAAAAAGTTTTTTCTTTGTACAGACGACAATGTTTTCAAAACGATCCCTGTTCACATGGATTCGTGAAAACGATTAAAAACACTGTATTGTACATTTTTTAACTTAAAAAAATGTACACTAACTGAAATAACATTAAATTAATTATAAATTTTTTTTTTTATTTCAACTAGTTGGTGAGGCAACATTTCCCATTTTCATTTAGTTTAACTTGTAATACAATGAACTAAAACAAAAATAAAATGAACTATACAGACATTAAAAAAACTAATTTGAATAATACTGAAAATAAAAAAAAATTGTTTTCATTAAAATAAGAATGAATAAAAAATAAATAAAAATAACATTAATTCAATAGACTGACCAAAAAAATTACAACTCATTTAAAATTAAAGTTATTATTTACTTACCCTAACCAAAAAAAAAAAAATTTAAACACAAAAAAACTTGATAAATGAATGAATTCAACAGCACATGCAATACACTGTGTTGACTCATAAAACACTTAAAGGGATAGTTCTCCCAAAAATGAAATTTATGTCATCCTTTACTCACCTTAAAGTAGGGGGAAAATACTATGGTAGTCAATGGTTGCAATCTGCTTTGTTACAAACATTTTGTGTTCAGCAGAACAAAGAAACTCTTACAGGTTTGGAACAACTTGAGGGTGAGTAAAGGATGACAATTTTCATTTTCGGGAGAACTATCCCTTTAAAGGTCCCATGGCATGGCAATTTTCTATTATTTTATAATGTTTCCTGAGGTGTACTTATATTGTTAGTATGATTTTTACATCATAAAATGTCATAATTTAGAAATAAAAGGCATTTTTTTCTATACTGCTGTTTGCCCTGTGGCTGAATGCCCTGTTTCAAGAGGCGTGTCTGCTGTGAGACTTCAGTAAAAACGCCCACTGTTGTGATTGGCTGACATCTTTGCATTTGAAATGAGCGGAGGGGGCGTGGTTTAACAAGGTATACGACGCACAAGCTGCTGCCAGAGAGACGGATGGACCTGAGTTCACTTCACATCAGTTCTCAGCATGTCTCAGTTCAGTGAACTGTTGTAGTTACTAGAATATACTTCAGGTTATTAGTTTATTTCTAGTCGGAGGGACTGTCACTCATGTCAGAAAGTTAGTAACTTTAGTAAATTATGGATCAGCGCTGACTCGAGACGTGAACCGTTTAGAACGATTCAGTCCGATTTGGTGAACTGGTTCGGTTCACTAAAAAGAACCGATTCAAAAGAATGATTCGTTCGCGAACCGGACATCACGGAGACGGAGCTCAGCGATTGCTAACAAAGTTATTTATAGTAACTACTGAGATGTGAGAGCGCTGTCTGTCAGCGCGAGTTCATTGTGTTTGTATCTGAGAGTTCTGAATAAACACGAGTCCCAGTCACGCCGAGTCCGTCTTCATCATTATTCTACCAACTTTGTAACACATGCAATGTACCATTACAGCGAGATGAACGAGTTAGTAAGTGTTGATTATAGCATTATTTTTAGATATGTTCCAATCATATGAAAAGCGTCAGCGACACGCATTGAGTACACAGCGCAAACAAAGACACAACAGCAGTAATCAAATGTAATCCAGTTTATTGTGGGGATAGCTGGCTAGCCTAGCCGGATACCCTCACGCTTACCCCCCTTCTGCTTAATCTCGCGCCGCGTTTGGTGCCTCTGCTGTGGGCCAGATGCAGTACTGGGGGTCGGGGATGTTGAAGGCCGACCGGTCAGTGCAGCCCGAGCCTCGGCGTGCGTGAGGTTTATCTCTAAAGAGATGTGAGTCTGCCGATGTTGAGCAGAAACTCATGACTGTATGCACATTGTAGAACAGATAGACACGACGAGGACGTACAAAAACACTGACTCACAAGATAGAAAACACGAAAACACTGTTCTGTCGGGAGAGAGAGAAGCCGCTGCGTGTGCACGAATAATAAATAATTAGCTACATATAAGAAATCACTGATCACAGATCAGAAGGAACTGAAAAAAGACTTCTGTTTTCATTTGTACATCCAAACACTGAGAAACTGCCAGCGTTCACTCGTTCACAAGCCATGATCAATATAGCGCTTGCATGGGCGTGCCAGATTCTCTGGGCGGAGGAAAGGGAGGTAACCATTCCTGTGTGGACGTCAAAACAGGAGACTTCAGGATTGGCTCGTCTGGCCTGTCATTTTCTCAAAGGCAGAGAAAGACAGCCAGAACTCGGGTTTTACACCGATCAACATTTCTATCCACTTGGGGACAATATTCAGGCTAGGGGAACTCATATTAATGTTGAAATACCTCATAAAATGAAAATTTCATGCCATGGGACCTTTAAAAAGCACTAAAGCATGTCAGTGCTGCTTGCTGATAAATTTCACAGTATTTTAACATCATTTTCACAATTTTAAGCAGTAAAATAATGATGGCAAACTAGCGCAAAAGATTCCTTGATGGTGTACAGGATTTTAACATTTACAATTTTACAATATTATTGCTTAAATAACAGGTTATTTTTCACCAAAAACAATTCTTGGGAACAGCACCTGGGAAATAATGGAGTGCTTGCTGACACTTCTTCACTTCCCAATATCAAATATGTTAAATGAATGAATTGGACACTAAATAGAATAAATTATTATTATAAAACATTGTACATTAATGTACACTATTGTAATGTTGCTGTGGGACAATGTGAGAGACACCTATCAAATTCAATACATTATTGTAAATATTATCAGTAGGCCTACTATAGTGTAAATATTGTGTAAATATTATCAGTACTATACTACTCCTTTGGTAGTGGAGCATTATCACCTGGGTTTTTAGCCACTAATTTTGTGGCAGCATGTGATGATGTGAGGTGCTTTATTAGATTAGAATTACTTACCACCGACGTGGAGAGACTCTTTCTTCCTGGGCTTAAGTTGCACTTTACATAAACATTCTTACCTTTCACCTCAACGAGGGAAAAGTAGCGCTTATACTTTCAGTTTGCGAAAGCTACCTTTGAAGTCGTTGGACTTGGTGTGTGTGTGTGACTGTGCATATGCGTGTGTGTCATAGATGTGTGTGTGTGTGTGTGTGAACTCAACCTGTCAACCTCAACCTTGTCTCCCACCCACCAATCATCATCAGTTATGTGTACCACAACAACACCCATTGAATGCACGCCCGCGGACACACACACACACACACACACACACACACACACCAATCAACCAACCAGAGAAAGAAAAACGTTGCAGGTCCGACTGACAGAGAGCCTGTTCGGATGAAAACCACTTCAGTGAGCTCAATTATAGTAACGCTGCGTTTTTTTTCTCAGTAACGCTAAGGCCATTGTAACGGGAGAAACATTAATTCGTTTGATTAGCTACTCGTAACTGAAAAAAATAATTCCGTTAGTAACGCTGTTTATCTATAACGCTGTTATTCCCATCACTGGTCTTTTGGTATAGTGTTAATACTAAAACAATGGTTTATTAAAGGTTTAACAACAAGCATTCATGTCCTGGCAAGTGTGTGACAATATAACATGGGGATCTTACTTTGCGCTGGTGAAAGGAAAGGGGTTTCGTCTCCTGTAGTCTTTTCTTTCTGGATTTTTTCACCACCCTTAACTTGTCCTCATCCACAAATGACACACAAAGGAAGCACTGCAACAGACACATTCGTACAAAATAGATTCATACATACAGAATCCCAGTTAAAGCTTGCTGGAGTCAGTGTTTTTAATGTGTGTTCACCTCTTCTCTGTCCTGAATGACCTCAAACTTCCTCTCAGTGTAGGTCTGCTTTGCCTCTTTGGAGTAACAGCCGGTCCCAATAAGCCAGTCCAAGAATACTGTTGTCTAAAGAAAACTCAATGGTAAATATTTAATTACTTCAAACTCCTTTTGCTCCAACTGAGGGCTTGAGGGTCACTCACGAGAGCATAATACGAGAGCGTGGATCCAATGTAGATGATTAGCTGAACGATGCTGAACTTTCCAGCCTGTGAAGAATATAGAGAACTCTTTATGTGTCTTAAAATATAAAGCAAACATGCAAAGTTATGACAGGATAATATGACCTCACCTTCCCAAACACCATCACATCAAACCTAATGCCATACATTTTAAGGAGCGTTCTCTGCTCCACACCGTTCACTGTAGAGTATTTTGCAGTCCTACAAAATAATTATATCTTTAGGAAAGGACTGTGTAAGAGTTCATACTTTTCAGTATGATTTTCAGTTGTTCACACCTGAAGTTGAACCCAGGGAACAGGGTTTGGTTGCTTTCTTTTTTGTCCATGCGACGGAATGAGTATTTGGGCAGACAGCTGTAAGAGAAGTGGTTCAGGTCACAGTCCCAGTTGATCTGGATCCCAATCACACCACCCTGTGAAGCAGATACTACCAGCAATGAAAAATGGAAAAGGCTATACTGGCATGCTCTATAACTAAATCACACAAATACACTACTGTTCATAAGTTTGGGGTTAGCAAGTATTTTTGGTAACACTTTCTAATGAATTATAACTCAATTTATACTTATTTATAATTAAGTATTACTATTTTATAAGCATATTTATAAAGGCTCATTACGACCTGCACTACACTATAAATAACAGTTACAATTGCATTTATATTAATTTTATAATTACTTTTAGGTCATGTATTTGCTTTTTCAATGTGCATGCTCATAATCCATTATACACTGATTTATAAGTATTAATTAGTGTAGTGGAAATTAAATTAGCTTTATGCATATTGTATTTACTTTATATTATGTATGTGTTTGCAACTTTGCATAACAACTGACAACTGATCTTAGTGGAAAATGACGTGTGCTACGTGTGTGCTAGCTCATGTGTAACAAACAAAAATTGTGTTTGCAACAAAAGGTGCTACATGTTCACATCCTGCTGTTTCTTAGAAGAGGCTCCTCTATTAATGAGAGATGGCCGTTGCCTCCTTTTGCGGTATTCCACTTAAGCATAACAGGAAAACAGCAGGGTGATGTATATATAACAACTTACAGTGTTTCCCACAGATTAGAACACTGTAAAAAATGTATAATCTTCCCAACTCAAAATTTTCTAGTGACTGGTCACATCTAAATTTTTCAATTGGCCAAATTGAATTTCTGTGAATTGAATTTTATCAATTGTGGCAACAGTCTGTTAACATGGGCTCAATTAGAAATAATATGTTGAGCCAATGGAAAAATTTAATTTACCAACACTGTAAAAAATGTCAGGCCTCTCCAATTTAACATTTTCTAGACCGATCACATATAAATTTTTCAATTTGGCCAACTAAAAAATGTAGATGTGATCGCTCACTAGAAAATTTTGAATTGGAGAAATGTTTTACAGTGAAACTGTGAGGTTGGTCCAATTAAATATTTTAAATTGTAGTAACAATTGTTTATTTCTCACTGTCCCAAAAGACAAAAATGACTAAAAACAGAAATATATTAAGCAAAATACAGAACACAGACAACAGGGTTGACATTTTATCACATTACTTTATTAACAAGTAAATTCCAACACAGGATATTTGGTGAAAATACCTTATTTTCAATAAGGAAAACTCTGAATATTCAAGAAATCTCAGTAAGGGCTGCATGACGGGATGTCTTAAAGTGGTGAAGAAAACCCATGCAAGCTAAAAACCTGCAAATAAAAATAAACTAACTAACATTAATGGCAAAGTTTCCCTGCATCACATCTGGCAAATGACAGAACAGAAGTTACTTCATTATATAATGAGGATGAGACGAATGGATGAATAAGAAAATCGAGCTTGACGTGTTTGATATTAAAAGGCAATAACTCAAGCCCTGAAAGAGGTCGACGCATGCCGCATATATCACACAAATGACTTAATTTACTTATTACCTATCATTTTAGACAAATAAGACATGAGGAAAATAAAATATTGGCTACCCTTAGAGAAAACGAGAACACACGCATGAAACCAATGAATGCATGAACTCGTGATTCTACAAAATGTCTTTTAAAGCTACACTGTGTAACTTTTTTTTGTCTATTCTTAGTTAAAAACACTTAGTTCTTTCAAAAATATATGTGCTCATTAATGTATATTTACTTCTTTCAAGTAATAAAGTATTCCCGTAAGTTTATAATATGCCATTGAAAATACATAAGGTAATGGGATCTAACAGTAGTCGCCATGTTGCCCCTCCATCTTGAAAGTACATTAGCCAAAGAGGGACATACCCGTAAATTCAAGCTTCGCCTTTCGCGTTTTAACCGGTTTTAATACTGATGGCACTGTACAAAATTCTCTGCCTCACGCATGTGCGCGTCAACTTGTTCAGACTTGTCTGGTGCATGTGCAGAGAGTTTTCATCTCAGCAGCGTCCAGTAACAGAGTTATACGGAGTTTTCCTGGCTTGTTTATTCCTCAAAAGTCTGTTTTTCCTTGTGTGGTATTTCTGTGCGTTAACTCCGTAAGTAATAATAGTTATTGTCATTGTAGATGTGTTTCAGAGTGTGTCATCGCGTAATTCAGTTGATGTCACCTCAGAAGTATTTTTGTGTCAACAATGTTTATTCGTTTTTAGAAAATATTTGCTTGTAATGTATGTTGATGGAAATATGTATCAGGTCTGATCGGCATATTAACAATTGTTATACAGAGCGCACTGACTGTCTGCAGTGCTAATGTTAAATCGGCGCACACACTTTTGTAACCGGACACCGCTTGTTAGCAGCAGCAGCGGCAGCTCCGCTCCTTTTAATGCAGCTGCATTTAGCGCCTATATATGGTACAATAAGCTCTGGTTTACGGTTACATTATACAAATGTAACTTATAAGTATAGTTATACAGTTCTTAACTGTGTATGTATATTTACCATCCTTATTTGTTCTCTCACAGAAACCACATTTATGTACATATCCATGCAAACCTGTTTATGCCTTGCAATTGGATGACTGAATAAATATTACTATCATCAAAGTTCACTCTGGATTAGCTGCAGTTTTTTCTAGCCGAATAATTAGGCCAGTTGATTTCCAACCATCCCACTGCGCACAGAATATCCCACAGGCACCGTGTCGAATGTGGACGAGGTCGAACTGGAAGCCATGTTAATCTTGGACTAAATCGGCCACCGTAGGAGTTGAAACGAAATCGGAATTGAGAGGAACAGAAACTTAAATTCCCTGGATGGTCATATACCTTTTCACCACTAGATGGGGGAAAATATCACACAGTGTAGCTTTAAACTTCATACCGGGTCATAAAGCAAAACTCTGTAGAATAAATTCAGTGCTAAATACTCACCAACGTCTTTGTGAGATGAATATCTCTCTATTCTCTTGGGAATGTCTGTTTCGGTCTTCAGCACCTGCTGGTTCGGCTCCGCTCGCGCTGCCGCTCCCGCGCCCCGCATTTGAAATCTCCACACGTTCGGTTTTTGTCAAGCGCATTTTGCGCATGCGTATACCGTTTTTCGGACGTAGGAATTTTTCACTTCGACTTCATAGATTGACTGAGCACAATTAAATATGTTCGGTGAATATACAATTTTAATTTTGAGTTAAGACCTTAAGCTATGATTAGTATATCGTCGCTGTCCAATGAAAACCACGTATGTCCATTTTGCCGATTTTGAGATTTTTCAACGGATTGAATGTCCAGGTTAATTTCCGTATACAGTATGCTTCACATATCTAAATGGCCAATGAAAAGTTGTGAAATCATGTCATCTGATTTTCACGTATATCCATTTGGTGTCAAAGCTGTCAATCAAGCCGCGTATCTCCCCGCCCTGTGGAAGCGTCTCGCCGGTCTCGTGAAGTTTCATCGAAGCTCAGCACTGGATAGCCGAAAGTACGACATTGAAGCTCTCCACAGTTTAGTTCTAATCTAGTTCTTCACAGATTAGTTTGCTTGCTAGTATGTAAATAAACTCGGTCTCATTGATAAGATTCAGAGGTGTCAAAAGTATTCACATTCATTACTCAAGTAGAAGTATAGATACTAGGGTTTAAAAATACTTCTGTAGAAGTTGAAGTATCAACTCAAGCTTATTACTCAAGTAAAAGTGTAAAAGTACTGGTTTCAAAACTACTTAAAGTATAAAAGTAAAAGTAATGTAAGGGGAAAAAATGCTATTAAAGGGGTAGTTCACCCAAAAATGAAAATTCTGTCATCTTTTACTCACCCTCAAGTTGTTCCAAACCTGTATGAGTTTCTTTGTTCAGATTGAAGAATGTTTGTAACCAAGCAGATTATATGCAACCATTGACTGCCATAGTATTTTCCCCTACTATGGCAGTCAATGGTTGCTCTATCTGCTTGGTTACAAACATTCTTCAAAATATCTTCAGCACAAAGAAACTCATACAGGTTTGGAACAACTTGAGGGTGAGTAAATGATGACAGAATTTTCATTTTTGGGTGAAGTATCCCTTTAAGGACAAAAGATTAGGCCGCGCCACAGTGCATACCCCACCTCCTCAAAAAAACATTTTTCTAAAGGCCATAATGACTATAATGTTATATTAAAAAGTTAATGTTGAACATTTTTAGATGCACGTGGCTACGCTTTTCAGCCGCAAATATTCCCATTGAAAATGAACGCATTTTAGGACAATGCAAATACATTAAAGAACCATATGTGTACAACTGAGCATTAACGTGTTTCATGGAGCGGAAGATTTGATGACTAGTTGCCTATAAATATTGTAAAGATGCAAAAAGTCAAAAATCAGAGGCATGTTATCAATAACCATTTTTTGAATGTGTGATTAGTGTGGTCAGATTTGGTAGACGATTTCCAGCCCAAAAACCTCACCAAATGTACATTTATATTTTTTAAAAATGGTTATTGATAACATGCCTGGTTATTGATAACAATTTTGACTTTTTGCACCTTTACAATACTTATAGGCAACTGGTCACTCCAAGAAAAAAGCCCAAAACTTTAACTGCCAAAATAATATGATATTATTTTATTGCCATACCAATCAATGTTGATAAGTAAGTTACCATTTTATTTCCTTAAAACATAACATTGATGAAAAAAAAAAAAAAAAAAAATCAGAGTAAAACGGATCAAATATGACTATATGTCCAGGTAGAAACTGTCAAAGCGGCTATAGCCTACCTCAGAAAAACACATACATAATTTTCAATGTCAACAATAAAAAGCTAATTTATGTGCAAAAAGTGCCCAATATAGAGATTGGAAAAAGCAATGTAATAAACAGGCATTTCACACGTTAATGCACACACCACTGCCAAAATGCATAATTCATTGATACTGTACAATAATCCGTCAACAAATAAATAACAATGCGCTTACCTTTGTGTTACACTTTGCTTTGACAAAACTACAGTATGTCTTTCGTGAAGTACATTGCACATGCACTTAGCACAGTCAAAACGGATTAATCGTTGATTTTAACATCTTTCAGCAGCTGTCGGGGTTGCTAGTTGCAGTCAGATGTCCTAAGTGTGTATATGACGATGGACAGGAGTCACGGTTATTTTTATAAAGAGTCTTCGAGTCACAGGTGTAATTCACGTTTGAGAGTTGAGTCACTCTCCCACTCTTTACTGTAGATACAACTTACTGTATATTTATGCCACTGGCATATCGATCACTGGAATATACAGCTAAAGTTATCGCGCTAAAAACCCGGCTAAAGTCATGAATGAGCTCGTCTGCCTGCTGATCGCTGATTGGCTGAAAGTGCGTGCTCGCTCGTCGGCGAGAACCCGCCCTATCTGGCAGCATGGTGTGTGATTTGTGCAGGTGCAGGCTCGATTGATCGCCTACAACCCAATAGGGTGTCGGAATGGTTTGAGTATATCCTTCTCATCCAACCACAATCAAATTCACTCTGTCCGGATGGCGCGATTTATCTCGATAGTTGTTTTTTATGACAAGCTGGAATGAAAACATGCCGAAATGGAATAGGAGTAACGAGACTATTTTTAAAATGTAAGGAGTAGAAAGTACAGATAATTGCTTGAAAATGTAAGGAGTAGAAGTAAAAAGTAGGCTGAAAAATAATTACTCCAGTAAAGTATAGATACTCAAAATTTCTACTCAAGTAAGGTAACGAAGTATTTGTACTTCGTTACTTGACACCTCTGATAAGATTCAAACTTTTTTTTTCTTAGTCAAACTTATCAAATTATAGCCTGTAATGCTACTGTCATGATTGTCACTAGAACATGCCTCTCTCATACTGCTATCACCGCTTGCCAGAGGCTGAGAATGTCCAGCACGTATTCCTCTGTCAATATGAAACGCGACTTGGCCATTCTAATTAATGATTGGAAGAACGTGTATCGACCACCGTTACTGTAAAATATGCACGTATGTCCATTTAAACTCAATTTTGGTCAAATGTGGATTATATCATTACACTGGCAAGAATATGGTTACATGTAAAGATGCCGTACCAAGTATGAAAACGCTACATTAAACTGCTTTTGAAATACGGTGTTGTTTTCACTTCCTGAAACGTAACCGTTTTGGACATACGTGAGTTTCAACGGGCAGCGACGATATCCTCTATGTATATCCTCAACGCTCTGACAGGACAGAGCAAATTAGCATCTTCTTCATCTAACGATGATGAAAGTGCTGAAAGTGAAATGACCTGTGCTCTGAACGGAGTTGAAAGCACTTTAGGTACATATCCATGTCTTGGTTTGAGGACGACTTTGGAGTCGTTTGGCCGAAATTCCAGACAAGAGGCGCTCACTGAGAGCGCGTGCAGATCACCCACTTGCTTAACTGACGCGATCGCTAACAGAAAAGCGGTCTTTAGTGACAGGAGCTTTAAGCTCACTGAATGCAGAGGCTGTATGATGTAGAGCTCTTCATGGCATTCAGGACCGTGGACAGGTCCCATATAGGGACTGAAGGGGGGCGAGGTGGGTGAAGCCTTCTAGCCCCTTTAAGGAAGCGAACAATAAGATCGTTCTTTCCCAGTGACAGTCCGTTCACTTGAATGTGATACGCTGCTATAGCGGCCACATAAACTTTGAGTGTGGAGGGGGAGCGACCCGCGTCCAGAAGCTCTTGTAAAAAAGTGAGCACTTCTGACACTTCACAATTATGTGGGGTCAGACTTCGTGCTTTACACCAGTCCGAAAAGACTGACCATTTGCCTGAATAGAGCCGCCTGGTCGCGGGGGCTCTAGCTTCAGTTATAGTATTCAATACATTTTCAGAGAGGTTCTCATGTACCCGTTGGTGGGCCAGACATGAAGCGCCCATAGATCGGGACGGGGATGCCAGATCTGCCGTTCCGCCTGCATGAGGAGGTCTCCCCTCAGTGGGATCGGCCACGGAGCTGTATCTGACATCTGACTCAGTAGTGAGAACCAAGGTTGACTTCTCCATAGCGGGGCTTTTAAAAGCACAGAGCATTTGCTCTCCCTGATCCTCTCTATGACCTGAGGTAATATTGAGATTGGGGGAAAAGCATAAAGAGGAAGGTTGGGCCATTTGTGGGCCAACGCATCCTTGTGCTTGGAGAAATATATTCGGCATTGAGCATTGTCTTGTGAGGCGAAAAGATCTACTTTTGCCTCTCCAAACCTGCCCCAAACTGTCTGAATCGTATGTGGGTGAAGAGACCACTCTGCTGGGGACACTTTGTCCCTGGACAGCATGTCCGGACCCAAATTCAGAATGCCTGGCACATGAGTCGCTCTCAGCGAGCTCAGGTTGTGCTCTGCCCATATTAGGACTTTTTCCGCCATTGCGTGCAGATCGATAGATTTCAGACCGCCCTGGCGATTTATATAGGCTACCACCGACCTGCTGTCCGTTCGGACCAGGGCATGGTGGTGCTTTATGTACGGAAGGAAAGCTCTTAGCGATAGCATGACCGCTTTCATCTCTAGACAGTTTATGTGAAGGCTCCTCTCTGAGTCTGACCAGAGACCGGAGACTGGCCTGCACTCGTGAAGGGCTCCCCAACCTAGGTTGGATGCATCTGTTGAGATAACTTTCCAATTCGTAACAGTGCCCAAACTCACGCCCGTCTGGTACCAGACAGGATTTTTCCAAGGGGCCAGAGCCAACACAAAGCTGTGGTCTACCTTGATTTGCATTCGGCCTGAGAGCCATGCGTGAGCTGGAACGCGGCAATTCAGCCAGCGCTGTAGGGGGCGCATGTGTAACAGACCTAGTCTGAGAACTGGCACTGCCGAGGCCATGAGACCCAACATCCTCTGAAAGTGTTTGAGAGGAGTGAGTGCACCGGACCTGAGGGAAACCGCTCGGTTCTGAACAGAGAGCGCGCGCTGTGACATCAGTCGCACGTTCATCTGCAGTGAGTCCAATACTGTTCCCAGAAACGAAACTTTCTGTGTGGGAGACAATGAACTCTTTGCCACGTTGAGGCAAAGCGGGGTTAGTGCCGCTTCCATGCACTTCGTAAACGTGCAGGGAGCCAGAGATAGACCAGAGGGTAACACCCTGTTTTGGTAAACTTTCCCCTCGAAGGCGAATCTCAAAAATGGCCTGCGATGGGGGGCTATTTGAATGTGGAAAAAGGCATCCTCTAGATCCACAGTGAAAAACCAATCTCCCGGGCGAATGCGCGTGAGGGTTTGTTTTATTTTCAACATTTTGAACGGGCGCTTCATAAGGGCCTGTTCAGATGTCTGAGATCTAGAATGGCCTGAGACCACCACCCTTCTTTTGGCACAAGGAAGTAGCGACTGTAAAAGCCTGACTCGCTCTGTGAGGGGTGCACGGTTTCCACCGCTCCCTTTATTTAACAGTTTTGATATTTCGGTTCGAAGCACGTGACTCATGCCGCTTCTCACCGATGTCTCTACCACAGTGCGAAAGCACGGTGGTCTGTGAGCGAACTGTAGCGAGTAACCTTGTTATCGAAGCCAAGGGTTGAATTAATTTGTGGGGTGGGTCACTGAGTAACAGGTACCTGTTAGCCCGGTTGCATTTGGCTAGTGGCACTGTGAGAGGCGGCATGCATTGAATGGTGACGCAACGGCAGCGACGATATCCTCTATGTATATCCTCAACGCTCTGACAGGACAGAGCAAATTAGCATCTTCTTCATCTAACGATGATGAAAGTGCTGAAAGTGAAATGACCTGTGCTCTGAACGGAGTTGAAAGCACTTTAGGTACATATCCATGTCTTGGTTTGAGGACGACTTTGGAGTCGTTTGGCCGAAATTCCAGACAAGAGGCGCTCACTGAGAGCGCGTGCAGATCACCCACTTGCTTAACTGACGCGATCGCTAACAGAAAAGCGGTCTTTAGTGACAGGAGCTTTAAGCTCACTGAATGCAGAGGCTGTATGATGTAGAGCTCTTCATGGCATTCAGGACCGTGGACAGGTCCCATATAGGGACTGAAGGGGGGCGAGGTGGGTGAAGCCTTCTAGCCCCTTTAAGGAAGCGAACAATAAGATCGTTCTTTCCCAGTGACAGTCCGTTCACTTGAATGTGATACGCTGCTATAGCGGCCACATAAACTTTGAGTGTGGAGGGGGAGCGACCCGCGTCCAGAAGCTCTTGTAAAAAAGTGAGCACTTCTGACACTTCACAATTATGTGGGGTCAGACTTCGTGCTTTACACCAGTCCGAAAAGACTGACCATTTGCCTGAATAGAGCCGCCTGGTCGCGGGGGCTCTAGCTTCAGTTATAGTATTCAATACATTTTCAGAGAGGTTCTCATGTACCCGTTGGTGGGCCAGACATGAAGCGCCCATAGATCGGGACGGGGATGCCAGATCTGCCGTTCCGCCTGCATGAGGAGGTCTCCCCTCAGTGGGATCGGCCACGGAGCTGTATCTGACATCTGACTCAGTAGTGAGAACCAAGGTTGACTTCTCCATAGCGGGGCTTTTAAAAGCACAGAGCATTTGCTCTCCCTGATCCTCTCTATGACCTGAGGTAATATTGAGATTGGGGGAAAAGCATAAAGAGGAAGGTTGGGCCATTTGTGGGCCAACGCATTCTTGTGCTTGGAGAAATATATTCGGCATTGAGCATTGTCTTGTGAGGCGAAAAGATCTACTTTTGCCTCTCCAAACCTGCCCCAAACTGTCTGAATCGTATGTGGGTGAAGAGACCACTCTGCTGGGGACACTTTGTCCCTGGACAGCATGTCCGGACCCAAATTCAGAATGCCTGGCACATGAGTCGCTCTCAGCGAGCTCAGGTTGTGCTCTGCCCATATTAGGACTTTTTCCGCCATTGCGTGCAGATCGATAGATTTCAGACCGCCCTGGCGATTTATATAGGCTACCACCGACCTGCTGTCCGTTCGGACCAGGGCATGGTGGTGCTTTATGTACGGAAGGAAAGCTCTTAGCGATAGCATGACCGCTTTCATCTCTAGACAGTTTATGTGAAGGCTCCTCTCTGAGTCTGACCAGAGACCGGAGACTGGCCTGCACTCGTGAAGGGCTCCCCAACCTAGGTTGGATGCATCTGTTGAGATAACTTTCCAATTCGTAACAGTGCCCAAACTCACGCCCGTCTGGTACCAGACAGGATTTTTCCAAGGGGCCAGAGCCAACACAAAGCTGTGGTCTACCTTGATTTGCATTCGGCCTGAGAGCCATGCGTGAGCTGGAACGCGGCAATTCAGCCAGCGCTGTAGGGGGCGCATGTGTAACAGACCTAGTCTGAGAACTGGCACTGCCGAGGCCATGAGACCCAACATCCTCTGAAAGTGTTTGAGAGGAGTGAGTGCACCGGACCTGAGGGAAACCGCTCGGTTCTGAACAGAGAGCGCGCGCTGTGACATCAGTCGCACGTTCATCTGCAGTGAGTCCAATACTGTTCCCAGAAACGAAACTTTCTGTGTGGGAGACAATGAACTCTTTGCCACGTTGAGGCAAAGCGGGGTTAGTGCCGCTTCCATGCACTTCGTAAACGTGCAGGGAGCCAGAGATAGACCAGAGGGTAACACCCTGTTTTGGTAAACTTTCCCCTCGAAGGCGAATCTCAAAAATGGCCTGCGATGGGGGGCTATTTGAATGTGGAAAAAGGCATCCTCTAGATCCACAGTGAAAAACCAATCTCCCGGGCGAATGCGCGTGAGGGTTTGTTTTATTTTCAACATTTTGAACGGGCGCTTCATAAGGGCCTGTTCAGATGTCTGAGATCTAGAATGGCCTGAGACCACCACCCTTCTTTTGGCACAAGGAAGTAGCGACTGTAAAAGCCTGACTCGCTCTGTGAGGGGTGCACGGTTTCCACCGCTCCCTTTATTTAACAGTTTTGATATTTCGGTTCGAAGCACGTGACTCATGCCGCTTCTCACCGATGTCTCTACCACAGTGCGAAAGCACGGTGGTCTGTGAGCGAACTGTAGCGAGTAACCTTGTTATCGAAGCCAAGGGTTGAATTAATTTGTGGGGCGGGTCACTGAGTAACAGGTACCTGTTAGCCCGGTTGCATTTGGCTAGTGGCACTGTGAGAGGCGGCATGCATTGAATGGTGACGCACGCCTTATTTGGGTCGCCGTGGAAGTGCCGCTTACCAAGGGGATTGTGTTTGTGTACAGGAGAGCACGTTGCTCACAGGCTCGTAGACTGTGGAAGCAATGTTCCCAGCCGCCTGAGTGCAGGGGGCCGGAGAACGCAGAATAGCGGCGAACGCTTTAATTGTGTCGCCAGGGAAATGGTGCATGTGTACAGGCGAGCGCGTTTGTTTGCAGGCTCGTCGATTGTGGGAATAATGTTTCCAGCCGCCTGAGTGCAGGGAGCTGGGGAACATAGGGAAGTGCTTGAGTGTAGGGGTACAACTTTGATGTTGGCACACTGCCTACAGATGAACTCGTAACACTGTGTTTGGATAGTGTTACTGTAAAGTGGACGCATTCTTGCGGATTAGTCCACGTGCACGTTAGCGGCAGGGCTAATGGATAGCGCGTGCTCTGCAGGCGCGGGTCTGCCTAGCCACTAGAAAGGCTCTGAATCATTGTAAATAATGTGTGGTGGCGCGCACTCTATAATGGGCGCCACTACATTAGAGTACTCGCGCCGTACGCCAGCGAGCGAATTCACAGAGGTAAACGCATAACAGCATTAATGTGCAACCGAGCATGTTTGACCACAGGCTCGTCGATTGTGGGAATAATGTTTCCAGCCGCCTGAGTGCAGGGAGCTGGGGAACATAGGGAAGTGCTTGAGTGTAGGGGTACAACTTTGATGTTGGCACACTGCCTACAGATGAACTCGTAACACTGTGTTTGGATAGTGTTACTGTAAAGTGGACGCATTCTTGCGGATTAGTCCACGTGCACGTTAGCGGCAGGGCTAATGGATAGCGCGTGCTCTGCAGGCGCGGGTCTGCCTAGCCACTAGAAAGGCTCTGAATCATTGTAAATAATGTGTGGTGGCGCGCACTCTATAATGGGCGCCACTACATTAGAGTACTCGCGCCGTGGGCCAGCGAGCGAATTCACAGAGGTAAACGCATAACAGCATTAATGTGCAACCGAGCATGTTTGACCACAGGCTAGTTATTGCAATATTACATCTCCAGTCACCTGAACTAAGGGAACTGGGAGAATATCAGGTTTATTGAGTGATTTTGTGGCACTGAATTAACAGTGCTTATGCAGGAGTGCACACTATGTAGTGGACACATTACCTACAGTGTTGAACCACTCCAGCCGCCTGAATAGGGGGACTGGGAGAAGTGATATTTGAGGGAAAAAAGGCGCAGACTTGGCAGCCATTTTATGACACCGTTATGCTCTAGACGGAGAGCGCGTGTTATGACGTAGGACACGCTCTAGTCAGCGAACGCGCGCTGTGCAGAGAGCACGGCTGTGACGTAAGCGCGTTCTTGATATATCCAGAAGCCTGAGTTTGCTTGTCTACTCTAGCATTCTCTGTCCTCGGCCATATCAGAGCGGCGGAGCGAGAGAGAAGGCAGAGTGAGGAGAGCTTAGGTTGAGTTCACTCGTGTGCAGAAGTGCACATCTTCTGTCCGTGGCGCTATCCGCGCGGTGGCAGTATAACATTCTCTGTCCGCGGCTATTTTAGAGCGGCGGAGGGGAGAGAAGAGAAGAGCTCTGTATGTCTGCGGCGTCATTAGCGTGGCGGGGATATAACATTCTCTGTCCGCGGCGCTTCTCAGCGCGACGGAACGTGAGAAAGGGAGAGCTCCGTATGTCCGCGGCGCCATTAGCACGGTGGGTATATAATGTCCTCTGTCCGCGGCCATCTTCAGAGCGGTGGAAGCGAGAGAGAGGAGTGCTCCGTATGTCCGCGGCGCCATAGAGCGGCGTGGATATAATATTCTCTGTCCGCGCCGCTTTTCAGCGCGACGGAACGAGAGAAGAGGAGCGCTCCGTATGTCCGCGGCTTTATTTGAAGCGGCGGAAGACTAATGTTCTCTGTTCGCGGCGTAAAACACACGGCGGACACGAGAGAAGAGAGGTGGAGAGCTAGTAAGCTCTTAGAAGTGGCGTTGCCAGCAACGCACACACACATACACACATATACACAGTATAAAGGATATTTTAACGCCGGATGGCACAGCTGGAACAGCAGGCTGCTGAAGGCGGAGACCAGGTTGGAATCAGGCGTCCTCAGGGCTGCACAGATTCCGCTGGTAGTGTTTCGACGGCGGGCTTCAATCGATCCAGAGCTCAGCGAAGGCAAGTCGCTGAAGAAGAATTAATCTGACTAACCTTGCGAGACAGGGTCTTATATACCCTAGGCTATGCAAATTCTGTTGCCCCTTGTGCGGGGAATTTAGAAGGACCTGATTGGTCCGTCCCGCCCCGCGGTCTCGCCATAGGTTGCTGCAGTTGCAGCGGCACAGCCAATCAGCACGCAGCTGCTTCCTGCTGAGAGCTGTGCAGCTGCACTGCGTGTATAAGGTATTTTTGGATAAAAATTTGCTTCAATATCTCGAGGAAAGGAATTCCCCCATAGCGTTTAGCAAACGCAATACGAGAGTACTCTCGAAAGGGAACCAATGTGTGGTGGCAGGCGGTTGTGCGGGGGTTTTTGGCTAGGGGGAGGAGTTTGGTGTTAGTGATTGCCAAACAGTATTAATTTAAACAGCAAATTTTGATTTCGCTTTAGTCATAGTCTTTTGACTAAAATGCCATTTAGTTTTAGTCATATTTTAGTCACCTGAATTGTTTTTAGTTTTAGTCTAGTTTTAGTCGATTAAATATCATACGATTTTAGTCGACTAAATCTACAGTAGATTTAGTCTCCTAAAATCTAGAGTTTAGTTAAATTATTATAAAAAAAAAAATTTGTGATCAACATTTTTATTGTTTTCAAATGAAGTGGGAGGGGAGGAGGGGAGGGGGGGGGGGTGTTACAGACATATCCAAAATCACAAGACAGTACATAGAATCACAGAAACATGTTAGCAGATGTTTCATAACAATGTTTGCCTAGCCGTTGACCCTGGTCCAAAAGATTATCTTAGATGAAAAAGAGTTCCAAGCTTGTACAGTCTTTGGTCGCGCCTTATTGAGTCGCGCAGTTGTATGCTCAAGGTTGACAATGTTGACAAGACTATGGATCCAGAATGATTCCATACACATATCCGGAAAGAACCAGTTTTTCAAAATTGTTTTCTTAGCAGAAGTAAACCCGGAAAATACCATTCTGAGCTGAATTTGCTTTAGATTTATACCCGAACTATCATTAAGGAGACAGAATCCAGGATTGGGAACATAAAAGATGTCAAGTATATCCGCTAAAACTGAATTTACATGCAACCAAAATTTAGAGATAACTGGACACTCCCAAAACATGTGTAAAAACGTTCCAGGAGAAGCAGTGTTACATATATGACAGTTGAGAGTAGGTTGTAGTTTCATCTGGAATCTCTTATAAGGTGTGATGTAGGCTCTGTGTATGGTTTTAAAGTGAATTAGTTGGTGAGCTAGGTTCTTAGAAGTCATGCTTAAATTGCACCATATTCTCTCCCAATCTAGGTTTATATTTAAACTTCAAATTATTATAAATTAAGCATTTATGCCTTACAATACATAACCGACTGTCACTTGAACTGACATTTTGACATAATTTTATTTTTGACATTAAAAATACATGAAAGAGCTCAATTCACTTTTTTGTTTGTTTTTTAAAAACAGCTATATAGTTTTTATAACTTTGAATTTTTGTTTTAGTCAGTAGGCTAAAGCTTTCAAATAAGTTTGTTTATTTTTATTTGTATTTAATTTCAAGTAATGAAGAGTTTTTAAATGGTTTTGGTTAACTATTATAACCCTGATACTTTATTGAATATGTGTCAAATACTGGTCTTTCCACCTGAATATGAATTAAATGGGAATTAAATTAAATACAGTTTATTGTGTAACCAAAAACGAATATATAATGCGTGACTTGTAATTATAAACAAGCTCGAAATACACCGGGACTCTTATTTTGAAATGTCTACGCCTCTGTTGCAGTTGCAGCTGTTCATTCAAGTTCAGATGAGGAGATAAAATATGCATTGTTACAACCGTCTTAAACATATTACTATATACACATCGTAAAGTAAACATTGTCATTATTCATCAGCAGTAGTTCATAAACAATTGCCTGGCATAAATGTGTGTTATTGATTGATTGAGCCGCTCTGGAGTGCTGGGGTGAGCCTGTAGAAGCAACAGCGCCGTGTTTTCCAGCGGTTAGCACGTTCAAATCTTCAAATCAAATGTGCGCATCTGTTACACAGGATATATCAGTTCTGACTGGATCTCTTCCCTAATCGTCCCTCCCTTACATTTTCGTCTCGTTTTTATTTGTTGACGAAAATGACTTTGTGAATGATTTTCGTCATAGTTTTTGTCATCCAACACTAGTTTTTATTTAGTTATCGTCACGTTTTCGTCAGTGAAAAAAGGTTGTTGACGAAAAATATTTGTCAACGAAATGAACACTGCCACAAATATTGATTTCGATCTTGATTCAGTATCAAAATTCATATGTAGGTCCACCTATAAGGGAAAATAAGTTTGCCTTTTTAGCACTATCTTAAACTTTTCTTGGGTTAAATTATATCAGCTTGCATTCGTTAATATTCACTTGTGTATGCTCATATAAGTATCATTAAAAATAGGATGTTATTAACTTTTTAAAATTTCACATTTAAAGAAATCTAGTGTTTGATCATGCACTGTAAAAAAAAAATCAGGTCTCCAATTGAACATTTTCTAGTGACCGATCACATCTAAATTTTTCAGTTGGCCAAATTGAATTTCTGTGAATTGAATTTAATTGGAATTTGATCGGTCACTAGAAATTTTTCATTTGGAGACTTGATTTTTTTACAGTGTGTCTAAATATTTATTCAAATGCAAAACCTAAAAAAAGTTAGCAGTTATGATCTGCAATACTTTTTTGAGCAACTGGACTTTTAATAAAGAGCCATACAGGCACCTAGTGCATTACAGATGGAAATTATTACAACCCCAAATCAGAAAAAGTTGGGACAGTATGGAAAACGCAAAAAAAAAAGTGATTTCTAAATTTACTTTGACTTGTATTTCATTGCAGACAATATGAACACAAAATATTTCATGTTTTGTCTGGTCAACTTCATGTCATTCGTAAATATGCATCCTTTCCTGTCATTCAGACCTGCAACACATTTCAAAAAAAGTTGGGACAGTAAAGCATTTTCCACTTTGTAATGTTGCCATTCCTTTTCACAACACTTACAAGACGTTTAGGGACTGAAGACACCAAGTGATGAAGTGTTTCAGGTGTAATTTTGTCCCATTCTTCCTGCAAACAAGTCTTAAAGTGGGCAACAGTACGGGGTCTTCGTTGTCGCATTTTGCGCTTCAAAATGCGCCACACATTTTCTATTGGAGACAGGTCGGGACTGCAGGCAGGCCAGTCAAGTACCCGTACCCTCTTCCTCCGCAGCCAGGACTTTGTAATGTGTGCAGAATGTGGTTTTGCATTGTCTTGTTGAAATATGCATGGACGTCCCTGGAAAAGATGTCTTCTTGAAGGCAGCATATTATGCTCCAAAATCTCTTTGTCCTTTTCAGCATTAATGGTGCCTTCACAGAAGTGCAAGTTACTTTTGCCAAGGGCACTGACACAACCCCATACCATGACAGACCCTGGCTTTTGGACTTGTTACTGGTAACAGTCTGGATGATCCTTTTCTTCTTTGGTCCGGAGCACACAGCGTCCATTCCTCCCAAAAAATACCTGAAATTCTGATTCATCTGACCACAGTACACGTTTCCACTGTGTGATTGTCCATCCCAGATGCCTCCGAGCCCAGAGAAGTCGATGGCGCTTCTGGACACTGTTAACATAGGGCTTCCTTTTGGCACAGTACAGTTTTAACTGGCATTTGTGGATGTAACTACGTATTGTGGTACTTGACAAAGGTTTGCCAAAGTAGTCCTGAGCCCATGTGGTGATATCGCTTATAGCTGAATGACGATTCTTGATGCAGTGCCGCCTGAGGGATCGGAGATCACGGTTGTTCAGCTTAGGCTTGCGCCCTTGTCCTATACGCAATGAAATTCCTCCAGATTCCTTGAATCTTTTAATTATGTTATGCACTGTTGAATGTGAAATATCCAAATCTCTTCCTATCTTTCTTTGAGGAACATTGTTTTTAAACATTTCAACAATTTTCTCATGTATTTGTTGGCAAACTGGCGATCCTCGGCCCATCTTTGCTCCTTTGCTCTAATTCTATCGTCAAGTTTGCGGACGACACAACGGTGATTGGTCTCATCAGCAACAACGATGAGACTGCCTATAGGGAGGAGATCCAGCACCTGGCCACATGGTGCACTGATAATAACCTGCTCCTCAACACCACCAAAATGAAGGAGCTCATCGTGGACTTCAGGAAGGAGTCAAGAGGCACACACGACACCATCCACATCAATGGAATGGCTGTTGAACGTGTCTCCAGTTTCAAGTTCCTGGGGATCCACATCTCGGCGGACATGTCGTGGACGACCAACACCTCCAGCCTGGTCAAGAAGGCTCACCAGCGCCTCTTCTTCCTGAGGACACTGAGGAAGAATCAGCTCTCCTCTGCTATCCTGGTGAACTTCTATCGCTGCGCAATAGAAAGCATCCTGACCAACTGTGTGGCAGTATGGTATGGGAGCTGCTCTGTTGCGGAGCGCAAGGCACTGCAGCGGGTGGTGAAAACTGCCCAGCGCATCACAGGGACTCCACTGCCTGCCATCGAACACATCCAGAGGAAACGCTGCCTGCATCGAGCTCGCAGCATCCTCAAGGACTCCTCTCACCCAGCCCACAGACTGTTTTCTCTCCTGCCCTCCGGCAGGCGTTTCAGGATCCACCGGACCAGGACCAGCAGACTTAAGAACAGTTTTTTCCCCAGAGCTGTCTCCTTACTGAACTCAAACCCCCGCTGATCCACTCCCCTCATATACTGATAACTCTCCTACCTCACATCCACCTTCACTTTGTTATTTGCACTACCGACTCTTTATTACAGTAACAACTGTTTACTTATTCATTTTGCACTACCACACCGTAACTGGATTATGCTCATTTGCACTGCCGACTGTTATTTACAGTACCTACTGTTTACATTTGTATTTTGCACCGTACTTCTAACTGTAATATGCAATCACTTCCACTGCACTTTTACACTTTTTTTCGGATAGCTTCTGTCCATAATTTATTGCACTACCTTAATCCACTGCCATATTCCTCATTTTAGCCTAACATATCATTGTATACCTCTATCTGTAAAATTCTGTTTATAGTAATAGCCATCTGTATATTATATTATATTCATAGTACATATCCACCTGTAAATTCTGTTTATAGTATTAACCATCTGTATATTATTCACTGTACATATTCACCTGTAAATTCTGTTTATAGTAATAACCATCTCTCTATTTATAGACATATTTATATATACTCAGTACATATCCATGTCCTGCACTTATGCAAACGTTGTATATCCTGCACTTGCTGCTATTGCACTTCTGGTTAGACCTAAACTGCATTTCGTTGCCTTGTACTTGTACTTGTGTAATGACAATAAAGTTGAATCTAATCTAATCTAATCTAATCTAAAGGATTAGATAGGGGTGTTCCCGACTAATGATTTACACATTCGAATCAGAATTGTCGAATCTTTCTATAGTCGACGATAGTCGAATCATCTATCAAGTGTGTGTGAATGGGTTGGGAGGGGCACGACAGTCAGCAGGAGGGTAAAACTATTATTATTTTATTTTACACACTCCACACAGCAACAACTTTTAATAAAGCGACCAAAACTGCCTGCCAACTGACAGACGAACTGACAATGGATTTCTTATTTAGGTTTAAATAAAAGGTAATGTGGTGGATAAACATTCGTAACGTTTTCTCATAACATTTTAAAGCCGCGATCGAAATACAGAACATCACACAAATATATAAACGAACATTTTGATAAATAAACCTAAACAAAATACCTGCCTAGAGAGGAAAAGAACACACTGACTGCAGACAGGATTTGCATTTCACATTTTGCGAAATTAAATTAAATCTGCAAATTTGCTGTGCCAGCATGCTTTTTCAGTGCATCTGCAGCGCAACATCGAGACAACGACAAAACAATAAAAAGCATTAATTTACAGAATTAAATTAGAACAGAATATACATTACTAATAATAAAAAAAATAGATAAAAACGAAATCAAGTCACAGGGAGCATAATAAATGTGTGCAAAATGCCAAAGTGCAGGGGAACATAATGACTTCAGATGCAAAAGCCTCTAAGTCCGTCTGACATCTTTCTTTAAAATAAGTATTTTTGACAGGTTTCTATGTATAGATTTCTACCCAAGTACCGGTACTTCTGAATGGGCTGAGGCTGGGATTTAGTGGGTTTGAAGTGAAAGTATTTTATGAAGGTATACTATATGCGGAGAGCATTCACTCAGTGCATCTTAGGCTAAGCATCGAACTCTTCATATATAAAAAAAACACAAGCCACAGTTAAATTAAGTAACCCTGAGTGACCAATAAATAAAATAAAAATAAATAAATTATTAAAACAACGAAAGTTTAGCCAGAATTGTGAAATTTCTCTTTTTAACTGCTGCAACAACAATAAACGCTAAACTGGCAGTTTTTTATTTTAGCTAAACATGTTCACAGCAAATTAAAATTAGAAACGGCTGAAATTTTTGAAAACACTTGTACCCTACCCGATCGAAAAAAATCCATTCTTTCACTCAGCTTGTGTGCGTTTGAGGCTTTTCGAATTGTGTGCGGGGAAAACCAACTTGTTAACGTTGGCCGGCAGCAGTGCACTCTTTAACTTGCCTGTTTTAAGTGGAAAGCCATGTTTGTTGTTGATGAGTGCTAGGACATGGGCTGTTGGCACAACTTGCATTTTACTTTTTTCGGATCATCTTTTACTATTTCAAAGTGCATCCACACTTTAGAGTTTCTTATTCCAGACATTAAGTAATCCCTGCCGCCAAGATGCGCCTCGTCTGTCACGGATCAGGGAAAGTGAAACTTAAATCTGTCACAGGGGTGGTTAGATTTATTCACACACACACGTTAAAAATATTTATTGAACGCTTCTTTCTTTTCACGTTTTTTTTTACAGTATTATCATAATTAAAGGCTGTATATAACTTAATGTAACCGTACAAAACCAGTAGTTCTGTGTGAAATTAGACATTACGCACCCCCATATTGCCAAAATGGTATGATCCTCATTTCATAACACCCGCGAAGATTCGACTGTGAGATCGGTGGTCGAATCAGGCTCCGCATATCGATGCATCGAATCTTCGACTATTCGGGGTCACCCCTAGGATTAGACCTTTCTTGGATGCTGCTTTTGTACCAAATCATAATTACAATCACCTGTTGACATCACCTGTTTCAAATCACATCATTATTTAAACATTTTACCTCATTACTAGCCCTAAATTGCTACTGTCCCAACTTTTTTTTAAATGTGTTGCAGGTCTGAATGACAGGAAAGGATGCATATTTACAAATGACATGAAGTTGACCAGACAAAACATGAAATATTTTGTGTTAATATTGTCTGCAATGAAATACAAGTCAAAGTAAATTTAGAAATCACTTTTTTTTTTTGCATTTTCCATATTGTGCCAACGTTTTCTGATTTGGGGTTGTATTTTTCCAGCCACAAAATGGCTGTAATTTGCCTCTTTGCATTGGAATTCTCTATTTTAACCTTAATTACTTCACTAATTGTAATATAAATAATAAAAAATATTTTAAGTGGTCATTAATGGACCATAGCCTAAATTATTGCACAAATAGTAGGCCTATATAGTACCAAAAGATATCCTCAAAATCAAAAAATATTATTAAGCTAAAATACAGAACATTTATTTAATTGAAAAATAGTATGTATGTATGGTCACATTTGACCACTAATGAGTATTCATGTGACCAATTAGCAAGGAATACCTGAGGGCTAAATACAAGAAAAACATTAACATTAATTTTAACGATGTTGTATCTCCATCACTCTCAATAATAACATGATACTGTAAATATGGTTGACGTAATAATCAATGTACACTATGCTGTACTGTTTACCAAAAAATGCTGCAAATATCTGTATAGTGATGTGAAGCTGTTGTGTATCCTCCTTAAAGGTGTCATGAACTGGCTTTTTTATTTTTATACTGTTGTCTGAAATCAACGTATGGCGTTTATGTGGTTTTTACATTCAAAAACATCATAATGAATAACTAATAGGCTATTTTCTGCCTTGGTTTTGAGGCTCTCTGAGAAACACTCGGATTTGATGGGCATGCCGAACTGAAGACTTGGAATTAAACGCCCACGGCTAGGATTGGATAATATTTGCTTATTTAATGAGCTTCAGCTGTCCCAGGAATGTCTGGGGGAAATGCTCAGAGAACTCGCAAAATATCAAACAAACACTAAAACACATACACACACACACACACACACACACGTTGGGTTTTTCATGTTTTATGGGGACATTCCATAGGCGTAATGATTTTTATACCGTACAAACTGTAGCAATATTCTATCCCCCTACACTGCCCCTACCCCTAAACCTACCCATCACAGGAAACATTCAGCATTTTTACATTTTCAAAAAACATCACTTAGTCTGATTTATAAGATGTTTTCCTCATGGGGACCAAAAAATGTCCCCACAAGGATGAGGATTTCAGATATTGCCATCTTTTGTGGGGACATTTTGTCCCCATAACATAGGGTTTACCAGGCCACACACACACACACACACACACACACACACACACACACACACACACACACACACACACTCACGCGGAGACACACACACACACACACACACACACACACACACACACACACACACACACACACACACACACACACACACACACACACACACTCGCCATTCAAATGTATTGACAGCGCTGGTTTGTTTAGAACTATTGAGAGCTCCGTGGACCACGTGATCGCGCACTCAGCCGGGAGATGAAGCATGTCGCAACTCTGTTTTTCAACGCCTCTGGCTCTAACTAATACACAAAACGCTATTTATTGTTTCAATTTCTTATTATATTTTAAAAGCTTAGACTTTCAAAAGCAGGTTTGAGAGAGAGAGAGAGAGAGAGAGAGAGAGAGAGAGAGAGAGAGAGAGAGAGAGATACTTTTAACACCTTTTATTTAATACAATTTAGGGTTTAACCCACTTATTAACAAACTTCGTTTTCAAAACAATTGTGTATAAATAAAAACAAACATTTTACCAATTAAAAACTAAACTTCCCTTCTCACTCACTGACACCAATGCCCCTCTCACACCCCATTTCCATTCAAACAAAGCAACATTATCGGTGTGTTTGTAATATGTATACTCAATGACCACTCGAGATTCTATTAAAGATTTAAACATAGCAACCATACCAACTTCCTTTCCTGCATTTTTACACTGGTGGGATTTCAATATAGCTAACTTAGCTTGGCCAATTAAAAAATTGGCTAAAACACATTGTTGTTGCCATGCCCTTCTATATTTATATCCCAATATAAACAAGGTATTGTTATATGAAAACCCTAGTTTTGTGATCACCTTTTCAAGTATTACAAATAAAGGATCAAGTCTTGAACATTCAAAAAACATATGAAAAACAGTATCGTGAGCATTACAAAAGGGACATAATAAAACCATCTTATTAAATTTGGAAACCAAGCTATTTGAGGCTATAGCACAATGGAGTACTCTCCACTGTAGATCTCCACATCGCTTAGAGATAGGAGGCTTATACAATACTCTCCATGATGGATGCACATCTTCACAAATAGAGATCTTATCCCTCCATTTAGTATCTGTTTTTCCTTGCAATTGTCCAACATGCACCGATTTAACACAAATATAGTAAAGATCTTTCTTCGCCACATTATGAAAAAACAAATCCCCATATCCCTTCAACAATGTATTCTGGTTTATATTACCCCCAACTCCTCCATCTTTAGGTATCACCTTCAATTCAGGAAAGTTCTGAGGTATAAACCCATTTACCAGGGCTGAGTTTATAAAGGACATCAATGCAGGAGGGATAGCATCCCTAATACCCTTGATTATCCTATCCACAGTCCTCAGAGATTTTAATTTAACCTGTGCAGAGATTGATAACACAGTTCGCCACTGACATTGTGTCGAATCAATTAGATCCCTTACTTTACTTATACCAGCATTTAAAAAATGTGGAACAAAAACAGACAAATTAGATGGTAATTTTATAAGGGGGTTAAAAAACAAAGGCTCTGAAACCCCATAGTGCACATCCTCTGCTCTTGAAAAATTGAAATATTTCTATGATTTGATAACTGACATGTAAAAATTACGAGCACTACATTGTGCATTTCCCTCAATGGGCTTTTCAATTAAAAACATCTGTTTGTCAAGACCTATCCCACCTAAATCTGTTACTATAGACAACCCAAATGTGACCCACCTTAAAGAGTCAGAACAATATAACAACCTCTGTAATGTTTGTAATCTCATTCCTAATATTTTGGACTCTACATGTATTAGTCCTTGACCTCCCTCTGCCACAGGGAGGTAAAGTATACCAGGAATAAGCCAATGGTAACCGTTCCAAAAAAAATCCACGAAAGCTTTTTGAATGATATTAAGCAATTCCTTAGGAGGATTTAAAACAGTTACTCTATGCCATATCATTGAGGCAGCCAGATTATTAATAATCAAACACCTCCCTCTGAAGGATAGCTGTGGGAGAAGCCATCGCCATTTTTGCAATCTACCAATCACCCTATTGCTAATCCCTCCCAATTCTTTTCAGTATATTGAGTGGTCCCAAAAAAAACACCAAGTACTTTAATTCCATCTTTAACCCATTTACATTGTTGTGGCAATCGAGGTGGTCCTATATCTACCCAGTCTCCCAACAACAAAGTTGCACATTTATCCCAGTTTATACGAGAAGATGTAGCTTTCTGAAACTTATTTAAACAATAAATAAGTTTGGTAACATCGTCAGTATTCTTGATTATTACTGTCACATCATCTGCGTATGCTGTTAATTTCACCGGGGCAATATCTGGGAAACCTGGGGCAACAATACCACCCAGCTGTTTCCTCAGCATAACCAACAGGGGTTCAATAGAAATAGAGTACAAAAGACCAGACAGAGGACATCCTTGTCTTATTCCTCTAGTCACGGAGAAAGGCCTTGTTAAAGATCCATTAATTCGTATCATACTGTAAATGTCACTGTACAGCAGCTTGACAAGAGAAATAAAATAAGTGCCGAAACCAAAAGCTTCAAGGGTCTTAAACAAATAATGATGGTCCACCCTGTCGAAAGCTTTTTCTTGGTCCACAGAGATGAATCCAATGTCCAATTTGTGTCTTTGTGCAACTGTAATAATATCTCTTACGAGAAAAAGATTATCAAAAATTGAACGTTTTGGGACACAAAATGACTGATCTTCGTGGATTACATTTGTCATATAGTTTTTGAGTCTATTAGTTAATGATTTAGATAAAATTTTAAAATCAACACAGATCAGTGACACAGGTCGCCAGTTTTTAAGGAATCCAAGATCTCCCTTTTTTGGTAGCAATGTTATGATTGCCCTCCGGCAACTCAATGGAAGTTTCCCTCGGTTAAAACTTTCCAAAAAAACTGCATACAAATCCTCTCCAATCAAATTCCAGCATGCTCGATAAAATTCAGCTGAAAGACCGTCCAGACCCGGCGACTTCCCAGGGCTCAACTCCTGGACGGCAATAGAGAGTTCTGCAAAGGAGATGGGGTTCTCAAGGATATGTTGATCTTCATCTGATAGCTGTGGTAGGTCACATAACAGTTCTTCTGCCGCTGATCTGTCACATGGTTCAGCACAGTAGAGGTCCTCATAAAAGGAAAGTGCGTGAGTTCGGATCTCCTGCTGATCAGTTGTCACCCCACCTTGCGGTAAATTCATTTTATGAAAATACTTATGTTCTCTTGGGTTTTTTTTCCAAACCAAAAAAGAAAGCAGAAGGAGCATCCATTTCATTTAGTTGGGAATATCTGGTCCTTAAGAGGGAGGTCTTTCCTTGCTCCTCCAACAGAGTCTTTAAAAGGAGTTTATTCCTCTCAATGGATTCAGCAGAGTCACCATGGTTACTTTGTCTCAAAATTTCTTCTTCAAGTGATCTCTTTTTTTCTTTCAGATCTCTGGTGTTATGGGCAGTATATTGTTGGCAGAATATCTTAATATGTACTTTGCCTATGTCCCACCACTGACTTATTGAAGGAAAACTACATCTCTCCTCTCTCCAAGATTGCCAAAAAAGGCCAAAAGAGTGAACAAAAGAGTGATCCTGTAATAATCTGTTGTTAAAGTGCCAGTGTGATTTGTGTATTTTAGAAGACAGGACAGACACAGTTATGGATATATAATGGTGATCAGATAGAAAAGATGGTACTATTTGACTATTATAAAACCTACCACTATTACTCCTAGCAACATAAAATCGGTCAAGTCTTGCTCCCGACAAAGCATTTGAGTTAACTTTTAACCAGGTATACTGTTTAACCCCAGGAAAACTATCTCTCCATAAATCAACAAAGTCATAATACCCAACAACATTTTTTAACTCTTCTGCAGAACTTGAATGTGGTTCATCATGGTTTCGGTCTAAATTAGGGTTTAATGTGCAGTTGAAATCACCTCCTACAACCACAACATTATCCTGTGGGCACTGTGTCAAAGCATCTGACAAGTTTTTAAAAAATATCTTACGCTCATGTCCAACATTTGGAGCATATACATTAAAAAAGGAAAACCTGATTTGTCCAACTGCAATATCTGCTCTTAAAAGTCGGCCAGGTATTATTTCAGACATAACTGGTTGATTACAAACACATGGAGAAAAAAGTATAGCAACACCAGCACTAAGATTTGTCCCGTGGCTCATTAAAATATTTCCCTTCCAGTCACAATTCCATTGTGTCTGATTCTGTAAATCAGAATGAGTCTCTTGAAGCATAATAATGTCCGCCTTCTTTAATTGTAAATAATTAAACAAAGCAAGTCTCTTTGTTGTGTCCCGACATCCATTGATGTTAAAAGATCCAATACTTATGGATGTCATGGAAAGTAAAATGCTAAGGTATCCAAAAATCCAAAAAAATAAACTCACAATCATGACCCCATGTAATCCTTATAACGAGCTTTTAATCTTTTTTTTGACCATGTTCATGTGTTTTTTGAGCCTGTAGCGTTTCGGCTGATCAAGCTCATCCAATGTTGCCTTTCTTATTGCCACTGTACATGAATCAACGAAAAGCTGAAGATCCGGGAAGTATTTTATAAGGTTTGGTTTTCGCTGATTAAAGGTATCATCCAAAAAATCATTGATTTGACGAACTGTATAATAGGGATGTTTTACTTTAAGATTTTGACTCTCTACAAACCTTCCCTGAGAGTTTACACTAGAAGGATTTTCTGCCATATCAGAAGCGTCACTATCAGAATCCATTGACTGAACTTCACTTCTGTCTATCAGCTCACCATCATCACCCTGAGACTGGCTAAATCCTGATGCCTGCGAAATGTGTAAAACAACGGACTCGCCTCCAGGCATCGCGAGCTCAACCCGTTCCACCGGCTCCGGTTCAGCGATCATACCGCCGGGATCTGCGTCCACGCACTCTACCACAGCCCGCGCTGCGCTGTCATTATCACTTACTACGGTATTCACTGAAGAATGTTCAACATCGACAACGTGCGTTTTCATTATAAGCTCAGCACTATCTCCATTTTTTGAAAGAGAAGACGCCTCAATTACGTCACTGTTATTTATTTCCCCTTCATTATTTATTGGAGCAGAAGGCAATTGTTCAGTAGAAGGAATAATCTCATCCACATTATTGTTAGCCTCATCATTCCTTGAACATACCAATTTTGTATGACCATACTTCCCACAAGTAAAACACCTCATCGATTCAGTACTGATATAAATTGTATAATCTTTACCCAACACAGTGGTTTTCGCTGATGTATTCAATGATTGAAATTCAGCGTTCAAGATCATGAATGTCTGACGTCTAAATGACATGACATGTTTGAGTTCTGGATTTTTTAATCCTAAAGGAATCATTTTAATCGGCCCCACTACCTTACCATACCGTCCTAACAAACGCTCAAGTGAATCTTTGGTGATGAATGGGGGCACATTCGAAAGTATAACCTTCTTAGACGGATTCGACAACGGCAAAACCGCTAAAAAAGTATCTCTGACGGATAAACCAAATTCAACTAGATGCTGAACCAATGATACTTCTTTCAAAAAAACAACAACAGCCTTATTCATCCTGGATGCGGACACAATGTTACACGCACCAACTTCGCTGCTAATCGCAATTAGACAGTCCTCAACTGTAATGGACTCATCAGGTAAACATTTACACCCATGTTGAGCGGTTAAAGGAGCACAACCATCTGAATTTGTCCCCATTCCCCAAAAAAAGTAACTCACTCAAACACGCCGCAACCCGCTCAAACTCTCACACGCACCCCTGAGTGACCGCACATGCGCACACGCACACACACACAGAGAGAGAGAGAGAGAGAGAGAGAGAGAGAGAGAGAGAGAGAGAGAGAGAGAGAGAGAGAGAGAGAGAGAGAGAGAGAGAGAGAGAGAGAGAGAGAAAGTGCAGGGAAAGGAAATAACGCGTGTTTTCAATAAAACAGTTTAACACGGCCTAAATGAATAACGACACGCAATATGAGCCGGCTGGTGTTGATTCTGTGGCGCACCGCCACGAATTAGTCTATGTGTGGGAAACACTATATATATATATATATATATATATATATATATATATATATATATATATATATATATATATATATATATATATATATATATATATATATATATATATATATATATATATATATATATATATATATATATATATATATCAGTGGCGGCTGGTCAATAGAGGGCGCTGGGGCGCCGCCCTCATCAAAATTCCAGAAATATACATGTATACAAAAATTATATAAAAGTGAAATAAAAATAAAATAGTTTACTCATACGATGTGCTGGCTGTTAGTAAGAGCCTCAGCATTTAATAAAAACTGGCTTTGATGGGTTAACTATTTTATATGTTCTTCAATATGTTTCATGCAGTTTCATGCGTGAGGGATGCTGGTCAAATGGATGTCTATCTGAGTCTAAAAATATACGGGCAGCATGTGACCTGAAGCTGGTCTCTAATTGGTTCTTAAAGATCCTCCTCCGGACGCAGTTCGTTGCGTCCCTGGCGAATCAGAAATGGATGCGTGTTATTTTATCCACTCTGATTGGTTCTCGTCACCTGTCATTCAACTTTACACTCTTGGCCACTAAAGCGAAAGTGCGCGAGCGACACAGTCACTCCGACTCTGCCAAAACCTTATAAGGATAATCACTTTCGTAGAGATGGCAGCAGTTAAACCAAATTCTTTCACAAGGCATTCGTTGGAAGAAAAAAATTTATAAAGGATCCCGATCCGGACCAACACGATTTACAGATCCAGCAGCAGGCCAGTGACTGGACGCAGCTGCAGTCGGAGCTTCACCTGCGCTTGTTATGAGAAACGTAAGTTAGGTGGCTGGCTGGATGTGTTGTTAGCAATGCCCTTTATTGCTTTCCCTGTCTTTTATTTCTAAGTGTCGGTACTGAAGTTTTGTGGACAACAACGGGGGTAAGAGACCTAAAAAAATATCTAACTGAACAATGCAAACGTCATGACACTACTGACTTTATGATGACTGACTTTAATCAGAGAGTCATTGAGAAATTTGCTGGCCGGAAAGAAAGGAGAGCAAAATTTATGTTCAAATAGTCAACATGCTTTTTTATTCTTTTGTTTTTCCTTTCCTTATTCAATTATATGTGGGAAATGAATGTGTAAAAAGATAAAAGTGAAGACACTGTTTTCTCCTTAATGCTTGAATTTAGTCAACATGCATCTTCATACTGCCCCCCTAGGATGCAATTTTCCTAAAGCAAATGTTAAGAAATCTTGAAGATGTGCTCATTATACATTTTAAGTTGTTAACTTGTAAATATCTTTATACATTTATTTCTAGAATGGTAATACTATAATATATAAAAAGGTATAAATAGGGCTATAATTCATTATAAGAATGAACTTGAATTTTTAAAAATTGTATTAATACTTTTAATCAATAAGGATGCATTAAATTGATCAAAATTGACAGTAAAGACTTTTAAGATTTCTATTTAAATAAACGCTGTTCTTTTGTACTTTTTATTCATCAGAAAATCCTGAAAAATTGTATCACAGTTTCCACTAAAAATATTAAGCAGCACAACTATTTTGATAATTGATAATAATATAATATATTAAATGTTTCTTAAACGCCAAATCAGCGTATTAGAATTATTTCTGAAGGTTCATGTGACCAGGGTTATTATCGCTAACTAAAACTAACATTAACTAAAAAAACGTACTTTACCATATCCGTTATTGCTTTATTTCAGCTTTGCCAAAGCAACATTTTTATTTTCCTTTACTTTCCTCTACTTACCTCAAAGTACTAAAATAACTCAACTATAACTCAAACTAAATAAAGTAAAACTAGCAAGAAAATCTATATAGACATTTAATAAAAAAATAATAATAATAATTAACAAAAACTACAATAACACTGCATGTGTCACTGAAGTGGAGTAATGACAGCTTTGCCATTTAATAAATTATATTTTAAAATACATTAAAATAGCAAATAGTTATTTTAAATTGTACAAATATTTCACAATATTGCTGTTTTACTGTTTTGATCAGATAGATGCAGGCTTTTTTTAACATAAGAGACTTTTACCTCCACTGCCATCTCTGAAAAGTTCTCCTTGGCCTCACTCACAATGTCTCCCAAACGGAAAATGGGGCAGTACGGATTTTTGTACTGGTTATAGATGCAACCTTTAAGCTCAGTGTCCTTCATTTCAGGGAGGATGTTTCTTCTAAGACAAATAGATAAATGGATGCCTATATTATCAGTTTTTGGATAATGAATATTACAGTGGGCTTCCTTCTGGCTAGCATTTACTTCATATACTGCTAACAGTTCACATATGCTTAAAGAATGTTAATGCACCAACATTTTGTGCTATAAATGCCATAGTATTTGCTGCCTTACAACTTATACCTTATGTAGTCAAAGGCTGGAAATCTGACGTTATTCTTGATCATCACAGTGAAATTTTCTGCAGATGCTAAAAGAGCAGGTCTGTGGAAACAGAAATCAAAGCCTGACATAAGAAAACATCCGTATACAGAATCTCAGTTTATGTAACAATGGCAAATAGAAGTTCATGTTCCACAAACAGGTTCCTCAAAGGTCTCTATGGCAGCACTGGTAAGTCTGAACAGCAGTGTCAACTGTTTTACTCGTGTAGCAGCATTTCTCTATCGCCAAATAGATTTGCTTCCCAGTAAGTTTTTCTATAAAGTAGCATTGCACATTACAGCACCTGGGATTCTTCTTGTTCTCAATGGGGCACCAAGTTGTAACTTCACATGTTTTCCTTAGTATGTCCATCTTCACACAGGCACCTGTTTGAATACCTTAGAGGCAAACAAAGGAACAGACCTCAGATTATGGAAAGGCTTCAGACAATGGTTTAGGCTTTCATTGGAAAAAAATACAGCTTGGGTAGTATTATTCAAATATTCAAACAAATGATTGATTGATTGGTCTGGCATTGAAATGTTTCCTCTAAAGCTGCATAACAAATCTGGAGCCATGCAGGACACAAATTACATCTCCATTACCATGGCTATATTGGTCAGAAAACCCTTTCTCGCAGTCTTTGTCTGTTTGACACAGCTTTTCATGTGATGGAACCTGAAGTAGAACATACGAACATCTGTTGAATGGATTGTATTTGGCTTATAAAAGGACAGTGGAGAGTGAATCATCACTAAATATAATGGGCCACAATGGAAATAAATCTTCAAGACTTGAGAAATAACTCCACTTACCTCCGGGCAATTACCCTGTTTTTGGTTCTTTGTGACTATGACATTCGTCCCAACAAAAAATGAGTTTTTGCCCTACCAAAATAAAACAAGAACAATATTTTATTACCTTGTCCTTAAGTATAATTGGAATTCAAGCCAAAATATGCATAAGAACTACCTTATTTTTTGTTGTATGAAAAATTATAATAAATGATGGTAGTGTTACCGGAGAGGGTCCACTGTAGTCCACCACATCCCACACAACTTCTCCAGAGTCTGGTATAGATATCTTTGTGACTCCCTTGACCTTTGTGGTGACAGAACTGACTACTAGATCATACTCTTGATATTCTTTATTCCATAACATCATGAAGCTGCAAAGTAAAGATATAAGATTGACTTTGGACTCCAAATGAAGAATCAAATTTTTGTCAGGACATCATAAGACGTGTAAATGACATACACTACACAAGTGACTCTGTCCCAGCTAACAGGGAGGAACGTTTCCATAACTTTCACTAACGTTATGTAAAAGTTATGTAAATGTTAGAAAAAAAAAACATTCCTAAAATAAAGTTTCAGGAACATTCTTATAATGTTTTCATAGTTCAAATACATTCTCGTAACGTTGAGAGGAAACATTCTTAGAACAACATCGTTGGAACGTTCTTATAATGTTATTTGTGCCTGACTGATGTTCTCATAATGTTGAGTGAAAACATTCTCATAACAACGTTCTTGCAACGTCTTTATCATGTTATTTGTGCTTGACTGATGTTCTCATAATGTTGAGCGAAAACGTTCTTACAACAACGTTCTTGCAACATCTTTACGATGTTATTTGTGCTTGACTGATGTTCTCATAATGTTGAGTGAAAACGTTCTCATAACAAAGTTCTTGCAACGTCTTTATAATGTTATTTGTGCTTGACTGATGTTCTCATAATGTTGAGCGAAAACGTTCTCACAACGTTCTTGCAACGTCTTTACGATGTTATTTGTGCTTGACTGAGGTTCTCATAATTTTGTGCGAAAACGTTCTCATAACAACGTTCTTGCAACGTCTTTATCATGTTATTTGTGCTTGACTGATGTTCTCATAATGTTGAGTGAAAATGTTCTTATAACAACGTTCTTGCAACGTCTTTATCATGTTATTTGTACTTGACTGATATTCTCATGTTGAGTGAAAACGTTCTCATAACAACGTTCTTGCAACGTCTTTATCATGTTATTTGTACTTGACTGATGTTCTCATAATTTTGAGCGAAAACATTCCCACAACAACGTTCTTGCAACGTCTTTATCATGTTATTTGTGCTTGACTGATGTTCTCATAATGTTGCGTGAAAACGTTCTCACTACAACGTTCTTGCAATGTCTTTGTGGCGGAGGGGGCGTGGTTCTGCGAAGTCTGTAGCGGGAGCGAGGAACTGCGGAGACGAGCAGTGAGTAAGTAGGTCAAGTGCAGATCACTAACACCTGTGTCTCATTCCAGTAATTGGCGTGGAGAGACCGTAAAAGCCGCTGTTTGGAGAGAGAGGGGAGAGAGAGTTCAGAACTGGGACTGCAGACACTGACTGGGAGACTTCTGAAAGATATTGCGTTTGAATTGCAACGTTACATGTTTGAGTGAAAAGTTTATGAGTTTGAACGCGCTGAGCGCTTGAAAGTTTTGAGGATCGTGAGATCAAATAAAGTGCAGTCCCAGTTACGCCGACCCCGTCTTCTTCCTTCCCACATCTACACGAACATACATCACACTGGTGCCGAAACCCGGGAAGGGAGAAGAGTGCCGCTGCCATGCAGACCCCGCCAAAGACGCCGCTTGCGGACCTGGTTCAATCGCTCGTCGTTCTTCACCAACAGACCCACGAAGATCTGCTGGCCGTGAGGGCCGAACAGGACAAACGTTTTGAGGCCCTCATTCGCGCCCAGCATGAAGACCGCGAGCTGTTCCGGAGTTGGATGGCCCGGGAGATTCCGGCCACCCCCCCGTCTACCACCGACTCGGCCGCCACAATCCACCTCTCGAAGATGGGCTATGTGGCGAACAGCGAGGCCGAGGGACCGTGAGGGCGGGACGAGGCGGCGCTCATCAGGGAGGATGAGCGCCAGCTGCGCGCCGCAGCGATCTCGGCCCTCGCGGAGGAGTGAGGGACTATAAAGGAGGAGCGACGACAGTGAGGGACGAGAGAGGACCAGGCCTGGAGTTTGTGTTATGTTTTATTTTAGTTTTGTTATCCGCTGCAGTCGTCCGTGAGGGGCTGCAGCCTTTATTTTCACGTTGTGTTTATTTGTGTTAGTGTGTAGGCGGCAGTCGGCCGCGAGGGGCTGCCGCCGCCATATTTATTTTGTCTTTATTTTTGATTAAAACTTGTTGAATGTTCGCCGGTTCCCGCCTCCTTCTTCCCGTAAAAACAACGTTTACTACAGTGGTGCCGAAGCCCGGGAAGAAGGTGAAGAAGGGAAGAGGATGATCCGGAGGCATTCATCGACCTCTTCGAGAGGTCCGCCGAGTCCCGGGGGTGGCCCCGGTCGGACTGGCCAATGCGGCTCCTGCCGCTGTTGTCAGGGGAAGCGCAGGTAGCCAAGCAGAGCAGAGCAACAGCGGCAGCGGTTCCGGACCCTGACCCTCGGCGAATCCGGCCGACCCTTTACCTTCGCGCACCAGCTCCGGGACTCGTGCCGCAAGTGGCTGATGGCCGACGTAGGCGACGTCGAGGGAATCATCGACCGTGTGGTGCTGGAGCAGTTCATCGCGTGGCTTCCCCAGAAGACCGCGCAGTGGGTCCAGTGCCACCGCCCGACCTCGCTAACCCAGGCCATCCAGTTGGCGGAGGACCACACGGTGGCGTGCCACGGGGTCGGCGAGCCCTTACCATCCGCGTCTCTCTCTCTCTCTCTCTTCCCCCTTCTGTTTCTTCCCCTTCTCTCCCCAAGCCTGTTCCCCTTCCCAGGTCGCGTGGGCTGTTGCCGCCCAGACCAGCCCCAAGGTGGAGGACGGGCGGCCCCAGTGATCCGGTAGCACCACCCCGCCCGCTCCAGAGGGGAGGGGCGACCGTCTCGGATCCCTATGCCTCCCCCTCTGTCTCAGCGCTCTCTCCACGGCAATCGCCGGATCTACTTCCAGCCACTAGGGCGGCGGGGAAGTCTGGGCCGGCTTGCTGGCGCTGCGGGGATCCGGGGCATTTCATCGACCGCTGTCCCGTCATGGAGGTCGGGACACTGGTCCGGGTCCCCGACGCTCCACAAGCCGCCCCCGATCAAGCTGGATTGTACCTAATTCCTGTGAGTATCAAGGGAGGTACGTATCAGGCCTTGGTCGATTCGGGTTGTAACCAGACCTCTATCCACCAAAGCCTGATTCACCCTAAGGCATTGGGTACCGGCCGCACGGTGACAGTGAGGTGTGTGCACGGGGAAGTGGTGAAATATCCGTTGCTGCCCGTGGATATTCTATTTAGGGGTCAAAAGCATAGTGTGGAGGTGGCAGTTAATCCGCACCTCCGGCATCCGCTAATTTTAGGGACCAATTGGACAGCGTTTAATGAATTGTTGGGACATTTGTGTGCGGGTGCTTCTTGGGGTAAGCATGTAAACCGGAAAGAGTCCGGGGGAACAGACCGGTCTTGAGATGCCTGTTCTCACAGATCGCGATGATTTTCCCCTGGAACAATCCCAGGACGACTCGCTTAAAAATGCGTTCACGCAGGTCCATTCCATCGACAGCCACCTCCTCCACCCTGACCAGCCGCATTTTCCGTATTTTTGTATTTTAAAAGATAGGTTGTATTGGGTAACCCAAGACGCCCAGACAAAGCAGAATACAACCCAGTTGTTAGAACCTAAAAGAACCTCATTCCAATCAGATGGCCGGGCATTTAGGACAAACGGCCACGCTTAACTGTCTAATGGCCCGGTTCTTTTGGCCGGGCATTCAAGAGAATGTACGCAAGTGGTTTGCGTCTTGTCGTGAATGTCAGTTGGTGAATCCACCGGCCACCCCAAAAGCACCATTGTGCCCAATCCCGCTTGTGCAGGTCCCCTTCGAGAGAATTGGTATGGACCTCATCGGGCCATTAGAACGGTCAGCACGCTGGCATCGCTTTGCATTGGTTTTGGTGGACTATGCAACGCGATACCCGGAAGCAGTCCCGCTCCGCACTATTTCGGCGAAAAGTGTTGCGAGCGCTCTGTTTTCCTTAATCTCCCGGGTGGGAATCCCGAAAGAGATTCTCACCGATCAAGGCACGGCGTTCATGTCACGAACGATTCGCAAACTTTACGAGTTGTTGGGCATTAAATCGATTAGCACCAGCGTCTATCACCCACAAACAGATGGTTTGGTGGAACGATTTAATCGCACATTGAAATCCATGATTCGTAAGTTCGTTCACGAGGACGCCAAAAATTGGGATAAGTGGCTGGAACCTCTGTTGTTTGCTGTTTGCGAGGTCCCGCAAGCCTCCACGGGGTTTTCCCCCTTCGAGCTTCTCTATGGGCGCCAGCCTCGGGGGGTGCTGGATGTCCTTAGGGAGGCTTGGGAGGACGGACCTTCCGTGAGTAAAAATGAAATTCAGTGTGTCCTGGACCTGAGAACAAAACTCCACACTTTGGGGCGGCTATCAATGGAGAATTTGTTACAGGCTCAGGACAGACAACGACAGCTGTACAACAGAGGGGCAAGGCTTCGTTAATTTGCACCGGGAGAGAAGGTGCTTGTATTACTCCCTACTTACAGTTCTAAATTACTCGCAAAGTGGCAAGGACCCTTTGTGGTCACACGACGAGTCGGGGATCTCAACTATGAGGTAGTGCGCTCAGATAGGGACGGAGCACGTCAAATATACCACCTCAACCTTTTAAAGAAATGGTCGGAGGCGGAGTCAGTGTTGCTTGCGACGGTGGTGAGCGGAGAAGATGATCTCGGGCCAGAGGCGGTTCAAAAGCCTCAATCACTCGCTCTGGCCCCGGGGGGGATCATCTCTCGCTGTCGCAGCTCACTGACGTTAAAACATTACAAGCAGAGTTTGCTGACGTGTTCTCGCCCCTCCCTAGTCGCATTGACCTCATTCAACACCATGTTGAGACAGAGCCGGGCGTGGTGGTTCGCAGCCGGCCGTACCGTTTACCTGAACACAAGAAGAAAGTCGTTCAGGCGGAATTAGAGGCTATGCTGGATATGGGCGTAATAGAAGAGTCCAGCAGCGATTGGGCGAGCCCGATAGTTTTGGTCCCAAAACCTGACGGCTCGTTTCGGTTCTGCGTGGACTATAGAAAAGTGAACGCGGTGTCGAAATTTGATACGTACCCAATGCCAAGGGTGGACGAATTGCTTGATCGGCTAGGGACCGCTCACTTTTATTCGACGCTGGACTTGACCAAGGGATATTGGCAGATGCCCTTGTCACCAATGTCCAAAGAAAAGGCCGCTTTCACCACGCCGTTTGGATTACACCAATTTGTCACCCTTCCTTTCGGCTTGTTCGGGGCTCCCGCGACCTTCCAGTGTCTGATGGACAGGATTCTCCGGCCGCATGCTGCATATGCTGCTGCGTACTTGGATGATATTATCATCTACAGTGCGGACTGGCAGCGGCATATGCAGCACCTGCACGCTGTCCTGAAGTTGCTGAGAAGGGTGGGGCTCACGGCCAACCCAAAGAAGTGTGCAGTTGGGCGGGTGGAAGTACAACCCCAAATCAGAAAAAGTTGGGACAGTATGGAAAACGCAAATAATAAAAAAAAGAAGTGATTTCTAAGTTTACTTTGACTTGTATTTCATTGCAGACAATATGAACACAAAATATTTCATGTTTTGTCTGGTCAACTTCATGTCATTTGTAAATATGCATCCTTTCCTGTAATTCAGACCTGCTACACATTTAAAAAAATGTTGGGACAGTAAAGCATTTACCACTTTAAAATGTTGCCATTCCTTTTCACAACACTTACAAGACGTTTAGGGACTGAAGACACCAAGTGATGAAGTGTTTCAGGTGTAGTTTTGTCCCATTCTTCCTGCAAACAAGTCTTAAGGTGGGCAACAGTACGGGGTCTTCGTTGACGCATTTTGCGCTTCAAAATGCGCCACACATTCTCTATCGGGACTGCAGGCAGGCCAGTCAAGTACCCGTATCCTCTTCCTCCGCAGCCAGGACTTTGTAATGCGTGCAGAATGTGGTTTTGCATTGTCTTGTTGAAATATGCATGGACGTCCCTGGAAAAGATGTCTTCTTGAAGGCAGCATATTATGCTCCAAAATCTCTATGTCCTTTTCAGCATTAATGGTGCCTTCACAGAAGTGCAAGTTACCTTTGCCAAGGGCACTGACACAACCCCATACCATGACAGACCCTGGCTTTTGGACTTGTTGCTGGTAACAGTCTGGATGATCCTTTTCTTCTTTGGTCCGGAGCACACGGCGTCCATTCCTCCCAAAAAATACCTGAAATACTGATTCATCTGACCACAGTACATGTTTCCACTGTGTGATGGTCCATCCCAGATGCCTCCGAGCCCAGAGAAGTCGGCGGCGCTTCTGGACACTGTTAACATAGGGCTTCCTTTTGGCACAGTACAGTTTTAACCGGCATTTGTGGATGTAACTACGTATTGTGGTACTTGACAAAGGTTTGCCAAAGTAGTCCTAAGCCCATGTGGTGATATCGCTTATAGATGTGCCGTCTGAGGGATCGGAGATCACGGTTGTTCAGCTCAGGCTTGCGCCCTTGTCCTTTAAGCACTGAAATTCCTCCAGATTCCTTGAATCTTTTAATTATGTTATGCACTGTTGAATGTGAAATATCCAAATCTCTTCCTATCTTTCTTTGAGGAACATTGTTTTTAAACATTTCAATAATTTTATCACGTATTTGTTGGCAAACTGGCGATCCTCTGCCCATCTTTGCTCCTAAAGGATTAGACCTTTCTTGGATGCTGCTTTTGTACCAAATCATAATTACAATCACCTGTTGACATCACCTGTTTCAAATCACATCATTATTTAACCATTTTACCTCATTACTAGCCCTAAATTGCTCCTGTCCCAACTTTTTTTGAAATGTGTTGCAGATCTGAATGACAGGAAAGGATGCATATTTACAAATAACATGAAGTTGACCAGACAAAACATGAAATATTTTGTGTTCATATTGTCTGCAATGAAATACAAGTCAAAGTAAATTTAGAAATCACTTCTTTTTTTTTATTTGCGTTTTACATACTGTCCCAACTTTTTCTGATTTGGGGTTGTAAGATATCTGGGCTTCCACTTGGGTCATGGACAGGTGCGTCCCCAAATTGACAAGACCGCAGCCATTGCAACCTGCCCACGGCCTAAGACCAAAAAGGAGGTTAGACAGTTCCTGGGGCTAGCCGGATATTATAGAAGGTTTGTACCTAATTATTCGGACCTCGCTAGCCCGCTGACTGATCTAACTAAAAAGGAGGTACCAGATACAGTTCAATGGACGGAGTGGTGCCAGCAGGCTTTTACCCAGATAAAGGCTGCTCTGTGTGGTGGGCCGCTCTTACAGGCTCCTAATTTCTCTCTCCCTTTTTCCCTACAGACAGACGCCTCGGACAGGGGGCTGGGCGCAGTCCTGTCCCAGGAGGTGGAGGGTGAGGAGCAGCCGGTGCTGTACATCAGTCGCAAGCTCTCTAAGAGAGAGACGATGTACAGCACCATAGAAAAGGAGTGCTTGGCTATCAGGTGGGCCGTTCTCACCCTCCCCTACTACCTCCTGGGGCGGGAGTTCACCCTCTGTTCAGACCACGCCCCTTGCAGTGGCTCCACCACATGAAGGATACCAACGCCCAGATCACCCGTTGGTATCTAGCTTTACAGCCTTTTAAATTCAAGGTGGTCCACAGGCCGGGTGCTCAGATGGCTGTGGCTGACTTCCTCTCCAGGAGGGGGGGGGGGGGGGGGCTGCAGGCCGGATGGCCTTTCTTGCAACGTCTTTACGATGTTATTTGTGCTTGACTGATGTTCTCATAATGTTGAGTGAAAATTCTCATAAAAACGTTCTTGCAACGTCTATCATGTTATTTTTACTTGATTGATGTTCTCATAATGTTGAAAGAAAACGTTCTTGCAACATCTTTATCATGTTATTTGTGCTTGACTGATGTTCTCATAATGTTGAGTGAAAACGTTCTCATAACCTTCTTGGAATGCCATCATTTTAGAAGTAATGGGAACAGAAATGATTATATTATAAAATTAACAATTTTACTGATCTTTCTTTAATTATGGCTGCAGCTTTTATTTTTTCTAACCTCTTTAGTTTAACTCTTGAACACGGGTCGGCAGAATACGCATGTCTGTTCGCTAACCACTAGACTACCATGGCCAAAGTAGCGCAAGTGCATTGATCTCACAGTCATACATCGATTGGTCTGTGCTGTGCACAGGCTGTGCACTTCAAATCAAACAAGCCGTCTTCCACGTTCTGACCTCGGTGTATGAGCTCCGTGCAGCGCCATTTTCAAACCAATGGTATCCAAAGTCTGCAGTTCACGTTTATATATGTCGACTTCTGAGGCCAGATGGCAGACCTTCTAAAAGGTGAGTCGATTAGACGTTAGGGTTTTTGTAGTTGTTTTGTTATATATGCAAAATTTGACTGGGTAGTAGGCCTACTCCTGCCGTCATTTCTGGGGGAGACATAGGCTACTTGTTGTGAAGTGGGATTTATTTTTAAATGGTTGGCCTGTGTTAAATTGAACTCCTATTTGAGTGCAGATGGGCTTTGTCGCTTTATATTTTATGAATTAGTGACTCTTACATGTTTCGTAACATACATTTTTAACGTAAAATACTTATTAATTAACATTAGCCGTTTTTCCCCTGTTGGGGAAACCTGTGAATTTAATGCCATCAAAGTTCCATTCTGTTTGTAAAAATTTTTCAACTATATTTTTTCCTTGTTTGTTCTTTTGAAATACAAAGGCCATGTCTTACAAACATTTATTTGTCTGTAAATTTCATCACTCATTTTAATAAAATCAGGTTATTTAAAGGTCCCATGGCATGAAATTTTCATTTTATGAGGTTTTTCAACATTAATATGAGTTCCCCTAGCCTGAATATTGTCCCCAAGTGGATAGAAATGTTGATCGGTGTAAAACCGAGTTCTGGCTGTCTTTCTCTGCCTTTGAGAAAATGACAGGCCAGACGAGCCAATCCTGAAGTCTCCTGGTTTGACGTCCAAGCAGGAACGGTCACCTCCCTTTCCTCCACCCAGAGAATCTGGCACGCCCATGCAAGCGGTTGAGAGATCATCGCTTGTGAACGAGTGAACGCTGGCAGTTTCTCAGTGTTTGGATGTACAAATGAAAACAGAAGTCTTTTTTCAGTTCCTTCTGATCTGTGATCAGTGATTTCTTATGTGTAGCTAATTATTTATTATTCGTGCACACGCAGCGGCTTCTCTCTCTCCCGACAGAACGGTGTTTTCGTGTTTTCTATCTTGTGAGTCAGTGTTTTTGTACGTCCTCGTCGTGTCTATCTGTTCTACAATGTGCATACAGTCGTTTCTGCTCAACATCAGCAGAGTAACATCTTTAGAGATAAACCTTACACACGCCGAGGCTCGGGCTGCACTGACCGGTCGGCCTCCAACATCCCCGACCCCCAGTACTGCATCTGGCCCACAGCAGAGGCACCAAACGCGGCGCGAGATTAAGCAGAAGGGGGGTAAGCGTGAGGGTATCCGGCTAGGCTAGCCAGCTATCCCCACAATAAACTGGATTACATTCGATTACTGCTGTTGTGTCTTTGTTTGCGCTGTGTACTCAATGCGCGTCACTGACGCTTTCCATATGATAGGAACATATCTAAAAAATAATGGTATTATCAACACTTACTCATAACTCGTTCATCTCGACAGCTGTAATGGTTCATTGCATGTGTTACAAAGTTGGTAATAATGATGAAGACGGACTTGGCGTGACTGGGACTCGTGTTTATTCAGAACTCTCAGATACAAACACAATAAACTCGCGCTGACTGACAGCGCTCTCATAACTCAGTAGTTACTATAAATAACTTTGTTAGCAATCGCTGAGCTCAGTCTCTGGTACATTAGTGATGTCCGGTTCGCGAACGATCTTTCTTTTGAACCGGTTCTTTTTAGTGAACCGAATCAGTTCACCAAATCGGACTGAATCGTTCTAAACGGTTCGCGTCTCCAGTCAGCGCTGATCCATAATTTTCTAAAGTTACTAACTTTCTGACATGAGTGACAGCCCCTCCGACTAGAAATAGACTAATAACCTGAAGTATATGCTGTAACTAAAACAGTTCACTGAACTGAGACTGACAGAACCGATGTGAAGTGAACTCAGGTCCATCCGTCTCTCTGGCAGCTGCTCGTGCCTCGTAGACCTCGTTAAACCACGCCCCCTCCGCTCATATCAAAAATGCAAAGATGTCAGCCAATCACAACAGTGGGCGTTTTTACTGAAGTCTCACAGCAGACACGCCTCTTGTAACAGGGCCTTCAGCCACAGGGTAAACAGCAGTATAGAAAAAATGCCTTTTATTTCTAAATTATGACATTTTATGATGTAAAAATCATACTAACAATATAAGTACACCTCAGGAAACATTATAAAATAATAGAAAAATGCCATGCCATGGGACCTTTAATTAATTATTATATAATAATAATCATTAAATAATTATTAAAGTTATTTTAATTTTAATTGGTATACATTTCTGTTACTGTTTGTTGCAAGTTTAATTAGAAAATTAATCAGCTGTATGTCAGTACTCTCTCTCTCTCTCTCTCTCTCTCTCTCTCTCTCTCTCTCTCTCACACACACACACACAGTGATTTTTCAACAGTTTCTCAAATAGATCCAAATGGAGTTTGACATGAACAGGGTATGATCCTTTTTTTGCCTCATAGCTTATATTTTTGGACCCCAGTTTCTTTTTTAATAAAGCAACTTAAATATATGTACAAATACAATTATGCAAAGAAAAAAATCAGGCCAATAACAAATGCTGGAAAAGAGCAAAAAGATTCCAACAAAGCACTGAGTCAAAGATACAGAATATTTCAGAGCAAGCTAGTCCAAAGACTTTAAATGAGGTATTGTGCAAATTAACAGTGTATTGTACATACTGTATTGCTTAGTCTTAATTATTGGAAGTAACAGTAACACGTTTGGGTTTTGTGTATCTTTACTGAATTTTAAGAAGCCTGTCGTCGAACACACACCAAGGTGCTGGAGGACTTTCATATCAGGAACACTGAAGTTTGCACCACACAGAGATAAGGTAAGGCTTTAGTATTTTTTGTAGTTTGTAAAAAAATAATAAAGAAAACAATGCAAATAATATACTAATGCTATGTTTTGTTTCTATAGATGCCAAAATTTAGGGTGTCACTTCAGCCCCAAGCAGAGACTTCTGGAAAAGAGGACACACAACACATTTAATTAGTTGTTACACACAAAGTATCTTGTAATACGATTTGGAATGTTTCAGTTTGTGGAATGTTTGAGTATATAAAATGTGAAAGCAAAATAAGATATCCGTTATGATATTGTTTTCATTTAGATGTACTGTATGTTTCAGTGCACTTATCCTTGGCAAAAGGTTGACAAATAACATTTGAAAATATATTAAAATATGAAAAATGTTTGTGTAGTGTCTTACAGATTTTGTTGTTGACAGATATAAGAGGTAATATTTTATAATGTTATTGTTTGAATTGATATTTGTTTATAAAAAAAATTCCCAGGGGCCCGTTCTTCGTACCTCGCTTAATACATCTGAGATGATTTGACAGATCCCAGATCTTTTAATCGTGATAACTGATGTCTGGCTAATTTGGTTCTTCAAACGAATTTGCGGATTGGATTTAAATATCTGGATTTAATGATCTAAGATCACTGTGCGTTCTTGTTTTCCCTGAAGAGGGCAGATGCATCGATACTAGAAACCATGATCAGCAATACAGCGATTGGCTGGCGTCAAGACAGCAACGTAATGACATCATATACTCCAATTCTGTTCAAACTGCACTGGCTACCCGTGTTATCCCGTATCACTTACAAAATTCTTCTGCTTACTTTTAAGTCACTCAATGGTCTTGCTCCAGCCTATCTCTCTGAATTACTTTCTCCTTATATTCCCCCTCGAACTCTCCGATCTTCTGGCTGTGAACTCCTCTGTGAGCGGAGATTTCGCCTATCATCTATGGGTGGCAGGTCTTTCTTTGTTACAGCCCCTAAGCTATGGAACTCTCTCCCCCTGGCTCTCAGGACAACAACCACGTTAAATGATTTTAAAAGTAAACTTAAAACACATTTGTTTAATCAGTATTATCAGTCATGAATATGTTAACTTGACATAACACAATCACAATGTTAACTGACTACCAATAATCTGTTGCATCTTTACTCAAACTGCCCACCATGCTGTCTGTAATTAATGTTTGTTGCCTTTGTTTTTCATGTTGTATTGCATATGTAGTGCGATTTGCAACTGCAATCGCTCATTACTTGGACTGGGCAAATGTCCACGACGTCCGTCTATGTGTAAACTGCTTGTTACTTACTGTTATTGTGAAGCGTCCTTGAGCTTGGGAAAGGCGCTATATAAATTAAACTTATTATTATTATTATTATTATTATATAATTAAAAAAGCCACCTGGCAAAAAACTTGGCAAATTACACAAAAAAAAAACCACGAATATCTGGAGCTTTATAAGGAAATGGCTAAACGACCAAACCAACATAAAAGTTATAATAGATCAATGATAAATGTTTTTTTGTTACATGATTACCAATTATTCACGATTTTATACAGTATTTGTACACCCTTTACATTTTTATTTCAATGTTGTAATTCAATTTTTAATTCAATTTGAAGCAGATTTGTAACGTGACAGTATTAAAGTTTTCAAGGGTCAAGATCAAATTCTCTGCATCTCCTGCGCTGCATGAAGCCATCCCATAATATCCGTCATCACTTAAATTAATGCACGGCTCAGATGAACTGTACAACATGTGTGCAAACCTCCAATAAAATTATAAAGTAATTATTCCATCACAAATAAATCGCTCAATCAAGTGGCTGTGTCTATAGTATTATACACAACATTATAATATTATATTCATTCTCATATACATATACAATTTAAAAATTTGTATATTATTATTATTTAAAATGATTAGTATTGCCCCTGGTTCAGTAAAGAACTCTTGTAATAAAGTAGCAGTGGCTGGGACAGATTTTAAGTATCACCTCAAGATGCAATCTAATCCTGTTTACATGAAATAAGCCTGCTCATGAGCAGGTTTAAGCTAACGGACATGTTGCTATGACAGCAAGTCCAGGATGAGCGTCGAAGAACCAAACAATCCAAGATCATGCCAAATCGTCAACAATCAAATCCGGCTAACTGAGTTAGCGAGGTACGAAGAACGGGCCCCAGGGCAATGTTTGGAGGACGTTTAAACGTTTTTCCTAGAATTCTCAAGATGACAGAAATGAATGTTTAACGTTTACATAAACCTAGAAAAACACATTCATACATGAAAAATCTGGACATTTTGAATCTTTAAAAAACATTCAGAAATAACGTTTTTATAACGTTTTCAAGATGCTTGAATGGAATGTTCCTGTAACGTTTGCAGAGACCCCACAAAATTTTTTCTTAATACATAAAAATAAACTGGACGTTTTCAACGTGTACAAAACATTCCCAAATAACATTTTCATAACTTAAAGGGAATGTTAACAAAACGTTCTGACAACAACTTCTTGTTTGCTGGGGTGGGGTTGTAATTGTAAAACATTTTTTTAATATATATTCAACAAATAAATCTATGTTTGGTACTTTACTCAGCAGGCATGGACCCCAACATCAGACAGACGTTGCATTTTGGTTGAAAATGAAAATCAGGTTGACGTCAGAACACAACGTCAGGGTTAGGGTTCGTAAGGGTTCTGACGTCAACCCGATTTTCATCTTCAACCAAAATGCAACGTCCGTCTAACGTTGGATGTTGACGTCAATCTGATGTTGGGTTCTGAAGTCAACCGGATTTTAATTTTCAACCAAAATGCAACGTCCATCCAATGTTGGATGTTGACGTCAATCTGACGTTGGGTTCTGGCGTCAACACAATTTTCATTTTCAACCAAAATGCAACGTCTGTCCAACGTTGAACAGACGTTGCATTACATTCATATTGAAACTGGCCATTATCTAATTTGTCATCAGCCTGTGGATATAAAAGGAAAAGGATTTAAATGTCCAAATAATTAATAATACATAACACATTATGAACCGGATGTCATAGTGTTTGTCAGGTTTGTTGTATCTAATGCAGATGTCACTGGTTCTACTGTGGTGCTAGATGGAAGGTTATGGGCTCACCCAAAATGCCAGGTTTTTATCTTCTGGCAACAAGTGATAACATACAATTACAAAATCTAAAACTTAAAAAATCTAAACATTTACTTAGGTCTGTTGTGAATATGTACACAAAAAAGAGAAGAAACAACAAACAACTGACTGAGCAATATATGACTATTAGATGGTACCAAAGACAAATGGTTTACTAGGATATTTCACACTATGAATTCAGTGATATCACCAAAGGCACCATAAGTCTACATTCTGCACTACATACACACAAGTCTTCTAGACCATAGCATTGCTTTATATGGACTGATTTTATGGTAGGTATTGAACAATGTATGGAAAAGATTTCAAAATGTTTAAAAATATATCTTTTTTTATTAATTGCCATGTGAACCAGGAAATACCAATTATAACCTAAAGAAGTATGCCAGTCATTCATTATTGTTAATGATAAGAATTTCAATAAATAAAATAGCATCTATATTTTTATGTTAGTAAGTGGTGTTTAAAATTTTTCTGTGCATAATGAGCTGGTGAGTTTATGGTGAGATGAAAAACTTTTCTTCAAAAGCAGAATGAATTTCCTATTATCACTGTAAAGCTGCTTTGAAGCAATCTGTGTTGTAAAATGCGCTATATAAATGAAGGTGACTTCACTTGATGTGTTGCGGACCGCTTGTAATGGGCCGTTTTATGCCAGAAAGTCCAGGGCCACTTTTTTGCCCCAGTCCACCCCTGTGTAACAATTTACATTTTTTAAAGATTTAAATCGCACATGAAAACATACTATAGTATATTATAGTAAAAGTACTGTAGTAAATACTGTAGTGTTTAAATACAGTTAATCTGAGCCGTGCATTAATTTAAGTGATCACGGATATTATGGGAGTGGCTCGGATATTATGGGAGTGGCTTGATGAAGCGCAAGAGATGCAGAGAATTTGATCTTGACCCTTAAGAAACTTTAATACTGTCATGTTACAAACCTACTTCAAATTGAATAAAAAATTAAATTACAACATTGAAATAAAACTGTAAAGGGTGTACAAATATTGTATAAAATTGTGAATATAAATAATTGGTAATCATGTTTAAAAAAAAAAAAACATTTATCAATTATCTATTGTATTATAACTTTTATGTTGGTTTTGTCATTTAGCTGTTTCCTTATAAAGGTCCAGAATTTCGTGGGGTTTTTTCTGTGTAATTTGTCAAGTTTTTTTGCCAGGTGCCTTTTTTAATTATATGATGACATTACGTTGCTGTCTTGACGCCAGCCAATCGCTGTATTGCTGATCGTGGTTTCGAGTTTCGATGCATCTGCCCTCTTCAGGGAACACAAGAACGCGCAGTGATCTTAGATCATTTAATCCAGATATTTTCATCCAATCCGCAAATTCGTTTGAAGAACCAAATTAGCCAGACATCAGTTATCACGATTAAAAGATCTGGGATCTGTCAAATCATCTCAGATGTATTAAGCGAGGTACGAAGAACGGACCCCAGATCAAAGAAGACATCACATCACAAGTGCTGAAGATCGTCATCATCAGCAAGGGTGTCAATGACCCCAGTCCCACAGTAGGGATTGTCTTTGAAGGAGTATCGGAAACTGGACGTCGGAAATCTCACTTCAAAGGTTCACAATTTGAGCAGTTAATTAATTGTCTAAAATCATTTCTAACTAACCCTTTAAGTGTTCTCAAGTGGCTGTTAATTTCAATGTAGAATTAAAGGGTTAGTTCACCCAAAAATGTAAATTCTGTCATTAATTCCTCACCCTCATGTCATTCCAAACCCATAAGACCTTCATTCATCTTCAGAACACAAATTAAGATATTTTTGATGAAATCCGAGAGCTCATAACATTAAGGTTGAACCACTGGAGTCACATGGACTCTTTTAATGTCTTTACTACACTGTAAAAAATTCTGCTGTGATTTTACAGTAAATTACTGGCTACTAATTGCATTACTTTCACAGTAAAGTACTGTGAAATTTACTGTGAAATTCACAGTAATTTCCTGTATAATTTTTACAGTAAATAATTGTGAAATGTAAGCTGTATATTGTGAAATTAAACACAGTACCTTACTGTGAAAGTAATGCAATTAGTAGCCAGTAATTTACTGTAAAATCACAGCTGTATATTGTGAAATTAAATACAGTACCTTACTGTGAAAGTAATGCAATTAGTAGCCAGTAATTTACTGTAAAATCACAGCAGAATTTTTTACAGTATGCTTCTTTAGAATTACAGTGTAAAAGTAATGCAACTCAGTAACCAGCAATGTGCTCTTAATTTACACTTAAAAACATACTGTAAATGTTATGTTTTTATCTGTTAACCCATCAGTAACCTTTAACAAAAAAGACAATTCAAATAAACACAAAAACATGATCAATTTAACACATTTATTTAGCAGTTTAATAAAGTGTGTAAAATTTCCAGCAAAGAGGTTTAGACTGTCATGTTTCTCTCCATTGAACCAGGAGACACCACAGATAAGAACATATTCAGTGACCATCTTACTGCATAAACACATCTAGCTTAAAGGAATAAATTCACCCAAAAATGAAAATTAGCCCATGATTTACTCACCCTCAAGTCATCCTAAGTGTGTATGACATTCTTCTTTTAGACAAATAAAATCTGAGTTATATTAAAAAAGTTCTGGCTAATCCAAGCTTTATAATACAGGGTTCCCACTCTTTTTCAGCAACCATTTTCCAGTACTTTTCCAGGACATTTTTAATTTTACTACGGCGGGAATAAAAGACAAGGATCATGCCAAATATTGCTTTCTAAGTCTTTAAAAGCCATACAGTTTATTGCCATTACTTAACAATCCAGCATTTTTCAATATGAGCTCTTAATCATACATTATGACTATGGAAGCTTGTTTACACCACAGAATAGAACGAAAAGGTAATTGTGACTTTTTATCTCGCTATTCTGACTTTCTCGCAATTGCGAGTTTACATATTTGTTATATAAAAATTATTTTTTCCTCAGAATTTGACTTTATAACTTGAAATCGCAGTTTAGATCTCACAATTCTGCGAAAAGATGTCAGAATTGCAAGACATAAACTCGCAACTGCGCAAAAAAGTCAATTGTGAAGAAAAGACTTGCAAGTTTATATCTTGCAATTCTGACTATATCTTGCAATTCTGACTTTATAACACACAAATGTGACTATATATCAAAATTATGTGATTAGGTAGCAGCTTACGAGTTAACATTCACTGCATACATTTGAGCAGTTAATAGCATTAGCTAACTGCTGCAAGTGGCAACACAAGACTAAACATCATTATTGAAAATACTACTCACACGCATCAAACTCAGCATTCCTGAACATGTGCTTTCTGCAACTAGCGCTAATTGTTTGGGCCAGCGATAAACTCTTTATACTCGGCTAAAGAAATAACTTTTTTTTAAAGAATTTTCCCAGACAACAACAAGATTTTCCAGGACATTTTACATTTTCTCTAATTTTCCATGTGTTTTCCAGGACTGGAAAATTTGTCATCAATTTTCCAGGTTTTCAAGGTTTTCCAGGACGAGTGGGAACCCTGTAATAGCAGTGACTGTTGCTCTGTTTTTGAAGTCCATAAAAGAAAGTGCATCTATCCATCATATAACTGCTCCACACGGCTCTGCGAGTCGAGTTGCGCTAAAAGAGTAACCCTGGCCTTGACGCATGCGTATATTGATGAATGCAGAACCGCAGAGGATAGAGCAAAACAAAACAAAAACAATCATTTTTAAAGAGAAATGGTGGAAGATTTTGATATAAGAGAAGAGGGGCTCGAGTTCGTTGCCCAGCCGTATCCGCGAGAGGCGTCAAAGCTTGAGATGCTCCAATACATCGCGTCAGGGGTTACTCTTTTAGCGCAAGTCGACTTGCTACTGCTGACCACCGGAAGTTAGCTTAAATATGGATATTTTTTTAGAGATATTCCGATACCCTTTTTCCCTTTCCCTCGATACCGAGTACTGATCCGATACCTGGGTGTGTATCTGTATTTACTACTAGCCCTGTATGAATTGCTATAATTATTTTATGGTGTGTTTCAGACTTATCCGTTAATAAAACATGAACAAATACATACAGTGAACTTATTACAGTATTTTTATTATCTGGCATGCACTTAAGTGAAAAAGAACTTCAACTGCAGCCACAAATCTAACACTGCAAACTGAAAAAGGTATTTTAGTTGTACAATATAACTGTATAAAAAACTGTGCAACAAATAAATGTAGGAATATAAAAAAAAATATATTAATCAGAAAATAATCTCTTTACAACAAAACAAGTGAAAAATAAGCAACCATCTAGGCATAATTATTATTATTAGTAGAGACGTATTATTACATAGAGACGTAGCTAAATCTACTGTACAACAGTAGCCTAATATATTCTGTCAATTTAAACATGTTTAAACCAAACTTTTATTTTGATGGGTTGCCGTGAAGATATTTCAGTGTCTGTGTTCAGACAGAAATACTCCTAAACAGCGTCAGCGGACAAACTGCTAACGCATTTTCATTTCTTCTTCGCTGCCCTAAACAGTGGTTGTTTGTGGCAACACAGCACTACTTCCTGTGTTTGCAATGCATTCTGAGCAGCGAAGAAGAAATGTGCAGCAGTTAGGCAAAGCTAGCGGTCATAATAACTGGTCTTGTTTAAGAAAATGGTATCGGATCGGTACATGGGTTCAAGTTAGGGGTGCTCCGATTGATTGGCAATAATCGCTTTGGGATGATTGATCGGCGGTCTCCAAAAAGGCCGATCTCATGCTGACGACACATAAAACATAGGGCATGACATGCAGCGACACCGTCTCATTCTCTTTCCAGCGCGGGTTAAATAATTATAATGCTGAAGGTGAGGTACAATTCATATTTCTATATTAAATAACTTACGCAGTCATTTGAAAACTTTCTGTGGGACGTAAGTTCACACATACACGTCTATATTACCAACAGGGGACCATCACTCCACACTGACCAAGAGGGGACCTGTGTTTCTAGTCATTTTGAAGAAACAAAACTTAGATACAAAATTTTGTTTTAAGGTCTTTTTTCATAATATAACTTCAAATAAGCATTTATTTTTTTATTTTTAAACATGCCAAGAGGGGACCTGACCGATGTCTACCTATCCAACAGGGGACCTCCATAGCCTGCAATGGAGCTGTGTGTGTGAAAGGGAAGAGAGCTGGCAGTCAAGTCTGTCTTCATTATTTAATATATATATATATAATTATAATTATATAATGTTCACACAGGCATCAGGGAACACAATGAGCACACAACGGAGAAAAAGCCATGTTGTGGACATTACAGAAAAGAATTTAAGAAATAAAAAAATTCTTAAAATTAAGAGTTATCTTTAAGAAATTCATTCTCTGTTGTGTCTTCATACTTACAGTATATGATCCGTCCACATCTCTCATTTAAGCTTATTTTCAAGAACACCAACACTGTAAAAAAAAATCAGGTCTCCAATTGAAAATTTTCTAGTGACCGATCACATCTAAATTTTTTAGTTGGCCAAATTGAATTTCTTGAATTTTAATTGAATTAAAGTGCATCAATTTACAGAAAATTTTCAATTGGAGACCCACATTTTTTTTTACAGTAAAGGTATTTCAATGTGTGACTTATTTTTGAATAAAACATAGTTTCTGCTCTCTAAAATCCCAAATAATGTCCTTTGTTTTTGAGATTTTTAGAGTGAGATTTGATTTCTTGCACCAATAAAATATATATATATATATAGGACTGGACAAGCAGAAATTGTTCATTAAGGTAATAATCACAGGTCATCACTTTATATAGTAAATAATGATTATGTTAAACACAATGACTCGGTCCCCTGTTAGATAGTAAATCACGACACCAGTGTGTTTAATTTTTCATTTCTTGCCATAAACACACTGTAGATATTTAGAGTTTTTATAGCAATAACTGAGTTTTAAGAGTTAAATCAAGCAGAAATATTTCTCTAATGTATTAATTGCAGATCATCTTTGAATAATGATTATGTTAAACACAATGACTCTGTCCCCTGTTAGATAGTAAATCACGACACCAGTGTGTTTGCGTTGTCATTTCTTGCCATCATAAACACACTGTGGAGATTTAGAGTTTTTATAGCAATAACTGAGTTTTAAGAGTTAAATCAAGCAGAAATATTTCTATAATGTATAAATTGCAGATCATCTTTGAATAATGATTATGTTAAACACAATGACTCGGTCCCCTGTTAGATAGTAAATCACGACACCAGTGTGTTTGCGTTGTCATTTCTTGCCATAAACACACTGTGGAGATTTAGAGTTTTTATAGCAATAACTGAGTTTTAAGAGTTAAATCAAGCAGAAATATTTCTCTAATGTATTAATTGCAGATCATCTTTGAATAATGATTATGTTAAACACAATGACTCGGTCCCCTGTTAGATAGTAAATCACGACACCAGTGTGTTTGCGTTGTCATTTCTTGCCATAAACACACTGTAGAGATTTAGAGTTTTTATAGCAATAACTGAGTTTTAAGAGTTAAATCAAGGAGAAATATTTCTATAATGTATTAATTGCAGATCCTCTTTGAATAATGATTATGTTAAACACAATGACTCGGTCCCCTGTTAGATAGTAAATCACGACACCAGTGTGTTTGCGTTGTCATTTCTTGCCATAAACACACTGTAGAGATTTAGAGTTTTTATAGCAATAACTGAGTTTTAAGAGTTAAATCAAGCAGAAATATTTCTATAATGTATTAATTGCAGATCCTCTTTGAATAATGATTATGTTAAACACAATGACTCTGTCCCCTGTTAGATAGTAAATCACGACACCAGTGTGTTTGCGTTGTCATTTCTTGCCATAAACACACTGTAGAGATTTAGAGTTTTTATAGCAATAACTGAGTTTTAAGAGTTAAATCAAGCAGAAATATTTCTATAATGTATTAATTGCAGATCCTCTTTGAATAATGATTATGTTAAACACAATGACTCGGTCCCCTGTGAGATAGTAAATCACGACACCAGTGTGTTTGCGTTGTCATTTCTTGCCATAAACACACTGTAGAGATTTAGAGTTTTTATAGCAATAACTGAGTTTTAAGAGTTAAATCAAGCAGAAATATTTCTATAATGTATTAATTGCAGATCCTCTTTGAATAATGATTATGTTAAACACAATGACTCGGTCCCCTGTGAGATAGTAAATCACGACACCAGTGTGTTTGCGTTGTCATTTCTTCATCTCAAACACACTGTGGAGATTTAGAGTTTTTATAGCAATAACTGAGTTTTAAGAGTTAAATCAAGCAGAAATATTTCTCTAATGTATTAATTGCAGATCATCTTTGAATAATGATTATGTTAAACACAATGACTCGGTCCCCTGTTAGATAGTAAATCACGACACCAGTGTGTTTGTGTTGTCATTTCTTCATCTCAAACACACTGTGGAGATTTAGAGTTTTTATAGCAATAACTGAGTTTTAAGAGTTAAATCAAGCAGAAATAGTTCTCTAATGTATTAATTGCAGATCATCTTTGAATAATGATTATGTTAAACACAATGACTCTGTCCCCTGTTAGATAGTAAATCACGACACCAGTGTGTTTGCTTTGTCATTTCTTGCCATCATAAACACACTGTGGAGATTTAGAGTTTTTATAGCAATAACTGAGTTTTAAGAGTTAAATCAAGCAGAAATATTTCTCTAATGTATTAATTGCAGATCCTCTTTGAATAATGATTATGTTAAACACAATGACTCGGTCCACTGTTAGATAGTAAATCACGACACCAGTGTGTTTGCGTTGTCATTTCTTCATCTCAAACACACTGTAGAGATTTAGAGTTTTTATAGCAATAACTGAGTTTTAAGAGTTAAATCAAGCAGAAATATTTCTCTAATGTATTAATTGCAGATCCTCTTTGAATAATGATTATGTTAAACACAATGACTCGGTCCCCTGTTAGATAGTAAATCACGACACCAGTGTGTTTAATTTGTCATTTCTTGCCATCATAAACACACTGTAGAGATTTAGAGTTTTTATAGCAATAACTGAGTTTTAAGAGTTAAATCAAGCAGAAATATTTCTCTAATGTATTAATTGCAGATCATCTTTGAATAATGATTATGTTAAACACAATGACTCGGTCCCCTGTTAGATAGTAAATCACGACACCAGTGTGTTTAATTTGTCATTTCTTCATCTCAAACACACTGTAGATATTCACTGTATATATTGAGATAACTCAATTTTATGGTGACTTGCATTAAAATGTTTATCCGTCTCAATTAAATTATGTGAACTGAATGACTTTTAACATTGACACTTTAGTTATTTAACCAACTGATGATTTTCAAGTCAGCAATCAACACACAACTGAGTTTTGACCTCCAAAATCTTATTATAGTGTATTTTTATGGTAAGTATTGGTGTTTTATGTTTTAAATCAAGCAGAAATCACTCTTTAAGGAAACAATTGCAGGTCACACTTTATACAGTGAACATGATTTCCTTAAATTGACTTAAGTCCCCTGTTGGATGGTAAAACACGACACCTGTTTGATTGCTTTGCCATTTCTTGCCATCACAAACACACTGTAGAGATTTTGAAGGTCAGAACTAAATTTTTTGGTGACTTGCATGAAAATCTTCATCCGTCTCAATTAAATTATGTGAACTGAATGTCTTTTAACATTGACACTTTAGTCGAAGATTTTCAACTCAACAATCAACACACAACTGAGTTTTGACCTCCAAAATCATTATACAGTGTATATTAAATTTAAATAAAAAATAAAAATTTCCTTACAAAACAGTTTGACTCAAGTTTGACTCTCTACTGCTTATTCATTATTGTTTATGTTACATGGTCCATGTTTACATTACAGTATAAAATTGTTCCTAAGTTTTCCCCTTTTATATAGATGGTAATGACTAAATATCCTCGCACACCGAAATTTTCACACGTTAAAAAAAAGATCAAGCACGTTTACACACAGCCTCTGAAACTTTCCTTCCTTCATCATAAAAAAAAATCTGATCAGGTTCAGTTTTCTGCATTTTTCGCATCCATAGCAAGCATTTAAAGAGGGGTTTCAAATTTCTGTGTTATTCATTTTTGTGTTAAAATTTTGAACATAAGTTGAACAGTTTAAAAAAGAAAGTGTGAACCTTCAAATTAGCCATTATAGTTCATAAAGTTTTGCTGGCGTTTGTATCTAATTGAGAAAAGAATGAATGTAAATTGAAAGATGTCGTCATTGAACGCATTTTGTGCCAAAGCAAATAAATGATCCACAGTTTAGCCACATAGGCTGATGTGATCCCTGAGTGAAGAGTTTTGAAAAAGTGATGAGTATTCAGAAATGTGTCCTAGCAGATGTTTAAAAAACCCTGTAATATCACTATTAGTAAGGGATCACTGTATAATATCAGTCTTTAAATGTGAGATATTTAAAGTGAACCTAAAGTATACTTGCAATAGTGTGATTTTAGCACAATTAAATATACTTAATGGATGTTTCGCAAAAGCGTTGTTTAGTGATATTGCGTCCTTGTGTTTCTGCTGTAGGTCATCAGCAACTGTCTAAGTTCAATTACAATACTCAAGAACACATGTACAGAGGATGCACAAAAGTACCCGGATGTTATAAGATATATGAGTATAAATAACTCCATACAGATCTATTGTTTTACAAAAATAATATATTGTTTACAAAAGGAGAAAACGTGTGTACTTTAATGAAAACTTGGACCATGTGACATAAACTGAAGTTAACAGCAAAAAAATATACTATAATGCTGACTGTTGTTAGTGTTTTTTTGTTGTATGAGTTAAAAGTGTATATGTTGGGTGAATCCTCATTGTGTTCTGGAAGAATGAGTTGATTTAAGACATCAATGAAGTGTTTTGGTAGTTTTAGCACATTTTGAACGTGAAATTAACTGCTTTGCTTTGAAAGGTGTCCTAGCGATTGTAGCTGAGAGATAGACGTCAAACAGACTCAAACAAAGACCCAGAATTCTGTGGTGTTACAGCACTGTGGCTGCTGTAAATGGCTGCTGTACGGTTTCTTTATGAAATAACAGGCACAATGGCAAAGATATTTCTGCAAAAACTCCAAAGTAATGTTCGGTTGCAGTGAGAAAGTCACAAGAGACAACTAAAAAAACTCATGCGTGTATTTAGCCTAGTGTAGATCTGTTTGCTTACACATCCCCCAAACTCCATTTACATATGAATACAGGAAAGGCCAAAGCCATTGTCTCACAGGTGAGGAACAGGCCTAACAGAGCTGTTAGACCCATGTCACAGACACAAACTTCTCATCCAAACTAGAGAAAACGCTGGGATTTACCTGGGAAAATTAAATCAATGTACACTTTTTCCAATCCCTACGACACATTTTTTTAAATACTTGGGTCACTTTTTTAAAACTCTTCACACACTTTTTCACACAACTGAATTTCAGCTTGGCACAGCAGTTATTTTAGTGTTCAAAATGCACTAAAACTACCAAAAAGGACCCAACAAACACACTTTTTCAATCATAAAACACAGACCTAAAACACATGATCATTACACAATGTTTTCTTCTGTAAAATTTTATTTTCAAAAAAAGACTTACACTATAATTCACTGCAGTTTATGTTACATGGTCCTTGGTCCAGTACAGTATAACATTATTCCTAAATTTTTCCCTTTTGAATGGATGGCAATGCAATTTAAAAACTAACACCAGCTAAAGCAGGAATTATACTGAAATATAAAATCTTAAAATCCAAAGGGACCCACTTTATATTAGGTGGCCTTAACTACTATGTACTAACATTTTAATTATCCATTTGATACAATGCACTTATTGTGTACATACATGTCTTTACATTGTACTTACATTTTTAAATATACCTGCATGTAATTACATCTGTAATTAATTTATGTAGTTGCATTTGTAATTACACTGTTGACACTTCCCTTACATCTAACCCTACCTTTAAACTTACCAATACAACCACACCTGACCCTACCCGTATCCCACCTCAATATCAGCAAAAGTGTTTTGCAATACAATATGAACACAATAAGTACATTGTACCTATTTAAGTACATAGTAGTTAAGGCCCCCTAATATAAAGTGGGGCCATCTAAAGTCATAATTTATCATTGATTTGGCATAAAATACATTCAATGGCGACATCTTTCGATTTATAAGAATTATTTTCTTACTTCAACACAAACACCACCAAAACATTATGAACTGTATAGGCCAATTTGAAAAATTTTTGATTCTCTTTTCAAAACTCCCTAACTTATGTTCAAAACTTAACTAAAATTAATTAAAAAAAACAAAACAATTTGCTACATTTAGGCAGTATTACCATATTGAAATATTGGGTGATTCTTTTGAATCCTCAGAATCCTTTTTGGTAGTTTTAGTGCATTTTGAACACTAAAATAACTGCTGTGCCAAGCTGAAATTCAGTTGTGTGAAAAAGTGTGTGAAGAGTTTTAAAAAAGTGACCCAAGTATTGAAAAATGTGTCGTAGGGATTGGAAAAAGTGTACATTGATTTAATTTTCCCAGGTAAATCCCAGCGTTTTCTCTAGTTTGGATGAGAAGTTTGTGTCTGTGACATGGGTGTAACAGCTCTGTTAGGCCTGTTCCTCACCTGTGAGACAATGGCTTTGGCCTTTCCTGTATTCATATGTAAATGGAGTTTGGGGGATGTGTAAGCAAACAGATCTACACTAGGCTAAATACACGCATGAGTTTTTTTAGTTGTCTCTTGTGACTTTCTCACTGCAACCGAACATTACTTTGGAGTTTTTGCAGAAATATCTTTGCCATTGTGCCTGTTATTTCATAAAGAAACCGTACAGCAGCCATTTACAGCAGCCACAGTGCTGTAACACCACAGAATTCTGGGTCTTTGTTTGAGTCTGTTTGACGTCTATCTCTCAGCTACAATCGCTAGGACACCTTTCAAAGCAAAGCAGTTAATTTCACGTTCAAAATGTGCTAAAACTACCAAAACACTTCATTGATGTCTTAAATCAACTCATTCTTCCAGAACACAATGAGGATTCACCCAACATATACACTTTTAACTCATACAACAAAAAAACACTAACAACAGTCAGCATTATAGTATATTTTTTTGCTGTTAACTTCAGTTTATGTCACATGGTCCAAGTTTTCATTAAAGTACACACGTTTTCTCCTTTTGTAAACAATAGATTATTTTTGTAAAACAATAGATCTGTATGGAGTTATTTATACTCATATATCTTATAACATCCGGGTACTTTTGTGCATCCTCTGTACATGTGTTCTTGAGTATTGTAATTGAACTTAGACAGTTGCTGATGACGTACAGCAGAAACACAAGGACGCAATATCACTAAACAACGCTTTTGCGAAACATCCATTAAGTATATTTAATTGTGCTAAAATCACACTATTGCAAGTATACTTTAGGTTCACTTTAAATATCTCACATTTAAAGACTGATATTATACAGTGATCCCTTACTAATAGTGATATTACAGGGTTTTTTAAACATCTGCTAGGACACATTTCTGAATACTCATCACTTTTTCAAAACTCTTCACTCAGGGATCACATCAGCCTATGTGGCTAAACTGTGGATCATTTATTTGCTTTGGCACAAAATGCGTTCAATGACGACATCTTTCAATTTACATTCATTCTTTTCTCAATTAGATACAAACGCCAGCAAAACTTTATGAACTATAATGGCTAATTTGAAGGTTCACACTTTCTTTTTTTAACTGTTCAACTTATGTTAAAAATTTTAACACAAAAATGAATAACACAGAAATTTGAAACCCCTCTTTAAATGCTTGCTATGGATGCGAAAAATGCAGAAAACTGAACCTGATCAGATTTTTTTTTATGATGAAGGAAGGAAAGTTTCAGAGGCTGTGTGTAAACGTGCTTGATCTTTTTTTTAACGTGTGAAAATTTCGGTGTGCGAGGATATTTAGTCATTACCATCTATATAAAAGGGGAAAACTTAGTAACAATTTTATACTGTAATGTAAACATGGACCATGTAACATAAACAATAATGAATAAGCAGTAGAGAGTCAAACTTGAGTCAAACTGTTTTGTAAATAAATTTTATATTTTTTATTTAAATTTAATATACACTGTATAATGATTTTGGAGGTCAAAACTCAGTTGTGTGTTGATTGTTGAGTTGAAAATCTTCGACTAAAGTGTCAATGTTAAAAGACATTCAGTTCACATAATTTAATTGAGACGGATGAAGATTTTCATGCAAGTCACCAAAAAATTTAGTTCTGACCTTCAAAATCTCTACAGTGTGTTTGTGATGCCAAGAAATGGCAAAGCAATCAAACAGGTGTCGTGTTTTACCATCCAACAGGGGACTTAAGTCAATTTAAGGAAATCATGTTCACTGTATAAAGTGTGACCTGCAATTGTTTCCTTAAAGAGTGATTTCTGCTTGATTTAAAACATAAAACACCAATACTTACCATAAAAATACACTATAATAAGATTTTGGAGGTCAAAACTCAGTTGTGTGTTGATTGCTGACTTGAAAATCATCAGTTGGTTAAATAACTAAAGTGTCAATGTTAAAAGTCATTCAGTTCACATAATTTAATTGAGACGGATAAACATTTTAATGCAAGTCACCATAAAATTGAGTTATCTCAATATATACAGTGAATATCTACAGTGTGTTTGAGATGAAGAAATGACAAATTAAACACACTGGTGTCGTGATTTACTATCTAACAGGGGACCGAGTCATTGTGTTTAACATAATCATTATTCAAAGAGGATCTGCAATTAATACATTAGAGAAATATTTCTGCTTGATTTAACTCTTAAAACTCAGTTATTGCTATAAAAACTCTAAATCTCCACAGTGTGTTTATGATGGCAAGAAATGACAAAGCAAACACACTGGTGTCGTGATTTACTATCTAACAGGGGACCGAGTCATTGTGTTTAACATAATCATTATTCAAAGATGATCTGCAATTAATACATTAGAGAACTATTTCTGCTTGATTTAACTCTTAAAACTCAGTTATTGCTATAAAAACTCTAAATCTCCACAGTGTGTTTGAGATGAAGAAATGACAACGCAAACACACTGGTGTCGTGATTTACTATCTAACAGGGGACCGAGTCATTGTGTTTAACATAATCATTATTCAAAGATGATCTGCAATTAATACATTAGAGAAATATTTCTGCTTGATTTAACTCTTAAAACTCAGTTATTGCTATAAAAACTCTAAATCTCTACAGTGTGTTTATGGCAAGAAATGACAACGCAAACACACTGGTGTCGTGATTTACTATCTAACAGGGGACCGAGTCATTGTGTTTAACATAATCATTATTCAAAGAGGATCTGCAATTAATACATTATAGAAATATTTCTGCTTGATTTAACTCTTAAAACTCAGTTATTGCTATAAAAACTCTAAATCTCTACAGTGTGTTTATGGCAAGAAATGACAACGCAAACACACTGGTGTCGTGATTTACTATCTAACAGGGGACCGAGTCATTGTGTTTAACATAATCATTATTCAAAGAGGATCTGAAATTTATACATTAGAGAACTATTTCTGCTTGATTTAACTCTTAAAACTCAGTTATTGCTATAAAAACTCTAAATCTCTACAGTGTGTTTATGATGGCAAGAAATGACAACGCAAACACACTGGTGTCGTGATTTACTATCTAACAGGGGACCGAGTCATTGTGTAAATCATAAATAAATCAAAAGTGGTTTGTTTAAAAAAACTCATAAATGTATAAGGTGGTAAGGTGGGCCTTTTACACCCCATTTTACATGGGGCAAAAGTCACACATTATTTATACAAATACTTGAGCTAAAATGTTTTTTTTTTTAATAATGTCTTAACACTTGTTTAAAAGAATAGTAAAGTTTGTACTATTTTCTGTTTATTTTGATAAATACAATAATATTCAATGAATATAGGCTACTGTCATTAAAATATGTTAAAATAAAAAATACAAAAACAAAACTTCTAATTACATTCTGGTTGTTTAGATTTTTAAATCCTTTTTTCTTGGATTCTGTGTAGAATTTAATTGTAATGTAATGCAAAGTTTGAAACTAGTCAGGGTATCTAGTAAAGAGATGTAATGCTTGTTCCTTTAGTAAGCAGCCTGTTAAACAGCAGAGTCTCTCTGGGACAGCAGGCCATTCAAACAATAGAGGAGTGTGTGTGAACGACGTGTGTTTAAGAGCCCTTACAGTTCCTGCTCCAGCCTACAGGGGAGCTGCTGAGTATGACCTTAAACACACACACACACTTAGGTCCCCACTTGGTCATAAGTTTTAAAAAAATTACCAGAGTGTTTTTACTTAATTTTCACATGATTTAAACACACACACTTGTAGGTCCCCACTTGGTCAAAAGTAAAAAAAATCACCAGAGTGTTTTTTTAGTGTTTTTACTTGATTTTAACATGATTTAAAGCATGACCAACAGGGGACCTGAAAAATGTCCCCTCTTGGCTCAGAGGTCCCCTGTTAGTGAGTGTGTTACGACACCAAGGTCCCCTCTTAGATAGGTAGACAAGTACACAAACAGCGCGCGTGAATCACCGCGTGCGCGCGCTCTTATCGAAAGCCAACAGGGCCAAAAACACGTGAATTTTAACACGTATACGTGTGACGAATCAGAGCGTATTTCACGTGTATTTCACGCGTATTTAACACGTGAAATACACGTAAAATACGCGTTAAAATTCAGTTTGAACGGGTCAGTGTCATTGGCTGCTGAAGACTTGGGTCTAACCATTTCTGTGAGCTTAGAGGGGTGTCCCATTCATATACTAGGCTACCACCATTTAACATTCTATAGATCAGCTTATTTATTTTGTCCTTTTTTTGTTTCTTTGTTGGTATGGAAAATGTAGCCTAGATAAAAATTAAAATTGCTATAATATATATAAAAATAAAAATCATGCCTTTTTGTGAATAAACACAGTGACATTCTAGCTTTAACATCAAAGCATTAACATTTGTGTGGGGAAATCAGTTAGAGATTGGACACTCATCAGACAAACAGTAGGTACACAGGATGTACACATATTATCCATTTAAATGATTTTTTTTAAAGACTTATAGGGTGCCAAACTTTAAACCTTGTTTAAAAATAAGCAGGTTTACATTTAAACCATCATTTTGAACATGGATTTAATTTATATTTAAAATGGATTAACTTTAATCATGTTGCTCCATAACTTTAAACTCAGATTTAAATCTCAATTATGGATTCATTTAAAAGATTAAAAATGTGAGGAGGTTTAAATAAAATAAGTGCACCTATAATTAAACTATGCAGATGATTGAACAGAGATAGAAACAGTGTGTGTGTGTCGTCTGGTCTCATGGTGTTACTAATAAAAATGAAAAATAAAACAAATTGAGCCAGCTCAGGAGTAGCCTATATTTAGCATTTAACGGCAGCGTGGATGATGAGGTGAGCACCAGAAATGACCGTTCCACTCGATCAAACGGAATGGTCAGCGATCAAGCGACCAAGGCTGCGCTGTCAAGAGCGGAGATAGTCACTCCGCCAATCATGACAGTGGTTTATCATCATAAATTACGCTGCCATAATATAGGCTACTCCGTTAATTGATACTATAAATATGTTTCCAGTCTTATGAAATTCGCATGCGCTGCGCTGAGTTTATTTAGGCTACTTTATCGGCCAGAGCTGTACTTATGTCAGAGAAAGAGTTGCTGGTGGTCAATAAAGAAGGAAATTGAATATTAGTATTGTTGATGTCAATGGAGAATCCATCATGGCAGCGAAAATTAATGGTAAAAGGAGGTTTTAATCGCAGGTTAAATTCTAATCCCCGATTTGTTAATATGGGTTTAAAATGAATTAAGTGGTGCAACACAACTCGATTTAAAATAAAGCCTAGATAAACAAATCCTAGATTAGCTCTAAACTGAGTTTAAAATAATGAAAGACTTTATATAAGTAGGCTATTTAAGACTTACAGGACAGGTATAACTTGATTTGTCTTTCCTGAAAGGAGAAATATTGTACTGCTACCACAATTAAATATCCTCCTATTTATTTTAATTTTTTCCATTTTCTTTTCTCCCCCCCCCCCAAAAAAAAAAATTTAGATTAAACAAAACGAAAAACAAGAATTCAGCTTTTATTTTTCGTTTTTCGTTCAGAATTTTTAATTTTTTTTATTTTAAAATTGTATTTTTTTTATTAGTTCAATTACAAAGTACAAAACAGAAATAAGACATTGTGGTACAATTCACAGTATGCAGTAACAATTAAAATATAGATTATCATGAAACATGCAGTGATTTATTCATTTAACGTAAAATAATCTAAACTTTTAAAAGTAGGTTCGTCAAGTATTCGTTGTATTTTGGTTAATGTTATGGTGTGCGCCAGAAGATGTTCAAGGGCTGGATTTCCCGAAACCTTCTTAACACTACGTCGTTCTTAAGTTATACCTTAAGGTGTACCTTAACATTAATACGTGTTTCCCGAAACGATCTTAGTTAAGAATAACTTCTGTAAGTCATACTTTCTTAAGGTTGGACTGGACCACTCTTAGATATACCTTATCACTATTGACAGTTCATTCCACTAGTGGCCACCACTGTGCAAAAAGCTTCTTTACATGTCAGTCTATACGAATATAATTCTGAAGTTGTAATATACACACCCAGTGTTCAATTAGGCTAATTTAATTGTTTTTTGTTTTAGTTTTTTTGTATGCAATTCACGTGTTGCGCCTTTATTGAGTAGGTCATCCAGTAACAGAAATTAGTGATTTACACCAATAATACTGCCCGTTAATGGGTTAATGGGTCTCACATAACGCAGTTAAACAGCCCCTGTGTAATCGATTTTTGAGCCATTGATAAACAAATTCAGCACCGCCGCCACGGAAGGTATAACGTCGCACTTCAGAAGGTATACCTTAAGCAACCTCCTAAGGTATAGTTTGGGGAAAACGCCTAGAAATGGGATACCTTTAGTTAAGTTATACCTTTAGAGTCTTCGCGCTAAGAGACAACGTTATCGGGAAATGTAGCCGAAGAGACCGAGACGCACGCAGCGCATCCTGGTGTTTTCTTTATTTTTCAAAGGCATGACATATTGTAGTCATTTTGAATGTGCACAAATAAAAGTATACATTTTACGATGATTATTATGATGTCCTACTCATCAGTATGATGATAAATTTATTTTATCAGGGGTTAGAATTTAACCTGCGATTAAAACCTTTTACGATTAATTTTCGCCGCCATGATGGATTCTCCATTGACAGCAACAATACTAATATTCAATTTCCTTCTTTATTGACCACCAGCAACTCTTTCTCTGACATAAGTATACAGCTCTGGGGTGCGTTTCCCAAAAGCATCGTTAGCCAACTATGGTCGCAAGTTCCGGCGTTATCAACATAGTTCAACCATCAGTGTTTCCCGAAACCGTCGTTCGAACATTTTTAATAGTAACACCATGAGACCTGACGACACACACATTGTTTCTATCTCTGTTCAATCATCTGCATAGTTTAATTATAGGTGCACTTATTTTATTTAAACCTCCTCACATTTTTAATCTTTTAAATGAATCCATAATTGAGATTTAAATCTGAGTTTAAAGTTATGGAGCAACATGATTAAAGTTAATCCATTTTAAATATAAATTAAATCCATGTTCAAAATGATGGTTTAATTGTAAACCTGCTTATTTTTAAACAAGGTTTAAAGTTTGGCACCCTATAAGTCTTTAAAAAATAATTTAAATGGATAATATGTGTACATCCTGTGTACCTACTGTTTGTCTGATGAGTGTCTAATCTCTAACTGATTTCCCCACACAAATGTTAATGCTTTGATGTTAAAGCTAGAATGTCACTGTGTTTATTCACAAAAAGGCATGATTTTTATTTTTATATATATTATAGCAATTTAAATTTTTATCTAGGCTACATTTTCCATACCAACAAAGAAACAAAAAAAAGGACAAAATAAATAAGCTGATCTATAGCATGTTAAATGGTGGTAGCCTAGTCTATGAATGGGACACCCCTCTAAGCTCACAGAAATGGTTAGACCCAAGTCTTCAGCAGCCAATGACACTGACCCGTTCAAACTGAATTTTAACGCGTATTTTACGTGTATTTTACGTGTATTTCACGTGTTAAATACGCGTGAAATACACGTGAAATACGCGCTGATTCGTCACACGTATTTAACACGTGAAATACGTTTTTAAATACACGTAAAATACGTGTTAAAATTCACGTGTTTTTGGCCCTGTTGGCTTTCGATATGCTCTCTCTCTCCCTTTCAAAATGCTCAAATGGCTTCACATCAGCGCATCGCATGTGCACTAAAATCGCTGCTCAGTTGACACAGGATTTGCCACTTTGCACAATCGAGGCAGTCAACCAGTTCAGCTGACACACACAAGGCAATGTCTGGCACCTGTACCTAAACCATGGTCTAATAGGAGGCCACTCTTGAAAAAGAGGGTTCTAGGGAACATGCCGATTTTGCTGTGCTGGCTGGCGGTTGATGGGTGGGTGCTGTCAGGTTGTGTTTAACGTCTAAACTGTTTGAGTGGGCGTAACGCGATACAGAGTAACGAAGGACCGAGGACACGGCAGTTGGGTGTTTGGGAACGCCCGGAAGGCTGACTGTGCCGCTGGTTTTCCACCTGAGCGACCTCAACTCGCCCCGGATAAACTAAATGTGATAAAACCCATATTATAAGCCGAATACTAGATACTCCCCCGAGTATAGCCTAAACGTTTGGCCCACCTTTCCTCTCTAAGCCGCACCCTCTTCCTAGGTTTCCTAACCCGATAGCCACACATGCTGTAGGCCCCAGAAACTCTCACGAAAGGTAGCAGGTTTAGCCCCTTTAGTGTTTCTCTAACACTCCCAGCGTTCGCGCTTATTTTCCTTTTATTGCAGACCAATTCATTTTTGTGTTTGTTTCTTTCCTACCTTCACTGTCCAGACTGTTGTAATCTTGTTTCTCTCAGTTCACCAAGAGACCCCAAGGAAAGCTAAGTAATAGAGTGACAACCAAGCAGCCGGCGTCACCAGGTGACCCACAGGGCTACCGCCTGTCAAAGTCTCTATTTCAGGCCGACCCAAAAATTGGCCCGCCTAATTGCCTAACTGTCTAACTGTTTACATCAGTTAGCCAAAATTCTTGTCGACGGCATGGTCCGTACAAGAGCTCGTTAACCTTAGAAAAAAACTTGCATTGGCCTCTTTGTGTGTGTGTGCTGTGTTTCTCTCGCCCACAGTGAACCAGTATGCCCCGTTCACCCAGTCCCACTGTCCCTTGGGATCGCCTAGCGGTATGGCTGGAAGCGATGACGAGCACTGTTCCGTCGGAGGACACCAGTGATCTGCAACAGCTGAGCCAGGAGAAACTGGACACAGAGCTAGACAAGCTGACGGCACACGACCCGACGCAGAGTTACTCTCACAAAGAACTGGCCAAGATCCTCGGGAGCCTCGCCCACAACCTTGTCGCCCAGGCACGGCTAAGAGAAAAGAGCCACACCGACCTGGAACAGGAAGCGGCAACATTAAAGCTCCAAGCCGAGGAGGCCCGGAGAAACCAGGCCCTCACCCAGCGTCATCTAGACCAGCTACTTCTAGAGACAGAGAAAAAGGGTGAAACGGACACAGAACGAGAGAAAGAAGTAAAAAGACTTCCAAAGGCCCTGAAAGATCTGCGTCTGGACACAGACCGCAGAGAGCAGTCAGAGAAAGACACCAGGGAAGAACTCAACGAACAGCTCCGGCGAGGCGAAGTTCTCCTAGAGAGAGCCAACACTGCACTCAAAGACAGAGATGCTAAAGCCAAAGCCTCCGAAAACCACTTGCAGGCTGCCCGAGCCGAGATCAATGAGCTTGTCCAGCAAAGACATGAGCTCCAAGATGAACTTGACCTTGTTCACAGAGAACTGAAACATTCCTATAAACTGCAAAGTGACCGGGAAGGGGGAACGCACCACACAAAGTTTCCCCCGACCAGCTGGTCCGCACCTTTTAGCCAAGAACCAAGAGCTAGATAGGGGGGTGACAACCCACTGCTAAGACTGTCACCCGCTAGCCTCCACGAACCCCCGCCAGCAGCGGAGGAAGGGAAGCACTTCCAGGAAGTCAGGGCCAGCAGCCACGTAGCTCATAAAGACCTTGACAAGCTGGCCAGAAATATCCCTACGTTTAGCCCAGACCCTGCAGGAGGAGACGACGTTGACGCCTACTTGCAAGACATAGACTTTCACCTTCAGACTGTCGCTAACACGAACACTTGGGACAGATTGTTCCTACTCACAATCACTTCTAACCAGGACGTACGCAGCTTTCTAGACCGTCAACCAGAGACTGTCAAAGCAGACTACTGGCAGCTACGACGAGCTTTAATTCATGAACACTCTGATCCAGAATCAGACCAGGGACTAATTGCTGCTGTGGACCTCAGGCAAGGTCGACTTGAAACCCCTCTGACTTTACAGCCACCCGTTTCCATCAGTCATGGCAACCTCATGTCAGGACAGACCATCCCGGAACAGGGAACGGTGATACCAGCATACACCAAAGGGGTCGCTGTTCGGCACAACATGCGATGTGGCCAAACCTTAAACCACACGCTGGGTTTCTTCAAACCCTCACCTGAATGTGTGGAACTCGGACTCACACTTGAAGCCACACCCCTCACTGAAATGTCATCTTGTGTAGTCTACATCCTCTTCAACAACTGCACAGCAACTGACATCAACATTCCCAAGGCCTACCGGCTGGGATGGCTAGTGAGCCATGACTTTCATGACTTTGAACTTGAACTACCCATCATTGGGCCCATTCCACCTGCACTGATACCCGAAGGGAGTACAGGTAACACGCTGTTCACTGCACCCTTCAAATTCATTGCCATCACGTCTGTCATGCCGATGACCAAAGACCAGGTGTGCCGAACGGAGCTGACTGAGGACAGTCACCTCGCAGTATACACAGTCTCCCACCAGCCTGTCGGTGAGACTGATGAACCTGCTACACAACGGTGGCCGACCACCTGAAAGAAAGAGACTATGTTTTGAACCAACTATCCGCAGCCGGTGCCAAGATCGCCCTCCACAAAGGACAGTGGTGCCGGGCCAAGGTCAACTACGTGGGCCTGCTAATCGGATCCCAAGGCATTGAACCTCAGTCAAACTGTATTCATGCCATTCAAAACATCAAGCCTCCTACTAACACCTCTGAGCTGCGCAGTTTTCTAGGGGTATGCAATTACTCCCGACAGTTAATTGAAAACTACTCAGACATGGCCAGACCTCTAACAGCCCTGCTGAAGAAAGACTGCCCTTTTGTCTGGTCGGATCCACAAGAACCCCAACAACAACTGACCTGTCAAAGACACCGAATGCGTGCCAGGGCATGCCCATGGCCTACGTCGATGGGTGCTCCTACAACCACGACGGCATCCTCAAGGCAGATGCAGGAGTGCTGTGGGTGAACGATCAGCCGTGCCCACCACAACACTTCAAGTTGGGTCCTCAATCATCGCAATATGTAGAGATAGCAGCTATTCTCATAGCCCTACAGATTGCATCAGCACATAACATCAGAGAACTGCTCATCTGCTCAGACTCTAACTATGCCAGACTCAGTTTCGTGTGCCACCTTCCAAGCTGGAAACAGAATGATTTCAAGACCGCTAACAACAAGCCAGTCAAACACCAACACCTGTTCCAGGAATGTGACAACATCACAAGAACACATGACCTGACAGTGTACTGGAAGAAGGTAAAAGCACACTCGAAGCTACCAGGTCTCGACAAAGACGTAAATGACCAAACTGACGCCCTCGTCAAGACGGGCACACTACACGGCAACATGTGGGTACCCCCAAACCCCACATCCAGCCCCAACGCTGCAGTGCTAACCCGCTGCAAGCGACCGGCCCGGCTACAATGCCCGCCTCGCAGCCGCTATCGCTAACTCCGCAGATGTCCAACAACGACATTGCGGATATGCAAGCCTCTGACACTGCAATAAAGACAATTCTTGACCACCTCTCTGACCCCTCCAGCCACCCTATCACTGACTCTGAGCTCACTGATGACTCAGGCCTCAAACACCTACATAACTCCAGACACATGTTGCGTACACAGGACAACATTCTGTGGTTTGCACCCGATGACAGCACAGCGCCAAGGCTTGTGGTGCCATGGTCGCAAAAGGGGGTGATGCTAATGTACGCCCACGACACACCATGTGCTGGACACCACGGCACCAGGGCCACATATGACACACTTAAACAGGTGGCATATTGGCCCGGGATGCAACAAGATGTGGCAGAGTATGTCAGAGAGTGCCTGGTTTGCTGCCAGTTCCAACCAGCAAACCCGAACCACAGAGCCCGACTGCAACGCAGAGGGATCACGTTCCCGTGGTCAGACCTACAAATCGACTGGGTGGGACCCCTGCCCAGGTCCGCAAGAGGCAACAAGTACTTCCTCACGGTGGTGTGCCAGTTTACCAAATGGGTCGAGTGCCTGCCAGCACCCAACGACACCGCCACCCGTATCAACTTGCTTGACCAGAGCATGTGGATCCAAGTACCGCGAGGGGCCATCCTCCACCTGGACGATTTGGCTTTGTACCATCTTCCGAGTGAAGAGTATCAGTCAGAGCTAGAAATCCCAGCCTTTTTCAAAGACCACAACTTCACCCTAGATCCAGAACTAGAACGGTGGATTGAAAAAGGGGGGCCTCAGCTCATTGACATTGCTCCCCTCGACACAGCCCTCCAAGCATTGTCCCGATTGCCTATCCTGAATACCTCGCCTGTTGTCCAAACCTGGACCGCAGCTGACACTGCGCTATGTATCTCCATGATCATCAGCAATACCCTAACCCTAGGCATAGCCTTTCTCCTGTACAGGAAGTTCAACGAGATGAGAACCTCTACAGCCAAACTCACGACAGCTGTGTCTGGAGGTCTCCGATGGAAACCCTGGAGGGAGGGTACCACGCCAGAAGCAGATGCGAACCTCATCGAGCTGGCTCCTCAGCCACAACAAACACCTGCTATCCAACCGTCCCGATTCACCTGCCATCCGACCATTGTGATGGGGGTTGTCCGATAATGACCATAGGACATCATCTGACAAAAAGGGGGACTGTAACAGTAATGATTCAATCAGTCATGTGGCAGGATAGACCAAAGTCTGAACACCTCACAGCCCTCGTGACTTGTCTAATCAAATCATACTTAAACAAAGGGCCTGTGTGTTACGCTGATTAGATCCGAACCACATCATGTGGCCACAAGAGATTGGAGAGTTGAACTCTTTGGGCGTCTGCCTTCCCCTCTATAAAAACTGGAACCGACCGTCAGCTCTTTGCATTTCCGCCACCACAAGGAACGGACCTCTTGGCATTTCGCCTTGAAGGGGAAGACCAACCCTGGTCTTCCCAATCCTGAGAGAAGGCCTCCCCACACGGAGAGAGAAACCGGCAGACTTCTGGAGCGACTTTCCTAAACATCAAAGAAACTCACCTGGGACTCGCAAATCCTTAGCGAACTTCCCCGACGATTCGAACTCAGACACTTACACGAGAAGCCGTAGTAATGCAAGTATTCTATTTCACAATCAAACTGCTTGGAAAAGGTTGTCTGAATTATGAATTTATATGAATTTCTTGTGGGCTCTTGCGAAAAGACTGTGAAGCTGTCTCTCTCTCTCTGTCTCTCTCTCTCTCTCTCTCTTGTTAATTCTTCTTCCCTTTTTATTATTCGTTAAGTTTCATGTTTCCTTGTTTGTACCATATTGTTTGTTTTCTCCTACATATATATGCATATTTCCCCCGTATGAATCGTAGCTTTGTAAACTGTAGTTGTTTTATTAAAACCCAATGATTGCATTAAATTGAATCCGTATTGTTTTGCTCACAGATATCAAAGTCAATGAGACGTAAGATTTTAGCTACCCATTTAAGCTTGATTTTCTTGTATTACTCCTTCAGTGATACAAATGGTTCAAACATAAGAGATATTATTTGTCCTGATCAAACAGATCAATGTTTCTTAAGGTTTGTAAGATTGATAATTGATGAAGAAATCAATTTGGATAAAGGTTACTTTTAAATGATTAAAGGTTCCGTTATATGTAAATTTTGTCTGTACAACAAGCAAATAATATTCATAGACTCATGAATATTCATACCATTTGAATTAATTATTCCCCAAAACTCATTGCTGCTACAGTAGCCTTAAGTTATCTCATTTTCTAAAATAAACACTTGGTGGTTCTTCAAGATCTTGACTCAGTTAATTTAGAGTTAGTTTCATTTCTACAAATGGTGCAAACTCTGCAAGATTATACATAAAAGATTGCCATTCCCCTGACATTCTGTGATCGGCAATCGGCAGATCATGATCTTGGTGATCGGCCCCAAAAATGCTGATCGGAGCATCTCTAGTTCAAGTACTCGCCAATACCGATACCAGAATTTGTTGTGGTATCAGTGATATTTCCAATACTAGTATCGGAACAACTGTAAAAAATTTTCTTACACTAATGTGCCACTTCACTTCAGAAGGCCTTTATTAACCCCCCGGAGCCGTGTGGAGCAGTTATATGATGAATAGAATATTAATTCACTGCCATTATAAAGCTTGGAAGAGCCAGGACTTTTTAAATATGACTCTGATTGTGTTTGTCTGAAAGAAGAATGTCATATACACCTAGGATGACTTGAGGGTGGGTAAATCATGGGTGAACTAACCCTTTGAGCCCGTGTTTGGTTTGTCCGTTCTGGCGTTGGAACACTGGTTACACACTAGACTGACATCCATTCAAAGCCAATGAGTTTCCTGATCAGTCCACAAACTTGCTGGTTGAAATGTCCTGTCTGCCTCTTTGACTATGTGACTGTCTCTGGATTGATGCCCTAGATGCACCTATAAACAAAAAGGGAGAGAGGAAAGCTGTTAGTTTTATTCAAGTAGGATGAAAAAGGTGTCAATTCCCAGTCACCACCTTCAGTGTTAGCAAAAACTAAAGTTATTTTGAACAAAGAGACATTACTTTGGATCAGTTAAACCACAAACAACTGAAAAACATTTCTATCACAAACAAACAATCAAGAACAGCAGGGTTGCCAACTTTCACGCATTTGGCGTGACACTCACGCTTTCAGGCTCTGTCTCACGCTCTCACGCTGCCCAACTTAATCTCACGCCAAACTGCCAAACCTGCTTTTGATATTAAACAAAGTCTAAGCTTTTATATTTGTTTAAGTTTTAATGCGAAATTCAAACAATAAATAGCGTTTTGGCGATAATATGGCATAACAGTTAAAGCCAGAGTGTTGAAAAACGGAGATGCGACATGCTCTCTCATCTCGCGGGTGCGCGCGCGGTCACGTGCTCCACGGAGCTCTCAATACTTCTAGCGCTGTGTCAATGCATTTGAATGGCTTGATACACAACATCTCCACTTCAGGTGTTTGCAGCAAGTTTTGGTAAACAGTAGAGCATAGTGTGCATTGATTATTACGTCAACCATACAGGATCGTTTTATTATAGAGAGTGATGGAGATGCAACATTGTTAACATTAATGTTAATGTTTTTCCTGTATTTAGCCCTCATACACATTGATGGTCAAATGTGACCATACACCTTAACTATTTTTCAATTGAATAAATGTTCTATATTTTAGTTCAAAAATATTAATTTAATATTTTGAGATATTTTGGTACTCAATAATATCTGTGCAATAATTTTGGTCCTGACCACTTAAAATATTTTTCTTCTAATATTTTTCTTATTTATATTAAAATTAGTATTAAGGTTGAATTAGAGAATTCTTATTCAAAGAGGCAAATTAAAGTTATTTTGTGGCTTGAAAAATAATAATTTCCATTTGTAATGCCATTACCCACTGGTGCCTTTATGGCTCTTTAATCAATATACATGTATCTAATCTAGTTGCTCAAAAAAGTATTGCAGTTTTGCATTTTAATAAATATTTTGATATGATCAAACACTAGATTTCTTTAAATGGGAAATTTTCAAATGTTAATAACGTACATATCCTTATTTCCTTATATGTACAGCAGGCTATGAATTGATACTGAAATCGATATACGATATAATCTTATATGTACAGCAGGCTATGAATTGATACTGAAATCGATATAATCGTATAATCGATATAATCGTAACCCCCCCCCCCCCCCCCCCCCCAAAGAAAAGAAAATCTCACTCCAACCTGATCTCAAAAGTTGGCAACCCTGAGAACAGTCCTGCAACAAAGTATAGATGTGTGAATTACCCAGGCAGAGCATTTGCATTCAACAATTTACATCATTTACATATACCATTTGCCGAGGATGGAGTAAGAGCTCCATCCTTTTAAAAACATCTTCCTCTCTGGTCTCAAGCAGACACACGAGTTGAGTCTGCAACACACCAGTTGTTTGAGGAGTACAGGGTGGTCGTCACCGTTTGGCTACTGTGGTTCGCAAAAACACAACTCATCCAAACATTCCTTGTTTAACCCACCAAATAAAAAACAAGCCCTCAAGCACAATATTAATTTAGACATTACCTTTGGATACATTCCAGAGTGCAAGAAGCATCTTCAGCATACTTCAAGTTGACCAGTTGTGAACCACTTGAGCCTCCAACGACAGCATCCATGCCCTCAGCTTCATTGTGTCACCTGAAACAAAACCAGATATATTCATCATGTCCTACTGTTCAGAAAATGAATCGAGAAATTAGAGTGAAAAGAGTAGTGTTATGGCATATATCTGGCTTTTTAAATGAAAGGCTGCCAGACAGACACAGAGCTGGCCTTTGGACTAGTAAGTAATATAAGCTGGCTTGCTATGTCCTGTGTTGTTTCCAGAAATAATGACACGGTTACTCAAGATATCCACATACCTTATTGTGTGCATTTTCATGTTGGAACTATCAGTGTAAAGGAAATAGTTCCCACTAGGGATGCACCGAATATTCGGACACCAAAAATTTTCGGCCGAAAATGGCCCAAAAGTGCATTTTCGGTTTTCTGCCGAAAGACTTTTATCACCGAAACAATATGGCCGAAATGTTGTGATGACGCAAACAGAAACCGCACGTGCTTGTCTGAAGCAACAGGCTTGTTTGAGATGCGCCTCGCCTCGCCTGCAGTTCAGCCGAGACTAGGCGGCTGCAGTGAGGAGAGGAGTGCAAAAAGTGCAGGCAAGCCGGACAGTTCCCTCTTCTCGTAGTGGATCCGACACCTGCGAGATCAAAGGCGGATATCGCGGGATTCACACTCGTGCACTTTGTTGCTGATAAACTGGATGTAATTTAAGTTCTGTTACTTTTATATGAAAATAAATATTATGAACAAGACACCCAAAGTTTTTGTTATTTATTTCCATTCGAAAGACGTGTTTATCAATCATTTTGACTTTAATTTGGCCTCGGACACATTTCTAACCGGAATGCATCTCGCGCTGATCACCGGTGATCGGTTCTGCGCAGATTTTGCTCATCTCAAACAAGCCTAATATGTCTACGGTGTGGACGTATTTCAGTATATCTGAGAAACACCCACTTCTGCTCCAAGCACAAGCACTGACAGCGAGAGCTCATATTCTCGATGAGAAGAGGACCAGACTTCACTGTGAAACCGAACGGTTTCCCAATGCAATCTTTAACAGTGAGCATGTTTTAAGCGTGGAACACACTTCAATCCGAGTTCCCACACCAACATCGATCAACATGTATCACGAAATTAAAACGATAAATGCCGTTTTGACGCTCTTTAATGTGGCATCACTGATCACATCACAGTTCAAGCCGCGGCGCGCGCGCGTGAACGCGATCATCTGTGAGCGCGATCGATCATCTCTTCCTTAAGAATGAACATTGAGGACACAACTTGCGGTCACGTAGCATATGTGGTGTAATCGCTCAATCAGTGTTTCAACGGCGGAAAGACCTCAATATAACTGAGGCTAAACTAAACAGTCATGTAAGTTAGCATCACATTTACCTCAGGCAGTCCTTCAGTGTCCACAGCTGTTAGTTCACTTGAGAAATCAACTCTTTCACTAAATATATGACCTATATTAGCCGTTATATTCATTATATTCTACTTAACCTGTTAAAGGTGAACTATGTAGGATTTTTGCAGTAAAATATCCAGAAACCACTAGGCCAGTGTTATATATTTTGTTCAGTTGAGTACTTAGAATATCCCAAATGTTTCCAACTATTTGTAAATCGTGAGAAATTGCTATTTTAACCAAGGAACCGGGACGTGTGAGCTATGCGTTTGAGGGAGTCGCCTGTCAATTGCGTCATCTGCGTCACCCTCGGTTTCCGGTTTTATTTAGTGAAACACTTTACTCTCACTGCAGTGTGAACAAGTGTCATAGCAGCCGCCGAGCGAACGTCATAACTTCCTTTTCAACACACTCAGATATATCTGATACGATAAACAGAGTTGCGTTACCTAGGGCTGTAACGATTTGACCAAAAATAAAAACCTCGATTAATTGAACATTTGACCTCAATTACGATTAATGAACGATTATTTTGCTCTCTTTTTTTTTTTGCCCTCATAAGGTTTTGAGTAAGTTAACTGATAAGGTTTGTACTGTAAATATTTTCTACTAATAAAGGTAGACTTAAACTTAAACCACATACAAATGACAAGCTGAGGACGCAGGTGAAAGATCTGCCTTCAGGGCGCGCGCGCGCATTATCAGAGACGCGACACGGCTCTGTGTCACAGAAAGAAGCTGAGCACTGAACGGAGAAGTTTTCCGTATTGTTGTTTTTGAATAGTGCACAATCGCTTTAAATGTTGAAACTGGTAAGCCTTTAAACGCCTACTTGACAAACTTTATGAGCACGAAAGTGAAAGCTGCTTCGGGGCTTGCGCGCGCCGTCGGTGTGTGTGTGTGTGTGTGTGTGTGTGTCAGCGCGTAGGCTATAAGAACAGCAATTAACTGACCTGTATAAACTGTGTAAAACATGCAGTTACTATAGTGATTCTGGGGATCTATAAACACAGATAACCGCTCCTGCATCTCTGTATGCCTGCAAACTGCACTTGATGTGACTGACGGGGCGGAGTCACGTGAAAACCGAAATAACCGACATGGGAAAAATACGTCGGTTAGAGGTTCTGAATGTCGGTTTCGGTTATTTTTCGATTAATCATACAGCCCTAGCGTTACCTCATACTCATGACTGGAAAAGAGGAAGCGGCGCCGGCAACCGTGTCATAATAAAAGTCCCGCCGGCGACTATGCCATAATAACAGTCCCGCTCTTCAATCGCTCCTGCGGCCTTGCTCAGCTCCACAACACTCGGTCCTGCTCTGCTTCAGACTACAGTAACGTTAATAATCGCATCCATGAACATGATTTCTGCCCGAGTCCTATCCTGACTCTTTTCCACCGGCTGTGAGGTGAAGACAGGGCTGGACTGGTAATCTGGCATACCGGGCATTTTCCCGGTGGGCCGACGCACTTTGGGGCCGATACAAGGTTTTTTTGCCACGGACTGGCCCATCATGCAGGGACAGCGTCCCATTGGTTTGTTTTCTGAATTGACAGGCCAAAGCGAGAGAGACCTTCCCTCCTCCATAGACTGTGTCCATATTAGGCGCTGTTTAAAAATTTGGGCGCATGAAACTGCAAAAGGCAAATATCCGCGCAACAGCGCTGCCGCCGACGAACGTGCGCTGCGTTTCTGCTGCTCTATGAAGTGATGAACCGGCACTTTGACTCCGAATGTTGTTTTATACAATCGTGTGATATGGGAACATTAAAGGTTCTGTGGTGAATCAGCTAAAAACAGCCGCGACCATGTAAATACATCACAAGGTAAATTGGAAAACAGCAATACACACAACTACAAACTTGTCACTCTAGCACAACCAAAGTCAATAGTTTATTATTATTTATTTATTTCTTTTCGAAACCATATACCTATGGTAATGAGGAGCATGATTTTACCTGTGACTACCATGCCCATACAGTTAAATGAAACTGACCTACAGTTAAACTCAGTTAAAATGTCATTACACTCTTAAAAAAAAGGTTCTATATGGCACCAAAAATGGTTCTTGCCTCATAATCACAGGGGAACCTTTTTTAGTGCTATATAGCACCAATTTTGGTGCTTCAGTGGTTCTTCAGCGGTTCTTTGATTATAGCCCCTCTGAAGAACCGCTGAAGAACCACTGAAGCACCAAAATTGGTGCTATATAGCACTAAAAAAGGTTCCCCTATCATTACGAGCCAAGAACCATTTTTGGTGCCATATAGAACCATTTTTTTTTTAGAGTGTAGGGTAATTAAATTATAATTCAACAAAACAGCTTTAAAGCCTGGATCCCATGCATTAAAGGGATAGTTCACCCAAAAATGAAAATGATGTCATCATTTACTCACCCTCAAGTTGTTCCAAACCTGTATGAGTTTCTTTGTTCTGCTGAACACAAAAGAAGATATTTTGAAGAATGTTTGTAACCAAGCAGAGAGAGCAACCATTGACTACCATAGTAGGAAAAAAATACTATGGTAGTCAATGGTTGCTCTCTCTGCTTTGTTACAAACATTCTTCAAAATATCTTCTTTTGTGTTCAGCAGAACAAAGAAACTCATACAGGTTTGGAACAACTTGAGGGTGAGTAAATGATGACAGATTTTAAAAGCAGTAAATTCACTTTAATGTATCCTAGCTCAAAATCAGTGGTTTACTGTCAAGTGCATTTCTGTGTGACAAACGCAATATTACGTTTGTTATCTGCATTTGCAGTAAATTCGATAATATCCATCATTAGTTGTCCCTGTCCTAGATTTATTTATTTACTCCAATTTAAGGCCCTAACCCCAGTTAAAACATTCAAGAGGAACTCATGGGCCGGATGGGCTGGATTTGCCAGGGCCGAATTTTAGCCCCAGTCCAGCCCTGGGTGAAGACCACATGTCCCAAGATTCTGCGCTCAAACGTGGCGTCATCAAACTATGCCTTTGTTTTGAACAGGCGACCTCTAGTGGACGGAAAAGTTACATAGTGTAGCTTTAATGATCTCTTGATTATTTCATGTATGTTTAAATAAACCTGTCAAGAAAATGACAGACACAAATTATCATATTTCAACAACGAATTGGATAAAAAAATATTTTATAATTAGATTGAGAAGTTATTGCAAATACTCCCTTATGTGAAGTTTACATGTTTGCGTACTATGTTATTTGAGTGTTGATTATTAGACCTAAAAAAAAATAGCAACTGAATTTAGGCTAATAGTTTGGGCTCTGTTTTAATATTAATGTGCTAGTAAGGGCTCCCTATATAGTTTACAGCAATATCTTCAATAAACATTTAGTTATAATATAATTTATTTAAGGACAGATACTTTTTTTTCAGTAAACCAATACAAATAAATAAAAAGCCATTTTGTAAAACTGCTGTACTGAACCCGTAACGAACCGTCAGTTTTGTGTACCACTATCCCTATTCTACAGTTAACATATGGGCTATGGCAGTCTTTGCTTTGATACACTATTATGTTGAAGGCCTACAGAGAAAGTAGTTGTATCTTTAAGAAGTTGCACTTGTTCTGAATGCACTTTCTTGTAGTAGTCCTACAGAATTTTTTTTTAAATGCACTAGACCTAAATGCACTTTGTGTTTATGAGAGAACATTTAATTTTAAAACCTTTCTGTAGGTCTGTACATTATTATTTAATGTACACTTGAGTGGGGTCAAGTTAAACATTTTAGTTTGAATTTTATTTTATACTGTGCATTGTTGCAATGTGCTAAATAAATATTGGCATAATTTGTAATTGATTTATTCTTTGAAATTTTAATATTAATTTATGCAATTGCAATGCCTTGATTTTAGTAAAGTTAGTACACAGTCATATTCATAGATGCAATGATACTAATAATTGGCATAATTTCTTTCGGCGTTTCGGTTTCGGTTTTCGGCCTTTGTTTCCTCTTTTTCGGTTTTGGCCAAGAATTTTCATTTCGGTGCATCCCTAGTTCCCACATGAAACTGCTAACAAATCTGTGGATGACTTTGACATTTGAAAATACATAAAAAATGAGGATGACATCAAAATTACCTTGGACAGTCAAGTGAGGGGTGCTTGATAACGTCACAGTCCTTCAACGTTAGTGGCTGTGGCACAAGGCTGCAAAAAATAATATATAAATAGAATAAGAGTAGAATAAGACTCAACTGTTAATCATCTGTATTTATGGTACAGTGTCAAAATTTGCACACAAATCATCCCTTGCCCCCATCGATTAATCTTAGATTAGGCTGTATACATTTGGTAAAGTTTAGATTGTGATCATGTCTTACATCTACTAAATTACCTACCTACTCAGTGTGTAATAAAATAAAATAAGTCAAATAAAATCTTCCCAAAGATGGTTTCTGTTATTTAGGTAGCTCTTATCACACTGATGTATGTTCAAGTGTTCGTTTTTCTGATAAGTTTGGTTTTAATGAGTTATTTGATGCTATAAAAACCGAGTTTCACGTCATGATTGACAGCCGAGCCCTGCAACGGCTGCTCCGCATCGCGCGCACACACAGCAGGGGAGAAAATGACGAAGAAGCCCAGCTAACATTACTCATTTCAGATAAATTTACTCTACCTTTGCCCTAATACACGACACTATAATTTATCTGGTTGATAATAACACATAAATAATGCCTACGTTAAGGCCACAGCTTACCGTACAACTTTATTCCCCAGTGGTCACCGCAGAAAAATGCTGTGGGGAAAGAGAACGCTGTTAAAGTAAGAAAAGCATAAAGCAAAGCTAAAGTTAAATTCTCTACGGTGTTACTAATGTCTCAAAGTTACTAACTTAATACGGTACAGTTATTAACACTAACGTAACGTTACAACCAACGTCTGTTCATTCAAATTAGCGCGCTCAAACCTACGCGAGCTTGCTCCAGCTACAAAAACATACACATAACAACAGAACCTACAATTAACGCTAATTTGGTTGATACTTTTAAATAACATGCACTATCATATAAAAAAATGAGAAAGTTTGACATTTAAACACTTACCGCTGCTGAAGCCAAATGAGACCATGGAGGAGACGAGAGAGCTCAGATGACGCAGCCCGAAAAAGCCTATTTGAAATTTACAGTAGTTTCCTGTAATGGCCCCGCCTGCATTATTTTCACAGTAAAATTATGATTACGGCATTATATTGTGAATATCACAGTTAAAGCCTGTGAAGTGATAATAATGTAATTTACTGTGAAATATTACTGTTAAAGGGTTAGTTCACCCAAAAATGAAAATTATGTCATTAATTACTTACCCTCATGTCGTTCGACACCCGTAAGACCTCCGTTCGTCTTCGGAACACAAATGTTTACACAAAATTTAGTTGAAATCTGATGGCTCTGAAAGGCCTCCATTGGCACAATGCATGGTTCACTCTCAAGACCCTTAAAAGGTACTAAAGACGTCGTTACAAAGTCCATCTCACTACAGTGGTTCTACAATAACTTTATGAATCGGCGAGAATAGTTTTTGTGCGCAAAAAAACTCCTAAATAACGACTTATATAGTGATGACGATTTCAAAACACGAATCATGAAGCTTCGAAGCGTTATGAATCAGTGAGTCGAATCATGATTCGGATCGCGTGTCAAACCGCCAAACTGCTGAAATTTGGCGATCCAAACTGCTCATTCGACTCACTGATTCATAACGCTTCGAAGCTTCATGAGGCCGTGTTTTGAAATCGTCATCACTACATAAGTCGTTATTAAGGGTTTTTTTGCACACAAAAACTATTCTCGCCGATTCATAAAGTTATTTTAGAACCACTGTAGTGAGATGGACTTTGTAACGACGTCTTTAGTACCTTTTAAGGGTCTTGAGAGTGAACCGTGCATTGTGCCAATGGAGGCCTTTTAGAGCCATCAGATTTCAACTAAAATATCTTCATTTGTGTTCCGAAGACGAACGGAGGTCTTATGGGTGTCGAACGACATGAGGGTAAGTAATTAATGACAGAATTTTCATTTTTGGGTGAACTAACCCTTTAAATATTGTAAAATCCTGGAAATTTTTACAGTGTACCTTTCTGGACCTTGAAAGTGTTAATTAAAAAGCTGTCTATGGAGGGGTCAGAGAGCTCTCGGATTTCTTCAGAAATATCTTCATTTGTGTTCCGAAGATGAACAAAGGAACAACATGAGGTTTGGAACGCTGTCACAGGCTGGAGAATACTTTATTTGTGGTGTTCTTGGTGCATTACTTGATGTACGGTCTTGATGTGCGTTGTTCACTCTCTTGACTCGATATTTGAAGGGTGTGTGTGTACAGTTCGCGGTTATATTCATCGATCGGGCGGGCCAAGTATATAAAAAAATAACATTCCGGTGGATGAGAGATGAATCATTTCTGTTTGTTTGATAAAGACATTTTGCAAGCCCTGGCTGTGGGCTGGGTGATTCTTCCGGTTGCCGATTGCCACATGACAGAGAGAGCAGAAGCTCATTAAATATGCAAATCGTATCCAATCCTAGTCGTGGGCGTTTACTTCCAAGTCTTCAGTGTGGCATGCCCATCAAAACTGAGCGTGTCTTGAGAGAGCCTCAAAACCAGGTCAGAAAGTAGCCTATTACTAATTCATTATGATGTTTTTGAATGTAAAAACCACGCAAACGCAATAAGTTGACCTCAGACAAGAGTATAAAAAAATGAAAAAAGCCAGTTCATGACCCCTTTAAAAATGTAGCTTGGAAAAAAGTAACTTAAAGGGCATATTGCAGGTTAAATTTTTTTCGAGATTAATACAATAACCTTGTATGAAAATACCATATGAAAAGGTAGTGCAGGATTTAAAATGTTTTAAAAAGACATAAGAGCACAAATTTAGTAGATAAACGGGACTTCCCTTCGCGCATCTGCTTCAAAACACACAGTGGTGTGTATAGTGCTTTAGACCAGAGGATTATCATCCCGGCGATATGATGGAGTCAAACATTGTTATACTCATGTAAGGCCGGCTACACACTGGCTGCGTGACGTGAGCGTGGCGTTTTCTATCTGTAGACCGGCTACACACTGCAAGCGTGGCGTTTTCTGTGTCTTTGCACACCAGAAGCGTGTCTGACGCGGCGCCGCTGCTGCTGGGTGACGTAGTGGAAGGCCTATACTTCATGTTAAACATAAAATATATAAATAAATATTTATATAAATATATAGCCTACTGATACAGCAAAGACAACGTCAGCACTCGGCAGTATTGACGGCCGAATAGGCTACAAAATATTTTGTTCTGCATTGGCAGATGCAATATTTGAAAATCGATATTATATACATTTTTTTTAATTACAATTATATCTGCATTTATGTCAAAACCTAGAGACTTTCACACATAAAAATGTCATTTATTAATATGTATTCGTGTCAAAATGACAAACAGCTTTTCCTATTCTATTTTGCCTGGAAACGCTTCCAACACTCTTGCGTGTCGCATCAGTTCTATTTCTAGCATGTGCTTTCGGCGCGGCTCGTGTGTAGCTTGCCTAAGGATGAATAAACATCCACACGCGATGCTTCTTTGCCGTCGTGTTTACATTAATGAATACAAAGTATGTACATTAACACAAATGAATACAGTCTCACACTTTTTCGTAAGGGAGTAAGTAAAATTTTCTCACAAAAACGACTCCAAAAGCCTTAATATTGTATTTTAAAGTATATTTTAAAGAAAATCTAGTTCCTACATTATTTTTCTATACATTGACTCACTGGAGTCTCTAACCTGCAATATGCCCTTTAATGTGTGGCTTACCAGGAGACATTTGTAAATATTACTTAAAAGTTTATGTTGGATAAACTTAAAACTATAGTTTGTAAATTGATCAAATTGAGTTGCCATTACTTAAGAGAGTCCAAGTTGCAAACATGTAAAGTCTACACTGTAAAAAATGTAAGGCCTCTCCAATTCAAAATTTTCTAGTGACTGATCACATCTAAATTTTTGTATTGGCCAAATTGAATTTCTGTGAATTGAATTTTATCCATTGTGGCAACAGTTTGTTAACATGGGCTCAATTAGAAATAATATGTTGAGCCAATGGAAAAATTTAATTTACCAACACTGTAAAAAATTTCGCCAGGCCTCTCCAATTAAAAATTTTCTAGTGACTGGTCACATTTTTCAGTTGGCCAAATTTAATTTCTATGAATTGAATTGAATTAACAGAAATTCAATTTGGCCAACTAAAACATTTATATGTGACCAGTCACTAGAAAATGTTTAATTGGAGAAATGTTTTACAGTGTAATAGGATAAACTTAAAACTATAATTTGTAAATTGATAAAATTGAGTTTCCTTTACTTAAGAGAGTCCAAGTTGAAAACATGAAAAATCTAATAGGATAAACACAAATAAAATGAGTTTAAAATACTAAAAAAGCTGATGCAAATAGTTGCCTCAATTTTATTGAGTAAAATTGCCTGAAAATCACTGAATGTACATGAATAAGCTCGTTATTAAATGATGCGGAGGCAACAAACATGAAAAACAGCTGAGAAAGAAACACTTACAAAATGAACATCAAGATCAGTCCGTTTAAGGTCCATTTCAGCGACCCAAGTTTGACGCTCTTGATTTTGACAAGTTTTTTTGTGTCATATTCACAGAGGTTCAGCAGTGTGCAAGACATGGTGGTTAATTGGTAAACACGGGAAGAATGACTGCGGAGTGCAGCTGTGCAGCTGTGCTCGAGCAGAACAAGGTCACATGGTTTTCAGGAAGCCAGTTACACTCTTTCTTGGGACGGAGAAAGACTTTTCACTGAGACAAATGTATTGTTCATATCCATTTTCATTTTGGAATTATGCCGCAGTTAAATACATTCTCCAATTTCATTCTCATATTCAAACTGTACATTTTAAAGGAACTGTATGTAAGAAATGTATTTCAATTAATCGTAAAATGGCCCTGATATGTCACTAGACATTAAGAAATCATGTTAATTTCAAATACTTATATCACTGACAACGGTTGCCCGGCCAAGATATTGTCATTTTAAAATGACTAATTTTCTAATATCTAATTTTCTCCTGGACAGATCTATGTTTGGCTAACTTGTACTTAATGTAAATGGACATTTCAAATATTCATGACAGTCGAACAAAGTTATGCATGTTCGTGCAAAGTAACGTTAGGTTAGCGCAGATGGAGGAGGTGGGTCACTGAATTGAAAAGGTAACGTTAAGGAATTGTTTGGTAAATAAAAACGGCGAGTCGTCATTGCAAACATTTGTAATGCATTATCAGAGCCCGTTTCTCTGTCATTATGCTGGGACGCTGAGGAAAACAACATTAGCACGCCTATTATGGCAATGTGAAAAAGTATTTAAGACAGTAGCCTAACGTTACCTCGGTAAAAAATATTCCTCAATCTTTCTTCGCATATATAGTGGACAAAACATGCTGTAAGTGGACCTGTATGACCATTGCTAATGTTATTTAGCTTTGCTGTAATTTTACTATAGTATTTTTTCATGTGGGAATTCTGTCACATACGGGCGTTCATATTTACGATTATATTTGGCTAATCGCCATTAGTAAATTTTTCGATTCATAATTACTTCACAAAACATCGCTCTTGAAGCATAAACATAATTAACAGAAAGAAAAAAAACTTACTGTGTACGACTCGTCACTTGCCATTGAAAGCTCCTTGTAGCAGCCTACCTTCCTGCTGGATCCTGCAGCCTATCTGGCAACCTCGAGTCAGGGGAGGGGGAGAGGGGATACACCGCTCTACAGTAATTTGAAAGTGATTGCAGTACCAGTTTTGGCCACAGTCCTACAGACAGCTTCTTTAAATTTAAATAAATGTAAGATGCAAAATGTATTAATTTCATTTATAGCTTATTTTAATATATTACATTTACATTTCACACAGTGGCCCCAAAATGAAACAAAACATTTTTAAAGACCTCATAAATACAATGATTATTCCTGCCAAACAATCTTAAAATAAAATAATAAATAATGCAATAATAGGGGGATTATGGTGTCGGGTTTTTGTTGGCCCCTTAGTTCCAGTGAAAGGAACTCTTAATGCTTCAGCATACAATTTCATGTTCCTAACTTTGTGGGAACAGTTTGGGGATGGCCCCTTCCTGTTCCAACATGACTGTGCACCAGCGCACAAAGCATGGTCCATAAAGACATGGATGAGTGGGTTTGGTGTGGAGGAACTTGACTGGCCTGCACAGAGTCCTGACCTCAACCAGATAGAACATCTTTGGAGACTGCGAGCCAGACCTTCTCGTCCAACATCAGTGCCCAATCTCACAAATGCGCTTTTTGAAGAATGGTAAAAAAATCCCATAAACACACTCCTAAATCTTGTGGAAAGCCTTCCCAGAAGAGTTGAAGCTGTTATAGCTGCAAATGGTGGGCCAACTCCATATTAAACCCTACAGATTGAGAATGGGATGTCATTAAAGTCCATGTGCATGTAAAGGCAGGCGTCCAGTGTGTGTGTGTGTGTGTGTGTGTGTGTGTGTGTGTGTGTGTGTGTGTGTGTGTGTGGGGACTGGTAATCCCTACATTATGGGGACAAAATGTCCCCACAAAGATGGCAATATCCGAAATCCTCATCCTTGTGGGGACATTTTTAGGCCCCCATGAGGAAAACATCCTATAAATCAGACTAAGTGATGTTTTTTGAAAATGTAAAAATGCATAATGTCTCCTGTGATGGGTAGGTTTAGGGGCAGGGGCAGTGTAGGGGGATAGAATATACAGTATGTACGGTATTAAAACCATTACGCCTATGGAAAGTGTGTGTGTGTGTGTGTGTATATATATACACTAACCTAAAGGATTATTAGGAACACCATACTAATACTGTGTTTGACCCCCTTTTGCCTTCAGAACTGCCTTAATTCTACGTGGCATTGATTCAACAAGGTGCTGAAAGCATTCTTTAGAAATGTTGGCCCATATTGATAGGATAGCATCTTCCAGTTGATGGAGATTTGTGGGATGCACATCCAGGGCACGAAGCTCCCGTTCCACCACATCCCAAAGATGCTCTATTGGGTTGAGATCTGGTGACTGTGGGGGTCATTTTAGTACAGTGAACTCATTGTCATGTTCAAGAAACCAATTTGAAATGAATCGAGCTTTGTGACATGGTGCATTATCCTGCTGGAAGTAGCCATCAGAGGATGGGTACATGGTGGTCATAAAGGGATGGACATGCTCAGGTAGGCCGTGGCATTTAAACGATCCCCAATTGGCACTAAGGGGCCTAAAGTGTGCCAAGAAAACATCCCCCACACCATTACACCACCACCACCAGCCTGCACAGTGGTAACAAGGCATGATGGATCCATGTTCTCATTCTGTTTACGCCAAATTCTGACTCTACCATCTGAATGTCTCAACAGAAATCGAGACTCATCAGACCAGGAAACATTTTTCCAGTCTTCAACTGTCCAATTTTGGTGAGCTTGTGCAAATTGTAGCCTCTTTTTCCTATTTGTAGTGGAGATGAGTGGTACCCGGTGGGGTCTTCTGCTGTTGTAGCCCATCCGCCTCAAGGTTGTGCGTGTTGTGGCTTCACAAATGCTTTGCTGCATACCTCGGTTGTAACGAGTGGTTATTTCAGTCAAAGTTGCTCTTCTATCAGCTTGAATCAGTCAACCCATTCTCCTCTGACCTCTAGCATCAACAAGGCATTTTCGCCCACAGAACTGCCGCATACTGGATGTTTTTCCCTTTTCACACCATTCTTTGTAAACCCTAGAAATGGTTGTGCGTGAAAATCACAGTAACTGAGCAGATTGTGAAATACTCAGACCGGCCCGTCTGGCACCAACAACCATGCCACGCTCAAAATTGCTTAAATCACCTTTCTTTCCCATTCTGACATTCAGTTTGTAGTTCAGGAGATTGTCTTGACCAGGACCACACCCCTAAATGCATTGAAGCAACTGCCATGTGATTGGTTGATTAGATAATTGCATTAATGAGAAATTGAACAGGTGTTCCTAATAATCCTTTAGGTGAGTGTATATAAACAGTAATAATGTGAATTTTTCTATTTCAATATTTTTTTTTTTTTACAATAATTTTAAAATTAAATTTATACATGTAATGATGAAGCTGGTGTCACATGATCCTTCAGAAATCATTTTAATATGCTAATTTAGTGCTCTAGAAATATTTCTTATTATTTTAACGTTGAAAACAGTTCCTACTGCTTAATATTTTTGTGGAAAGAAGACAGAAATCTTTTATAACATTATATATGTTTTCACTGTCGCATCAATTTAACGTGCCTTTGCTGAATAAACTATTTTCAAATCCTTTAAAGGGGTCATGAATTGAGAAATCAACTTTCCCTTGAGCTTTTGATAAAAGGTCATGGTAATATGAAAATCCTCTAAGTTTCAGAGCTGAAAAGTTTCTTGTCAAAGAAAAGCTTTTATAGACACCAGGCCCAGCAAACGATGGATCTCAGAATGTGCCACACCTTGACGTCATCGTGTGGTGAAGCACCGCCTCTGCAGAAGAAGATCAACGCCTACTTCATCACTGCCTGATTAGCCCCTCCCACCGATTCGCGCATGTAACATAGGCCTAGTGTTAAACCATCAAGCTACAAAGCAATAAACGTGCCATTGAGGATTACAAAATATTGTGCAGTGATTGGGTTCAACAGTATTGCAACATGTAAGTAACTGTGTTCATACTAATGCCTGATCTGAAATGTGATGATTCATGTAGTCAGATGTTCTTTGTCTGTGTGTCAGTAAATCAGATCAGTGACTAAACATCAACTTGCGTTGTTTCTCTTAGTAGGAATAATCTGTTATTTAACAGCGATTAAATTCTATAAAGAAAGTGATCAAAGAAAGCTCCCTTTGCAATCGTTCGAGCAGCGCGTGCTGGAGCTGTCAATCAAACAGCGAGAGTTCATCAGTGACGTGTTTACGAGTTGCAATGATGAGATCACTGCTTTCATGCGCTCAACATGTGTGTGATCGGCTACAATATAGTATAGGCAGTATAGGCAAATGCTAAGGGCGCAATCTCGCTAGGGGGCGCTAAAGATGCCAAGGGATAAAACAAAAAAAACATAACCATAACCAAACTGCTGATATCTTTAGCAAACTAAACTTCGAATTAGTATTAATAATTTGTATTACCTGAAGGATGGCCGGAGCGAGGTGAGACCCAGGCCCTGTGTGCCGATTTGTTTACTTTCTGTTTAATAATGGCTTGTGCTGGATGTGTGCGCGTGCTGTCAGCGAGGGGCGAAGTGGCGACATATCAAAACGACCTCATAAATTATCTGGTGCGCAAGGAAGAAAAAAACGAAAACTGTGAAAAAGCCAGAGGTAAGACTGTGTGAAGAAAACACTGAATGAATGAATTGTGCGCATGCACTATAAAGCTAACACGTTAAAGTTTAACGGTTAAATAGATAACTTTATAGACCCCAACATGTGGGTTGTCCTTAGAATCTCAGCCACTCTCCTGGTAGCTTCAGCTGAGATAAGCTTTTCTAATATCAAACTTATTAAAACATACTTGAAAACCACAATGATGCAAGAACGTCTCAGTGGACTTGGCATTATCAGCATCAACAATGTGGTTTCAAATCAGTTGTCATATGATGATGTCATAGATGACTTTTCTGGCAAAAAGGCCAGGAGAGGAAACCTGTGAGAACCCTGAAGAAGTATTGCTGCAGTTGGCTCTTTTGGTAAATGTTGTTTTATAAAGCACCACTAGAGAGCACTTTAAAGTTATTTATTTATTTTTTGTTAAAGCTACACTGTGTAACTTTTTTAGTCTATTCTCAGCTAAAAACACTTAGTTCTTTCAAAAATATATGTGCTCATAAATGTATATTTACTTCTTTCAAGTAATAAAGTATTCTCGTAAGTTTATAATATGCCATTGAAAATACATAAGGTAATGGGATCTAACGGTGGCCGCCATGTTGCCCCTCCATCTTGAAAGTACATTAGCCAAAGAGGGACATACCCGTAAATTCAAGCTTCGCCCTTCGCGTTTTCATCTCAGCAGCTCCAGTAACAGTTATACAGAGTTTTCCTGGCTTGTTTATTCCTCAAAAGTCTGTTTTTCCTTGTGTGGTATTTCGGTGCGTTAATAACTCCGTAAGTAATAATAGTTATTGTCATTGTAGATGTGTTTCAGAGTGTGTCATCGCGTAATTCAGTTGATGTCACCTCAGAAGTATTTTTGTGTCAACATACAATAGCGTAATGCTCACCTATTTGAATAATCATTCAGTTATTTTGTTATCAACAATGTTTATTCGTTTATAGAAAATATTTGCTTGTAATGTATGTTGATGGAAATATGTATCAGGTCTGATCGGCATATTAACAATTGTTATACAGAGCGCACTGCAGTGCTAACGTTAAAGCGGAGCACACACTTTTGTAACCGGACACCGCTTGTTAGCAGCAGCAGCGGCAGCTCCGCTCCTTTTAATGCAGCTGCATTTAGCGCCTATATATGGTACAATAAGCTCTGGTTTACGGTTACATTATACAAATGTAACTTATAAGTATAGTTATACAGTTCTTAACTGTGTATGTATATTTACCATCCTTATTTGTTCTCTCACAGAAACCACATTTATGTACATATCCACGCAAACCTGTTTATGCCTTGCAATTGGATGACTGAATAAACATTACTATCATCAAAGTTCACTCTGGATTAGCTGCAGTTCTTTCTAGCCGAATAATTAGGCCAGTTGAGTTCCAACCATCCCACTGCGCACAGAATATCCCACAGGCACCGTGTTGAATGTGGACGAGGTCGAACCAAGCCTGTAGTGCTCCAGTCAGAAATTGAAGCTTCCGCGCCTCGATCGCCCCCCGGTGGCCGGTCCCAGTACAGCTCCTAAACCCCACCCCTCCATGTATTTGAATGGGCGCGAGACACACTAAACAATTTAATTACACTTCAAATAATTGTTTCCTAAAGATGGTTTCTGTCATTTTAGGCAGTTTTTATTACAATAATTTCATTTCAAGTGTTCGTTTTTTAAATAAGTTTAGTTTTAGTGAGTTATTTGATGCTATAAAAACGGTGGTTGTGACGTCATGATTGATAGCTGAGATTGACGGCTTCTCTGAGTGAAGTTGTCACTGAGGCACTAACAGACTTTTTTCTGGATTTTTGGGAGGAGATTGGAGCTTTAGCTTTAATTTCTACACTTCCATAACTGTTTATTTCACACCAACATAGTTAATTGTTCTACATCTGCGAGAGTGTGGGCGGGCTTTTGATAATCGCGCCTCTACTTCCTGTTCTCTACTGCGCAACTCCAGTCCCGAGATCGCCACTGTGCAGACTCGGTCCCAAGATGTCAGCGCCGTGAGCGGGCCTATGAAAGCTTCAACTTTGGTCAGCGGAAGTCAATGAAGTCGCGTCGTCCATATTTTTTTACGGTCTATGGGTCGAACTGGAAGCCATGTTAATCTTGGACTAAATCGGCCACCGTAGGAGTTGAAACGAAATCGGAATTGAGAGGAACAGAAACTAAAATTCACTGGATGGTCATATACCTTTTCACCACTAGATGGGGGAAAATATCACACAGTGTAGCTTTAAGTTTAATTTGTGATTTGTTTTGTTAGTTTTCTTATTTAGGCTATTGAAGAATTTTATATTAGTCTTGTTATTTTTTAGTGCTGTAGCATACTTTTACTGTATTATTTCAATCATTGTTGTTTGATTTGTTTTTATATTTGAGTTAATTATGGATTTTTGGATTTATTTATCAAATATCCATATCCATGAATCAAATATTTGGATTTAATTTTAAAGTGGCTTTTGTTTATTTTATTGTGTTGTTGCTTTTTTTTTTTTTTTTTTACCAAAAGTGTTGCACTTTTATTTACACTATTTAAGTACACAATGTGAGTTTGAAACCCTTTTTTACTAAATAAATGAAAACTCATTTCTCATAAAGCGACTTTGGGTATCTAGAAAAGTGCTATACAAGTGTTATTTTTTTTTCATTATTATTATTTTGGCTAAATACTTGGTGATATAAATCACAATATAAAGGGGGCGCCAAAAAAAAATCTTGCCTAGGGCGCCAAAGAGGCTAGGGCCGGCACTGACAATGATCATCACTGCAACCCGTCATGCTACAATCTAAATATAATGCCATAGATCTAGATGTAATGCAACACTTTTCACGATTAGATAAACACGAGAGCTGTAATTGTAAAAACGGGCAGAGCAGAAGGCTAAAATCAGGGTAGGAAAAATGATTTATAAATTAAATGAAATTTTTGATGTAAAAAGCATTCTAACATTATAAGTGCACCCCAGGAAACATCATAAAACAATTAAAAAAACGCAGTTCATCCCCTTTAAAAAACGAACAGTATACTGTAGGCCTATATGAATGTCACTGAACCTACTATGACATTGTACAGATCAAATAAAATTTAGCGGATTTAACACCATACATAGAAAAATCTATGAGGTTAAATTTTGAGTTTCTTTATGTTGTTATTTTTCCCTATCAAGTAGGGATGCACCGATGTATTGGCCGATTTTTGAGCAATTTACAACCATCGGCATATCGGCTATAGCATGAAAAAGGCAGATATAACCAACCGATGGTTTATTAATGAACTGCGTGAAGGCACTGACCTGTATAATATCTGCTGCATAATCCAAGATCATAATGTAATATTCCTGCTGCGCTGTTGTCTGTGTTTTAATGTTTATCAAACAACAAAAGACCAAAATCCTTGATTTTGCAGCATGATTTCTTAAAAAATGCGATGGAATATGCGGGATATTTATGCAATTTTATGCGATGAAATTGTGTGAACTTGCAAAAACTGCGGTTTGAACAAGAAAAGAAAAAAAAAGTGATTCCCCCAACACCCTGTTCTCCCTAGGCTACTACCTTAATGTAAAGAATAATTTCTTATTACTTCCTATAATAAGCAAGCATGCTACATCACAGAAAGTGCTGGGAATATTTAAGTTCTCATCTTGTTTTATTTCAGACCTTAATAAACACGTCTCAAACTTACAAAACATTGGTGAGTTAAACAAGTTCTGTAGCTTTACAAAATGAATATGCTACAACTTGTGTAAAAATGAATAAATAAAATATTAAAGGTCCCATGGCATGAAATTTTCATTTTATGAGGTTTTTCAACATTAATATGAGTTCCCCTAGCCTGAATATTGTCCCCAAGTGGATAGAAATGTTGATCGGTGTAAAACCGAGTTCTGGCTGTCTTTCTCTGCCTTTGAGAAAATGACAGGCCAGACGAGCCAATCCTGAAGTCTCCTGGTTTGACGTCCAAGCAGGAACGGTTACCTCCCTTTCCTCCACCCAGAGAATCTGGCACGCCCATGCAAGCGGTCAAGAGATCATTGCTTGTGAACGAGTGAACGCTGGCAGTTTCTCAGTGTTTGGATGTACAAATGAAAACAGAAGTCTTTTTTCAGTTCCTTCTAATCTGTGATCAGTGATTTCTAATGTGTAGCTAATTATTTATTATTCGTGCACACGCAGCGGCTTCTCTCTCTCCCGACAGAACGGTGTTTTCGTGTTTTCTATCTTGTGAGTCAGTGTTTTTGTACGTCCTCGTCGCGTCTATCTGTTCTACAATGTGCATACAGTCGTTTCTGCTCAACATCAGCAGAGTAACATCTTTAGAGATAAACCTTACACACGCCGAGGCTCGGGCTGCACTGACCGGTCGGCCTCCAACATCCCCGACCCCCAGTACTGCATCTGGCCCACAGCGGAGGCACCAAACGCGGCGCGAGATTAAGCAGAAGGGGGGTAAGCGTGAGCATATCTGGGCTAGGCTAGCCAGCTATCCCCACAATAAACTGGATTACATTCGATTACTGCTGTTGTGTCTTTGTTTGCGCTGTTTACTCAATGCGCGTCACTGACGCTTTCCATATGATAGGAACATATCTAAAAATAATGGTATTATCAACACTTACTCATAACTCGTTCATCTCGACAGCTGTAATGGTACTTTGCATGTGTTACAAAGTTGGTAATAATGATGAAGACGGACTCGGCGTGACTGGGACTCGTGTTTATTCAGAACTCTCAAATACAAACACAATAAACTCGCGCTGACAGACAGCGCTCTCATAACTCAGTAGTTACTATAAATAACTTTGTTAGCAATCGCTGAGCTCAGTCTCTGGTACATTAGTGATGTCCGGTTCGCGAACGATCTTTCTTTTGAACCGGTTCTTTTTAGTGAACCGAATCAGTTCACCAAATCGGACTGAATCGTTCTAAACGGTTTGCGTCTCCAGTCAGCGCTGATCCATAATTTACTAAAGTTACTAACTTTCTGACATGAGTGACAGCCCCTCCGACTAGAAATAGACTAATAACCTGAAGTATATGCTGTACTAACTACAACAGTCACTGAACTGAGACTGACAGAACCGATGTGAAGTGAACTCAGGTCCATCCATCTCTCTGGCAGCAGCTCGTGCCTGCTCGTGCCTCGTAGACCTCATTAAACCACGCCCCCTCCGCTCATAGCAAATGCAAAGATGTCAGCCAATCACAACAGTGGGCGTTTTTACTGAAGTCTCACAGCAGACACGACTCTTGTAACAGGGCCTTCAGCCACAGGGCAAACAGCAGTATAGAAAAAATGCCTTTTATTTCTAAATTATGACATTTTATGATGTAAAAATCATACTAACAATATAAGTACACCTCAGGAAACATTATAACATAATAGAAAAATGCCATGCCATGGGACCTTTAACAAAATAAAATGCATGCTTCCTGTTTTAAAGAGGTGGCTATACATAACAGACATCTTCTGTTAAAATAAGACCTTCCAATGCACAAAGTGCAATCTCTTACTGTAACATAAATTTACATACTACTAATATACTTGCAACTGTACGTTTTTTGAAACTAGTATTGTTACGACCCTGTCTTCTATTCTGTTCTGAGGGTGTGATTGGCTGCAGACAATCATGCCTAATTGATTAATTTATGGGTGGAGAGTATAAAAGCTGTATTTACCTGCTCATCAGGACTTCCTCTGGGGGAACATCTCCAGAGAAGTCATTTTGCTCCACTTTGTTGCTTTCTAGTTTATTTATCATTTCTCAACATTCCGCACCAATTGGATTATTATTTTTTCCCTTTATTGTTTAAATCCCTATACTCTGTTATATTTCTGTAATGGATCACTATTTGTATTTAATAAATAATCTTGCAAGTCAAACTATTCGTTTGCATTCCTCTTTATGTGATGGTCGAGAAAGAGCTGGCCGTGACATAAATTGGGGGTCTCGTCAGTGATCCTTTGGTGTAGGAATGTTGGTGAGTATGTGATTTAATTTTTGAATGGTCATCTTTATGAATGGGTACTCCGGTTAGTTAGAGTGTTTCCAGCTGGGTTGTGCATACAATCCTTCCGACGGAACACTGTTTGTTGTTTTGTTTATTATTTTACTTTCTTGGTTTTGAGGGTTATCCTGGGTAGAGATCTAACTCTCTGTCGGGGGTACGCTTTCGGACTTTCAGTCTGACTGATCGTCACTGAGTTCAGCATTTAATGCCGCCCAGAGCCCAGTACACCTTCGAAGACTAGGTAGGCATTAGTTAGTGTTTTCTGTCAGATAGGAGCTGGAGTTTCTCAGATTATAGAGGTGAACCTATTCTGCAAAAATCGTGAATAATTGCGCTCGTGTTTAGTGCGTTATTCTCTTTCCTTCATACCTACAATGTGTGTGACTTGTGGTATGTCTTTTTGAAGTTTTGTGAATGAGTAGGTTGCGTAATAGGCTGACGTAGTCCCGTTTCGAATCGGTGGCTTATGGGAGTTGTAGTTCTCGTTAACACGACCATCTCACGTGTGTGTGTGAGCGGGTTGTTTTGTTTGTGTAATTATTGTAGTATAGGTGTATGTACAAGCAAAATGTCTTCGGTGCTCAAGGATTTCTTTGCTTGTCCCTCAGAAACTTTACTTGAGAGGTGTACAAAGGAGCAGTTGTTACAAATCGCTGAACGCTTCAGTATCGATCTCACTACTTAAGATAAACGACTGAAGGAAACACTTGTGTCTACTTTGAGGCAATCACTTGTAGAGAGAGGAGTTTTGGAGGTAAACGCTGATTTTATTGCTCCTAGTGAGTCTTTTGTGTCTTCTCCTTGTGAGGTAGACGTTGAAAGTGAATCAAAATTTCTAGATATGTCCCCGAAGAGAAACAGCTATTTAGACTCTGCGAAGATCCGCACTGAGCGTGAGGATCGTGCTATGAAAGAGAGAGCGGTAGAGCAAGAATTCGTTGTGTGAGAACTGGAACTTGAGTTGGAGAGAAAATGGGATGATCGAGCTTTTCAGTTAAAGAAGTTGGGTAAATCTCAAGCAAAAATGCGACAGCTTTTTGACAGGAAGGCTAAGTTTAGGAGTTTTCAGGTGGGTGATCAAGTACTGGCTTTGCTACCTCTTCCTGCTAATCCATTCCAAGCAAAGTTTATAGGACCTTATAGTGTAGCTAAACGCCTTTCAGATAATAATTATCTGCTGAATACTCCTGATCGTCGAAGAAAGGTCCAGGTTTGTCACATTAATTTGTTAAAATCTTATGTAGCTCCTGTTACATCTGTCTGTTAATGTGGTGACAACTCTTTTAAATTCAGAACAACAGTCTGTGCTTTCTCCCATTTCGTCCTACAGTATGGGTGACTCTTCTCCAGAGAATACTGATGAGGATGGGAATCTTTCTCGGGAAAAAGTAGATGGACGACTTAACAATTCTGAGATTCTTACTGATATGTGTTGTCATCTTTCTTATTTGGCAGAGAAGGAGAGGAGTGATATCATTGAGTTAGTGATGTCATTTCCTTCTCTTTTCCGTGACATCCCTGGTCGAACTTCTGTCATTGAACATGACATAGATGTAGGAACTTCATATCCCGTTAAACAAAACGCTTCTAGAGTTAATCCTATGAAACGAGAAGCACTCAGGCAAGGGGTGAATTATTTGCTTGCCCACCACTTGGGACCCTGTCTTCTATTCTGTTCTGAGGGTGGGATTGGCTACAGACAATCATGCCTAATTGATTAATTTATGGGCGGAGAGTATAAAAGCTGTATTCACCTGCTCATCAGGAAGTAATTTTGCTCCACTTTGTTGCTTTCTAGTTTATTTATCATTTCTCCACAGTCCTCACCAATTGGATTATTATTTTTCCCTTTATTGTTTAAATTCCTAGACTTTGTTATATTTCTGTAATGGATCACTATTTGTATTTAATAAATAATCTTGCAAGTCAAACTATTCGTTTGCATGTGTGATTCTCTTTATGTGACGGTCGAGAACGAGCTGGCCGTGACAGTATGATTTAACCCACTGGTAACAAAAAAGTGCAATCTTACAACTGTAAAGTTGCATCAACTCTTGAATGAAATGATGTTTCAGTAACAAAGTTCGGGAGGAGCACGTTCAAATGATCTATCTAATCATCATTTCATTCCAACCAGCTGTCAGCAATCAGTAATCAACATGTCTACCCAATCAGCACAAGTGGAGGATCATATAAATACCCAGTCAACTTACCCATGTTCCTCGACAAGTTTTGCAGCATTTGGTCCTAACCATTCGTTACAATGTCCGAGATAGAACTTTATCCGTCCGATGACGATTCTCTTGTTGCCCAGGATTGCACCCCACCAATGCAAGGAGCACCCCGACTCAACAGGACACTGCAACCGAACCTCCAGCAACACAGCGCGGCTGTCGGCCCAGCCGCGTCGCGCCGCCTCCCGTACCCGAGACGCCGAGGCTTGCCATCGCCTCCACCATCAAGACATCCATCATCTCCAGCTTCCTCCTACACTTCAGCACAACCGCGCCCCAGATCCCGCCACCGCCGCCCAGCCCAACTCGTCTCTCTGCTCCGCCGAGCTACAGACCGCAGCTTTTTCCAGCGTTGCACTTCAGCTCACAATGCCAGCTTCCTTTTCCCCAGGCCGCCCTTTCAGCGTGAGTATGCCTCCGCCAGCTGTGCAGGCTCCTCTATCACAGCCTTTTCCTGCCACTTTTTCTAACCCTTTCCCTTGTCCTTGGCCTGCAGCCCCGCCACCAAACTCTAGCGCAAGGCTGCCTCCGCTAGTGGCGCAGGCCCAGTTGCCTTTTTTTCCTCCCCAACTTTGCTCCTTTCCCACTTTTCCCGTTCCTCCTCTGCCGGGGGCCGACCCAAGTGAGAGGTTGCCTCCGCAAGCGGTCTCAGCTCCAGCTTTCTTTCCTCCTAACACTTTTCCCCAAACTCGTTCTCCTTTCACCTTATTTTCTGCGACACCAATGCCCATCCCGCCGAATGCTACAGCCTTGGCGCCCCCTGTTGCCAGCAACATCAGAGCACAGATCCTCACAGGTGCGGACATCGATTTATCTTCCCTTCTGTCTTTACTCCCTCCCTCAGTTTCAAATCGTCAAATCGACTGTGGTGATTTTGCAGTCACTCTCAAAAACCCAGCACATAATTAATCCGCATTCTTTCATTCTCTGAATTTTCTATTGCTTTCAGTCGTTTCTGCGAAACAGGAGACAAGAATTAAATGACTCTCGCGATAATTGCAGAGCTCGCGTTATCGTATAGAGGGACCCATTTTTATACTTACCATAAGCTGTTCTCAGCCAAATACGCCGTGCGTGTAGCTCCGTGGAACCAGTGTCCTTACTGGGGCGCTTTAGACACAGAATTTCACAACAGGGTGTTCCTAGGCTGCCAAATCAAAATCAAATCAAATCACTTTATTTGTCACTCTACATATGCACAAGTGCAACAGTAGGTGAAATTCTTAGGTGCAGTTCCGAGCAACATGGTAGTCATGACATGACATGTACAACATTTAAAGCAGCATCAGATTACACTGATGCGCCCACAATTACTCACAGCACAGTAAACTCTACAATAAACAATAAATAATTTACACAATGTGAGTGTAGTTCTCACAGCTTTAAACAATATACACATACTTACAATATACATATACTTTAAACAATATACACTAAACATACACTAAACAATATACATTACGCTATAATAGTAATAATAATATACAATGTACAGTATAAAATATTATTCACAGATTGAAAAATTGAAATCCAAAGTGCAATAGATGCTGTATGATAAATAAATGTGTATATAATGTGTGTTTATCTACAGTGGGTTGTGCTGAGTGATATTCTGTCCAGTGTGTGTTATGATCCTGATGGATCAAGAGTTAAGGAGTCTGATTGTTTGTGGGAAGAAGCTGTTCTGGAGTCGGCTGGTGCGTGATCTGATGCTGCGGTACCGCCTGCCTGATGGCAGCAGTGAGAGCAGCCCATGGTTCGGGTGGCTAGAGTCTCTGATGATCCTCTGAGCTCTCTTCACACACCGCCTGACATAAATGTCCTGGAGGGAGGGAAGCTCACCTCCGATGATGCAGCTGGCCGTGCGCACTACCCTTTGCAGGGCTTTGCGGCTGCGGGCGGTACTGTTGCCGTACCAGGTGGTGATGCAGCCAGTCAGCAGGCTCTCTATGGTGCAGGTGTAGAACCGTGTGAGGATGTGGCGGCTCATTCCAAACCTCCTCAGCCGTCGCAGGAAGAAAAGGCGCTGATGAGCCTTCTTCACAACGGCCTCGGTGTGGACGGACCATGAGAGTTCCTCTGTGATGTGGACACCGAGGAACTTGAAGCTGCTGACTCTCTCCACCGGTGCTCCATCGATGGTGATGGGGCGGTGTTCTCTCTCATTCCTCCTGAAGTCGACCACCAGCTCCTTGGTCTTGCTGACGTTGAGGGAGAGGTTGTGATCCTGACACCATCGTGTCAGAGTGTGCACCTCCTCTCTGTAGGCCGTTTCATCATTGTCAGTGATGAGACCTACCACCGTCGTATCGTCAGCAAACTTGATGATGGTGTTGGAGCTGTGGGTTGCCACACAGTCATGTCACACAGTCACACAGTCATTGCCACACAGTCATGCCGTAACATCTCCTGCGCGGTTTGCAGATCTGTCTCTCACTCCACCACAGCTTGTCCTTTGATTAACCCTTCAAATCCCCCAGCACAGATTCACCACAAGTAAAATCTACCAGTTATGTCCCGCAGCCAGCAAACATCAATTTCAAGGACTCATCCATCGATTCCAAAAGAAGAAACACCTTCTCATCCAGCAGTCAAGTTTGCAACAATTTCAACTCGGGACGATGCTCACGACAGCGTTGTCGTTACATGAACATTTGCAGCTATTGTGGCGGCGCTCATGCCCGCACATTATGCCCTGTAAAAAGATCCGTAAATAAAGATTCAAAAAAATTACCTGTCGACTCCTGTGAATATTTCCCATTTGTCTACTGAATTGTCTCACCACCCTAACACTAACTTTACTGTCTGGTCTCGAGCACGGTTTCAAACCCGGCGTTGAAAGCCTCCCAACTCAAAGTATCATATGTGACAATATCCAGTCCGCTCTCGCTGAGCCTGACACAGTTGATATTCTAATCAATAAGAAATCGAATCAGGCTTCATGATCGGACCCTTTAACACTCCCCCTTTCGAGTGTGTCCGCATCAGCCCTATCAGAGTGGCCACCAGGAAGTTTTCAGGCAAAAAACGCTTCATAATCGACCTCTCAGCCCCTCACAACTCCCCGTTTCCAAGCATAAACAGCCTAATCTCGCTTGAAGAATTCTCTTTCAATTACCACAACATCGATCAAGCTATAACCTTGATTCAAGACGCGGGTCGCGGCACTTGGCTCGCCAAAGTCGATATCACTTCCGCATTTAAAGTGATGCCAACCCACCCAGATTCATGGCATTTATTCGGCGTACGCTGGCACGTAAAATTTTACTTTTCTGTACGTTTAACTTTTGGCTGCAAAAGTAGCCCCAATATTTTTGACATGCTATCAGAAGCTATCTGTTGGATTCTTTCCAACAACTACTCAATTCCCTACATAATTCACTTGCTAGATGATTTCCTAATCATCTCACCACCTGACTCCATCCCAGCTGCACATCTTCTCATAGTCCAAAAGGTCTTCGCTGAGCTCGGGATTCCAATCGCCCAAGACAAAACCATGGGCCCAGCCACATCCATTGAATTTTTGGACATTAACTTGGATACAGTTAACTTCCAAGCCTCACTGCCCAAAGGAAAAAAATCGACAGGATAATTCTGGTCGTATGCACCCTCCTAGACAGTCCAAACTGTTCCAAACGTGAGCTATATCTCTGCTCGGCCACTTAAACTTTGCGATGCGCATCATACCGCAAGGCCGCCCTTTCATCTCACATCTCCTCTCCCTCGCATCTTCAGTTCACACGCTAGAGGACCAAATCTCCCTAACTAGTTTGTGCTGCAACAAGCTCAGTTTATGGATAACTTCATATCTCATCTCAACAGTATTAAGAACCTCCAAGCCAGCTCCATCAAGGGTTATCTAAGCAGAATACATTTTTTTCACAAACTCATTTTTGGTCAGCCCTCCTCAGAAATAGTCAATTCACAAACATCCATGCTCATCAAAGGCATCCAAAAAACCCAACCCAACCCACCCACCCAGATGCCAGACAACCAATAACTCTAGATATACTCACTAAATGTATCTCCACCCTCCGCCGAGGCTCCCACTCCACCAATACCGCCCGCACCCTGAATGCAATGTTCATTTTGGCCTTCTTCGGCTTTCTCAGAAGCTCAGAACTCACCATCATGTCCACCTTCAACCCAAAGGTCCATCCTACACTTTCAGATCTATCAGCACTAATTGACGAAACCATGTCTTACTTCATCAAACAAAGTAAGACGGATCAAATTAAAAAAGGCCATTTAATTTACATTTTCAACCTCCCATCACCAATCCAGCCATACCAATCCCTTTTAGCCTACCTACATTTCAGAAGCTTGCAGACTAAATTCCTTTCTGACCCACTCTTCACAGACAATTCCAACCACCCTGTCACACGTTTCTGGTTCCAAAAACACCTCAAGTCCATACTGATTCAATCCGGCATCCCAGCAGACAACTTTTCTAGCCATTCGTTCCGCATAGGTGCAGCAACCACAGCCATCCAAAAAGGCCTTTCCCAGCAACAGATCCAAGCACTTGGTCGCTGGTCGTCAGAAGCTTTCAAGAGCTACATTCATTCTAATCGCTTCCACATAAAAAAGAAGCCCAACGGACCCTAATCAGCTAAAGTTTCCATACACCCAAACCTACAGGATCACCGCATCTGCTTCAATTCAACATCATCAATCCACTAAGGGAAACGATCATATATTCACTGCCCCGGGCAGCATCTCCCCAGTCGCTCCCGCAGGAGCCCGCCTCATTCTTTCACTGCCGCAACAGTGTTATCACTTTCACTCCAACAGAAGCTCAGCTTCTCCATCCCCCTGGGTTTTACTGCCAAAGCCGTGTCATCTCCTTCATTCTAACAAAGCCCAGTTTCTCTGACCCAAAGGCCTCCACTGCCGCAGCAGTTCCGTTTTTTCCTGGTTATAACCTGGTTACTTCCTAAACCAGACATACGGGGGGAGTACTCTGGGTTCGGGCCAAATACCGAGCTCGGAGCCCTCTCCTCGGACAGCACGCCAAATACGCATACCCTTCATTCTATCTGACTTATTTGTAAGTGTGAACTCGTGAAACTACAACAGTCCACTGTGAAAATGATTTGCCCCCACTGTCATGTGACACCGGGAAACTGCTTTGCGCGGTCTTTTGCGCTTATTTTTGTTGGCAAATGAGAATGTTTTGCATGCTTCATCATGATTTCATCGCGGGGTTTGCAGCTTTCCGATGATGTAATTACATCACTTCAAAATGTTCTCATGGCAATAGGGGGAAATGGCTGCTCTTGTGTGAAGTAAACGCAACATTTTTCAACTTTCTGCTAAGATATGTGACTTTTTTGCAACTAAAATGCGGGGATTTTGAAATCATGCAAGCCCTGCATATTTTGCGGGTGGAAATCTGCAATTTATGCGGCGAAAGGGCGGCGTATTTGAAAAAAACATTTATTTATATATATATATATATATATATATATATATATATATATATATATATATATATATATATATATATATATATATATATATATATATAATTTTATAATTTTTTCAAATACGCAGCACTTTCGCCGCATAAATTGCAGATTTATATATATATATATATATATATATATATATATATATATATATATATATATATATATATATATATATATATATATATATATATATATATATATATGGGTTATGAGACTTTTGACCGGACAGAGTCGGGCCTTATAGTATGTAGTGTGCAAAATGTATGCTTGTGTTAAACATAGGTTTTATACGTTTATTATATGGAAAGAATACCAGCTTGTAAAGTGGACACCTCCAAATTATAAAATCTGATAAAAGTGGACGGAGAGGCCCAGCCTGCCGCCGCACAGATATCCTCCAGTGGTATGCCACTTGACCAAGCCCACGAAGAGGCCATGCCTCTAGTGAAATGAGCTCTGATGCCTATAGGGCAATCGAGGCCTTTCGATTCATAAGCCAGTGAGACTAGGCAGATAGTAGGCAGACTGCCTACTATCCATGTGACAATCTAGGGTCTAGGATGGGTCTGAGACCGCCATCCTTTTTCGGAATGAGGGATTCAGGGATGAACAGAATGTCTTTGTCAGTTCCGTAGCTCCTTCTGGCCTCCTCAAAATAGCTAAAGCTAGTGCAGCACACACCTGTCAATTGTTGGACTTTTTTATTTTCTCCCCAAAGTCCACCCCAAGTTCAATGATCGGCCAGGAGTCGAATTATCAATTAAAAGTATCAATTTATTATGGTTTAACAGCAACGAGTAAAAAAGGTTATCTGAGCTCAGGATTCAGAACAGCAAAGATCAGCATCTCGGCCGTTCAGAATGCCTTTACAACTTTTTCATGCATATTTATATTCTTGATCTTCCGTCCCCATGCATCGTCTCCTCCAATGGGGGTTTTACCAGTCTGTAGGTAGCATTCTCTATCAAAAGGATAAAACATGCACAAAAGACAGCATAGCTCTGGTATTTTTCCATATCATAAAACATACCCTTTTATACTTTCGTTTGTTCATTCTCAGTTCCTTGAGAAGTGGCTATGCAGTTTCTTTGAAATCCCCCACCCCAGCAGTTTCACCTCTGTTTCACCCCGTATCATAACCAGACATGTAAAATCATCAACACATATCAACCACAATCTTTTACACCTCCTACGTAAAGTAAATCATAAAGAGCAACATCATCAATAATTAAATTCATAGCAAACAACATCTATAGCAATTTTAATGCATAATAAAACTATCATTAATACTTTGAATCTTTAATGCATAATAAAAACACTGTTAATATTTTGAATCATAATGAGAAATAATAAAAATATCCTTCACAATCAAAGAGATGGGAGTATATGCGAGACACAATTTTAATGTTTCTGCAATGTGTAAAGATTATAAAAAGATTATAAAAATAACCATAATAAACTATAATAAACGATGTTGATGATTCGAAGATGTAAGTGGCCTCAAATTATTTGAAAACTTAAAAAATTATAAATTGCATTAGATAATGAAGTATCAAACATATTAAAAAGGCAAATATATATATATATATATATATATATACACACATCCAATCAGGCATAATATTATGACCACCTTCCTAATATTGTGTTGGTCCCCCTTTTGCTGCAATTGGAGGCTAATTCAACACCTCAAACTCGTTGTGCTCCTCAAACCAGGTGAAAAATGCTAAGAGACTGTTGCTGAAAAGCAGTGAAATGGATACAAACTTGACTTGTTTAGACCACGCCTTGTGGTCATTCCCAGGGATGAATGTTTCTTCTTCTTCTTCTTTTAGTTTTATGGCGGGTTACAGACCAGCGTTAAAGGTGCATACCGCCACCTACTATATTGGAGTGTGTAAAATCATGGCTTTATTTATAACTTCTTAAATTCTTCTACTATTATTCTCTTTGCAATCACATACCTCACATTTATCTGTGTTTATTTTACTCATAAGAAACAACGTATTATTAAGTATAGACCCTTTTTTAAAGTGTTAGAGGGTAGTATGCAGTGGTAATACTAATAGCTAGCTAGTTTTTTTATAGATATTTAAAAATCCACTCAACTGCTTGCATGAAATTTCTAGAATGCCAATTAAGCTTTTATTATATTGTGTTCATCATCAACCAAAGATTATCTTGGCCATTGTCGTCATCTATCTTCAACCAGTGCTGTGTGAAAGCTATAGCCTACTAAACGAGTATCAGAGGTCTCTGAGATGAGCATTAGAGTTCAGCATACTGAGGAAGTAGCAGAGGACATGGACATAGATGTAACAGAAGTTAAATGGTAAATGGTAAATCTGGGTTTTCAGATTTTCATACTTCATACTGGCAGCCGGAGGGCGCTCCATCCACATGTAGTCCATATATAGCACTCATGAAGAAGATATCTTCTTCATGAGTGCTATATATGGACTACATATGCACGGAGCGCCCTCCGGCTGCCAGTATGAAGTATGAAGAGTTTTTTTATGAATGAGAGCAGCTGACGCTCGTATTACTATCTTTAGAAGGTACCAACGGTTTTCATATTCATAACTCCTGACACATATTAACAAATTACGGTCACTACATGTCTTTGAGAATAAAACAGAGGTCAAAAATGGAAGCTTGAGTCTTAGATCTTTTAAATGATGTATAGTTTGTCTAGGTAATTACTTACATCTGACAGTAATTTTGAGCTAATTTAAACAAAGAAAGCTTCAGTGCGCCTCATTGCACGATTTGTTTGTTTGAGCTGATGTGTGTGTGGGCGTGGCCTCAGTATTTGAATCTCTATAGACGAGTTTCCCGGGCACTTCCGGTTTACGAGCTGTGTGGAGCGGGGCGGTTGGCAACCGACTGTGACTGGGCAGGAGATGGCGGAAGGAAGTGAGGGGACAGGAAGTGAGATGGGATTTGAAGAAGAAGGCGGGAGAGATAGGAGTGTTTGGAATGTAATACGGTCAAGAAAACTGAAAAAAAAGGAGAAAGCTGCATCTAATATAGATGAAACAGATAGTGAACAAAGTGTAACAATAGCAAATAAACAACAAGAGGAAGAATATAAAGTGATCACGAAACTATCTCAGGAGGGGTCATCGTTTGGTGAGTGGAATCCGATTCAGTTAACAAAGTCAATAAACAAATTATTAGGCGAGGTTAAAAATGCAAAAATATTAAGAAATGGAGCGCTGCTGATTTTTTGTAGGAATAAAACGCAACAAGAGAAAGCTATAGAACTGAACAGAATAGATGGCAAGAGAATAAAGTGCATCCTGACTGGAAACAAGGCGTTGATTCGAGGGGTTATCACAGGTGTTGTGAACTTCAGTTGTTTCTTGAAGAAATAGACCAGGAGACGTCAGATCTAGACATAAGTGATTCTTTTTAATGAGAACTCTCTGTGCTGTAGGTCGTCCGAAAACAGTCTGATTTAACAGCACAAGATAATGCAATTTATCTACATTTCATGGGAAGTGGTTATACAGCAGAGGAGGAGACATTCAAACAAAGGAATGCATATGTTGTGTAGGTAAAAGACACACCCTACTATGAAATCCCTACCAGTCCCATTGAATCAGCATAACTATTCGCATGCTGATACTAGCCAGGCCAAAGAGCCATTAAAGACAAAAAGGGGCAACGTTTGGGCTCCCAGAGGTGGGCTTTGACTCATTTAAAACACAATAGAGAATAACAGGTCTGGCAGGAAAGGAGACTCTTGTCAGAGCCTTTGAAATCAGTAAAACAGGTCTGGGAGATTTGCGTAGCAGACTAATTAATCTGACATAATCATTTTTACCTAAAATGCTAAATGCAATGTACTTTCTTAAATTTGTAATCCCACACAGGAATACCGGTAAATGTCACAGAAGACCAAATCAGAGACAATGTAACCGGGGCAAAAGTGCTGGAGGTTAAACGCCTTAGAACAACCAGAAATGGGGAAAAGTGCAATAGCCTGTCTGTGATGATTAAGTTTGACGAAGTAAAACTTTCAAGTAAGTTATATATAGGCTACATGAGCTGTGAGGTCAGGCCATCCATCCCTCCCCCACTGAGATGTTTTAAGTGCCAAAGATATGGCCATGTAGCAGCAGTATGTAAGGGTAAACAAAGATGCGGTAGGTGTTCAGGCGAGCATGAGTATGGGAAATGTGGAGAAGGAGTAAAGCTAAAATGCTGTAATTGTGGAGGGGAGCACAGTTCAGCCTACGGTGGATGTGAAGCTAGAAAGAGGGCAATGGAGGTGCAACGAGTGAGATCGCTGCAAGGAATAACTTGCGCAGAAGCTGTAAAGAAAGTGTCTAAGGAAAAGGAAGCCTATAAACCAGATCTCAAATAAAATAAAAGTGGGTCTTGTGGGAAGTGTGAGACAATTGAGGCAAAGGAGGATTTGTTAGTTATGGGCAAAAATGAATTTGTGTTGTTTATGGTTGATGTGATAAACTGCTCAGCACAGACAGACAGGAAGACCGAAAAGATCAAAATAATAGTTAAATCAGCGGAAAAATATCTAGGAATAAAAGGGCTTAGCTGTGAGGTAGTGGAAGAAATGATAGTGGCAGGAAGTACAAACTCGCAGACATGGGTTGGTGGCTCTTTATGATATTAACCATATTGCAATGGAACTCCAGAAGCCTTATAGCAAATGGACAGGAATTCAAGAGTTTTGTCTCAGATTTAGCAGATAGACCTCATGTAATATGTGTGCAAGAAACATGGTTAAAATCACAATTGGACTTTGTTTTGTACGGATATACTTCAATTAGGAGAGATAGAGAAACAGGAAAAGGTGGAGGTGTAGCAACTTTTATTAAAAATGGGGTAAGATATAAAGTTATTAGTAAGGGGAAAGAACATGAATCTGTTGTAGTTGAAGTATGGTCAGGGCAAAACAGTATAAAAATAGTCAATTTCTACAACCCTTGCAATAAATTAAGTACTGATATGTTGGAATTAGTTTGTGGATCAATGCAGGGAAAAATAATGGTTTGTGGAGATTTTAATGCACACAGTACATTGTGGGGAAGTAAAAAACACAGATATAAATGGATTAGAAGTAGAGACATTTATAGATGATAAGGAGTTGGTGTGTATTAATGATGGAAAGGGCACACGGTATAATAGTACAAATAATACAGAAAGTGCTATTGATCTAACACTAGTATCAATTGAAATAGCAGGAATTAGTGCATGGGAGGTAAAAGGTAGGTCAACAGTGGGTAGTGATCACTACCCAATAATAACTAGGATTGGCATAGAGGTACACCAGGATGAGGAAGTGAAAATACCAAGGTGGAAATTAGATAAAGCTGACTGGCAGACATTTCAAGAAATTAGTGAGAGTAAGTGTGTGGAAATACTGAGTAGAGATATAACAGATGTGGAGGAAATTAATAGTGTAGTAGTTGCAACCATTATACAAACAGCAGAAGAAACAATTCCAAAAAGTACAGGAAATAAACAGGGAAAAAGGGTGCCGTGGTGGGATGAGAGCTGTAGAATAGCAGTTAAAAGAAGAAATAAAGCATTTAGGCAGCTTAAAGCTCATCACACACTGGAAACTTTAATTAGCTACAAAAGGGCACAAGCGGTAGTTAGGAAAACGATTAGGTCAGTCAAACGTGTGTATTGGAGACAGTATTGCAGTAAAATTGGAAGTGAAACTCAGTTGTCAGACATATGGGGAACAATCAGAAGAATGAGTGGATTAGGAAGAAAGGTCGAAATGCCAGTGTTATGTAACAATAATAAGAATGCAGCTAGTAATGCAGAAAAAGCAGAGCTTTTGGTAGAAACTTTTGTGAAAATCCATAGTTCTGGAAATTTATCCACAATAGATAACCAGTGTAGGAATCAGACTTTGTTGGAAAACCCTGGAATAAAAGACAGTAGATTTGCACCAGGAGGAGATATGGACCTGCCTTTTACTATGTTTGAATTAAAAAAGGCTATCCTAAATGCACGACAAACAACACCAGGGAAAGATGCTACATGTTATAGCATGCTAGGACATATGAGAGATGCATCACTGGAGGTAGTATTAAGGCTGATCAATATGATATGGAATGAAGGTAGAATCCCACTTGAATGGAAACATGCAGTGATAGTCCCAATACTCAAACCTGGTAAGAATGCTTTAGACCCGTCAAGTTATAGACCTATAGCGCTAACATCACAATTAGGTAAAGTCATGGAAAGGATGGTAACAGATAGGTTAAATTACTATATGGAAAGTAAGGGTCTCTTTTCAACATATCAGTCTGGATTTCGTAAGGGTAGGGGAACAATGGATTCTGTTTTGTGTTTAGAAGCAGAAGTAAGGAAAGCACAAACTAATAAGGAAAGTGTAATTGCTGTGTTTTTTGACATCGAAAAACCATATGATATGCTGTGGAAGGATGGACTTCTTATAAAACATATCAAATTAGGAATAAAAGGTAAATTATTTGGTTGGGTATTAGATTTCCTGGACAGAAGAACAATAGAAGTTAAGGTTGGTGCAGAGTATTCTAGTAGGCATATAGTGGAAAATGGTACCCCACAAGGTAGTGTTTGCAGCCCCATACTGTTTAATATTATGATAAATGACATTTTTGATCAGGTAAGTGGAAATGTAGGTAAGTCACTTTATGCAGACGATGGAGCACTCTGGGTTAGGGGTCGAAATGTAGAATATCTTCGAAAGAAAATGCAAAATGTAATAGAAAAAGTTGAACAATGGACTTCTAAATGGGGATTTAAACTCTCAGTTCCAAAAACTCAAGTTATATGCTTTTCTAAGCGCCACAAAGTAGTATCACTAAAATTGTATGAACAGGATTTGGAACCGGTTAAGGTGGTGAGGTATCTAGGAGTTCTCTTTGATGAGAGGTTGACTTGGTGTCAGCATATTGATAAGGTCAGAAATAAATGTAAGAAGATCAACAACATGTTGAGATGCCTATCAGGGCGAGACTGGGGAGCGAGTAGAGATTCGCTAATAAACATCTATCAGGCTCTCATGAGAACTGCCTCTGACTATGGTTCTTTAGCGTATATGTCAGCATCGGAATCTAACCTTAAAAAGCTTGATGTGGAGCAGGCACAGGCACTTCGGATTTGTACAAGGGCATTTAAAACATCACCAGTAACCGCTTTACAGGTGGAAGCAGGAGAGATGCCGCTACGTATAAGGAGGGTCAAGATCATGTTGGCATATTGGACTAATTTACAAGGACATAGTATGGAGCACCCCACAAAAACTGTCTTGCAAAAATGCGCAGAGCATAATAAAAGCAATTTTTACAGTTTCGGATGGGTGGGGGATGCTAAGGCTCAAAATGTAGGTCTCAATCAGTTGCAAATAGGAGAGTCTGGCAATATCAACAATACCACCCTGGAAATTTATAAAAACCATCTGTAAATGTAAGTTTACAACAAATACTAAAAGAAAACTCAAAAATAATGCCGCAGTGGATAATAGTTCAAAACTATGTAGAGCAGTATCAAGAGGAATTAATAATTTTTACGGATGGATCAAAGCAGCCGGAAACAGGTCGTACTGGTGCAGCTTTTTTTATTCCTCGGTATGAAGTAGTAGTCAAAAAGAGGACTACAGATTATCTGTCGGTTTACAGTGTGGAGTTGATAGCAATTTTACTGGCATTAGAGTGGGTGGAAAAAAATCATCAGAGTCAAGGTGTTATTATAGCCTCAGACAGTTTATTAGCATTATTAAGCATTCAATCTGGGAGAGCGTCATGTAGACAAGACCTCATTTATCAAATACTTCACTTGCTTCTCACACTTCATAATAAGGGAGTGGTTGTCTCGTTCCTTTGGGTTCCTGCCCATGTGGGGGTGGAAGGAAATGAAGTTGTGGATATGCTAGCAAAAAATTCTATAAAGCATGAAACAGTAGATGTACAAGTACCAATAAGTAGAGCAGAGGTCAAAACCATCATAAAGCAACATTCACTAATGGCAAGAATATTGGAACACAGCGGATACTGGACGTCATCTATACAGCATACAAAATCAAGTAGCCACAAGCATGAGGAAGGGCAGAAGCCCTAGGGAGGAGATGTTAGTCTCACGTCTTAGAATGGGTCACACTGGTTTAAATACAACATTGCACAGAATAGGAAAACATCCCACTGGGTTATGCACTGAGTGTAATGTGCAAGAGACAGTGAAGCATATACTGTTAGACTGCAAAAAATATGAAGAAGATCGGGCAGAATTAAAGGCACAGATGGATGAACAAAGCATGACACTTGAGCATTTATTAGGGAAATCATCTGGGAGTATACACAATTTATTAATTTTGTTTTTGAAAAACACTGGATTAAGTAAAAGAATTTAATAGGAAGGACATTTTTTTTATTTAATTATTTAATTTTCTTCACCTCTCCTTTGATGTCATTCTAATACCCACACTCCAGTCTAGTAGGTGGCGGTAATGCACCTTTGAGATTAGTTGCCAACCGCCATTAAACCCGAAAGAAGAAGAAGAAGAACTTCCGGTTTACTTCCTGTGTCTGTCAAGAACTTCCGGCGCAGGCTGAGTAGTGGTGTAAAAATGGCGTTGGAATGGCAACATTCGACCGAAAAGCTTGTTAAAAATGGTGTTTTGACCATTCCGCATCCAAGTAAGGTAACATCATGGGCGGACAACATGTCGATATGGCCCAGCATAACAACATCCAAGATCTTTTCTTATTTTATTGATTCCATGGCGGTGGATGGGAATGCAATTAATAACCTGAAAAGCTCTGAGGCGTTTCAGTACCTCCATTCAGACAAAGTGGGCTGTGTACTTTTACACGATATGGGCAGTTTAATTTACCTAAAGGCCGATGTTCAACCAAGCCAGTCCGTTAACAATTCAGCGCATAACGCCTGGGTTTTGGTTACCAAGACGGGAGATGTGGAGACTGCAGGCTGTACCTGTATCGCCGGACCCGGACGTTCCTGTAGCCATGCAGCCACCGTGCTTTGGAAGGTACGTTAGCCCATCTTATGCTTGTATTAAGATGTTTGTATGTAACGTTATCTGTGTGTTAATCTATAACAGAACACGATGAGTAATACAAATGTGTGTGTGTGTGTGTGCGTATGCATGTGAGAGAGAGATTGTGTCTAAGTGTGAGAGAGTGTGAGAGTGTGAACTACCCCTGCCGTTCCCGCACAAGGTTGCAATTCTTAAATGTGATCTAACAAAGGTAAAGGGAAAATATTAACCATAAAAATTGTTTATATTGCTTGTACTTGGGATGAAGTAAACATCTGTTGAGTTTTTTAACATAAATTTTAACCAAACCTTTGTTGAGGGACATATCTCAAGGCTACACTCCTTCTATTTCACCCACATGTTGCCAAAAGTTGTCGATGACTTCGATGATGGAAGGCTGGAGTTGTGTTCCAGATACATGGATGTTGTAAAATCAGCATGACCTGCTTATGTGTACTGGGGGTGATTAGTCATTCCTTTTTTAACCCCTTGTCCCCTGTTGTCACAAATTTGTGACAAATCCTTTCTAGCTTTTATTTATTTTTTATCAAACTGATTTATTTTCTTTTACTTACTCTTATTTATTTTTATATCAGTCACTTATTTCTTTATTTATTAATTTTATTGATTTAATATTTTATTCTTGTCTTTTTCTTTTTGTGATATTGTGAGATTTTTAATTATAAAAAAAAAATTCCATTAAGGAGTTAATGAAATTGTCCCTTTGTTATTGAATAGGATCAATAAAAATTAATTAATTTCTTCTCAAATCAATTTGTTTATTGTCATGTGTCAATATTTACAATACAAGAAAAAGAATAGCACTCAAGTTTTTCTTAGTTAAAACTCTGTTTTGTCTTATCAATAATCACAACACCAGAACGGGAACAATAACAATAAATGTACACAGGTTTTTCTAGCTGAAATTATTTATATATATATATATATATATATATATATATATATATATATATATATATATATATATATATATATATATATATATATATATATATATATATATATATATATATATATATATATATATATATATACATACATACATAAAATAAAGGAATATGTACAATTTTAAAAAAACAAAACAACTGCAGGTAACCCAGGTTTTACTTTTCATAGGGACTTACACCTCATGTGAAAAGGAATAGCACTGACAAGTTCCCTTATGAGAGTACTCTCGTATTGCGTTTTGCTAAAACGCTATGGGGGAATTCCTTTCTTCGAGATATTGAAGCAAATTTTTATCCAAAAATACCATGTACACGCAGTGCAGCTGCACAACTCTCAGCAGGAAGCAGCTGCGTGCTGATTGGCTGTGCCGCTGCAACTGCAGCAACCTATGGCGAGACCGTGGGGCGGGACGGACCAATCAGGTCCTTCCAAATTCCCGCCACAAGGGGCAACAGAATTTGCATAGCCAAGGGTATATAAGACCCACTCTCGCAAGGTTAGTCAGATTAATTCTTCTTCAGCGACTTGCAATCGTTGAGCTCCGGATCGAAGCCCGCCGTCGACACGCACCCAGCGGAACACGCAGCCTGAGGATGTCGGATTCTCCGCCTTCAGCCTGCCTTCCAGCTGCGCCATCCGGCGTTAAAATATCCTTTATACTATGTATGTGTGTTTATGATATGTGCGTTGCTGCCAACGCCACTTCTAAGAGCTTCTAGCTCTCCACCTCTCTTCTCTCGTGCCGCCGCGTGTTTACGCCGCGAACAGAGAACATTGGTCCTCCGCCGCTTCAAATAAAGCCGAGGACAGACGGAGCGCTCCTCTTCTCTCGTTCCGTCGCGCTAATGCGGCGCGGACAGAGAATGTGATACCCCCCGCCGCTCTATGGCGCCGCGGGCATACGGAGCTCTCCCTTTCTCTCGTTCCGTCGCGCTGAGAAGCGCCGCGGACGGAGAAGGTTTTCCCCGCCGCACTGATGACGCCGCGGGCATACAGAGTTTCACTCCTTCCTCTCTCATCCCCACCGCTCTAAAATGGCCGTGGACAGAGAACATTATATCCCCGCTGCGGACATACAGAGCTCTCCCTTCCTCTCATTCCGTCGCGCTGAAACGCGCCGCGGACCGAGAAGGTTATATCCTCGCTGCGCTGATGACGCCGCAGATATATGGAGCTCTCCACGCGCCTCCCTCTCTCTCCTCCGCCGCTCTAAATGGCCGTGGACAGAGAATGTTATTCCCGCCGTGCTAATGGCTCCGCGGGCATACGGGGCTTTTCACTCGCTCCTTCTCTTACTCCGCCGCCCTGAAATGGCCGCTGACAGAGAATGTGATACTGCCGCCACGCGGATGGAAGATGTGCACTTCTACACACGAGTGAACTCAACATAAGCTCTCCTCACTCTTCCTTCTCTCTCGCCCCGCCGCCCTGATATGCCGCGGGCAGAGAATGCTAGAGGAGAGGCATGCGAACTCAGGCTGCTGGATATACCGAGAACGCACTTACGTCACCGCCGTTCTCGCTGCAGCGCGCGCTTGCTGCCAAAGGTAAACAGCCTTATATGGCAGCGCGCGCTCTCTGCACAGCGCGCGTTTGCTGACTAGAGCGCGTCATAACACACGCTCTCCGTCTGAGCATAACGATGTCATAAAATGGCTGCCAAGCTTGCGCCTTTTTTCCCTCAAATATCACTTCTCCCAGTTCCCCTATTCAGGCGGCTGGAGTGGTTCAACACTGTAGGCAATGTGTCCACTACATAGTGTGCACTCCTGCATAAGCACTGTTAATTCAGTGCCACAAATCACTCAATAAACCTGATATTCTCCCAGTTCCCTTAGTTCAGGTGACTGGAGATGTAACATTGCAATAACTAGCCTGTGGCTAAACATGCTCAGTTGCACATTGACGCTGTTATGCGTTTACCACTGTGAATTCGCTCGCTGGCGTACGCCGCGAATACTCTAATGTAGTGGCGCCCATTATACAGTGCGCGCCACCACACATTATTTACAATGAATCAGAGCTTTTCTAGTGGCTAGGTAGACCCGCGCCTGCAGAGCACGCACTATCCATTAGCCCTGCCGCTAACGTGCACGTGGACTAATCCGCAAGAATGCGTCCACTTTACAGTAACACTATCTAAACACAGTGTTACGAGTTCGTCTGTAGGCAGGTGCCAACATCAAAGTTGTACCCCTACACTCAAGCGCTTCCCTATGTTCCCCAGCTCCCTGCACTCAGGTGGCTGGAAACATTATTCCTACAATCGACGAGCCCGCAAACAAACGCGCTCGCCTGTACACATGCACCATTTCCCCGGCGACACAAAGCGTTCGCCGCTATTCTGCGTTCTCCGGCCCCCTGCACTCAGGCGGCTGGGAACACTATTTCCCTATTTACTATTTATGAGCCCGTGAGCAACGTGCTCTTCTGTACACAAACACAATCCCCTTGGTAAGCGCTAGGGATGGGCATTTCAAGCAAAAATTATATTCGACGATCGCTGGGAATTATTCGATTTTTATTCGAAAATCGCAACTCCTCCCCCGCATGCACGCATGTAAAGGCTACACGCATATAAACAGAGAGAGAGGGGGAGAGACCATTCACACTCTCAATCTGTAGGATAACAAACTGTTTAATTCATTAGGGAATAGGCTATATCAACTCAAGCCATATATATTTATTGTAACATGCTGAAACATATGACTGTAATGTGACATCGCCACAAGTTACCTGATAAATACCACAAGTCTACAGCGTGCGCGTGAGACGATGTGTTATTCTTCTGTCGTCTCAGGGCGTTTTAACTCTTGACATTTTAGTTCGGAATGGGGCACGGTTAGCATGAAAATTTGCTAATGTGAAAGCTTACCTACAGAGCTTGGTGTGCACTGAGGTACCGAACCCGAGAACACACAACCGGAGTTCGGTTGCTCTCGGAGCTGTGCCACGATTCACGTGAATGTGCAAACAACAGGTGCGCACTTGTTCTTGAAGAAAACAGAAACCAGCGCATGCGTTTTAGCCGATTACAATGTCATTAGTTCAATAACATACACGTAAGAGATGATAGTGTTGATGATTTAGCTGAGATACGATCGCGAGAGCGAGCCTGCAGTGTATTCGCGCATAGAGTGCAATCAGGGCAGCAAATGAATGGCAATTCACCGTCTCCTCAAAAGAGTCTGTTTGCAAGCAGCAAAGCCGCCTTCAAGCGACACATACGATAAACCCAAGTGTCGTTTACTCAGCTGCACATAATAGCACCAAATTAATTGAAAAAATCCCAATATATTGACCCGCGCTCTGTTTTCTATCACGCCCGTGCACTTCTGTGATGACGTAAGATGAACGCAAACGCACCAGGGTTCAAGTTGAGTGTGAAACCAGACCAACACTGCGGAGGCGGAGGGAACAATCAGACTCGGACCGCAGCAAACGTGTCCAGTATAAAACACCCTGAGAGCTGACTGGCAGCTTTAGGAGCGTTACTGGCAGCGCCTCTGGTTACATGAACGCGTCAGCACCACATCAGCACCGACAACATGGGGATTTTTTTTGGACGATAATCGCACATACTATTCGATATTCTATAATTAAATAACTAATCGAATATTCGAAAATCGCGACCCATCCCTAGTAAGCGCCACTTCCAAGGCGACCCAATAAGGCGTGCGTCACCATTCAGTGCACGCCGCCTCTCACAGTGCTACTAGCACAATGCATCCGGGCTAACAGGTCCCTGTTATTCAGTGACCCGCCCCACAAATTAATTCAACCCTTGGCTTCGATAACAAGGTTACTCGCTACAGTTCGCTCACAGACCACCGTGCTTTCGCACTGTGGTAGAGACAGCGGTGAGAAGTGACATGAGTCACGTGCTTCGAACCGAAATATCAAACTGTTAAATTAAGGGAGCGGTGGAAACCGTGCACCCCTCACAGAGCGAGTCAGGCTTTTACAGTCGCTACTTCCTTGTGCCAAAAGAAGGGTGGTGGTCTCAGGCCATTCTAGATTTCAGACATCTGAACAAAGCCCTTATGAAGCGCCCTTTCAGAATGTTGAGAATGAAACAAATCCTCGCGCACATCCGCCGGGTGATTGGGTTTTCACTGTGGATCTAAAGGATGCCTTTTTCCACATACAAATAGCCCCTCATTACAGGCCATTCTTGAGATTCGCCTTCGAGGGGAAAAGTTTACCAATACAAGGTGCTACCTTTTTGGTCTATCTCTGACTCCCCGCACGAAGTGCATGGAAGCGGCGCTAACCCCGCTGAGGCTTCGGGGAATAAGAATTCTCAATTATCTCGACGACTGGCTCAGAATAGCTCAGTCAGAGATACAGTTGTTAAACCACAGATCTTGGCTTCTCAACCATTTAGAATGCTTGGGACTCAGAATCAACGTGGCAAAGAGTTTATTGTCTCCCACACAGAAAGTTTCGTTTCTGGGAACAGTATTGGACTCACTGCAGATGAGCGTGCGACTGACGTCACAGCGCGCGCTCTCTGTTCAGAACCGAGCGGTTTCCCTCAGGTCTGGTGCACACATTCCTCTCAAACACTTTCAGAGGATGCTGGGTCTCATGGCCTCGGCGGCGCTAGTCAGACTGGGTCTGTTGCACATGCGCCCCCTACAGCACTGGCTGAATCGCCGCGTTCCAACTCACGCATGGCTCTCGGGCCGATTGCAAATCAAGGTAGACCACAGCTGTGTGTTGGCTCTGGCTCCTTGGAAAAATCCCGTCTGGTACCAGACGGGCGTGAGTTTGGGCACTGTTACGAAGTGGAAAGTTATCTCGACAGATGCATCCAACCTAGGTTGGGGAGCCCTTCACGAGGGCAGGCCAGTCTCCGGTCTCTGGTCAGACTCGGAGAGGAGCCTTTACATAAACTGTCTAGAGATGAAAGCGGTCACGCTATCGCTAAGAGCTTTCCTTCCGTACATAAAGCACCACCATGCCCTGGTCCGAACGGACAGCAGGTCGGTGGTAGCCTATATAAATTGCCATGGCGATCTGAAAATTATCGATCTGCACACAATGGCGTAAGAAGTCCTAATATGGGCAGAGCACAATACGCTGAGAGCGACTCATGTGCCAGGCATTCTGAATTTGGGTCCGGACATGCTGTCCAGGTGCAATTCAGACAATTGGGGCAGTTCTTGGAGAGTCAAAAGTGGATCTTTTCGCCTCACAAGACTATGCTCAATGCCGAATATAATTCTCCAAGCACAAGGATGCGTTGGCCCACGAATGGCCCAACCTTCTTCTTTATGCTTTTTCCCCAATCTCAATGTTACCTCAGGTCATAGAGAGGATTAGGGAGAGCAGATGCGCTGTGCTTTAATAGCCCCGCTTTGGAGAAATCAACCTTGGTTCTCACTACTGAATCAGATGTTGGATACAGATTCGTGGCCGGTCCCGCTGAGGAGAGACCTCCTCATGCAGGCGGGACGTAGCCTAGGATTGTGTTGTGAGGCAGGGTAATGTTGCATGTAGAGTGGTTGCCGATAGGGACCGTAACATATGAACTCTTGAATTCTAAAAGTCCTTCACCTATATCCAACTGCACATTGTCCTCATCTGGCTCAAACAGGGCTACTGTGCAAGACTGATCCATTTTGGGGGGTACTCTGCACTTTACCCATGCTACCTGACCTGCCGGTATCAAAACGCTGTCTCGGTTTTACTCTCAACCTGGCTCAAACTGTCACTGTCCGCTGTGCTCGGGAGTCTGCACAAAACTAACCAGGGTCTGGGATTCCTTGCTTGATACTGCTATTGTGCTGGAGAGCAATGAAACTAAGGTAGGAACTAAACGCTCTGGTTGGCCCTGAATTAGCTCTACCACCACATTAAAGCTGAGCAACGGCCTCTCAATTGGGATGTGGTTTACCAGAAAAGGAACATTAATTGAGAGGTTGGGGTTGTTGTTTTCTTGCAAGTTGACAGCCCACCCATCAAAGGGTATTAGATTCTCCATTGATGGCATGCACTTCTAACTTCTCTGTCATTCCCATTAGCTCTACAAGAGGCCATACTTCTACAGTGGGTAAGTATATATCTTTCCAGTTTTGATCGATCATGCTTACTTGAGCCCCAGTATCAAGCAAAGCGGTCACCGCGAGGCCATTGAGATTATACTGGGCAAGTGCTCTCTTCCCTATCAATTTAACAATAGTTTCTTTTTTTAGTTCCGGGCAGCAATGAACTGTCAAATTGCTGATACATTCCTGTGTTACTGAGAGTTTGGTTTTTACAGCAGGGAGATTCTCTTGTGGGTTTAAATTTTACAGAATCAGGTTTGATCGCCGAAATTGAGTCCTCAGGGCTTTGGGACATAGGAGACTCAGTCACTGGTGGTCCCTTGGCAGTGGCCGTTTCCCGTTTCCCTGCGGTCTTTGCTTCCGGAGACATCCTCGAGCCCGGTGCCCCTCTTCGCCACAGAGAAAACAATGAGTGCAGTTCTGTTGTCCGGCTTCGACATACCTGGGGCAACCCCGGAGTTTAGCTCCTCGTTGTGAGGGTGACCTCTCATGAAACAATGAGTCAATGCGAGCAGTAAATTGTATTATTGGATCGTTTTTAATTTTCTGACCAGGTGCCTCTTTTACTCCTCTGTCAGGTTCACTTTCAAGTTGGGCAGAGCTTGCATTGCTTTGCTTGGGACGAGTCATTGGACCCAACCTTCGCACTCACTCGTTTTCATCATTAGTCATTTTCATCACATTTCTCACGATTGCCTCATCTGTGATACTGTGGTCAGTCAGCAGAGATTTAAGCTCACTCTTGACATCTTTATTCTTGTGCCCCAGGCCCTGACATACAGTATGGAGGAACACGTCTTGGATTGTGGCTGGGCTGTACCCTCACATCTGTGTTAGACTGTTTGATAGCAAAGAGTATTTTCTGCTTAAGGCCTATTACCCTGTACAGGAACTGTTGAGGAGTTTCGGTCTCCATCTGTTTTGCACACATTAGTTCCTGAATTAACTCTGCTGCTTTTGCCCACTAGGTGTGACTAAAGGAATCTCTTAAGCTCTTCCACTTTCATATCTTCCTTATTCATAATCATTTCTTTGAAGTTACCTCGTTTGATTGCACGTAATATGCCCCTGACTAGTTCAGCGTCACTGAAATTCTCTTTGACTCCGTCGTCAATCTGTCGGCACACATTGGCGTATGTGATGTCAGATGCATAGTCACCAATCTGCCCCCCTTGTATCTTAAATTAACGTCGTTGCAGGTAGGAGAGGTCTCGTAACGAGACTAATTTTTCAGTGATCCCCTGTAAGGTACGTTCCACATTATTACTATTCAAAGGAGTGTCACTGTTGTGTATCATGGGTGGGCTAGGAGTGGAGTTGCTGTGTATGTGGTGTAAGATACTGAACGAGTTTCCTGCTCAGCTCTTCGAAATCTGAATGTCTGTCAGTAGGATTGGTGGTAGGTTTTGAATCTAACTCTGTAACTTTCCCTAGACCAGATGCACTTTTAGGCGATTCTACATGTCTAGTGTCTGTAGTGATCATGTGACCTGTAGAGGTGTGTGTATATAAAGTAGGTGCAGGGCATACATCAACATCACCATCAACATTACTCTCAAACTCACCATAACGATGACAAGGCGCTGCAGCACCATGCTCTTGTACAACAGCCTCCACAGTGCCTTGTAAAACCAAAAGTTCAGTCATACCTCTGTCCTCTGATTCTAACAGGCGAGTGCTGTACATGAAGGCATTGATGTATTCAAGACAGCCCTCTTGATCTTCAGCGTCAAGTTCGGAGAAGTCCCTTTCTGGTATTGGACCAATGCTTTTGGCGACTTGGAACAGTTCAAAAGCGGACAGGTTGAGTAAGTAGCCTTTTCCTGATGTCCCAAATCAGGCCTTTGCGTACTCGATCAGCCATGATGACTTCTTTTCCACAGTCCCTCAAGCCACTCGCACAGTCACCAGCTTTCTGGACCCCTCTTCTCACTGACGTCCTCGCCTAATGGATCACTGCATCAGCGTCCACACTCTTTTGGTCCTCAGGATCAGGTTTTATGGATCGACTTCCGCTGGCATCCGGAGTCGATCTCGGGCGAGCCCCCAAGAATCTGTTGCAGGCCCCGCCTCCAGAGACCCGTCAGACAGATTACTGTAACCTGTAAAAACAGGAAAAAATTAAAAGAATGGGAGAGTCGCGTCTGCTCTTTCACAGCTCCTCTGTTCATATATTTATTTAGTGCACAATCAATTGCATAAGTACATTTCAGGTACATACAATTGCTTTTAAAGCTTTGCTTCACATTCAGTTATGTCTCTGTCTTTTCCCCCCATCACTTTAGTGTCATTTTTATCACAATCACTTTTTAAAAATGTTCTTGTATCATGTCTTCAATTTACTCTTTTGTTGACACCTGAATACTCCATAGACATTTTATACACATCCATACTAATATTTATAAAGACAATATGACTTAGAATTGGTTTTACTAATATATATATATATATATATGTATAGTGTAAAAGAGTATATTTTAAACCACTTCCTTCTCAGAAAAATACTGTATAACACAATTGACTATTTTCTTCTCACATAGGAGAGTATTTATAATGGAAGAACACAGATTGAGTGCTTTTCTACTCTTCCCTCAGGGCTTGATCACGTGACTACCAAGCGCGCCAAACGCGATCACAGAATAAGTTTCCCAGAGACTTTTAACGCTCTATTACATTAACTTGAACGATTAAACATTTTATAACCCAAAAACAATTAATAAAACTCTATAGTTAGATATAATGATCACTGGAGCATATTTAGGTCATTTCCCTCATGTTAAAGAGACAACATACCTCATGAAAAACAAAACGTCATCAGCTAAATAACAGATTCAACACTTTACATTCATCATACATCGTAATGGTCCAATCACTGTCCTATATTTAACTGTTTCTCTTATACTTTCCGTGTTTTTACCTGTAAAAACAGGATAAAATGAAAATAACGGAAGAGTCGCGTCTGCTCTTTCACAGCTCCCTGTTCATATGAGGGAGCATGCGCAATTCACCAGTCCGTACGCGATTCCCGGGCGAGACTATCAAAATAAGAGTCCTTTTTTCTGTCCATACAAATCAATAGACATAATGTTCATTTGCACACTGCATAAGAAAATAATGGAATCATTGAACTTATAACAATATACAGATTTTAAAAAAACACAAAAAAACCCCACAATTGTAGCCTGTATACTTTGTGTGTATCACATGTTGTTCCGGGAATGTGCGTCTTGATATTCTTCCAGTCCAGCGTTTGCATCCTCAGTATCTTATCTTGTTGAGCTTTGTTGACAGTGTGAATCATAATTCGTTTATTGTTCAAGTATTTAGCGAGCTTGACCTTTCCTACCTCTTTCTTGAGGTTAATTGACAGATGTTACATTTTCATGTCCTCTCACTTTTTTAACGGTGTGTAGGCTAGCGCCCCCTACCCTTAACCTTTAATCGACGGTTTCAACGGACGCACGCGCGTTGCCACGGTTAAAGTTAACTTCCGGTCTGTGTCTGTTTATCGGCCTGGCTAGTGGCTAGTAATAATATGGCGCCGACTACAAACGCAGTTAGAGTTAAGGTAATGAGTAGACGGAAGTAGGGCTCAGGTTGTTGTGCTGTGGGGTGCAACCTGGACTCTGGAACAAATGCCTTGTCGAAAATAAAAATGTTTCGGTTTCCTAAAGACAAGGGGAGACAGCAAGCATGGATCACCGCAGTGCGAAGAGAGGCTTGGCAGCCAGGCAAGAATTCAAGGATCTGTAGCACTCACTTCGTTACAGGTAACAAACTCATGATAACCGACTGATAATTAGCTAGCAGCAGACCAGTTACAAGCCTGCAATAGTTATGAATGAGCTAAATTGATTGTTACATATGTAGCTAACATTGTAACGTTATGTTACATTCATTTTACACTGTAACGTAAGCTCGATGTAGTAGTTGATACACTTTAGTATTAAGATACCTGATATCTATCAAACATAAGAACCACAGTGTTTTTTTATCAATGCTATACAAATAACCTAGTGTTTACCATTCACCTTTGCCTTGCTCCCTGGGGACATAACAAATACAATAATGCATAGCTTTTCTAAAGAAGCTTTAAATGAACTACTAAATATGGACGTTTACTACATTATGACTAATATATTTTATCTTTAAAGCTGCAATGAAACAATTTGCATTGTGAAAAGTGCTACAAATAAATTTGACGTTGACTTAATTTAATTGTACTAGTAGGCTACAAATATTTTTTAAATTAATAATTTAAGCAATATTAGAGAATGCATTTTTTTTTACACAAAAATGTGCATGTAACCAGAAATTATGCAAAGTATGCATGATGCTCAGCAAGTTGCAATACTGTCAACACTAACTGTTCCTGTCACTTGTTTTATTTTAGGCGAGCCATCAGTGGACCCATGCCATCCAGATTATGTTCCATCAATGTTCGTGCACAAAAACGAACGTTTCATGGACGTTTCATGGAAGTTGGAGCGATACCAGAAGAGACAGAGGAGACCATCTGTGGAGGAGTCCATGGATTCACCTTCCTTAGAGGTCATCCATGCTGACCCTGGAGAACGATGCACTGCTGTAGGTACAGATCTGTCAATGGCAGACATTGACCAGCTACAAAATGAAAACATTGAATTAAAAAGGAAAATGGCTTCACTGGAGAAGAAACTGGAATCTCAAGAGAAACGACTACAAGATCATATGTTTGGCAGTCTGTCTGATTTTATTTTAAATGATGTCAAGCACACTCATTTTTACACTGATTTACCATCTGCTTCTGTGTTTTTCACCCTCCTCACTTACCTGACAACAATATGGAATGCATCATCAACCATACTTACCCTTCCCGAGCAGTTTCTTGTGGTCCTGATGAAACTTTGTCTAGGCTTAACTCATCAAGACCTAGCATTTAGCTTCAGAGTGAGTTGTGGAACGGTCTCAAACATCTTTCAAGAATGGCTCGATGTGATGGCTAAAGCGCTACAATGCCTTGTCTGGTGGCCATCCAGAAAAGATATCAAAAGAAATCTCCCCACCCTCTTCAAGACTACAGGTTTCCAACAAGTTAGATGTATAATAAACTGTACTGAAGTGTTCGTTGAAAGGCCAACTAGTTTGCAAACACGAGCAATCACATACTCCCACTACAAATCACATACTACTGTGAAGTTCCTTGTTGGTATTAGTCCAACAGGAGCTATTATATTTTTATCAAAAGTCTGGGGTGGTTGTGCTAGCGACAAGGTTATAACAAAAAATTCTGGGTTGATTGACCTTCTTGAACAAGGAGACCATATAATGGCGGATCAAGGCTTCAAAAGTCTTCATGTACCAGCATCTACAAAGGGAAGAAAACAACTGACAGGATTAGAGGTGACACAATCTAGGAAAATGTCACGAGTGAGAATCCATGTGGAAAGGGCCATTGGAAAACTGAAGTCATTCAAAATTCTACGGAACACCCTGCCAGTCAGTATGGTCAAACGGAGAAATGACAACAGTCTTTGCACAAGAGATAAAATATGAATTGTTTGTGCAGCACTTTCAAATCTGGGGAAACCACTTGTACCAAAATAAAGCAGGACAGAACCACAGCTTTAACTTACAGGATTACTTTTTTATTATTATTAAATACTATAAAATGCAAAAAAACATGCATTATAATATTTGTAGTGTTGCACTTGTATCACAATGTTTCACATGGATTGTAATGATAAATTATATATTCAGTAATGATCAACTATTAATTAACTGATAAATTGTGTTGATAAACTGATAAATTAATAAAGTGCTGTAGACAACGACTTGTTGTTTTTAATGTATTTATATATTTAATGTAAAAAGTGAAAAAGCTTGGTGTTCAAAAAGGCAGGAACAACCTATGCTTTTTAAAGGTCCCATGGCATGGCATTTTTCTATTATTTTATAATGTTTCCTGAGGTGTACTTATATTGTTAGTATGATTTTTACATCATAAAATGTCATAATTTAGAAATAAAAGGCATTTTTTCTATACTGCTGTTTGCCCTGTGGCTGAAGGCCCTGTTACAAGAGGCGTGTCTGCTGTGAGACTTCAGTAAAAACGCTCACTGTTGTGATTGGCTGACATCTTTGCATTTGATATGAGCGGAGGGGGCGTGGTTTAACGAGGTCTACGAGGCACGAGCAGGCACGAGCTGCTGCCAGAGAGATGGATGGACCGGAGTTCACTTCACATCGGTTCTGTCAGTCTCAGTTCAGTGAACTGTTTTAGTTACAGCATATTCTTCAGGTTATTAGTTTATTTCTAGTCGGAGGGGCTGTCACTCATGTCAGAAAGTTAGTAACTTAAACTTAACTTAGTAAAGTAAATTATGGATCAGCGCTGACTGGAGATGCGAACCGTTTAGAACGATTCAGTCCGATTTGGTGAACTGATTCGGTTCACTAAAAAGAACTGGTTCAAAAGAAAGATCGTTCGCGAACCGGACATCACTAATGTACCAGAGACTGAGCTCAGCGATTGCTAATAAAGTTATTTATAGTAACTACTGAGTTATGAGAGCGCTGTCAGTCAGCGCGAGTTTATTGTGTTTGTATTTGAGAGTTCTGAATAAACACGAGTCCCAGTCACGCCGAGTCCGTCTTCATCATTATTACCAACTTTGTAACACATGCAATGTACCATTAGATATGTTCCTATCATATGGAAAGCGTCAGTGACGCGCATTGAGTACACAGCGCAAACAAAGACACAAGAGCAGTAATCGAATGTAATCCAGTTTATTGTGGGAATAGCTGGCTAGCCTAGCCGGATACCCTCACGCTTACCCCCCTTCTGCTTAATCTCGCGCCGCGTTTGGTGCCTCCGCTGTCGGCCAGATGCAGTACTGGGGGTCGGGGATGTTGAAGGCCGACCGGTCAGCCCGAGCCTCGGCGTGCGTAAGGTTTATCTCTAAGGATGTTACTCTGCTGATGTTGAGCAGAAACGACTGTATGCACATTGTAGAACAGATAGACGTGACGAGGACGTACAAAAACACTGACTCACAACAAGATAGAAAACACGAAAACACCGTTCTGTCGGGAGAGAGAGAAGCCGCAGCGTGTGCACGAATAATAAATAATTAGCTACACATAAGAAATCACTGATCACAGATCAGAAGGAACTGAAAAAAGACTTCTGTTTTCATTTGTACATCCAAACACTAAGAAACTGCCAGCGTTCACTCATTCACAAGCAATGATCTCTAGAGCGCTTGCATGGGCGTGCCAGATTCTCTGGGCGGAGGAAAGGGAGGTAACCGCTCCTGCTTGGACGTCAAACCAGGAGACGTCAGGATTGGCTCGTCTGGCCTGTCATTTTCTCAAAGGCAGAGAGAGACAGCCAGAACTCGGGTTTACACCGATCAACATTTCTATCCACTTGGGGATAATATTCAGGCTAGGGGAACTCATATTAATGTTGAAAAACCTCATAAAATGAAAATTTCATGCCATGGGACCTTTAACAAAAAACACCCATTTTCTTGTTAGACTGATTTCAGATTAGCACTATTGAGCTGCTTTGAGACCATTTTCATGTAGCGGTCACTCAACTGCAGTCTTCCTTCTACAAATGCATCCTTTGGCAGCATGTGTTTAAAGTAAAAGCTACGTAGCCTTTGCATATATGTGGTGACAAAACCATTGTCATAAGGCACATTAAGCTCCAGGTGCTGTACTGGGGTCCAAATAACAAGAGAGGATGTTTTCAACCTGAGACAGTGCATCCCTAACTGTACCTGCCTGTAGTAACCTCTGGGGACTTTTGGGTTCACAATGTACTGCCCACCCTTCACTCTGATCTCTTGGTTTGTGCCAGAGAGTGCATCATTAAGGGATGTGCAAGCACTGAGTGTGATGGGACATTTTACTTCTAGCAGCTTGTCATCAATAATTTCATCAATAATACCATCAGGGCTTGCTGCCAGCCATGGGTCTTCTGCACACACCACCAACCCTTTGTCCACCACTATGCAGCCCCTCTCCCTAATCTGCTCCTTAGCAAGTCCCTCGCTTTCCTTCCCATACCTTGTGGCCACACTCCCCTGGAACTTTGGGTAGAGATGTTCAGTGATAAACTTAGCTGGGTCAGTTGTCTCTCGCTGAGGAACCTTGCTGGCTGTGCTTGCTGTTATGAGCAGCTTGCGCGCTGCATCATGCCAGAGTGGTTCTAAGCTCCGTTTTCTGGTGTTTCTCTCTAGTTCCACTACTTGATCTGGGTTCAGTTTAATGAAGGCATCATAAAATGTTGTGCACTTAGAACAGCACTTGTGTCGTTTTTGGCTGAACATAAATCATTAAGTGCTCTTAAGAATATAATTAGTCATAACAGGTTTCAGTTAAGAATTTGTTTAATACCATTCTAATCAAAATTTCAATACCTACGTTAATCAACCTTAAACACTGGTCTATGAATAAGGTTTTATTGTGGTGCATAGGCAGTCTTTTAGGCACAACAATAGGTTTCTGGTTGAAAGTTTAGCTCAAGTCTAGAAGGCTCTACAAGTCAATGATGCCGAACATGAATCAGAATAAGTTCAGGTATTGCACATCTTTAGCAGACCACCCCAAAATCCACTAGAATACAGGAAATCATATCTACTTAATCCACAATTTCCTGGGGGTGGACCTTCAGCTATGTCTGCTTCACAGAATGTAACCAATATTGTCCATCTCCAGTAGGCTGCCCATATCAACGGCTTTGGGCCTCCCCACAAACCACCAAAATGCAGGGTACAACATGAGTACAACATCAAATTAATACCAATTCTCTGATATCTGAGCCACCAACTTTTGTGGCTGCGTGTGCGGCATCTTTTTGATCTCCCCAGACAAAATCTCACTCCAAGATTTTTTGATAAATTGGCAGGTAGGCCTATGTGTCAATCCAAATTCAAGTGTGCGTCGGCGCATTGAGAACAGGCAGCACTGCGTCCTCTGCTGGAGAGACGAGAAATGACAAGACCCCACCTTTAAACTAAAATGTATTTAAATTATACTCTATGCTTAAATGGCTTATATTTATACAATGGTGGAAATTGCCATTATTCACAGGGGGAACTCAAGTTGATCAAAGACGCATTTTATATTTGAAAACATGCAGAAAATCCCACGTGGGATTTATTTAATGATAATTTACATAGCGTTCAGAGGGTTACCTGGATAAAAGGTGGAAATTCTCTACATTCCCCCCCCCCCCCCCCCCCTCAAACTGAGTGAATAGTATACAGGTATATATTTATTTATTTATTTATTTTTTATATCAATTCAACATAAATACAAATATGAATAAACAGGATATTTACAGAATGGCCAAACTAAACGGATTTAAATTATTTGATTATAATTATAAATATGTCAATCTTTGGATAACACCGCCAACACACTAAATTAAAGTTTGGTTAATATAAATGGCACTTGTGGAATACAATTCTAAAATTCTGCTTATGAAACCAACGTCCTTCAGTCCAGTAGGTGGCAGTGCAATAAAATCCCCGGAAATTTTAAAGAACACCGAAGAAAAAACTTTATGGACGTTCAGTGCACTTTTGGGTGAGTTATAATTAATTTAATAATCAAAAACCGTGTCTGTCGGTAATTATTTGTAGATTTGTGTTAATATAATAATTCACTCTAGTTGTGTGAGGGTTTTTTTTCTTGCTCGTTAACGAGAAACATCAAGATCTTGAGTCTGACCCATTCATTTCACGATAGTCTATTCATCTTCCATTTGCTTTCACCTCCACGTACAAAGATTGAGTAGCTATTTTTCGTACGCCAAATGTTCTGCAGTGTCTTACATTCTCTCTTTTCCAGTTCACAGACAACTTGTTAAGATGTCAATTGGAGTGCCCATTAAAGTTCTTCATGAAGCAGAGGGACACATAGTCACCTGTGAAACCCACACTAGGATGGGAGGACTACAGGGGCAAACTCATCGAGGCTGAGGACAACATGAACTGCCAGGTACTACGTAAGATTTGGCATATGCCTATGTATAGCAAACTAATTTTAAGACATGAGAATAAATGCTTATCACCTGAAAGCTGCGTTATTTTCTCTTTATAGATTTTATACTACAAGTTGAGTTTTTAGTTGTTTCATTAGTCTTTGTGTTGGATATTATTCTTTCATTATAAGGTTTGCACAAAATGAAAGCACTCCTCTGTCTGAAAGGTTGTCTTATCCATAACTATCCATCTTCAATTTCCTCCAGATGGCAAACATCACAGTCACATACAGGGATGGCCGTGTATCTCAGCTGGAACAGGTGTATATTCGTTTCAGTAAGATCAGGTTCCTCATCCTGCCTGACATGCTGAAAAACGCTCCTATGTTAAAGAGTATGAAGAACAAAAATCAGGCGGCTGGTGCAGGTCGAGGAAAAGCAGCTATTCTCATAGCCCAAGGTATATACAGCCTCTTGAACCCAGTCCACACATCTTGCATTAGAAACGTATGTTTTTGTGACATAATTTTTTATTTGTGTGTTATAAAGATGATATTCAAGCTATGTTTGCATTGTTTTTGCAGTGGCAGCCAGAGGACGTGGACGTGGTGGACCAGGACGAGGGAACGTATTCCAGAAGAGACGCTAATTTTATATACATTTAAAAAAATTATAATTTTACCAGCATTTTGGTTTTGATCTGTTTTATAATGTTAATTTTATGCTTTGAGAAATAAATGGGTGAGTTTTCTATTTTTCAAATGATTCTGATGTCTTTTTTTCTTCTGGAGGGGGCTTTTTTTGTTAACATTTTTCTCATTTTCTATACTGTATTTATGGGTCATACTTGATGAGCTGTCAAGTACTACCGTGAGGACACAATTTAGAGAATTGTTTTGTTATAATTATAGCGAGGTGTATATTATAAGGTGTTCAGGAGCTGTTGATCATTGCTGAGAGGGTTCAACCACTTGATTTTCATGTGTTTTACGCTGTTATAGACACTGGCTTGCAAATGTGGCGAATGCAAATCTAACTGACAATTAACCAAATATGTGCAGATGGCTAGCAGTGCATGTCTTAAAACATTCATAATTCCTGCATGATAAGAAATTACATTCAAAGCATGTGTAAATTCTGAGAAGTGTAATAGATGCGAAGCTGCAGGAAGACGCATAGTGTTCTGACCTTACATCAAGTACTGTTGTTTCATAGAGGACATTTCTTCAGCAATGAGCTCTAAGGATGTCTGCGGTGCTTGCTTCCACTGCATTTTTGATTATCAAACGCCTGTAATGCTGGTCATTAGTAAAAAAAGAGTAGGAACACTCTTCAGACTGATACAGTTATTGATCATCGCCTATGTTGTCATGTGAGTATATTTTAAGATAATTCATAGCCTTATTGCACTTTAAAACTGCACTTGTATTCTTTTCATTTTGAAGTCACTTTGAATAAAAGTGTAATTTGATTTAATTAAAGCGGTGTATTCAATCATGCTCCTGGAGGGCAGAGTTTAGCTCTAACCAGCTCTAACTTACTTACCTGGAAGTTCAGCTGGAGTTGGAGTTAAACTCTGCAGGACCGTGGCCCCAGGTCTAGGCTAAATAAGTAAACTCTTTTTTGTATTCCCATGCATGGAAGTGTAGAAGTTGCTTGTTTATTAGGGACTGAATTTAAAGTTAAGATTTCAGATCTTTTCTTTGTTTTATATATGTACAGTACTGCGCAAAAATATTAGGCATGTTAGTATTTTCACCAAAAATGGTTTTAAGCCAGTTATTTATATATTTTTCTCTAGTGTGTCAGTAGGAGATATCAGTTTACATTTCCAAACATTCCTTTTGCCAATTATTATTATTTTTTTGTATGCACAAGGAGTCTGGCAACATGTCTTGCATGAAAAAAATTGAGACCGAATAAATCCAAAAGAACTGTGGCAACTTCTTCAAGAGACCGTCTGAAGAGACCAACCTGCAAAGCTACAGTACTATGAAAAGTTTTATGCACTTGTGTATTAATGCTGTAAAGTGATTAATGCTCAAAAATAAAGTCATAGTTTATTAATTAACTTCCAATAATTAAATCAAATCAATATTACCATCCTTTGCGTTTAAAACGGCTTTTGTCCTATGTACACTTGCTAGTTTGGGTAGCTTTGCAGGTCGGTTCCTTCAAGCGTCTTAGAAATGTTGCCACAGTTCTTTATTTCGTCTCAGTTTTTTCTGTTTCTTCATGTAATCCCAAACAGACTCAATGGCGGTGAGATCAGGTCTCAGAGTGTACCGGCTGTTGCCAGACTCCTTGTGCACATAAAAATCTCACTGGATTATTACAATTAATGACAAAATGAATGTTTGGAAATGTAAACTGTTATTTCCTACTGATGCACTATAGCAAAAGATATAAATAACTGGCTTAAAACCATTTTTTGGAGGGGTCGGGTGTGAAAATACTAACTTGCTTAAGATTTTTGCACATACATACTCGTAACAACGTGCCATTCTCTCAGTGAAATTCAATGCAGTCTTGACTGTTCAGGGTAACGCCATATCTGTATACTTTTTAAAGATATGTCTGCTGGCATCAGCGCGCTTACCAGTTGCAAGACTCCGTGATCAGCTCAGTCAGCACGAAGGTGAAAGGAAACATTTTGACCAATTCACCCACTGAGGGAGTTCACGTTTGGGACGTATCTGAATATGTCATCCCACCCCAGGTATCTAATTTGTTTAAAATAGGTTTCTTTGTAAAATACAGTTAATTTCTTTGTCCAAAAGACATGCATTTTCTAGAAATTAATTCCACTTTTTTTTTTTTTTTTGGTAGGGAGAAAGCTCATTCTTTGTGTTAACAAATATGATTGTCACTCCTGGCCAGACACAGAGCAGCTGTCCTGAGGTACAATAAAACAGACTTGCCTATGTCTACTTTCACACATGAAGGGACAGTTGCACATTGCATTATGAATGATTCCTTTTTCAGGTTCCAAGTAAATTTACTAATTGTGAATCAGACAGTGATTGTAGAAAGGGATCCAATGAAGTCCGTGGCAATGGTGAGTTTTCATGTTCTGCACAATAATTGAGATGTAAGACATAAGCCAATCCCACAAAGCAAACTGATCCTCCTTACAGGTGTTCAGACTGGCAAATGTGTACAATTATCTGGTACGATCAAAACCTGTGAGGTGAGGTCATGGTGTCCGCTTGAAAATGACTCCCAAATTCCAAGGTGAGTGTCTTTAGTAAAAGTTAACAAGTTTGATACCATTTATGCTATTGAAACTGGGAATATTAATATAGTTTGTGATTGTACAGACCTGCTCTTCTAAGTGCAGCAGAGGACTTCACAGTGCTCATCAAAAACAACATACAATATCCAAAGTTCAGCTTCAGAAAGTAAGTTCACTAATTTGTAGGTCATACATTTCACTCTTAGATGAACAGAAACACCATTATGGTAATCATTTAAATCGAACGTCTTCAATGATGACTAGTTGAGAGAGAAACTTTATTTAAATTCAAATGTAAGTGAGCTATGGGAATTTCTTCCATTGAAAGATTTGTTATTTCTAGGCGAAACATTCTGCGTCACATCAATTCCACATACTTATCAACCTGCACGTTTAATCGTGCAACAGATCCACACTGTCCTATTTTCCGTCTGGGCGACATTGTAAGCGAGGCGGGAGAAGACTTCAGCGCCATTGCTCTTAAAGTCTGTATCTTAAATAATGCTATACATCTTTATTACTTATACACTACTGTTCAAAAGTGTTGTTGCTGTTATTCAGAAAGGATACATTATATTGGTCACAAGTGACAGTAAAGACTTGTTACAAACGATTTCTATTTTAAATAAATTATTTTCTGTCATGATAACTCTCAGAGTGTTTGGCATGGTAATGGATATGACAATATTGATATGTTTGGTCTTGGCGGAATAGATCTGCTATGCTGCTGCTGCTGTTGGTTATTGCTGCTGCTACAGCAAATGCTGACCAAGTATTAGAAGGTTGAGCAGCGAGCTCGGGATCCTGATCACCCTATTTGGGTTTATTTTGTGATAACATCCGTCTGGATGTACATTATCACTTTTTTAAATGTGGTCTTGCGGGTTTATAACGACATGAGGGTGGAGGACAGAATATTCATTCTCAGCCTGCGCCATCTAGAGTTTCATGACAGAACTTAGTATTTCTTTTGAACCTTCTATACATTAAGTATCTAAGAATCTTGGGAGGAAAATGTATAACAGTTTATATGGTTAAGCAACATTGATAATAAGAAATGTTATATATAATAAGAAATTGTTCAGATGCAAAAGTTCAGATGAAGAGTTCAGATGCAAAAGCCTCTAAAAGCCACTTCGGTCAAAAATGAGATAACGATACTGAGTGAATGCTCTCTGCATATAGTATACATTCATACAATACTTTCACTTTCAAGTACCGGTACTTGGGGAGAAACCTATACATAGAAGCCTGACAAAAATGCTTATTTTAAAGAAAAATGTCAGACGGACTTAGAGGCTTTTGCATCTGAAGTCTTCATTATATAAAATAAATGCAGCCTTTGTGAGCATAAGAGACTTAATTCAAAAACCAACCCCAACTTTTTGAACAATAGTGTATTTATTTTAGTATTTTACTTTGTTATTAGTGAAAGTTCTAGCAGTTAATTATTGTAATTGACTGTGTTTTAATGTTAAAGGGTGGTATTATAGGGATTTTCATTGACTGGAGTTGTGACTTGGACTTCCCAGAACGCTTCTGCATTCCCAAGTATTCTTTCAGCAGACTGGACAGCAAAAATCCTGAAAATAATGTTGCCCCTGGCTACAATTTCCGGTACATTGAACATTTAGATTTTTGATTATAACATCTTGTATCTAAAGCTATATTTATTTCTATTGGGTAACAATTTCTTTCTTTCCCACAGATATGCTAAATATTATAAAAACAATGGAAGCATTGAAACACGGACATTGATAAAGGCCTTTGGAATCCGCTTTGATGTGATGGTGTTTGGGAAGGTTTGTCTGCTATAATAATCAGCATCTTAGTCAACCTTCAGATTTGTTTATTCTGTATTGTTTTGTCTCTGTAGGCTGGTAAATTCCATATTGTGCCCGCTATTGTGAATCTTGGGGCCACTCTTGCCTTTCTTAGCTTGGTAAGCACTAGTTACGTGTTTTTCAATCACTTAATTAAGTAAAATGGCTTTGTATTTAAGTATTTTCATATTGTTCTGGAATTTCTCCCAGGTGACTGCTGTTTGTGACTGGTTCATATTTAATTGTATGAGGGACGGGGACTACTATGCAAAACATAAATTGGTTCACCTGGGCCAAAAAAATGACGGTATGCCATTGGTGAGTAAAAGTCACTTAATTTTTTTCTGTTGTGCGTGATTTATATATAGTTTTTTTTAATTATTATTATATATGTTATACTATTATAGAGCTCCACGGAGAGCACTTCATATGGGACTCCATGATGGAATGGACTGGACCATCAACATCAAATATGCGCTTGTATTTTGATCATACACTACAGTTCAAAAGTTTGAGGTTGGTAAGGTTTTTTAATATTTTTGAAAGAAGTCTAATGCTCACCATTTATTTGATAAAAAGTACAGAAAAACTGTATTATTCTGAAATATTATTACAATTTTAAAATAAGCGTTTTCTATTTTAATGTGTTCAAATGTAATTTATTCCTGTGATGGCAAAGCTGAATTTATCATCATTACTCCAGTCTTCATTGTCACATGATCCATCAGAAATTATTCTAATATGCTGATTTGCTGCTCAGTGCTCGAGAATAATATCTTATTATCAATGTTGAAAACAGTTGTGCTGCTTAATATTTTTGTGAAAATTTAGCCAGCACAATATTTTGATCAATTTAATGCATCCTTCCTGAATAAAATTATTAATTTCTTTAAAAAAAAACATTGTACTTACCACAAACTTTTGAACAGTAGTGTAGACAAAATTTGATCCATCACATTTGATTAATACATATGTTACTTTATTACAGTTTATGAGTGTATCAGTGTAAATCAGTAGTAAACCAGTTTGGCTGTACATGCTTGACCTCTGGATTCATTGTTTTTAGTTCATAGGCATCTGTGTTAGTAAAAACTTAATTGCATGGTCATGTTTCTTCAGAATATTTTTTTGGGTGGTTAATATTATACATTGTTTGTTTGCGTTGCAGGTTATAATGTTAAAAATGACTTATATTCTGTATTTTTGATTGCAGTTAGTATCATTCCCTGTTATGCATAATCATACAACATTGTCATTCTGATTGAAAATCTAATCATAAAATGAATAAAGTCTGTTATCTATTGAATTCTGGCTGAGACGGTACGGCCTGATAGAGTCTAAGGCCACTGTATTGCCCATCAGGGCTTGGGTATTCTGCTCTTATCCTCCATATACAACAACTGGGTATTACTGGAATAGCGTCTCTGGGTGTGCTGTCACCAAACCGCCATCTAATGAACTGAGCATAGGCCCCATGGCGCAGCTGAGCCCCCTCTTGTAGCTCTGCTAGGGGATCTACATACAACAAAGTGGTCTCTAGGACGGAGCGACTGACAACCAGTGTTGAAAAGAGCGGGGAGGAAGTTATGCAGCGCCCTTTTTCTGATCGACAGCACAGTTGCTCCTGCAGGATGTCTGAAGGCCGGCAGCAGCCACACTGACACCAGGCCGGACACCCGGACTGTGACGTCTCCAGTAATGGTGTATCTGTGCTCTGTCCACTGCGCCGCCTTCTGGGAAGGTCTTCGTCTATAAGCCCATCACTCTGGCCATTCTGTACCGGCTCACTTCTGCTTTGGCCACACTGCAGGACACTCATCAGAGTCTTCATGCCCGCCAAATCATTCTGATAGAGAACAGACATGGGCTATTATAGTTAATAAGGGTATGTTTACACAACAATAATGTACTAAAAAAGTTTTTTACAGACGACAAGTTTTGTACAGACGAAATTGTTGTCAAAACGATCCCTGTTCAAAACGATCCGCGAAAACGATTTAAAAACACTGCATTATGCATCCAGGTCAGTAGTTGGCGATGTCACTTAAAGAAACACTCCACACCTATAGACTGAACATGTAATGCGCATGACGTCTCTGTTTTCTCAAATTCTGTTTTTTTTTTTTTTGTTTTTTAGATGATAACGGCATCTGTGAAAACTATTTTCAAAAGTAAGCATTTTCAGGCCGCCAAAATGCCTTTGTCATGGAAATGAATAACTAAAACGCATACGTTTTCCATTTTTAATTGAAAATGGTATTGTGTAAACAGCCCTTAAAACTATAATTTTTTAACTTTAAAAAATGTACGTTAACTGAAATAATAACACACTAGTTGGTGAAGCAAAATTTCCCATTTTCATTTAGTTTATCTTAATAACAAAAATAAAATTAACTATACAGACATAAAAAAAACTAATTTGATAATAATAATGAAAATAAAAAACTAAAATTAGAATGAAAATGGAAAAAATTAAAATAAGAACTAATTCTCAGAGCTTGGTAACATTTATGACTAAATATAAATATTTTTTAAATGAATAACATTATATCAATAGACCGACCAAAAAAATTACAATTAATTTAAAATGAAAGTTATCATTTACTTACCCTAACCAAATTCAACTTATTTCTTTAAACACATGAAAAACTAGATAAATGAATGAATTCAATACAATTGTCAGCACATGCAGTATACTGTATACTTTTTATTTCTGGAAAAAATCCTCCGATGACGCAAATATCGTCATTTTGCATCATCGGAGGATTTTTTCCAGAAATAAAATTTATAATTCTCTCGTCTCAGGGGGACATGAGGGGGGAAAGTACTATAATTCGAATATACTACCGGGTTTCTACTGATACAAAGTTTAATGCTAATCGCTGAAGTAACCCATTAAGAAAGAACTAAAGCATGTCAGAGCTGCTTGCTGATAATTTTCACAATTTTAGAAGTAAAATAATGATGGCAAACCAGCGGAAAAAATTAATTGATGGTGTACAGGATTTTAACATTTTACAATATTATTGCTTAAATAACAGGTTATTTTTCACCAAAAAAAATTCTTGGGAACAGCACCTGGGAAATAATGGAGTGCTTGCTGACACTTCTGGGTGCTTTATTAGTGTTAAAGTGAGTCAGAATGTGCACCCATTGTATTAAATTCACTGCGTTCTCTGGAAAAACAGGCTTGTATGACTTTAGAATGAGTAAATGATGACATAACTTTCTTTTTGGGTGAACTAGTCTTTAAGTATTGTGTTAATACTAAATCAATGCTTTATTAAAGGTTTAACAACAAGCATTCATGTACTGGCAAGTGTGTGACAATATAACATGGGGATCTTACTTTGCGCTGGTGAAAGGAAAGGGGTTTCGTCTCCTGTAGTCTTTTCTTTCTAGATTTTTTCACCACCCTTAACTTGTCCTCATCCACAAATGACACACAAAGGAAGCACTGCAACAGACACATTCGTACAAAATAGATTCATACATACAGAATTCCAGTTAAAGCTTGCTCGAGTCAGTGTTTTTAATGTGTGTTCACCTCTTCTCTGTCCTGAATGGCCTCAAACTTCCTCTCAGTGTAGGTCTGCTTTGCCTCTTTGGAGTAACAGCCGGTCCCAATAAGCCAGTCCAGGAATACTGTTGTCTAAAGAAAACTTAATGGTAAATATTTCATTACTTCAAACTCCTTTTTCGCCAACTGGGGGCTTGAGGGTTACTCACGAGAGCATAATACGAGAGCGTGGATCCAACGTAGATGATTAGCTGAATGATGCTGAACTTTCCAGCCTGTGAAGAATATAGAGAACTCTTTATGTGTCTTAAAATATAAAGCAAACATGCAAAGTTATGAAAGGATAATATGATCTCACCTTCCCAAACACCATCACATCAAACCTAATGCCATACATTTTAAAGAGCGTTCTCTGCTCCACACCGTTCACTGTAGAGTATTTTGCAAACCTACAAAAAATGATATCTTTAGGAAAGGACTGTGTAAGAGTTCATACTTTTCAGTATGATTTTCAGTTGTTCACACCTGAAGTTGAGCCCAGGGAACAGGGTTCGGTTGCTTTCTTTTTCGTCCAAGCGACGGAACGAGTATTGGGGCAGACAGCTGTGAAAGATGCGGTTCAGGTCACAGTCCCAGTTGATCTGGATCCCAATCACACCACCCTGTGAAGCAGATACTACCAGCAATGAAAAATGGAAAAGGCTATACTGGCATGCTCTATAACTAAATCACACAAACACACTACTGTTCATAAGTTTGGGGTCAGCAAGTTTTTTTGGCAACACCTTCTAATGAATTATCAACTCAATTTATACTTAGAAACTTATACTTATATAATATATACTTATAAATAAGTATTACTATTTTATAAACATATTTCAAAGATTCATTAAGACCTATACTACATTATAAATAACAGTTATAATTACATTTATATTATTTTTATAATTACTTATAAGTCATGCATTTGCTTTTTCAATGTGCATGCTCATAATCTATTATACACTGATTTATAAGTATTCATTAGTCAGTCATATGGTTCCATGAATGTACTGTATTTATAAAGATGCATTGCTATAATGTTATGACTTTTTAGCAATTCAGATTTATTTCTGTCAAATACTAAGTGAATATATTGTTATTAATAGCCGTGTTGTGTTCTTATACATATTTATTGTGAGTAATAATACAGTTATTAATCTCTATAAATGCATCATTAATGGCTTTAAGTCAAGTGAAAACTTAGGATGTAATTTTCCTAAAACAAATGTTAAGAAATCTCGAAGATGTGCTCATTATACATTTTAAGTTGTTTACTTGTAACTATAATTAACTGCAATCTTATAATGCTCTATAGTTCTTAATGAGTCTTTATAAATATATTTATAGAATGGTAATACTATAATATATAAATAAGTATAAATAGGGCTATAATTTATTATAAGAATGGGCTTCATAGAAAGTTTTTTTTTTTTTTTTTATTAATACTTTTAATTAGTAAGGATGCATTAAACTGATCAAAGTTGACAGTAAAGACTTTTACAATGTTACATACGATTTCTATTTGAAATAAATGCTGTTCTTTTGAACTTTTTATTCATCAGAAAATCTTGAAAAATTGTATCAGTTTCCACAAAAAAATATTAAGCAGCACAACTGTTTTCAGCATTGATAATAATATGAAATGTTTCTTAAGCACCAAATCAGCCAATTAGAATGATTTCTGAAGGTTCATGTGACCAGGGTTATTATCGCTAACATTAACTCAATAAACTTGCTTTACTTTACCATATGCGTTATTACTTTATTTCAGCTAGTTGCCAAAAGCAAAATTTTTATTTTCCTTTACTTTCTTCTACTTACCTCATAGTCTTAAAATAACTCAAACTAAATAAAGTAAAACTAGCAATACATTTATATAGACATTTAAAACATTTTTTAATGACATAAAACAAAATTAATACAATTCATTTCTAAATAAAAAAATATTAAGAAAAAATAAAATAACACTGCATGTGTCACTGAAGACTGGAGCAAAATGTCAGCTTTGCCATTTAATAAATTACATTTTAAAATACATTAAAATAGTTACTTTAAATTGTACAAATATTTCACAATATTGCTGTTTTACTGTTTTGATCAGATACATGCAGCCTTTTTTAACATAAGAGACTTTTACCTCCACTGCCATCTCTGAAAAGTTCTCCTTGGCCTCACTCACAATGTCTCCCAAACGGAAAATGGGGCAGTACCGATTTTTGTACTGGTTATAGATGCAACCTTTAAGCTCAGTGTCCTTCATTTCAGGGAGGATGTTTCTTCTAAGACAAATAGATAAATGGATGCCTATATTATCAGTTTTTGGATAATGAATATTACAGCGGGCTTCCTTCTGGCTAGCATTTACTTCATATACTGCTAACAGTTCACATATGCTTAAATAATGTTAATGCACCAACATTTTGTGCTATAAATGCCATAGTATTTGCTGCCTTACAACTTATACTACCTTATGTAGTTAAAGGCTGGAAATCTGATGTTATTCTTGATCATCACAGTGAAATGTTCTGCAGATGCTAAAAGGGCAGGTCTGTGGAAACAGAAATGAAAGCCTGACATAAGAAAACATCCGTAAACAGAATCTCAGTTTATGTAAAAATGGCAAATAGAAGTTCATGTTCCTCAAACAGGTTCCTCAAAGGTCTCTATGGCAGCACTGGTAAGTCTGAACAACAATGTCAACTGTTTTATTCGTTTAGCAGCATTTCTCTATTGCCAAATTGGTTTGCTTCCCAGTAAGTTTTTCTATAAAGTAGCATTGCACATTACAGCACCTGGGATTCTTCTTGTTCTCAATGGGGCACCAAGTTGTAACTTCACATGTTTTCCTTAGTATGTCCATCTTCACACAGACACCTGTTTGAATACCTTAGAGGCAAACAAAGGAACAGACCTCAGATTATGGAAAGGCTTCAGACAATGGTTTAGGCTTTCACTGAAAAAAATACAGCTTGGGTAGTATTATTCAAATATTCAAACAAATGATTGATTGATTGGTCTGGCATTGAAATGTTTCCTCTAAAGCTGCATAACAAATCTGGAGCCATGCAGGACACAAATTACATCTCCATTACCATGGCTATATTGGTCAGAAAACCCTTTCTCGCAGTCTTTGTCTGTTCGACACAGCTTTCCATATGGTGGGACCTGAAGTAGAAAATACGAACATCTGTTGAATGGATTGTATTTGGCTTATATAAGGACAGTGGAGAGTGAATCATCACTAAATATAATGGGCGACAATGGAAATAAATCTTCAAGACTTGAGAAATAACTCCACTTACCTCCGGGCAATTACCTTGTTTTTGGTTCTTTGTGACTATTACATTTGTCGCAACAAAAAATGAGTTTTTACCCTAACAAAATAAAACAAGAACAACATTTCATAACTTATAACCTTGTCCTCAAGTATTATTGGAATTGAAGCCAAAATATGCATAAGAACTACCTTATTTTTTGTGGTATGAAAAATGTTAATAAATGGTGGTAGTGTTACCTGAGATGGTCCACTGTAGTCCACCACATCCCACACAACTTCTCCAATGTCTGGTATAGATATCTTTGCCACTCCCTTAACCTTTGTGGTGACAGAACTGACTACTAGATCATACTCTTGATATTCTTTTTTCCATAACATCATGATGCTGGAAAGTAAAGATATAAGATTGACTTGGGACTCCGAATGAAGAATCAAATTTTTGTCAGTGCATCATAACACGTGTAAATGACATACATTGTCGCTGAATGTACATGAATGAGCTCTTGTTATTAAATGATGCGGGGGCGACAAGCATGAAAAACAGCTGAGAACGAAACACTTACCAAATGAACATCAAGATCACTCCGTTGAAGGTCCATTTCAACGACCCAAGTCTGACGCTCTTGATTTTGACGAGTTTTTGTGTGTCATATTCACAGAGGTTCAGCAGTGTGCAAGGCATGGCGGTGATTTGTAAACACAGGGCAAGAATGACTGCGGAGTGCAGCTGTGCTGCTGAGCTCGCGCAGAACAAGAAGGTCACATGGTCTTCAGGAAGCCAGTCACACTCTTTCTTGGGACGGAGAAAGACTTTTTACTGAGACAAATGTAGCTATTGTTCACATCCATTTTCATTTTGGAATTATGCCGCAGTTAACCACTTCAGATCTGCAGCATATTTAGATTTTTTTTTTTTTTAGAGAATTAGGCATATCTGAATTTAAAAGAGGCCCACCCACATATTAATTTAAAAGAGGCCCACCCATATATTGGAGTTCAAATCCAAGTAACGTTAGTGGGACGTGTGACTCCAGAGGATCTGTGACACTAAAAATTTCACCTTTAAGTCCGATACACCAGACTCCACTAAGCCGTTGGTTCCTTTTCTTTGGACGGGCTCTGTGGCGACACCTACCACCCAGGGCGTGTTGTTCTCCACATCAACGTCCCATGTGTGCGCCAGCGCCCCTGTACCAAACTCCCTGTTTTACCCCATTTCCCATTCATTCCAATGACGGGTCAAATTGTATGGGTCTTGTACCACTTATATGTATAATGCAGACCTTATTATCTTCTTCTATGTAACATTAAAGGTGGGGTAGGTAAGTCTGATCTAAAACACTTTTGTCCAAATTTGTTTAAACTGTCTTTATATGTCAATACATAATTAAAATGTAAGTACTCTGAAAAAGAGAGTATAAAAATCGAGTGACTCTAGACTTTTTAATCTGCAATAAACACCGCTCATTATTTTCGTTCGGGCCGAATCAAGTGATTGGCTTGGGCGACTGTCACTCTCTCTCGCTACCATGGCTACCGCCGCTTTTGCTACAGGATCTGCCCACATGCGCGCGCTCCAGTGTTGCCAAGTCGGGCTACTTCAAAAACTGTTGCCGCGGCTGTTTTTCATGTCCGGGGGTTGAAGCGGATGTTTGTGTTTGTGATGTTTTGCCCCGGGATTTGCGAATTTTAGCAGGCAGCCCTACCAAAAAGACACATATCCCCCAAATGCGATTTTTACCGGAGAAACACGATCGGGCTTGTTTTGAGCTAGTTTTGAGTAGCAATTGGGCGGATTTTGTTGTGAAAACCTGGCAACCCTGGCGCACCCGTTTGAGTTCCCGAGGCTGTATTTCTGCTGGACAGGTAATCTTTCATTTTGATTATACATTTTTTTTGGTTTATGTTTTCATGAAGCATGTCTCACTAGCACACGTAGCTGCCTAATATAGCTAACATAACATTACTTAGCATAAAGTTACAATGTTATACACTTAGCGAGCCATTAGTAGAGATGATAAATACTCAATATGCTTAGCTCAAGTTGATCGCTGTCGTGTTGAATTTCGCAAAATGTAACTTTAGATAACAAAATGCATGTGTAAAAGCTAGTACACCGCATCCAGGAACTTTTTTTAGAACTAAGTTAGCTTTAGCTACTACCCTCTCTCTAAACTCTTCTACCATGTTCACCGAGAACTTTACCTGCACGTTAGGGATGGGCGATATGGACAAAAAATGTATCCCGATATTTTCTAGTATTTATTGCGATAACGATATCAATGACGATAAATGTAGTATCATTCCCCATGTTTTTGGCTACAAGTGAGCAGAAAAACAAACAATGATCTAAAGTAAAACGTACCTGTCATCAAATAGGCTCCTATAATACATAATAAATATATATATATATATATATATATATATATATATATATATATATATATATATATATATATATATATATATATATATAATTTTTTTTTTTTTTTTTTTTTTTTTTAATGTTAAATTCCACACCAGCCTTTTCAGAAATTGAAAAGTTGCAGATATAATTGTCTTCTGTAAAAGTGCAGGTAATGTTTAAATAGTGCAACTGTGCTGAAAAACATCACACAATACAAACAATAATAATTCAAATCAATGACAAGTTTTAAATGTAAACCAATTCTGTATTTATTCATACACTCATGGTGCAAACAGTGGTAAAAATAGCAGAAATAGCAAAAGTAATTATCCCAAAAATGTCTTCAGATTACAAAAAAGTTACAAATAATGATTTAATGAGAGAACTTTAGTAATTTGAGTTGATAAAATATTAATACCACAAATTCTTCAACTAATAAAAATAAACTACACTAAGGATTAATGAGCTTCTGGGTTCATGAATATTAATCACGTTGTCAGTGCTCATTCGAACTGATTTGCTGAAATCAACAGGCACAGTAATAGGTGCACGCCAGCCAATGAGATTCCCGTTTGTGCATTCATTTCTTCCTGTTCATGAAAGGCTGAATAATTCCAAATAAACACCATTATTTTACAGGAAAATACAACAAAGGATATTGTTTACATGTAGCACGTCAATTCTGTGTTGTGTAAGACTCTCTCGCTCTCTCTTTGAGTGTGTGTGAAATACTGAGCGCTTTCAGTCGCGCCTCACAGTGTTTAATGTGCGTCAAATACACTGCGCATTCATTGAGATGAACTGAAATGGTGTGCTTTACCGATCGATTGAGAATTACCATTTAAGAGATTCGCTCTGTCCAAGTGCTCAGCGAGTGAAAATACATCTGTATGTACAGGTTCAGATTGCCCACAGGTAGCCCCTCGTTTAGCTGTGAACTCTTCCGCAGCTTCCGCTATAGTTGTTTTCACTCTGCACGTGAGATGCGGATTCAATGCCGCCGCTCCCATTGCACGGCGCTTAGGGCACTGAGTGCTGCGGGGGCACCACAAAAAAGTTAAGCTATACAAAGTGAAGAACGCAGCCACCGCGGCCATCATAGAATAATAACGCTTAGGGCATCGACAGGGCCAGCGGCGGCACTCTGCGGATGGGTCGCGCCATCAACTATGCTTTATCGTTATTATCGCGGGAAGACAAATGCTTATCGTGAGGATAATTTTTACCGGTATATCGCAAACGATAAGATATCGCCCATCCCTACTGCACGTTTATTTCGGCCCTTGGTTTGTTTTTAAATACTCTACCAATGTTTACATCTTGTATCTATGTGTGTCATAGACACTGTGTTGTGTGTGTATTTTAAACTTTACCAGTATCGTTATTCTAGCTTGTGAGTGAGTACTAAAAGACATCTTATTTGTTTATATTCATAATGATAAAGTTAGATTTTTTTATTACATGTGATTCTGACATGATGTCACTACATGCACTCCGCTCCTTCTTCTCTGCTCGTCTCAGGTAAATAATGCGTCTTCCTCCAGCTGAGCTGATCGCGGGCGGCGTAGCGCGTTCATGTGTTTTGGGGGCGTGGCTTTGGAAAGAGCCCAGAAGGGAGAAGGTGGAGTGAATGGAAATAATGAGCTGTCTTTAAAACAGTCGTGAGAGGTCTACAGGCACTCAATTTTCATACTTTCTTTTTCAGAGTACTTACATTTTAATTATGTATTGATATATAAAAAAAGTTTAAACAAATTTGGAAAAAAAGTTTTTTAACCAAATCCTACCTACCCTACCTTTAATGCAAAAGTGTTTGGATTAGCCAGAAAGCTGAGGTTCTAATTTTTCAAATAATCCATATACGTCTAGTTTTGTGCTGCACAACTTATATATTTTTTTAAATGATTATGCTGATGCAATATTGGACCCACGGGAGGGTTGGGGGGGGGGGGGGGGGGGGGGGGGGGGGGCGATTGGGTGCAGAGATGAAGTGGTTAAATACATTCTCAAATTTCATTCTCATATTCAAACGGTACATTTTAAATTAAATAAATGTAAGATGCAAAATGTATTCAAATTTCATTTATAGCCTATTTTAATATATTGCATTTTCATCTCAAACAGTGGCCCCAAAACGAAAAAAAAAAAAAATGTTAACGACCTAATAAATACAAGGATTATTTCTGCCAAAAATAATCTTAAAATAAAATGATAAATAATAGGGGGATTATGGTGTGTGTGTGTTTTTTTTACAGGGGTTGGGCTTGGCCCCTTAGTTCCAGTGAAAGGAACTCTTAATGCTTCAGCATACAATTTCATGTTCCCAACTTTGTGGGAACAGTTTGGGGATGGCCCCTTCTTGTTCCAACATGACTGCGCACCAGCGCACAAAGCATGGTCCATAAAGACATGGATGAGCGAGTTTGGTGTGGAGGAACTTGACTGGCCTGCAAAGAGTCCTGACCTCAACCAGATAGAACACCTTTGGGATGAATTAGAGCGGAGACTGCAAACCAGGCCTTCTCGTCCAACATCAGTGCCTGATCTCACAAATGCGTTTCTAGAAGAATGGTAAAAACACACTCCTAAATCTTGTGGAATGCCTTCCCTGAAGAGTTGAAGCTGTTATAGATACAAAGGGCGGGCCAACTCCATATTAAACCGATTATGTCATTAAAGTTCATGTGCATGTAAAGGCAGGCGTCCCAAAACTTTTGGCAATATATATGTATATATATATATATATATATATATATATATATATATATATATATATATATATATATATATATATATATATATATATATATATATATATATATATATATATATATATATATATATATATATATATATATATCAGGCATGTGCAGAGGGGGGGGCTTTGGGTGCTCGAGCCCCTGCCCTTTTTCAAAATGAATCAAAAGTGCCCCTCTCAGAAAAATATCAATGATAATATCGTGGTCAATAAAACTAAATAAATGTGATTATTATAACATGACAATGTATACAATAGTAACGGACGGCTCAAAAATCGGGCAATTTCTGTTTAGGCGTTGCCATACCGCGTTGCTATGGGTTGCGTGCGTTTTGATCAGGGTTTTGATTGACTGCTGATTTTCCACTGTTCGGAAACGGCTCTCGAGCCAAATATTGTCCTGACGTAAAGGAGAGTGTGTGGCCTCGCGGGAAAAAAGTAAACCAATATATTTTTTTTCATCCATAATCAGAGCTAATGTGTTGATTTAATTACACATCTATATATTTTAAAGTATTACACAATGCCCGTTTGTTAGTGTATAATACACCAACCAATCGTGATCTGGCAAAGCAAGTTCAAATTCCATTGGGCGATGTGAAGCGGTAATTTTCTGTTCTTATTCATAAATCGGTTGAAAATTACATGGACAGACGAACTAACGTTTGTGGAAAGATTTCCTGCGGTTTGTCTCATTTTATTAATTGCATCACTGACAAAATGGATTTTAACAGACAACAAACAAATCCTTGCACAAAACCATTCAGCAGCAAAAGTCGCATTAATGGTAAGTAGTGTTAAATTCACTTGTATTTATGTATATTGATACACCGTTTACTATTTCATGAAACTATCAAAGTTAACAAAACCCAAGTGCCACCGGCACCTACAGGTTACGTGAAAGGACTTTATTATATTAACGTTAACATTTTTTAATATTATGCAGCATTATGAAAGAAGTCTCTTATGTTCTTCAAGCCTGCATTTATTTGATAAAAAACAGCAATATTGTGAAATATATTAAAATAATGGTTTTCTATTTTAAAATAATTTAAAATATAATTTATTCCTGTGATCACAGCTGGATTTTCAGCATCATTTCTCCACTCTTCAGTGTCACATGATCATTCAGAAATCATTCTAATATGAGGATTTAATGTCAATGATGGAAACTGTGATACTCTTTTCAAGATTGTTGGATTAATAAAAAGTTAAAAAGAACATAATGTAATAATATTTCACAATATTAGGCTACTTTTTTTCTGTATTTTTGATTAAATAAATGCAGGCTTGATGAGCATAAGGATATATATATATATATATATATATATATATATATATATATATATATATATATATATATATATATATATATATATATATATATATATATATATGTATATATATATATATATATATATATACACACACACACACAAAAACCATTGTTTCACATAGTATTGTGAAATTTAAAATAACTGTTCTATTTCAATATATTTTAAAATGTCATTTATACATGTAAGGATGAAGCTGGATTTTCATCAGTGTCACATGATCCTTCAGAAATTCTTATATGCTGATTTGGTGCTCGATAAATATTTCTTATTATTATCATTAATGTTGAAAACAGTTCCTACTGCTTAATAATTTTGTGGAAAGAAGACAGAAATCTTTTATAACATTATTTATGTTTTTACTGCAGTAACTACTGCAGTATGTAGGCCTGTGAATGTCACTGAACTTGCTATGGCATTTTACAGATCAAATCCAACTTAGCGGATTTAACACCATACATAGAAAGATCTATGAGGTTAAATTTTGAGTTTCTATTATGTTGTTATTTTTCTGTTTTTTCCCCTATTAAGCCATTGTCCCTAATACATGAATAACAATGAAGAGACTTTGACAGAGGAACACTTAAGTCCCCTCATCTTGTAGTACATTTGAATAGTAAAATTGTACAGACTGCATTTTACCCTATATATTTCCAAGTACATCTAAATAGCAAACAAACAATGATTTGAATAGGCAAATTCTGAACACAGATAACATGAGCATTAAATACTGATTGTTGCATATACACGTGAAAACAAATGTAGTCTTGGTGTGTAAATGACATGCATGAGTCGTGTATATTTACCATCGGTGAACTGAAGACACAATAAATTCACAAATTCTCTAGTTTTAATTGTGTTTTGTGTAAGCTGAACTGTAATGAGCATGGTGCATTTCTCTCATTTTACCTCATTTGTGTTTCCAGCGTTGAACACAGCCTGCTCTGATTCACTCATGCATGTGCCACTTTGCATACGAGATTCATTCCCTGTTTCTCTATAAGAGAATGCTCACCTCATCAGATCTCCAATCAGTGCAGGACTCTGGTTTGTGTGCTTCACTCTCTGAAGAGAACACCATGACCCTCATTGCGCATGTTCTTTTTTTTGTTGCACTTGTGTTTGTCGGTGTTTCTGGAAACATATTTAACCTCATTTTTACTATACAACAACAAGTGAAGACCAGGACCATTCAGACTGTGGGTTTGATCCTAAACATCATCTCCTTTAGCAACATTATCTTGGTACTCGCAACCTTCTCATTGGTGATGGGTGTTTTTCAGGATCCCCAAATTTGGTGCATCAAACCATATCCGTTATCTATCCGGTTAGAACTATATCTAATGATGACTTGCAGCTTCAACAGCTTCTGGGCCATTGCATGGCTGAGTCTCTTCTACTGCATCAAAGTCGTGAGTTTTTCCTCCGAGTGCTTCCAGACAATGAAGACGAACATCTCTTCTGTGATCAACGCTGCAGTGCTGCTGATCTGCTTTTTCTCCTTCTTGTTTTTCATTCCTCTGTTCTCACTCGACCTTGTATATTCATTGGATGAAAATCACACTGCGAATGATATCGCAAACATGACCTGTCCACAGCCCTCTTTCACTGTACAGATCAATCTAAATGCATACGCAGCTGTTGGCATTTGTCTCCTCTGCCCGATCCCTCTGATGATCATGCTGCCGACCTCTGTCAGAATGGTTGTCCATCTGTGTGCCCACACACTGGCACTCCAGAAGAACCAGACCCAGGTGCAAGGTTCTGACTCGTACCTCCTGGTGTGCAAACTCACCATCTCCCTGGTGGCAGTTTACCTGTCAACTCTATTTCTTGTGTCTTTGTTTGCCATTATAAGGTTAATCGGGGGATTTATCACCTACCACACTCTAGCCAGTGCCTTTAGTTTTTACGGTGGCATGACTTCTTTACTTCTGACAGCTTCAAACAGACATCTAAAAGACAAGCTCTGGAGTCTGTTCTGTTGTAGGAAGGCACAGGAACAATCCAGCAAAAGCCAGACAGTTGAGACAGGGGATGTTTGATAAGATAAGGACTGTTTACCAGGTGACTTGATTTATAGACAACTAGCACTTCTTTGTAATGTTTTACTGAAGTCACTTTGTATAAAAGCATATTATTAACTATCGCAGTAAGCAATAGCCATCATTTCACCGTCTCGGTTAACTATAGACCCGATATAGTCCGGCTATAACACACTTCTTACTCGTTTTTGCCAAAATAACTTGCAAGATGTATGATATCCCATCATGTAAGTAAGTCAACAGAGATTACAAGGTGTTTGGTTTAATTTCTTGGACATGTTCATGTTCTAGATGACTGGTCTATGGTTAGACGTCTATTAAATTTTCACTGACAGCCCAAATTTAGCTTTGTTTTAGCTTAGACGTCGGGCTGTGTTTTGATGGCTATTAGACGTCTTTTAAACGCAAAATTGCTGTGATATTAGCGTCAACACCAATGCACAATAACATTCTGTTTATTGTAAGCAGGCACTGCAGTTCTGTCATCTGCCACTTTAAAAATATTTAAAGCAGTGAATTCTGATGCTGTCAATGTTTCATCAGCAGGAAAAAATAGTTTTGAAAGTGATTCAAATGATATCGTTCCTCTGTGTCATTATCGTTTTAGTTGTGGTGTGGAGTTTTGTGGTATATTATTTTTACAATTCGAATTTTGTGGTAAATTCTTTTAAATCTAGAACAATTTATAGAAAAATAGAAATTGGCATATATCTTTATCGTTACTGTTTTTATATCATCCTTGGTGTGATGGGCTTTAATTCATATGAATTTGTTAATTTTCCCATGGAACTGGGTTGTAATAACTAGAAACAGATTAGAATTTATTTAATATAATACTAATATAAATTGTTCTAGCAGAGTAATGAAATAGATATTTTGTCTTGGTGATTTAAATGTAGCTGTGACAAATATAAATAAAATTTCTATGGATTGAACGGATGAATACTGTTCGTGAACAACAAAGCATGGCCAAAGACTTTACATACAGACATGTTTCAATCATATGACTCATATTTCACACTACAACTGCTGTTAGAAGATTGGGATTGCACATGTGCATTGACTAAGCCAGCCTGAAATCAATGTTTTTTTAATGCTATTTGAGGATAAGAAACAACATTTATGGGACAGTTCATGTCAGATTTCTTGCTTATTTGAAGTGTGAGTTTGGCAAGCAGTTTTTGAGATTTGATGATTTCCTCATTCAAGTAGATAGGAGTTGGTCTTGCATGCCCAAAATAGCAGCCCAGGGGTGTTGCAAATATGGCCAAAGTGTGAAATGACTTTCCTTGAGAGGGATTTTAGCATGGCACCACCAGTGCCAAAGGTCATGGGTTTGACTCCAAGGGAACACACACTGATAAATGTATGAACGATTGCATAAATGAAGGCATCATTTCAATAGTGTTTTTATTTTGAATACAGTTATTTCACTATTGATATAGTTCCTAATCTGATCCACCATATTACTGCACAGTAACCTGATGAAAAAATTAAGTTTAAACATAAAACTAGACTATTAGACCATGCAAAACAGACTCAGTTAAACATTTTCTGTATCCTTAGCTTGAGAAACTCAGGTAAACCCTGGTTTTCAAAGGTTTGTGGCAGTGTATCAACATTCATTATAACCTTATGGACTTCATCAAAGACTTCCACACCAATCTCCTTCTTCACTCTGTCTCTCCAGGCACTCAGAGCAGGTCTGCCTTGAAACACATCCAGACCTGTACCGACCGGCTTCAAAACACACAAACAGAATTGGTCAATATGTCACGTTAAAGTCAAGCATTAGGAAATCAAATGTACAGAATGTACCTGCATCATCTCCACAATGGCTACAAGATCAGCCAGAGATATTTTCTCTCCAATTATAAAGGGTCTGCTTTGCAGAAACTTCTCCTCAAATATCTTCAGAGACACATTGAGGTCCTCGACGGCAGCATCCATCTTCTCCTTGGGCACCGGGGAGCCAGTGACCACAGGTAAGACCCCCTAGAATTGTTGGAAAATGTTACAGCCCAACATCTGATTAGGAAAAGCATTTGGTCAGATATGACATATAGAGATAACATACTACATAACTAGATAATGTATTAAAGATAGTAAGTAAACAAAAAGAGAGGATACAATTTAGTCAACACAGACACAACAAGTGATCTAATGATTAAACAGCTAATCTCACCCTGAACCAGAAGACCTTTGACCCATGAGTTCTTATGTTTGTGTGCTGCCAGGAGAGAAACTCATCGACTTGTGCACGCTTCTGCAGATCAGCTGGATACCAGTGTTCAGAAGTATGATGTTTCGCTGCCAAGTACTGCAGTATAGCTATACTGGAAGTATATAGGCTTACTTAGTAGGCTATTAGGGAATTTAGGCATGTATCAAATGTAAAAAAAAATCAGTGTAACAACATACCTCTCTGTGAGAATAAAATCTCCGTCTTTGAGCACAGGAACTTTCCTTATGATGCTGACCTTGCCAAATTCATCTCCATATTGTTCACCTTTGTGCACAGAGAGAAAAAAACAAGATATTGTATTAATGCCTAATGCAGAACATAACCAAATGCTTTTTGCATGCAGGCTGGAATAACCTGATGAGTCAACAAACATTCACTGTACATCACTGTATCAACCTAGGCTAAATACATGATGTTAAAAAAAACAAAAACATATAATGGTTAGATCAGGTAAAAAAAAAAAAAAAAAGAAGCTTGCATCAAGATTGCAGTGCACAACTCCACAAAACAGCTAAAATAAAACAAAAATGAATCACCTGCAGATAAATCCACGGATTTGAAGTCAAAGGGAATTTTATTTATTTTGGCAAATAAAAAGACTGAGCGGCATGGCTGGGAATGCAGATCGAGATACAGCTCCAGTGGCATTTTGGCTGGGAAGTGACCAAGAAGAGCGATTTGCTCGCGTCTCATCCTCATATGTTCTGTGTGTATGCTCCGCCCTCCAGGGGTCAGTAGTACAATGTTCTTGCGACACCTAAAATTAGGTTACCATGTTGTGGCTGTCCGCTTCGTTTATTTAATTACGTGCTATTGATCAAAGACAAATGGCAGGAGCTAAGGAAAAAACGCGTATGTCATGAGGAATTTGTATGAGGTATGGTGAAGGCATGAGAGCGAGAGAGATAGGCCTGTAGGCTAACACAGAAACTGCACTGTAAAAAAATATGATCAATGAGTCATGACAGAATATGTTTTACATTACTTTAAAAAATAATTTAAGCAATTTTCTACTTTTTTATAAGTTTGCAAGATTCAAAGTTAGGCTAAATGACTTAGCCTTACAACTTACAGTCAAAGTTAATTGTTGGCTAGCTAGCCTAATTTAAGGCAGAATTTGTTTTACATTGTGAAGGGAATTCTCAATTAGCCTATTGCTATTTTGTGCACTTTTCCCAATGGTTAACTCGATTGTCTGTGTGTTTTGGGATGTGTGTGTGTGTTTGTCAAGAAAGATTGCTGTAATAGGCTAAAGTCCTATCACATTCACCCCGTCCCCATCCGTAACAACAATTCCTCACTCTTGTGCAGTTTTTCACCGTCATTCTTAATCACCGAAAAATATTACAGTAATCAAAAATGTAATTTGCTTCCATATTTTAATAGTATGGTTATAGAATGCTGAAAATTCGCTTTAGACAATTTCATAAGCAAAACCTGTTTCGATTTCTTTCCCGTTTCGTGCATGCATCCCTAAAGAGGGTCAGGGTATATTCTGGCAAACCGTTTGCCAATCGCGTCTAGCAATGGGCAAAGCAAACTGTTGTACACGCCATATACGAACACGTGATGGATAACTCGCCAAGCAAATCATTCGTTTACCTTTTCCCAGCGCGATATTGATGAAGGAATTAAGTATAAGAGAATGAAGCAGCAGGAGGCGTGTCAACAGTTAACAATTTCAAAGTTAAAGTTCCTGCAAATTAGGTTTTAAATAAATGTGTAAGCACTATTAAAATAATAGAATTTAGTTTTAATCCAAATTCAACACTCACTGGCAGATAAACTGCCCTCTACTTTAAAAATGACTTGATTATTCCATAATCTTAAGCATCCAAATCGTCCTTATGTTATGTCTCAATTTAAATAAATAAAATATAAACAAAATAAGTAGCCTACCTGACTGTGCTGGTGGTAAATATTACATAGGCTACAGTGTACATTTTATTTCTTGTAATTTAATTGAAACGTTTTCATATACATACTTATATACAAAACACTTTTTTCTTTATTTAGTTATGGTATCATAACACATAGGAAAACTCCTAATTATTAGTAAATATTTTTTTAAAAGCAATGCAAAAATGTATACATTTAACTATTAATAAATACAAAAAAAAAATCCTGTTGACTTTTTAATTTTTATTTTAGTGCATAACTATTTGAAATAACGTAAACATTATTTCAGTTCTATCTATCTATCATCTATCTATCTATCTATCTATCTATCTATCTATCTATCTATCTATCTATCTATCTATCTATCTATCTATCTATCTATCTATCTATCTATCTACCGGTATCTATCTATCTATCTACCGGTATCTATCTATCTATCTATCTATCGGTATCTATCTATCTATCTATCTACCGGTATCTATCTATCTATCTATCTATCTATCTATCTATCTATCTATCTATCTATCTATCTATCTATCTATCTATCTATCTATCTATCTATCTATCTATCTATCCCTCCATCCATCATTCCATCACTTCATCCATCACTCTATCACTCCCTCCCTCCCTCCCTCCATCAATCACTCCATCCATCCATCACTCACATCACACATTTTTTCTTTTGACCATAGATGAAACAAAATCTCATATAATTTAAAGGTGCAGTGTGTAGTATTTATGAGGATCTATTGACAGAAATGCAGTTTAATATACATAAACCAAGTTTTCAATATATAAAGGCAATTGTTTCTATTACAGTTTTTTTGTATTCGCTTTGGTACTATTTTCACAAGTAAGGTGTACATTTTCAAAACTCTTAGTACAAAAATCCAAACTGATCACAATTGTAACACAGCTCGTCATTCTTTCACAACCTGATCTCATGCTTTCATTCAGTTGCACATATTTTCAGTCCACATAATCATTGTTTCAATCACAAGATTATTATAATATGTAATGAGAACATTTGGTTTAATCACCGAAACACAACAGTGTGATCTTCTTTCAGTTTAGTACTTTTAACAATCAGTTCATCCAACAGCAAACAATGCAAGATACATGTTTCAAATCACCCTTTTTGCTGAATTATCTACAGTAACACAGGCTATATATGCCTAATTAGAAAATACACTTACATTACCTAACTTATGTAATTGAATCCATAATGTTTGTGATAGTATTCCGTGTGTTATCAAAAGGTGTGATAAAGTTATGACACAGCCATGAGGTTCTGTGCTATAACAGAGTTTGCTGCCAATAAATGTTCTCACTTCTCATTGTACCATATGACTGAATCTACTGTAGTTGAGCTTTATAAGGGTGAGTTACAATAATGTGACAGTCTATACCATGGTAATCTGTTTACAGTATCACATGGCATACTGTAATGTAAAATGCTATATTTGTCTCCCTTCTTCTGATTTCTGATCAGTCTGATGTTTCTCTCCCTTATACAAATTGAAAATCTCTCACACACACAGAGAGAGAGAGAGAGGCAGGCAGTTACTGTAAATGAAACACTTATTTTGTGTAGTGAAAAGGATACTTTGTGGTTTTGTGTATTGTACTAACGCAATTGAAAATATGCTGAAATGTTTGAAAAAAAGTTCACTTTTGTTGACCTGTTGTGATATTAGTACTGAGTTTTGAAAATGTACACCTTGCTTGTGAAAATAGTACCAAAGCAAAAAAAACAAAAAAAACAAATATATATATAGGCTATATATATATCTACATCACCCTTACAGTGAAGTCGCCATTTTGTGCCGCAATGTTTCTACAGTAGCCCTAAACGGACAAACTTCTCTACAGAGTGCTAGCTACTCTCTGCTGTCTCAGACGACCACATCTTTGTCTTGTGTTGGCCACCGTAAAGAGGGGTGAGCGGAGGGCAGTTGCAATTCACAACCTCACCACTAGATGCTGCTAAAAACACACTGCACCTTTAATGAACGGCTGTGCTCTTTTTAATTTTGTAATTTCATCTGAATATCAGCATTTGTGAGATTTAGTCATTCGAAACAGTTTTGTTCATTTATCAAATTTGTGTCTCTGGAAAATAGCAATTTAAGACATTGTAATATGCTGAATAGGTTTTTGGTAATGAGGGATTTGTGGACACATTAATGTTTTTGGATTTGATTTGTGGAAAATGCCAAGAACTGGCAGAAGACAAAGTGGCATGTTAATACTTGTTTTTATTTTAAAATGTATAATACTTACAGAGTGCATTATAGTGACCACCCCCTTTTTCAGAAATGCTGGTTTCTGGAAGTATTTTTTCCACTCATTTAAAAAAAAAGCCATAAACCAAGCTAACAGCTACGATGTGAATCACAATACAAACTATAAAAAACATCTTTGAAAGACAAAATACATTTATATATTGCAAAATATGCACATACATACAAACATTTACAGTAGTTATTTTGTGAGCGTAGGCAGATCAACTCAATTACGTCATTTGCAGTGCTTTATGGGAGAGGGCAGAGCTAAAGAGCTATTTTGTTACCTTTTTATACTCTCTGATTGATGGAATTTTCTGCTAATTTTACTATTGTAATGTGAGCGGATGGCTTCCGGAACTCACTCTGTTGTAGTTCATGGGGTTATTTAAATAATTCAATAAGAAAGTTGTACATTACAGATATCTAGCTACATATTCATTAAAACCTCTAGGCTACTTGAGTAAAATCATTCAATTTAAATCGCTGTTGCTGTTATTACATATCTCCAATTAAAGTACACTCTAAAAAAAAAAAGGTTCTATATGGCACCAAAAATAGTTCTTGGCTCGTAATCATAGGGGAACCTTTTTTAGTGCTATATAGCACCATTTTTGGTGCTTCAGTGGTTCTTCACCGGTTCTTTGACTAAGGTGCTATATAGCACCTCTGAAGAACCACTGAAGCACCAAAATTGTTGCTATATAGCACTAAAAAAGGTTCCCTTATGATTACGAGACTTTTTTTTTTTTTAGAGTGTATGGGTATTTAAAAATGGGCATAAATGGAGTAAACAGAATAGCTCTTCATTGTTATTTATTATTTTAATGAATACTTTCACTTAATACATTGGCTGATGATGCAGCATCACCATCTACATGCTAAACTTAAAACTTACAATTTAAATGTAAATGGGAGGAGGGGATGAGCTCAAGGAATTTGTTGTGGTTTTCAGGAGCTCAGTGTATATGCATACATGAATGACACAATAGAACAGAAAGATTTATTTATATATATATATATATATATATATATTATATATATATATATATATATATATATATATATATATATATATATATATATATATATATATATATATATATATATATATATATATACACACACACACACACCTGTATCAGAACGTATGGTCGCCTAAGTTATGTAGCCTACATATTTGCACATAATGTACAGTTTACTACAGCTGCACACTCTCGTGGCATAAAGGATATACAAGTGCAGAGTTACGAACTTTAACTTTGAAATTGTTAACTGTTGACACGCCTCCTGCTGCTTCATTCTCTTATACTTAATTCCTTCATCAATATCGCGCTGGGAAAAGGTAAACGAATGATTTGCTTGGCGAGTTATCCATCACGTGTTCGTATATGGCGTGTACAACAGTTTGCTTTGCCCATTGCTAGACGCGATTGGCAAACGGTTTGCCAAAATATACCCTGACCAAAGAGCCTTATGTAATTCAATCATCCTTTTACCCCAATGATTTCAGCAATGCAGATCAAAATCCACAGCTCTTTCATATTCAAGTCTCCTTTTTCTTTTAGAGGAATCTTGCAGCATCAAAATCTGGTTCACATAAAATGAGAATTTGATGTTATCTGATATAGAGAACATAAAGCCTATTTCTGTTCTCTGTATAAAGCCTATTGGACACATTTACTTTTAGACATATCAGCTTAAAGCAGTTTGGTAATAAGTTAAGGTTTTTCTGTTTTCTGTTTTATTGTAATGATTTACGCGCAGCTTTAATGCCAGGTCAAAAAGAAATGAAAACGTAGGCTATTAAAAGTTTCATAAGTTTTAATTGAAAATTGTTGCCACATGGTGGCGCAAAAACGCTTCTAAAATAATTGACCCAAAAGACTGAATTAATGGATGGTTCCAAACCTTTATGACTTTCACCGGGTGCCCTGAAATTAGTATAAGGTTGCTAGTAAAGTGCAGATATAACGTGTAAGTAAACGGCTCCACAATAACAAGAATAGCAATGTATATAGTGAAACATTTAAGATTATTTACAATATTTAAGATTTTTTCCCCCTCTATTGATCTAGGTTATTAGTCTGCATGTGCATTGCATTGCATTGCTTTTTTTTACAGTCTATGGTAGGCCTATATATTTTGACGGCATATTTTTGCGCTGTGATATTGTTATCAACTATGTCAATCAGTGCATTTTCGAGGGTGAATACCGCATTTTATTTAGATTTCACTTCCGATTTTTTGCAAAGTGATGTTGTTACTATCAGACATACATTTAAAAAACGTAAACTGCTCAGAAATGATAACCATAACAGGCAGCTTCCTAAAACCATTATGGAGATTCATCTGAAATGACTTTGTGTTGCACGTCCTCTCCTCAAACATTCAAGTGTGCTTTGGAGTTGACCTTCTCAGTGAGGTCATGTTTTAGTGTGCAGTTTGGAATTTAAAAGGGTGGGTTCTTGTTGGTTCTGTGTTGTATTTCAGATGAAAAGAAGTTAAGAACAATAATGAGATATACCACCACCATTTGATAATGATACACTCACCGACACACCTTTACATCATATTACACTTAGGGAAATCACAAACCCAAATCCTTAGATAGCCTATTATTACTGTATTTAACTCATCTTTGTATCATAATCTGTTTGAGTGTTAGATCATCCACCACAGCCCCATCAAACTCATACGAGAAGTAAACAAAGAATGGTTGTGGTTTGGAATAACCAATATAATGGTTCTAGTGAGGCCAGTGGGTTTTTCCTGCTGAGGCTCCCCAGCAAGACTTCACTCAAAATCTGGTTTGAATTTAAAGAGGCATGTGGTCCAAGATTATAGCATATACACAGATAAGAACCAAAAGGTCTGTGTAAAAGTCTTGCTGAGATTGTTTCTCCATGTTCTACTATTAATGGAAGACTGTATTAATATATTCACTTCTATTTATAGCGAGGCAAGCCAATGTTGTGCTAGATTTGGTAACAATAAATTGTGTATTTTCTAACAAAACACACTTAAAACGAAATCTTATGTCTCTACCTTGAAGGATTGCTATTTTTGTTTGTTATAATTCTTAATAGGAGACATCAAGAAAATAAATAGCATATACAATGCTTTAAAATGTTTTGCTATAATTTTGTGTAGACTATATTGCTAAAAGTATTGGGACACCCCTTCAAATCATTGAATTCTGGTTTTCCAATCACTTCCATGGCCACGTGTATAAAATCAAACACCTAGGCATGCAGACTGCTTCTACAAACATTTGTGAAAGAATGGGTCGCTCTCAGGAACTCAGTGAATTCAAGCGTGGTACCGTGATAGGTTGCCACCTGTGCAATAAGTCCATTTGTGAAATGTCCTCACTACTTTAGGGGTGCTCCGATTGATCGGCAACCGATCTCTATCGGCCGATAATCGCTTTGGGATGATGGATCGGCGGTCTCTAAAAAGGCAGATCTCATGAACTGATCCCATGCTGACGACACATAAAACACTGTGCCTGCCGTGAGAGCTAGGGCATGAAATGCAGCGACACCTTCTCATTCTCTTTCCGGCGTGGGTAAAATATTTATAATGCTGAAGGTGAGGTACAATTCATATTTCTATATTAAATAACTTGCGCAGTTATTTGAAAACTTTCTGTGAGACGTAAGTTCACAAACAGCGTGAGTGAATCACTGCGTGCGCGCGCTCTCTCTTTCCCTCTCAAAATGCTCAAATGGCTTCACATCAGCGCATCGCATCGAGCTGCACAGTTGACACAGGATTTGCCACTTGCACAATCGAGGCAGTGTCGCATCGTCACTCAAGTTTATCATTTGCATTTATTTTACAAGCTACACTGTGTGATATTTTCCCCCATCTAGCGGTTAAAAGGTATATGACCATCCAGTGAATATTAGTTTCTCTTCCTCTCAATTCCGATTTCGTTTTAACTCCTACGGTGGCCGATTTAGTCCAAGATTCATATGGCTTCCAGTTTGACCTCGTCCAAATTCGACACGGTGCCATAGAGTGTTAAAACGCGAAAGGCAAAGCTTGAATTCACGAGTATGTCCCTCTTTGGCTGATGTACTTTCAAGATGGAGGGGCAACATGGCGACCCGCATTCGAACCCATTACCCGTATGTATTTTCAATGGCATATTATAAACTTACGAGAATACTTTATTACTTGAAAGAAGTAAATATACATTAATGAGCACATATATTTTTGAAAGAACTAAGTGTTTTTAGCTAAGAATAAACTAAAAAAAGTTACACAGTGTAGCTTTAACAACACACACACACAGGCCATCTCACAAAAAGCTTGCGAGTACAAATTGCGCTGAAATGGTCAGATACACACAAATGTATGTACTAAATTACCGTCTTGACGAGTATGCACATAAACCCCGTCGTGACTCGCGAGTGAACGTTTGTGCAACTGCATGTAACCGTATCCGTGTTTGCTCTTAAAGTGGCAGCTGTCGAATAAACTGCTGCTGTCTCTGAGTTTCTCTTTGTCTTGTGTTGTTTTATGAACCTTTATGACACTCACTGCTCTTGAATGACTAACTTTTGCAACCTTAAGTGTTAGGATTAATCTAATTTAATTTATTCAGGGAAGACCAATATTAATTACATATTACATGTCTTTAGTATTTCTTACCTCAATACTGATGTTAGACCTACCTGAAAATTTGTCTTTAAAAACAAAAATGCACTGCATGATCAAATATTTAGGTGAGATAATTATATACATTTATATGACAAGAGTCACCTAAGTGGGGGATTCCCCCATTGTCAGAAATAAAATTCAGGCCCTGAATGAATGTCTGTAAAATTCCCTATCAATAATTCTACATGATAAAAAGAAGGCTTCAAATAGATCGGTATCGGTGATCGTATCTGCAGATACTGCTTCCTGTGATCGGTGATCGGCTCCAAAAATCCTGATCGGAGCACCCTTAATAACAGGAAAAAAAAAGCCATAGTTTTGTCCTTTGTGGCAGTAGCCAGTTTTGGTATAACAAGTTTTACATATAGCTGCCAATTATTATATGTAATCAGTTTTTTAAGAGGCTACATCCCATTAAGCTGATCTGATGTGTGTTGGTCTGCCCTCTTTGTTTGGAATAATTTTATGTTACTCTGCCTTATTTGGGAAAGATGGCCTACAGTAGCCTTAAGTTATCTCATTTTCTAAAATAAACACTTGGTGGTTCTTCAAGATCTTGACTCCAGCCTATTTCTACAGTTTTTTTTCTCAATACAGTTAATTTAGAGTTAGTTTCATTTCTACAAATGGTGCAAACTCTGCAAGATTATAGATAAAAGATTCCCATTCCCCTGCCATTCTGTGGGGGAGCGGGGTCACACAGAGCGGGGTCAGCATATGCAGAGTTCTCTGGAGTGACGAATCATGCTTCTCTGTCTGGCAATCCGATGGACGAATCTGGGTTTGGCGGTTGCCAGGAGAATGGTACTTGCCTGACTGCATTGTACCAAGTGTAATGTTTGGTGGAGGGGGATTATGGTGTGCGGTTGTTATTCAGGGGTTGGGCTTGGCCCCTTAGTTCCAGTCAATGGAACTCTTAATGCTTCAGCATACCAAGACATTTTGGACAATTTCATGCTCCCAACTTTGTGGAAATAGTTTGGGGATGGCCCCTTCATGTTCCAACATGACTGCGCACCAGTGCACAATGCAAGGTCTGTAAAGACATGGATGAGCGAGTTTGGTGTGGAGGAACTTGACTGGCCTGCACAGAGTCCTGACCTCAACCTGATAGAACACCTTTGGGATGATTTAGAGTGGAGACTGCGAGCCAGGCCTTCTCGTCCAACATCAGTGCCTGATCTCACAAATGCGCTTCTAGAAGAATGGTCAGAGATTCCCATAAACACACTCCTAAACCTTGTGGAAAGCCTTCCCACAGAGGAAGTTGATGCTGTTACAGCTGCAAAGGGTGGGCCAACTCCATATTAAATCCTTTTTTAAGAATGGGATGTCAATAAGGTTCATGTAAAGGCAGATGTCCCAAAACGTTTGGCAATATAGTGTAATTTGAATTAATAATTATAATTGGATTATAGGGCATATTAATCTTAATGGCCTCAGATTTTTTCTAAGAAAATGTATGAATAAAAATAAATCCTTCCATGTGACATAAGTCGGTAAGACTTCACAGTTAGGTCCTATTAGTTAACATTAGTTAATGAATCAGCTAATTAATTGTTTAACCTAGAATTAAATGTGCAATACATTTGTTACAGTATTTGTTAATCTTTGTTAATGTTTCTTGCTATTTGTATTTAGATAAAACAACTGATGTTTACTGATGTTAATCCAATTGGTAAAAACTTCCACCCCATTATCCCATTGGTTTTACATGAACTTGTGGTCAGATTTTGATTAGGTGAGGTAATGTGACTTTCTGGGCTTTCCGTTTTCCTCTCCTGGGCTCATTAGGGAAATTCTCTCATCCCCATCTATGCAGGTAAACTTTCATGTCATTAACTAATACAACCAAGATGTTTGCATGTAAAATAATATCATGTATATCTATGTGCGTGCAGGACATGTATCATTCATGTGGGCATATGAGTTAGTGAATATGTTTTTCAGCTTTCTTCAACAAAGATGATAAGGTTGTGCTTACATAAACATTGTAGGTTGACGCAGTGACAAAGCTATGAACCATCCAAGAGGCTTACCAGGGGAGGGAAAAACAACATCTAAGGCTCATGGTGGGGCTTTAAAAGTAAGTGAAGCCTCATTAGTTTTTTTGTGCTCCCCTGCACCTGCATCTTTGGTACAACAACCACATGCAGAGTTAAAAAGGCAATTCAAACACTAACTTGGACATACATAAGCACATTCATATTATGGAAGAAATTAATATACAATGACTGATTTGAATGATTGACTGAAAATGTTCTTAATATTCAACCTCTTGATCATAGAAACTAACACAATAATTGTGGTATTTTAGTCATTACAGACATAAACAAAAACCATATGTAGAATGTACAATGATCTTTGGTCCTTTCAACACTTCTGTAAACAGAATTTAAAAAGCCACAGTTAACTGAAAGAAGAGATTCATTGTTTTTATGGTTAGTAGTCATGCATGGTCTGATTTTGCATGAACTTCAATTGGGTGTTTACTGGCCAATGCCATTTGAGTGCACACGTGTTACAAACTTGGTGTCAAAATTCGCGAAGGAGAAGGAGAACTTGGAACAGGAACTTTAATGACAGAACTCACAGGGAACACTCACAGGTAACGTCGACGGACAAACACTGAAGGAACACAGATAACTAAATACACAGAGGTAAATGAGGTAATTAACTAGACACAGGTGAACATAAGGAACTCATAATGACAAAGATCAGGGAGTGGCGTGAAAAACTGAACAAAGGAACAAACTCAAAGACTAGCAAAACAGACTAGACATGTAACAACAAGTGAGGGGCGAAGACATCCACTATATAGCTTGGCGCTCATTGCCGTAATCTTTCTCCTTCAAGAAGCAAGCATTGGATTACTTCTCACTGTTGACGACACTCTAAGAGAATGACGCTTTCACTTGCCATTCCCCTTCTGTGATCCAGTAGAGAAACAATGTCCATCAAGGAGTGTTGTGTGTGTGGTGGACCTATTGAGCTCCCCGATGTGCATGATGTGTGTATCTTCTACTTGGGGCCGTGCTCATGCAGAGTCAGCGCTGGATAGGCCGGACTCAGTGAGGAAATGATGGTCAGAACCCTCCTTGCAAGGTGTTATACCCTCCTGAACTGTCCACCGGCTGTCCCCTCACCTCCACCTTTAATCGCCATCAAGCCATGAAAGGAAAGGCCAAGACAGCCATGTGCAGTAGGCCCCTCAGATGTCTGCATTCCGGCGCAGCTCCAGTGTGCTCATCGTTCAAGGTCTCCGGTATCTTACACTGAGAGTAGCTTTCGCCCTTCTGATGAAGCCAGCGACCTGGGGCTATGCTGGTAAGGGAAACTTTGACGTCATGTCAACTGCGGCCTTAGACTCGGTCAACAGGTCCTGTAAGGAGTCCAAGTCCGAGACTGAAAAGCCTCCAGTGGCTATCGATGAGAAGCTGTTGAAAATTAGGCTGTTAAGGACCTGGGCCTTAACTGGTAATCTCTGGAGCAGCCAGCAAGGAACAGGATGGATATATGGTTTCTGCAGTAGGGCCGCTGTGTTGCCGCCCCCAGAGACACGCTCTATTCTTACCAGAAGTCCACAATGAGATCTCGTGGTTCTGGTGCTCCCCCTACTTAGCCCAGACCATGGGATTGCATCTCCTCTCTTCTGTCGATGGAACCGACCACTTGGGATACACCAAACTACCACCCGTCAAGGAGGCCGACTGCTTGTGGGTGGAAGTCACCTCCTTCACTTCCCTCGAAGCTGTGCCGTGCTACCACCCACATCGGAGAGAAAGCGTACATGGCAGCTGGTCAGGTAGCATCTTGGGGTGGGAGAAAAGGTTGATGCATCGATGCATCGCGATTTGTTATCCAACGATTCAGAATCGATTCTCAAAAATTCAGAATCGATTCAGTGTTCAATTCAAACGGCCACTTCACCACTGTGTGCGCGCGCGGTCACTGGCCAAACCGAAAAACCCGTTGATAGGCGAACAGTCGTATGCTGGTGAATTGGCTTTGTTTAAGATAAAATGGACAAACTATGACCTGCTCAGGGGCGTTGCACCCATGGGGACACTTTTCCCGGTGAGAGGGTTCAACACCCGCACGTTTTATGCAGTTTTTCTGCAGTTTTGCACAAACGCCTTGCAGCAGTCGCTCCTCTGTTTCTCTGGCCGCTCTGTGTCTGCGCTCGCTGCGGCTGCCTCCCCATTTCAAAAATGTATTTTGCTTATTAAATGCAAAGTTTTTAATTTCAAAAGCATTTCTAAATTAAATTCATATTTTCAACAAACGAAATTCTGAGCCAAAATAACAAAGTGGTTCTCAAGTAGGCTATAAGGCGCTTTCCTTGCCATTAATGCTTAATAACACTCCTATGTCTCCAATGCGGTGGCCGGGACATAAACCTACCAACATCCGTGGCATAATTTTTGGAACGACTAATGTTTCAAACCAATGGAAAATTCTGAACAAAGACTTCGTTTTGGTGAGTGATTCGTTAAATGTCTCTACATGACTGTTGCTGCTCAGCAAGTTCTCTCATGTGAGATGTTATGCGCACACACTGAATTTGGCTTCTCAGTGAGCGCTAAAGTTGTTTTTCTTCTGCATTAGCCTATGTTTTAAAGATTTTTTTGTGGCTCTAACCAAAGTAAACCTTTTTTTGCTTTAAAGACATTTTTTGTTAAAATGTTCTAAAGAAACTGAAAAATTCTCACACTTAGTTGTAAATTGAGAACTGATTATTCTTAATGATTGTTCTTTGCAATTGTATGGCTTACTATGTTTCAATAGAGCTTGTTAATCTTGGCAATACTGTCAAACAGATATTCTAACTAAAAATAAAACGCATATTTGCTCCAATTTTGGTTAAAATGTAAAGTTCATGTATTTGCATAGCAGGACAATTAGTTACCAAAAATGTATGTTAAGAATCGTTTTGGGAATCAGATCGTTACTCCCAGAATCGGAATCGGATCGAATCGTTAAGTGCCTTAAGATTCCCACCCCTAGTAGCATCCACCATTTATTGTATGTCAGTGCTTCAGGTGTTTCAGGCAAAGATGCTGCAGGCCTTGGATGACAGAGGTCTGGATCCTGAGTCGTTTAGGAAACGGTGCTCGCCACAGACCTGGCACTCAGAGTGACAAAGAAGATGGCCCTGGGCATTGATCACTATATGGACAGGAGATGAGGGACCCGGAACCGGCTGCGGGGCCAAAGTCCAGGCAGCACAAGTACACTAAGAAGCAGGGGCCCCACCCGAGTACGCCAGTTTGTGAGCTTCAGCCGCACTCCGGATGGGAGTGGTTAGAGGAAGAGACCAACACACGATGTAGACTGCGAGCTGCTGAGCAAGAGAGTTCGCCATGCCATGTTGCAACCACTTGTTCCCTTGACAGAGGAGCACTCGTCAGTGAAAAGAACAGAGGACAATGCGCGTTCTCCACTTCTCCAAACAGTTATCCAAATCATCCACTTATCCAAATCATCTAGACTGTCTGAGGATGTAGCCTCCATTCTCTGTGAACTGTGCCACTCCTAGACAGCATTACCATGCCATAATTCAGTTGGCCAGGAACATGGAATACCCATGTCAATTCCTGTCCACCCACAAAAGGAAACATTCCATCAGCCAAGGCAGAAAGGCAAATATGCCTTTCCCCCAGTAAAGATCATGCCACTGGTGGTGCAAAAGTGCTTTCCAGAACTGGTGGAACTTCTGGTGGTTCCCCCATGGCTGATTCTGTTACGGAGGGGCCTGCTGTCTCAAGCGATGGGCACTATATAGCACCCCTAGAATTAGCTATGGGACCTGCATGTCTGGCAGGTCAGTGCGAGGTGTAGCCCTTGAATGTGCCACAAATGATCTTGGATAAAATTGTGGAAGCGAGAGCTCAGTAGACCAGACGTCTTTACGCTTTGAAATGGAAAGTCTTCATTTGAGGGCCCAGGGACCTGTGCTATGTCTGTTATTTTGTTGATTGTTCTGTTTGGATAACAGGTGCACACCATCCACTCTAAAGAGTGTATGTGGCTGCCATTTCATTTTTTCACTCGCCCATTGATTGTCCCAGAGTAGGTAATCACAGTTTGGTACTAGGGTTTCTGAGGGGAGCGAGACTGCTGCATCCCTCTCGTCCTAACTTGGTAACTATCTGGGATTTGTCTTTGGTGCTTAGCAAACTTACCAAGCCACCTTTTGATCCACTGCATGCTGGGGAGTAGGGCTGAGCGATATATATCGCATGATATATCGCATTAATTATCGCGGACATATCGCCTGCGATAATTAATGAGATATGGCTCATCTTGTCAGTGAACTACGGCTCTGTGTAGTAAATGCCGCTCCATCTGAAAGCCGTTGATGGCAATTTACTACTAATCAAGGAACCGGCTTTACTGACGAGATGCGCTTAACAATGTCATGCGATATATTGCCCAGCCCTACTAGGGAGCTGAAAATGCTCTCATTCAAGATGGCACTTTTACTTGCTCTGGCATGTGGCAATGTGGTTTACTGACGCGGCTTGTATGGAGTTTTTGTAGAGATGAGATGACAGTATGGTCAGACTTACACCAAGACGTAGACATGTGCCCAAAGGTGTTGTCTGCTCCGTCCAGAGCACAGGTTATAAACCCCAAGCATTTGCTCCTCAGGAGACCAAAGCTGCGTCCGAAATTGCGTACTATGTGAGTAGGTTCTACATTTGAATTTGAACAAACTTCATGACCGTTAAAAAAGTATGTTCTATATAGTATGAATGAAGTAGAGAAGTATTCGATTTCGGACGCAGCTCAAGTTTGTGCCACATCCTTTATACCCTGTTCGAGCTGTTTGTGCCTGTTTTGTCTTTTTTTTCCGCAGAACCACTTGCAATTATGAAATAACGGTCAATACCCTATGTGCATCGTAAAAACGTGGATGTGCAAAGTGCTGTGGCAAGTTTTTGTGCCATCTAGTGGTTAAGTGTAGAATAAAATCAAATGCACTTTTAGCCCATTATACCCAAGCCTGCCACGCTCGTGCTGAAAACTGAAGCCACCCCCAGGTGGTTGGTCCCAGTATATGACCCCCGCTCCTCCATGTATTCTAATGGACGCGAGACAAACTAAACAATCAAATTACACTTCAAATATTTTTTTCCCAAAGATGGTTTCTGACATTTTTTATCACGCTGATTTCATTTCAAGTGTTCGTTTTTTAAATAAGTTTTTAGTTAGGGATTTAGGATTTAGTTAGTTATTTGATGCTATAAAACGGGGAGTGTGACATGATTGACAACTGAGATTGCCAGCTTCTCTGAGTGAAGTTGTCACTGAGGCACCATTTTTCGGGATTCTGGGAGGAGATTGGCGCTTTAGCTTTAATTTCTACATTTCCATAACTGTTTATTTCACACCGACATAATTAATTGTTCTGCATCTGCGAGAGTGTGGGTGGGCTTTTGATATCACGGGTCTACTTCCTGCTCTTTACCTTTGAGACACCGGTCCCGAAGTCACTACACTCTAAAAAAAAAAGGTTCTTTATGGCACCAAAAATGGTTATTCGTCGTAATCATAGAGGAACCACTTTTGGTGCTATATAGCACCTTAGTTAGCGGTGCTATATAGTACCTTAGTCAAAGAACCGGTGAAGAACCGCTGAAGAACCATTGAAGCACCAAAATTGGTGTTATATATCACTTAAAAACAGAGGTGGACAGTAACGAAGTACATTTACTTGAGTACTGTACTTAAGTACACTTTTTGAGTATCTGTACTTTACTAAAGTATTATTTTTTAGGGAAACTTTTACTTTAACTTCACTACATTTGAAAGACAAATATTGTACTTTTTACTCCACTACATTTCTATCAAGGTCCTCGAAGTCAAAAGTCGTTTCTGTAGCAGCTTTGCAAGTCAGTGGATGATTTTTTCCTTCTTTAAAAGTTTTTTTTTTTTTGCAAATTGTAAATGTTTGGGAGAAAGAGAAGCATAGACATATGGATGAATCTGAAAAAGCCTGATGAAAGAGCTCAGTCTGGTTTGTTGTGCCTCTGAGATGCCAGAGCACGAGGACTGAATAGAGCTTTCTTTTGTGTGTTTTTCGCACTTAAACAGACCAATACATACAAAATGTCAAAATTTTCATTTTGGAAAGTATTCACGGTAACAAAGTTGATTATGTCTTAAGTGAACGTAAACAGTTGGGGGGAATTTCGGATGTGTATCAGTGTGTTGGATCTGTGCATTCTGCCTTAAAGCGACAGCAGCTTTGTAAAAAGCTTTGTAACTTTTAAGTATTTAAATTAGTTCTAGGTGGTCGTATGCTAGCATGTCGGATGGAGCATCACTAACTGGCTTAAACCACTGTGCATTTTTACAACAATGCAACAATAATAAAATAATGCATTGACATAAAAAAGGAAATGTACTTTTGATACTTAAGTACTTTTAAAAGCAAGTACTTCTGTACTTTTACTTAAGTAAAAAAAGTTTTTAACAACTTTCACTTGTAACAGAGTAATATTCGACCAGTAGTACTTTTACTTTCACTCGAGTAATGGAGTTGTGTACTTTGTCCACCTCTGCTTAAAAAGGTTCCCCTATGATTACGAGCCAAGAACCATTTTTGGTGTAATATAGAACCTTTTTTTTTGTTGTGTAGGCTACTGTGCAGACTCTGTCCCAAATCTGCGCAAGATGTCAGTGCCATATTCGGACGTTGGCGGCTTCACTTTTCTTCAGTGGAAGGTAGTGAAGACGCGTTGTCCATATGGTTGTAACCTATGTATTTGTAAAAATGTTCTTGACAATATAGCGTGCAAACCAAACTTTATTTAAATTGACCAAAATTGATTCCCCGGTAAATCATAGATATCTACATCAAAATATTAGCATTTCCCTTCCCTTACAAAACTGAACCATGGTTTTACTACAAATAAAACCAAAAAAACATGGTTATTATAGTTAAACCATGGCTTTGCTACTCTAACCATAGTTTAACCATGGTAGGCCTATTTGTTGTAAAACTGTGGTTATATAAATGGTAATCAATTAGCCATAAAGCCATTGGTTACTACACTTTTACTACAATAAAACCATGGTTAATTTTCGTAAGGGTAAAATCTTAAACATTTGGAGAACATGCCAATTAGTGATTTAATAAGATCTAGAGGAAATTACATTTGGAAGTTATCCAAATCTGACAAAATTAGAGCGTGTTTGCACTAGATTAGGCTATTATGAGTGTCCCATAACTCATTTGATCAGCTCTCTTCAGAGGCAAAAGAGTTAAAAGTCACGTGGTGAGACCGCAATATTGTCACTCCGGCCCATAAGAGAAAAAAAAGCTGGTGTATTTGAGGAAAGAGAACAAAGAAATCATTGCATATAAATTACTGCAGTCTCCGCAGCAGCATTCGCACAGGCATTGCGCGAGTTGTTTGCACCGCTACCTTCACGCATTTCCAATTTCAGCAGCGGAGCTCGAGGATAGAGGAGGAGGATGCGGGTCTCCGGGCTTCTGTCAAGCGCTTTCGCTCTGCATGTGCTCCTGACCGTGAGATGCATGCCTTTGCATGGGGGGCGAGGACTGATGAAGCACAAAGAGCCCCCGGTGAGTTTATTAATGCCAGTACTCTTATGTCATACATTTGATGTATTGTTAATGTTTTGTTCCAGCTCTTGAAAACCAGTAGCCTATAGGCGGCTGTTTAGTTATTTTACGTGTTACCGTTGTAACTTGCCACAAAAGTTTAAAGTTTGAGTTTTACTTAAAAAAAAATTGAAATGCTTTTTTATTTAACTTTCATGCAACATGAAAAATAGATCATCATGAACAAAGCTAGATTTGTTGGGGTTTGACTCAGCCTACTATTATATTATCATAGCTACATAATCATCATCAATCATAAATTGTAAAACGTCGTCTAAGCTTCTACAGTTACGAGCCAGAACCTGTCAGTTTCATCTGGGTTTGTTAAGGTTTTATGAGTCAGGATTAGTAAAGAATGCTTATGAGAGCAATTTTATCTCATTTAAGTGTTTAACTGTCACTAAATGCTGTTTTTCATCAATTTGAAATATACTCACAACCTTACTGTTTTCTTTATGGTTCTTATTTATGCCTCATATTTGAAGCGTTTGTTTGTTTATTAAAATGACCTAATAAAAAAAATGACCTAATTTCTAATTATGTCCCATATTTGAAGTGTTTGTTTTCATATTAAAATGACCTAATCAATCTGTGATTATAATCTGAGTACTGAAGAATGGCTTTTTATTGTTGTGTTTATGATGATTCAGGTGTAAAACTTATAATGCTGTCAGTATGTTCCCTCGGCGATGACAAAAGAGCGAGGGATTGTGCAGGCATGGGCAAGTTTGTGTTTCTTTGCCATCTGGAGGGACACACACTCCCTCTCTCTCACACACGGATGCATAGCCTACTGTAGAGAGAATTTAGGGAATGTGATAGCATGCTCAAAGAAACCGCACTGTCCTTGTTCCTGTTACGATTCTTTTGGCCCCATGTTCCCAGGCTGCTGAAAGAAAATAGATTGTGTAGTTTGTCAGCCGTGGCATTCAAAATGCTTTCTTTGCTTATATGGTAAATGGTATAATTATACAATTTGTCAGTGCGTCTTCATGTCCGTAAATTAAGAAAAGGTTTGTCCGGTCCGGATCCTATATAGTGCGTGTATGGTGCAGTTTTTTTCCCCCCTTTTGATATATACTTTTTCCCTTTTTTTTGAGGAAAGATGGGGAAATTTGATGTCACAATGTAATGTAATGACTTTCACTCATAAAATGATAACCTGCAACCAAGGGTAGCCTACATAGCAAAAACGAAGCCAAACTCATAAAATTACAAAAACAAACCACTAGAGGGCCAAAAGTTACTGTAGATTTAAACGTTTCTGTAAAACTTCTGCGTCGAGTGTATGCCATAGCTACGTCGTAGGCTGTGTGTACGACGTAGCCTACGACATACCCTGACGTGTACCTCTCCAAAAATGTAACAATGCGTCAATTCTTCGTGGACCTCAAGTGCTGTGATTGGTCTGCATGTGTAATTGCACGTTGACACGGACAACGATGCAGAAGTATAAATGAAAATCGACGCGTAGCCCACGGCGTAGAGGCTATGGGGCAGGTCTGACGCAGAAGTATAAATCAGCTTTTAAGTGAATTCATCTGCAAACCAAACAGCATTTTGCAAAATTGCATCACAAGCAAAATTGTGGTTTAACTATATTAGTCAAGGTTATTGGGTCATGTGACTCATTCACCTTAACTTATTATGAAAATGCCCCTGCTGTGATTTTAGACAGGGTCATTCAAGGAAAGCATGATATCAGTTACATGACTTCCTCAATGTGCCAGAGCAGGAATATGTGTGTGGGGGAGAGGGAGATAATGTTTATGTGAATAAGCCAGGTGCCAAAATCCTTCAAGCATTGATCCAAACTTTGAAACATTTACTACAGCTGCTAGATAGAGATAGAGGACTGAGCTGCTGGGGTTTAACATGAAAAAAAGGTTAAAGTTTAACATGAGCACTGGTGCATAAACAGTAACAGGGAGCTTATCACTGAAAGCTACTTGAAAGTCTCCTTTAGTCCTGCACTGGACCACTCATCACTCCCAAAGTCAGCTCTGGGATCAGCAGCTTCTAGGGGATTTACCTGTGAATATTTGTTCAAATGGTAATCCTTTTAAAGCTTCATTTATCTTGCCATGAAGAGTTGTGATATGTTGGTGTAAGGATTAGCTTTTCTTTTTTTTCTCTCCCTGTCTGATGTCTGTAAATCAGATTGGACAGTGACCCAGATCTTTGATCCTGCACTCTAACCATCCAAAACGCATTTATAGGGTCAATTTAAGTAGTGTCAAGACTCATTTAAGTACTCTTGGTAAATGTGTAAAGATACTAAATCATACACCACGATCCTTTTACACCTTATTTTTTACTTGAAGCAGTAATCCTGGACTCAGTTGGTCCTGAAATAATCTTGCTTTTTGAGTTATGAGATGCTTGTTTTTTCAAGGTGAAGTGTGTGATTTCTGCATTACTAGTCATCAAACTGAGAAAAATAATGATCGTTTCCAAACATGTTTCCCAAACACTCCCACATCTTCCAATGGTTGGACAGATAGCCCCACCCACAAACTCACACCATTGGTTGCACCAGTGCTGCTGTGTTCAAGTTCAAGTTAAACTCAATTGACAGCATATGTGACATAATGGTGATTACCTCAAAAAAATTTTTTTTTTAACTCATTAAACTCAGCAAAAATCAAGGTTAAAGGATTTAAAGGCATAAATGTAACGCTTAACAATTATATAAAAGCACTTACATGAATTCTTATCTTAAAACCTGTTTAAACTGTAAAGTTCTAGTCAATTTTTCAGTCATTTATGGGTTTACCGTTATGTTTGTCATGAAACAAAATTGAAAAAATTGTCATAAATGTACAGGCTTGTCAGCTATTTTTTTTGCACTAAAACACATATAGTTTATGTCTTGTGGCTATATTATTGAAACAGTGGCTAACTCTATATTAGGCAAAAAACATTTGAAAACAGCTGTACGTCCAAACTCACAATATTTATAAAAGTATCTGGATGACTTACCACTGCCGACGATTCTTAAGCGCACATCCAATGGACACTTTACTGTCCCATGAGGCCACGGGAGAGAAGTTTTGAATGACTTTTAAAGGAAAGGAGGGAAATGTAGAAATAGTTTTTTTGTGGTAATCAACATTGTGCCACAATTGCTGTCAATTGAGCATTACATACTGAACCCAGAATATTCCTTGGAGCAAACAGATAAATGCTTTGATAGCACCACAGAACTACTGTTTACACCGGAAAATCAACCTGCAAATTGGTTGACTTACTGTCGACTCTGTATTGCCATATGGGATAGATGACAGTATTATAAAGTATTAGCTTTAAATCACTGTTTTGCTACTGAAAGTGCATGGCTTAGTTGAAAGCAATGAGAAAAATCATCATCAAAACAATTAATCTATTATGCAACACAAGTTCCTGGCATTTTTTGCAACATAATGGTCCCATATTCTCACAATATCACACTTTCTCATCAATTATCCTCAACAAAGGTTTCAGATATCATAATTAACCAGAATTAAGTGATGCTGGATCTCTGCTGGTGTTTTGCAGTAATAGGGCATAGTTCTGGAAAACAGATAGGGATTCTAGATTCTCAGATGAACCATGCCTGGACCTCTTATCAGGATTTCCTCTGTGCTGAAAGCATGTGTGAACACAAGAGAGAGGCGGAGGGACGTGGGAGATTTAGGATGAGACAGGCTGTGTTCTATGGGAGTGAGGCTCAAGCACAGACCTCCACTGGCAAATTGAACCACACATGAAAGGAGACAGCAGCATTTATAAGTTGGCTTTGTCTGGCGGGCTTATCTGAAACATAAATTAAGTCAAACTATACAGGCAAAACGCTGACTCGACATATTTCCAGCATTAAAAAATGAATCCGAAAGCATTGTTGGCTAGCTTTCAAACTCTCTGAGACAAGTTTTTCTCTGCCTGTCTGATGTCTGTGAACCCATTAAGCACTGACCCAGAATTTTGATCCCACTCTAAAAGGTATTTTCAGTAGCTCTAGGGTCAGACGGTTCATTTAAACAGTGCTGATAAAAGTGGACAGCTACATTCTCAAACATATTTCAAAATTCACTCTGATCTTACTTCTAGTAACTGCTGTAAACCAATAGCATTCCTTTCTATGGCCACTAACTTGGTTTCCATTTTGTGTATATAAAGTGCAATTTTGTTGCTTTAATCTCTTCAGACATTGAATGAAATAAACTGTTTAAACATTGGGGACTGCGTTTTGGCAGAACATCAAGGCACCTTCAGCAATGCTTTGTTTTTAGATTACACACACACACACACACACACACACACATGAAATAGCGACCTATTGTGTTGACTTCATTCCCCCCTGCATAGTATAGCCAAATGTGTCCTAACTTGCCCTCTGTTTTTGAGAAGTGGGTCATACACATACACTTTGAACTGGGGTTCTAAAAACATGCATTGTAAATGAACAATGCAGAAAGCACCTCATCTTTGTGTGTGCCAGATGTGGAATGTGTGTGTTATTCCAGGGTAATGGCCGATCCCTCCCACTGATTGGTCATGATGCAGTCAGATGTTATGATGAGATAAACTGAGAAAATAAGAAATTTAATCAAGCATCTGGTTTGAATTTCACTTTGTTACCAGTTTGGTCCGTGACATTTGATTGAGTGTGAGTGCTTATTTTAAATGAAAGAAGATGATGCCATACACATTTCTGTGAATATAGATGTTTCATGAGCTGTAGCGGTATTTTCAACGTAGAATGTTCCTTTTCTTTTTCATGGACAGTGGACACCCTTATTTGTCATTGACCCATCAGTGTATTACGTATACAGTGTAGGCAAAACCTGCAGCCTAATCCAAAACACAAATAGCATTATGAACCTGAACTGTCTGTGCACATGTTTGAAATCAGTGCTGGTAGAAAGTCTCGCTCAGAGACCAGGGCACATTCCATAGTTCCTGCTGGGCATTGTCTCCAATATAGCAGCTCTGCCTCACGCATGAGGAGTCACCGCTGAGCCTTCGTCCCTGAGAGAGAGACACAGGGTCACAGAGGAGAAAACGTTTAGCCTGTTTGCTGTTTCTTTGCAAAAGTCCTAAACATTTTACAATACATTGTAAACCAGTCGGGGGAAAAAACAAGGGCGCCAACAATCTTGTCAGAACTGTGGACGACATAAAGATAACAAAATATAGGCTATCACTTTGTAAACATTTCAAATGTTTAAAATTTTAACATATTTCACTTTTTTAAATGCATTTTGGTTCTTATTTCGTTATGTAAATGAAATATTTAGACATCTGGGCTTGCTAAAAGTGGGTAAAAGGTAAGACTGTAAATGAAAGCTGAAGCATCCTGAAGTTTAAAGCCTCTATAAATGCCTCAAAATTCTGCCTAAAAGCACCACAGTGCTGCCCACGGCATTTTTCTCTGTCTTTAACGCCCATGTTAATGAACAGCCATTTCCTCCAAAGAATGTTTAGGGACACTAAGCAGTCCATCCGCAATCATATCTCACAGCAAGTAAACAGAGGAATTGCCAAAGGGGTCAGTATGTTATTTTAAAAAAAAAAAAATCATTATATACAGTATAATTGATCATATTTGAGACAAATAGACTTTAGTTAAATAAATATTTCAAGAAAATTATTCACAGTTTACTCACAGTTTATAGTTTGGGATCGGTAAGATTTTTAAAAAAGTTTTGTATGCCCACCAAGGCTGCATTTATTAGATCAAAAATACAGTAAAGGACAGTAATACTAATATTATGACAAATAACATTTATTTTATTTATTTATTTTTAAATCTGTTAATAACAGGATACAAACACAGGAGAATCATGAAAAAATACACAAAAAGTGCAATTAAACAAATGAAATAAAAATAAATAATAATAAAAAAAACAATATTGAAGAGAGAAAAAAAACACTCAATACATATTGTAATACGAAGAATGTCAAGCATAATGTCTCGAGTATAGAATATATGCTGGACTGCAGCATAAAAGTTTAGACATTTCTGCCATTTATCAAGTGTATACATCCACAAACAAAAACATACAGCTAAAGTACATACACACACATAAGAATTCAACTGTTATTTTATTTTAAATAATTTGACTATGTAATTGATTCCCGTGAATTTTTTGCCACATGATCCTTCAGAAATCATTCTAATATGCTGATTTGGCGCTCAAGAAACTTGAAACATAAAAAATGATTATCAATGTTGAGATTTTTTTAATCCAATTTATTAAGCTTGAGACTCACAAGCATAACAACATACTATAAGTGATTCATCTGATGGGGGAACATGAAAAGTTTAATAAAATTGTTCATATGAAAAATGAAAGTCATAGAGAGAAACAAATTGTTCAATAATAAAAATTTCAAACAATAGTAAAATAAGATTTAGTTTTTTGCATTAAAAGTAATTAAAAGAAGAAATGTCTTGATTTCTGCAATACACAAATACTTTTAAATCCCGTTCAATGGAGAAACATGCTTTTAATGGTGCAATTATGGTATCTACCAACAGGGCTAATTAGCTAACCTTCATTGTTATGGGTAAATCCTTCTGCAAATGTGTGTCCATTGTTGTCTATTACCATTAAGCATGCAGGTCTTCCATTTTTCCACGACAGGGTTTGTCACAGATTCCTCATTCGCACTCTGAGAAAAGGAGAGGCATGGTCCACCACCCTCAGGACACCTTTAAACCTCAAACAAAGGTTGAGCCACAGCTCGACACCCAACTCAGGAACAGCTCCGGGGGTGCAGGTCCACTGCGCTGTGGGGTCCCAGACTACCCCGACCAGAGAGAGGTGCAGCTCAGCAGGCACCTCCGACAGAAACGCTTTGTGATTTTTGGAGGACGCTGGCCAAAAACTGACCTCACTTACAAGTAAGGTGTACAAGAAAAACTAGTAAAAAAGTATATTAAGTATATTATAAAATTATATATAATTATTAAATCAGCATATTACTAAAAACTGTGTGTGTGTGTGTGTGTGTGTGTGTGTGTGTGTGTGGGGGGGGGGGGTTGTAAAACAACATGAATATTAAATGTATGATTTCATTAATATTCAGTAGGTGCTTTAGTCCTTCTTCTTGTTATTCCATTAGCAGCAAGCAAAATAATAATAAGTGATTAGAAGTGTCTCCCTTCCAGGATTATTATAGTTAACTAAAACTAAAAACATAAATAAAAACCTTTTGATACTTTTGTAAATAAAATGCACGTTAACAGAAAATAATAATAATAATAATAAAAAAAATTATATATATATATATATATATTATGTTTTATAATATTATGTATATATTTTTTATATTTTATAATATTATTATATATTATGTTATATATATATAATTTTGTTTTATTATTTAAGCTATGGCAACATTTCTTTTATTAATTTAATTTAACTTGATACAAAAAATAACTAAAACTTAAATAAAAATTATACTTTTATACATTTTCTGAAATTAAAACTATATAGACATATTTTTAGAAAACAAAAAATGACAATAACACAACCAAATTACTAAAAAAATGTAATAAAATGAAAAGAAAATAACATTTATAATAGTATCTCAGTGATACTAAAATAACACCATCTAGTTGTAATGAAATTCTCCTAAAATTATTTATTATACGTGTTATAATTTATTATTTAACAACAACAATGTAAACAATAATAATCATAATAATAATAATCCTGATGTATCTTTCTGGAATTGTGGACAATGAATATTGTTGGCTCTGTGACAAATTGCTTTTGTTGCTGTCGCTTTGGATAAAATATGTTTAGTTTTGCTAAATGTAAAATAATAATAATACTTATTATTAAATACAATACACAATTGTTATTATTGATATTAAAACATTTAATTATTATTATAATGATATAATCACACATTTTATTCCAGGGTTTTTTTTTTATTGTTTTTACGAGTGTTGTCCAACAAATACATTTACATTCTCTAACAACACACTTAGTTTTTTTCTTCTTCTACTTCTTTTTTTATTATTATTTTTTTAGAATAATTAAAACAAGGTCCAGATCTTTTCAGTGTCTTAAAGCCTTTTTGTTTTCAACAAAAGGGTAATTTCCCCCCTTTTTTATCTGAATGAATAGTAATGTTTGTGTGCTGATAGCACTTTCTATCTCTGTTCTGATCGTACTTAAGCAGGTAGTTTATGTGGAGGAATGCAGAGGCATTATAGTCAGACCTGTGTGGGAGAAAAGGCCTGTCTTTGAAAAAGAAAGTAATCAGCCACATTTGTACAAGAATCTATTCACAGGCAGCACAGGGTGGATGCATCCGGTGAAAGATGTATAGGATATACACTTTTCTGTCTATTGTCGTGTTTCACTGGATTGGCCTTTGTGTAACATTTTTATGGCTGAATAGTTCAGGGGTGTGTACAATGTGGATTAGAATGGGAGATTATAAGAAGAAGTAAGTTTGCATTGAAGTAATATATTTATATAAAAAAAAGAGAAGAGATGTTGGCATGTTGCTGCAAGAGGGAGTGGTAGTTATTTTGACTAAAGACTAGACGATGTGCACGGATATATTATTTATAATAAATACAGCAATATTCCATAAAAAATATAAAATAATAATAAATATATATTTTTTTTAATGTATTGTACATTTTTTAAAGGCACAATATGTAATATTTGTTGGTTAAATATCCAAAAACCACTAGAGCAATGTTATATACACTCTAAAAAATGCTAAAAAATGAAAACGGACTAACCCAGCAATTGGGTTGTTTTAAGCAAACATTTAACCCAACCGCTGGGTTAGTCCATTTTCAACCCAACTTGGATTATTTTTAACCCAGTATTTTTTAGAGTGTATTTTGACTTGTGTACTTACATTATCCCAAATGTTTCCAAGAATGTTTAAATCCAGAGAAATGAGCAATTTTAACCAGGACACAGACCGTGTCCGTGCATCGCCTATCAGTGACATCATACCTGAGTTACCCTCAATTTCCATTATTTTGTAGAAACCATAGAAACACCAAAGACGCTTTAATATATTATGTGTTTTATTAGACAGGTGAGCAACTGTTTGCATACATTCATCGACAGAAAACGAATCGTTGTTATAGCTCAACACAGTTAGTCTTATTGTTTAAATCTCGTTTTCTTGATTTACCGCGATTACCATGATTTACCATGCCTAATATCGAGCTATCTTACTGTAGTGTGCAACAAGTGTCTCATAGTAGCCACAGAGCGAACGCACAGAGAAGCATTATAACATACCTTTCAACACACTCACATGTATGTAATATGATAAAACAGCGCTGTGTTGCCCCACATACACATGACCGGAAGAAACGGAAGCGGTCGTCTGTGGCACCCTGCTTCATACTACAGTAACGTTAATAAATCTTTAATACATTAGCACATCCATGAATATGATTTCTGCCCGAGTCCCGTCGGATTCTTTTGGAGATAAAGACAACAACTCCAATGATTCCGGGAAATCAAGGTGTCATCAAGCTACGTCTTTGTTTTGAATAAGCGACCTCTAGCGGCGAACATTACATATTGTGCCTTTAACACTACTTTGTGTTTTATTGTCTTGACATTAAATTTCAGAAAACTGGTTAAAACTGCTGGGTTTCTAACACAACGGCTGATGTAGTGACGACAAATTTGACATCTTTCTTTTGACTAGCGTAGTCTCTTCTCTCAATATGATTTTCCTCCTTTGGAAAGTCATAGTAATGCTATCGTGATTTTTTTTCTTTTGCTATTGGAGTATATAAGAACACAAAAATATACCACCACCGCTATAGAAGTTTACCCAACTATGACAACTTCTGCTTCTGAGAACTCTGGAAATGAGAAAAGGGTCCATATACAGGGACACAAACATTAAAAATGGTATCAGAAATGCTAAGCTGGAGGGGCTGAACCGAGACACATTCCATGACACAGACAGGTGTGTGCGCCCTGCCGCCCTCTGATAAAGCTTGGCTTCCTTTATTAAAATGTGCATTTATAAATAATTTCTGATACAAGTAGAAACAGCTTTTATAAGTTCCTGTTAACTTGCTGTTTCACACAAAAATTTGAAGAATGCTTAAGTGCTCACATCTGAGTGAATGACTATAATAAAAAGTTAATCATGCCCAATTTGTAAGTGAAGATCCAGAACAGTCTGATACGATACAGTGTCTGAGGTTACATGATTCCTGGCGAGTTTTGCTCCTGTCAGAGAACTGGGTCATAAAGCTGCACACATAATACCACCACAACCGCGGTTTGATTATGCTCATAAAATAAATCAGAACACATTTTGAGATCACGTGACATGCTCACCAAACTATAAAGATGAAGAAATCCAGATGAATCACTGGTGGTCTCTGATGTGGGTTTGTGTCGGTTGGTGGTCCAGCAGTGCAAGGCCGGTGGTCTGAAACACAATGTGTTTATGCAGCAGCAAAAGTGATCACATGTTTTTTGTCGATAAACTTTGAGCATGACTGTGACCTTCTGTGTTCAGAATCCAGCGCTTCCCGTGGCAAATGAGCGAGGATAAAGTGAGGCGAGTTTTACAGGAAGCTCTCAAGGTCTGGAGTGATGTCACACCCCTCACCTTTAGTGAGGTTGTCAATCAAGAGGCCGACATAGTCATTGACTTCACAAGGTAACAACTTTTCACTATGCTCAGGTATAAAAAAAAGTGAAGGATTTGGGATTTTGTCATTTTGGCTTCACCAGCTCATCTTCATCTTCCTAAATAACTGTTGGCATAAATGCAGTACCATGCAAAATCATGTTCTCTCTTTGTTACAGTTATTTCTGAAATACCTTCTTCATAGGTGTATTTGTCATCCTTGATTCATTTATCATGCAAACAAAGTGTCCAATAATACAAGTGTCACAAGATAAAGTGAGTATTTGAATAGTATTCAGTATAGCTTTAATATAGCATATAACAGCACAGTATACACTGTAAAAAAAAATCAGGTCTCAAATTGAACATTTTCTAGTGACTGATCACATCTAAATTTTTTAGTTGGCCAAATTGAATTTCTGTGAATTAAATTGCATCAATTCACAGAAATTCAATTTGGCCAACTGAAAAATGTAGATGTGATCGGTCACTAGAACATTTTCAATTGGAGACCTGAATTTTTTTTAAGTACAGGTGATATAGTTTAGAGTAGTACAGTACAGAGCAGTACAATATACAATTATACAGTATAAAACACTACTGTTCAAAAGTTTGAGATCTGTTTTTTATATTTTTGAAAGAAGTTTATTATGCTCAACAAGGCTGCTTATTAAAAATACAGTAAAACAGTATTATTTTGACAAATGTTTTCTATTCTCTATCGGTTTTGTCTTTGAATATATGTTCAAATTAAACGTATTCCTATGATGGCAACACTGAATTTTCAGCATCATCACTCCAGTCGTCAGTGTCACGTAATCCTTCAGAAATCATTGTAATATGCTGATTTGCTGCTCAGGAAACATTTCTTATTATTATGAATGTTGCAAACAGTTGTGCTGCTTTATATTTTTGTTTTTGTTTGAAATAGTAATGCATCCTTGCTGAATAAAGTATATGTATGAATTATTCAAAAGTATTAATTCAAAGAAATCTCACTGACCCAAATGGCAGAGTGGTATGATAAAGTACAATATAGTATAGTACAGTAGCATTCTGCTGGACATGCAATTTCAGATAAAAGATAGCAGCCACAATGACGGGTGAGAATAGTATAGCTTTCATCTAGAGTATAATAGCTTTTTCTTGACCACTGATATTAATTTTAGTTTCATATTTTCATATGTATGTCTCAAGGTGTAGAAATGAAAGAAATGAATATATGTGAAAAACTTCTAATTATTACTATAAATCCTATATTAGGTATTGGCATGGCGATAATTTGCCTTTTGATGGCCCTGGTGGGATCCTGGCTCATGCTTTTTTCCCAAGGACGCACCGTGAGGGAGACATTCATTTTGACTATGATGAGTCCTGGACGTTGGGCAATGAACTTGGTAAGTTGAAAAGATATAATCCTCATCTTACTGCTTGATTGCCTGCCTCTTACTTGGAAAACCCTGATACAGATAACGCACATTATAGGGATCAGTAAATCAGTGAATGTATCATAGATTATGTTTTCAGCACGCGACAAAAATTCCTGGAAAGTTCTGATACATCTCTGATATGCTTTAAGACTTTGTGCAGACAAGCAGAATTTTTTTTTCTGACACGAATCTCAAACATGATCCACATTTGACTGATTAAATCAATCAGACCGATTCAAATTTTAAAATACTTTTTAAAAAAAAAATTTAAGGCGTGACGTGTGACCATACAAGTTTATATTATTGTGTAATGTTGCTTTAACAAGTTTGTTTGCTCGTATAATCTTAAGATATTAGGTTACGCTTATTTGGCTTGCTGTTCACTGATGAGGGGCTCGGTGAAGTAGCTTCAACTCGAGCTCTGATACACCCCCACAGTGACTAAATATAGGATATGATTATGTAGGGCAAGGTACCTAAGATAAAGGTGGAGTTTGGGGAAGTGGTGGGATGCTGGAACATCTGAGACTGAGGAGAGGTAAGCAGCTGTTTATATACTCTGGCTGTTGGCTGTTGATTTGAAGATTAGATGGGCTCGCTCCTCCCTAAATTACATTTAGGAACTTCACTAAAACACATTTTGAGTTCAGCACCACAGTGAGATGTCATGACAGACATGAGCAGAGGCAAAATTTCTAGTTTTATGTCTCTCATTCCACACTGACAGCAACACTCAGCTGTTGTATAAAAAAGTGCTAATGCTTACATCATTACATAATTTAATTTGTCATCCTACAGGAACAGATCTTCTTCAGGTGGCAGCACATGAATTTGGCCATGTCCTGGGTCTACAGCATTCTTTGGAGCCTGGAGCCATCATGTCCCCATTTTACAGCTTCTCCTATCCTCTCCAGCTCAGCGAGGATGACACGAAAGGGATCCAATACCTCTATGGCCCCCGACCGCAAGCCCCGCCCCAGATCCCTATTGAAACCAATGAGATTATCACCAGTGCAGTGAGTCGCTGAACTCATCATCCCACCTCACAGTTTATCTGCGATCAGTTACATTTAACAAATTATTAAATTATGGAAAAAATTTTAAGGAATGTCAGCAGCAACATTAACACCATGATGTTTATTACCAGAATTTTTTTTTTTTAAATTTAACTGAAATGGAGGTTATGGTGAGGTACTTACAATAGAAATGGATGAGGCCAATCCGTTAAAATACTCATGTTTCAATAGTATAGACATAAGATGTAAACAATATGTGTGTGTTAACATACTATTTTAGTGTGAAAAAACACTTACTAACCTTATCCAATTTTACAACTTAAAAGTTCAGTGTGTAATATTTAGGGGGATCTATTGACAGAAATGCAATATAATATACATAACTATGTTTTCAGTGGTGTATAAAGACCTTACATAATGAACCGTCATGTTTGTATTACCTTAGAATTACCTTTAAAGGGGTCATGAACTGGCTTTTTACAATTTTTTATACGGTTGTCTGAGGTCAACTTATGACGTTTGCCTGGTTTTTACATTCAGAAACATCATAATGAATAAGTAATAGGCTATTTTCTGCCTTGGTTTTGAGGCTCTCTGAAAAAACGCTCGGTTTTGATGGCCGTGCTACACTGAAGACTTGGAAGTAGACGCCGACGACTAGGATTGGATAAGATTTGCATATTTAATGAGCTTCAGCTCCTCTCAGTACATGTGGGGATTGTTTTGAAAGCTTCTGGGGAAATGCTCACAGGACTCGCAAAATGCCTTTACCAAACAAACAATGATTCATCTCTGATCCACCTGCGATTGATTGGAATGTTTTTTTTTTATTACTTTGCCGGCCTGATCAGTGAATATAACCGCAAACCGTACACACATGCGCAAGAAAGGAATGTTATTTCACTATTTAAGATAGCCCGTCGGCAGGCCGGTGATACGCTTTGGTAGCCCGTCTGAAAATCACGTACGCCTGGGATATTGGGCTTTGCGAGCCCTGGCCCTTAACGTTACAATTCCGAGTCTGATCAAGAATGAACCAATAACACCTCAAATAAAGGAACCTGTGACAGCGTGCTATGGTATGTAATCAATAGATATCAAACGATCTGTAACAATGCAATACTATCACATATAAAAAACATGTTTTACTCACATAAGTGTGTTGCACCGTTCCTGTCGGATCCAATATAGAAGTCACAGCATTGTGTTTTAATATCAATATGTCTGCAAATCCAGTCTCGACCTGTATCTTGTTTACAATCGATTCCACGGTGAAATGAAGCGAACAAAGGCGCAATGTCTTAAGCACGTGACCCGTTTAGCTCCAGGAGTCGGTGGGCGGTCTTGAGGTGGCGCTTCTGCATTCTATGACTTCAATGGTCGACATATTCTGAGATCAAGCGTTTTCTGGGCCTGGTGTCAATAAAAGCTTTTCTTTGACTAACAAGGAAGTTTTCAGCTCCGAAACTTACAGGATATTCTTATATCACGATGAACTTTTATGTATTAAAAACTCCAAGGAAAGTTGATGTCTCAATTCATCACCCCTTTAAACCCTAAAATGACCTTAAAATGATTATTTAAACAGCTCTACAGTTATATAATACACATTTTAACACAATTAATGTCAATGATAATTCATTTCCATTGTAAGTTCTTCACTTTAAGCAATTTTTCCTCTTCCAGGGACAGTTCATAAATATTGTTTTGTGGTCATAAATGTTATTATCATTACTGTATTACAATTGTATTACAATGATTATTGAATTACACCAAGAATATTCCTGAAATATTAAGTATTTTATATTAGTTTATCTATATGCTCCCTTTATTCTCACTCCCGTTATTCCATCTCCTCTTCTCCCACTGTCACGGTCTGTAGCCTGACGCTTGTCACACAGATTTTGATGCTGTGTCTATAATCCGTGGGGAATTGTTCTTCTTCAAGGCCAGCTATGCCTGGCGCATCAGGGAGGGCCGTCTGCAGGCGGGATACCCTGCCCTGGCCTCCCGACACTGGAGGGGCATTCCAGAGAAAATAGGCGCCGCCTATGAAGACAAAAAGGGCAATATCTGGTTCTTTGAAGGTGGGTGAGTGCCGCACCGATGGCTGACTGTGGTGATTTGTGGTTGGAAGACAGGATCCGACAGGCCTGGTTACATATCTATGGTGACGGGTGGTGCGGTACTTCCCCTTAACCCATATATGAAGCATCCTGAATTGTGCCTCTAATGCAGGGCATGATAAAACATGACCATGTAGAACATACGCTACTAACAACAGATAAATACACAGGTGATGTGCAGTACAGTATCTAAACAGAATTCTACACTTATAGGTGGTTGCTGTTGCTGAGATGGTACTTTCACTGAATTAATTTCACTGAATGAAATCAAATGTAACTTTTCAAGATTGAGAATTTGGTTGAAATTCAGTGCGTTTTTAGACTAGCATAGGTTCAGTGAGTCATTATATTGCTGAAAATGTACTTCATTCTTTCACCATTAGAGGGAGCGCCTGTGATCGTGACTCAAGATGTTTGACAAAAGGTGTTTGTGGATTCAATTAAAATGTCTTAAATTAACCTTTTCAGCAATTAAGGCCATAAAAAGTCTAAACATGCCATTTTGTTGTCTGTATACTATTGAGATTCTGTGCTATTAAAGCTTTAGAGGGCTATAGAGTACATTTTAATACTGATTTATGTGCTAACCGCAGTTGAAAAAACAAATCTTCTTAAGCAATCTTAGAATATTGAATATCATTTAAAAGGCTAAAAATATCAGGATTTTGTTTTAATTTTTTAGCTCCCAGCCCTAATCACGTACTGAACATATAAACATGTTATTTAAACTAGGGGTGCACCGATCCGACTTTTTCAGTCCCGATACCGATACCGATGCCTGGGCTTTGTGTATCTGTCGATACCCGATACCGATCCGATATATTGTTGAATTAATAATAAACTGTATATCTTCCACCTTATACCTTCCTTGAAGAGACTAAAGGCACCAGACTTTACTAACTAAACATAACTAAGACAAAATAACAGATGTATGTAAGGTGTTGAATTCTTATTTATTTAAAAAACAATTGTGCATTCAAATCTAAAATAGAATGTAATTAACTTCTTTAAATAAATAAAATGTAGCAGTGGAAACAAAAAACAGTGTATTGGTCAAACATACAATAGTAATCTGACAGTTACCAAACATTTTTTACACTACAGATAATTGTTTTGGTATATAATCATATCAATATTAAAAAGTAGCATTACAAATTAACAAATAGTCTAATTTTCTACCATATGCAATTTAATAAAAATTTTCAGCTAGCTAATAACAACTTTGTTCTGGTTTCACCTCACTCCAGATTAAATGATTGTAGGCTAGGCCTATTTATTTTACTACACATTGTCAACAGAAATAAGATGAAATACTGTTGATAATTAAAAATAATTCTTACTACCCACTCTTGCTAAAATGGGTAAGCACACTTGTGTTCTCATTTCAGTTGCGTTCTGAGTAAATTAATAAACTGAGTTCATGAGTTCAGTGTTGGACGGATCAGTTGTTCTGGCCAGTCGTTAAAATGATTCGGTTCAAAGGAGTCGTTAGGTCACGAATCGGACATTAGCAGACGCGTTGTGTGCGAATCCCGTCTGTTAGAACATCGCGAAAGATGTCAACACACAGAAAACACTTCATAACTGGATATAATTTGTCTCCCGCTTATTGAAAGTATGCTTTATGTCAGCTGGTCAGAGAAGAGTCAATGTTTTTTGAGCGCAATTCACACCCAGTGATAATTCAAGGACAAAATTGTCCGAATGTGTCACGTGCAACATGGTTTCGGTCTTCCGAGCTTTTGATTTGGATTAATATGTGAAATATGAGAGCGAACACTGATTATTTTGAAGACCCAGAGAGCGCGCGCGGGGGAGGAGCTCTCAGATCGGTCTCTCTGTCACTCAGTCACAAGCGCAGCATCTGTTCTACATCACTCGTAAATCACAATAACTCATCAAATTAGGCTTTGGCCGTCAAAAAAATGTCAATGCAGGAAAGACCCTGACTTTGCAGTAATACCCTCGAAACAGCGACGAACTAGTTGGCGTGGCAAGCGTGAAATATCTCCTCCACACAGCCGACTCTCTGGCTCGCTCCCTTCTAGCATGCGACACACGTGAAGCTGACGAATGACGTAGCCTCTGCTGCGACGGAAAAAAAAACCTGGATCGGCTTGTGGATCTGTTAATTTTTCCGATCCCCGATCCAGCTATTTTGTCAGTATCGCGGCCGATATCCGATCCTAATATCGGATCGGTGCACCCCTAATTTAAACCTCACTATTTTGATATTTTTGATAATAAAAAAGCAACATGCATTTAGAAAGCCATTCAGAATTTAATGCACACAACCTTATACATATAATTTTTTTTTATTTTATTCTGTAGTTCTTTAAATTATTCAGTCTTATCATCATTTGACTTTTTAATTATCAGAGTGCAGTGGATTTGCTAAAATGAAATATAGTTATACATTAAATGGTTAGTTCACCCAAAAATGAAATTTCTGTTGTTAATTACTCACCCTCATGTTGTTCGAAGGTCTTATGGGTTTGGAACGACATGAGGGTGAGTAATTAATAACAGAAATGTAATTCTTGGGTGAACTAACCCTTTAATGCAGTCATATTTATAACAAACTCTTTCCCTTGTGTCCTCTGTAAGGTTCCAACTACTGGGTGTTTGATGCAGAGCACAAGATATCAGGACCGGACCCTCTGCAGTCTATAGGCCTCCCTGTCACACACATTCAGGCTGCACTGCGCTTAAAGGAGCACCACAGCCATCATACATACTTCTTCAAATCAGGAAACTACTGGCGTTTGGATCCCCAAGAGAACAAAGTGGACACGGCCTTCCCACGCAGCATTCAGCAGGACTGGTGGGGCGTACCTGATGAGATTGATGCTGCCTTCCAAGATGCCAACGGTATTTCCATCTCAGCCTTTTTAATACATATCAGTGATTGTTAGTATATAAATGAAAGAAATCAGGTAATATACTGTAAGTTAAGAATGTTGCGTTTTGAACAAATCGAGCGACTGAGTCAATGATCCATTTATAAATCACTTACTTCACAACTCAATGAATCTGCTGTTTTGAACCAATCGTTTGAATTAAAGGCAGGGTAGGCAATTTGGGAGAGGCTAGAAATAGCCAGCTAGCTTTGAAAGCCTAAGATCCCACCCTCCCTTCAAATCGCTCTCCAAAGCCACGCCCCCATCAAAAGACATGAACGCACACAGCAGAGTCTGCAAAGCATCACAAGAGACAGCGTTAAATGAAAGCAGATAACATTACAATAATAATGAACGTAAAAGTCTTGCAGAGCTCTTATTTGTAACACATGACTGCTGCAGACTCCTTTCGGCAGTCATGGTGTTGACCTACACTACGTTTACACAGACAGCAGTAATCTAATTATTGACCTTATTCTGAATAAGACAATATTCTGATTAAGGTGTTTACATGAGTTGCTTTTAGAATATTCCGTTCATGTTCCCGTTTTATATGTTATATAGAACATAGCTCAATTAATGGCACATCATTACGTCCCCATGCCCCGCTACGCTGTCCGACGTCCAATCATAGCGTGACTTTGGCAGGTCTGTTAAAATTCAATGGGCTCACGCAACCCACTGTAACTTTACCTGCGGGTGTCGCTGTTGGACACTGTTACTGTGATGTGGACACTGTGATGTTTATACTTTTTAATGTAATTTATGTATATATATATATATATATATATATATATATATATATATATATATATATATATATATATATATATATATATATATATATATATATATATATATATATATATATATATATATATATATATATATATATATATATATATATATATATATATATATATATATATATATAAATATATATATATATATATATATATATATATATATATATATATATATATATAAAAATATATTTATATATATAAAAATATATACAACGTAAATATATATATATATATATATATATATATATATATATATATATATATATATATATATATATATATATATATATATATATATATATATATATATATATATATATATATATATATATATATATATATATTTACGTTGTTTTATTTTTGTAATATCATATATTGTCTCTTTCAGTTTTTTAAAGAGACACTGCCCCTCTTGCCTCCTTCTTGACAGCCTACATTTTGAATAATAGCTTTGATTAATGATGAAAAAGGTGATTGTTTGGATTGTTTTCTCCTGCCGTCGAGCCACAGGTGTTCACTGAATGACCCATATGGCTCGCGAGCCTCGAGGTTCCCGACCACTGTTGCAAGCAGACAGTTTGGTCACAGTTATGAATATGGGATTACAGATACAAACTCATTGTATTTAAATTTTACAAAGAGCAGAATAATTACAACAGAAAGAAAAAAAATATAGAGGAGGCACTGTCAGAATGAGCAGACAAGAAAGACCATAGCAACACGTCATGACAACGACATTTCCGACTGACAGATACGTAAAAGATTAACCGGAATTTTCCGACATTTGAGAGTTTTGTAACTGTTTTGTACGCATTGTTATATTAATTATAATGCAAATTCTGTTTTATTGGCCACAATATTATTGATGATTGTTGAAAGGGGCGCTTCTGATTACTTTTTAAAAAGGGCAGGGCAGGCTCGACTCGATCCCCCAAAGCCCTCCCCTCTGCACTTGCCTGGTGTGTATGTGTCCTGTCACAAAATGCGGCGAAAACTCCTACACAATGTTAATAGTTAGATTAAGATGTGTACATGTCTGTAATGCTCTCCGATAATGCGACAAAAATAGGCATACACCACATGTCTTAATTCGTTTTGCGTTTACTTCGAGCATGACTTTAACCGGATTAAGGTAATTAGAAATCTCTGTTTACATGGTAGCTTCTTAATCAGAGTATTGTCTTAATCCGGTTAATATCGGAGTATTGTTGTCCATGTAAACGCACTGATAGAAACACAAAGTTTAAGGACGTAAACAGTTCCAGGTAGAATGTCACGGGTTGCCATCTCGTAATTATGGTTGCAACATGGTGTAAACGCAGCATAATTCGTTGTTTTTGTTCAGAAGGAACTGTAAAAGGTGGCTGCTCTTTCTTTGTGAAGCTGTCTGTATAGCCCAATTGATGTAATATCTATTGTAAATTGGACCGAATGCAATGATTGGATGAATATTTTTTGGTCCTGAGACTTCCACAGAAGATATATGTACATTTTGTACACTTCTATTATTGATTGCTATCAGAATGTGAAGAGAGTTGCAACCCATATAACAAAAAGTGTTTATAAAAAAATTGCCTACCTTACCTTTTAAAGGGTTAGTTCACCCAAAAATGAAAATAATGTCATTTATTACTCACCCTCATGCCGTTCCACACCCGTAAGACCTTCGTTCATCTTCGGAGCACAAATTACGATATTTTTGTTGAAATCCGATGGCTCAGGGAGGCCTGCAGAGCCAGCAATGACATTTCCTCTCTCAAGATCCATTAATGTACTAAAAACATATTTAAATCAGTTCATGTGAGTACAGTGGTTCAATATTAATATATTAAAGTGACAAGAATATTTTTGGTGCGCCAAAAACCTAAAAAACTACTTATATAGTGATAACCGATTTCAAAACACTGCTTTGTGCAGCTTCGGAGTGTATCGAATCAGCGATATAAAATTTAATATTAAATATAAAAGTCAGCAAATTAAATATCTTAATTTGTGTTCCGAAGATGAACGCAGGTCTTACGGGTGTGGAACGGCATGAGGGTGAGTAATAAATGACATTATTTTCATTTTTTGGGTGAACTAACCATTTAATGACTCAGTGACTTGCCCCACCCTACTGACAGTTCCATATTTAAAGAATCATTTCAGTTTTTAAATAATTTCATATTTAAATATTGAATATTAAACATTCATATAGAATGTAAATCTATTTGTAACTGAAGCTGCACATGAACATATGTGACATGTAAACAAAATGACTTCTATGACTTCATTTTGAGTAACTTTGACCCAGAAAAAAATATTTTCTGCATTATACTAAACAGACTATTTTAGTAGATAAAACTCAAAATGTCTTTGTGGGTCAAAATGACCCCAAAAGATGCAGCAGGTCACGTTCACAGTGTAAAGTCACTCATAAGTAGCTTCATAGTAATTCAGTATACTAACATTTTGTACAATTGTACAGTGGTCATTTTCTTATTTGCTTCAAAATTATGGTGCTTCAATCCAGGAAAGGGAATCGAAGAGAAACCTTATAAGTAGTCGTTTGATTTGTCACTGCTCTGACAATTTTAATGAGTATGAGGTCGCTGTGGAACAAAAGTGGGTGTTTCTAAATTTGTGGGTGTTTTCAAACTGATGGGTGTTTATAAATCATGCAATGAAAACCCGACCCCACCCCTAAAACCTACCCACACTGTGACGTGGGCAAATCAGGTAACGCAGTGGAAAACGCCCCTCTGTTATGGCCTCGCCCACTGATCTGGTAACTCCTATTACTGTCCTGCAGAGACCAATACTTGATTTTAATTGGTGAATGTGACAGACCTCTGACAGAAGAGGGCGATATTTCAGCAGGAGCACAGTCGGTGACAGTTGATTTGAATCGAGTTGTTTTGTTACATGGCATACTACTTGTGCACACTCATGTTGCAGTGTGTAAATACATTGGTTTATGAATGCAAAAGATCATGTAAAACTGTTGTATCCTCCACAGGCTTAGTCATCTTCATCAGTCGCCGACAGTACTGGAAGTTTGACCCAGTTCAGCGTAAGGTCATGGAAGGTTACCCGCGCTACATCGGTGCAGACTTCTTTGGATGTAGCATGCCGTAAACCCTCAGGAAACTTTTCTGTTTTCCTTCACTGTGTTCTCACACTCTGGTTTGAAGCATACAGTGTAAATTTCCCAGCATTTTCATTATGACGAACTGTATTATGTAACCTAAGTTCCTGTTCCAGCGGGCATTTCACTTCCCTTCACCTCAAAAATGTCTGATTAATCAAATTTCTTCTCAGGAAATCTTGCACATCTGAGCTTTATGAACCACGAGCAGCTATGTCTGTATTTGTTGTATATCAAGCAACCACTGTGTAAGAAGACATTAATACCCTGTTGTTAAGGTGCTAAATATGGTGCTAAAACGTTTGTCAGGGATCTTTGCACCAGTTGCAATGTCCATAACTCTTATCTCGAAGTTTTTACAGTTGTTTGCAAGTTGTACTGTATCTTAAACTGTGCAGTTTGTATTCATTAATAACACAAGAAATGCTTATTTAGAGATTACATTTCTCCCATTCAAAATGTTTTTTAAATGAGAGAAAAGGGAAAAGGCGAAGGATGTTTCGTGTTTGGAAATGTTCTTTTAAGAACACACAAACTCTTGACAGATAAGCATTTGTTTATGATGTTGAAACGGTATGTTAGACTATATCAACAGACAAACTGGCACTCTTCAGTGCAGGACACTGACAATGATTTAAATCTTTAATCGAATTTTTTTTTTTAAATATACAAGCTTGGAATTTTTTCACATCATCTGTGTACATTTTTTATTTCTATATTTTCTCTAGTTTTTTATTTTATTTTTAGCTTTTACACTATTTTCTTCTTCTTTTCATATTTACTGTGTAAATACTTTTATATAAAATGTGTGTTGTATTTTGGTACAATTAAAATATTCCCAGACCACTTATTTGTCCATAATTTTGTGTTATCCAGTCATTTATAATTATAATTTCATTTGTAATTTTATTTTATTTAATTTTACAGAATTTTATTCAAATGTATTTATTTATTTATAATGGATCATTCATTAATTATCTGAAAACAAATACAAGCAGAAAAGGAAAAAAGTTGCCCAAACTGTCATGAAAATGTATATAAATAGCTTATGTTTTTATCATATATAACAAATATAGGCCTATACATTTTTAACAAAAAATAACAGAGGTGATAGAAAAATAACGATATACAAAGAATATAAAAACTAAATGTATATATTAGTAATTTATATAATCTATACATATTCAATTTATTTATGGTAGAGAACAGGAACATACAGAACAATAAGCGTACACAACATAATATCAACCACAACAATGATAAAGGAAACAATAGCAAAAAAAATATATCATAAAAATGATCACATGAAGAGATCAAAAGCAGAGCAAATCCTAACAGTCCTTATTACATTTCCCATGTAGAATTTCTTTTTTTTTAAACAATTACATTTACGCCAATATTCATTACATTACGTCAGCGAAACCGTGCAATCTCATTCGTCCACGGAAGAACAAGTGAATTTTGCTTGTAAACACGTGGAGGTGCTGAAGTGACCGATAAAGCCTGGCTGGATATCTCACTCCGCCCCTGTCACTCATATCCTAACGCAAACATTATGAACCATTAAAAATGAATAGTTGTCGCTAACACTAAACGTGGACATGGATCTATTGAGGCATATAGCCTATCCACACTGAGGCGATCGATTGTTTGTTAGCGTCAGTGTATTTAAATGAGATGTGATATAGCTGACTATCACGGATACATAGTGAAAGTGTGCAGAAGAGTTTAGATACGCCGGAGAAACATTATGGCAAACAGCGTCACTCAAGAGTACATGCAGATCCCGGCCGTGACGCGAGCATATACCACTGCATGCGTCCTGACAACTGCAGCTGTGGTAAGTAGCCTACTCCGTGTGTAGCCTGTTTACATTTATGTATAGCCTAACTATATTAGGCTATCACATGCGGGTGACAGTAAGTCAATATGTCTTCAAAATTGTCGTCTTCCCCACAAAAAGATTCAATGTCAGTGTAAAAGCGTAAAGAACCAATAACATCCGTGTGAAAAATATTTAACTTAAGCTGTAACTTCACTTTTTGTATTTGTAATGATCACCTGTTAAGTAAAGTTCTGCTGCAGAGAGACACATTTATTTTTAAATGTTCTAATTTTATAAATAGCTTCTCAACAATGAGGCCATTTAATGTGTTTAATACAACAATTAGAAATGAGTGTTTTTATCTGAAGCTTGTCACAGCCATATGAAAAGTCCAAAACAGGTTAATTTTTCTTGGCCACTAAAAAATGGCCTTCTTATAACTTGCTTGACATTATTTTGTGTATTACAGCAACTGGAGTTCATCACACCATTTCAACTTTATTTTAACCCTGACCTGATATTAAAGAAATATCAGGTTGGTTCCCAAATCTCATCGAAACTGCTGTATTCATGACAACAACTTTAACAAGAGTTATGTAGTCTTTTGTTTTAATAATCATGTTTCTTGCCTTATGTAGGTATGGCGACTGATCACAAACTTCTTATTTTTTGGACCTCTTGGATTTAGTTTCTTGTTCAACATGATTTTTTTGTATCCTTTTTGATCAATATGAATATTTCTCTCTGTTGGTTCAGGAAGTGTGCACACAAAAACAGATTCACAGTTTCACAGTGTGTTTGCTTTGCATAACGGCCGTTTGGCTCCTGTGCAGCTGTGTGCTGCATGTAGGTCATCTGGGTTTACGTCCTTGACTGAGCAGATATCGTTACTGCCGAATGCTGGAGGAAGGCTCCTTCCGTGGTCGAACGGCAGACTTTGTCTACATGTTCCTGTTCGGTGGTGTTCTTATGACTGTATCCTTCAGCATTCATCACATTAAGAACAGCCAAGCATGCATTTCTTCACCAAAACATATTGTATATATCATGTAGGTTGAATAAATTGAAACTTATATGTACACTGCCATTCAAAAGTTTGGGGTCAATGAGATTTTTTAATGCTTTTGAAAAGTTTTTGTGCTACTTACTATTTTTTGTGATAGGCTTACCATGATAAAAAAAACAATTCTGGATTCTTTGATGAATAGAAAGTTATTAAAATGCCTTTATTGTCAATTTAATGTGTTCTTACTGTATAAAAGTACTAATTTCTTTAGAAAAAAATCTTACTGACCCCAAACATTACAACTGAAGTGTATTTCCTTCTCTGTGAAACACAGAAGTAGATGAATTGTATGGACCACTTTTGTGATGCATTATTGTGCTTTTTCTTTATTCATAATTGTCTCAAATAGTCATACAAAATTCATTTTATCTAATAATTTACTTAATTTCAAATTTTTTGTTACAACTATGGATTTTTCTCATATTTTTTGTAAATTTTGACTGTCTAAGATTTATGACTGTCATAGTTTCAAATTCTATGTAATAGTTAAGACTTTTTATCTCAGAATTTCAACGTTTTAAATCTCATGATTATGACTTTTTTTTATTTGGAGGGAATAGACTTCCACATGTTGAAGACATGTCAATATAAAGTTTATTCAGTCCCACTTTATATTAAGTCTCCTTAAAGGATTTTAAAATGAAAATTAGCCCATTAAGACATCCTAGGTGTATATGATTTTATTCTTTCTGATGAACACAGAGTTATATTAATAAATATCCTGACGCTTCCAAGCTTTATAATGGCAGTGACGGAAAAAGCATAACTGGCGCATCAGACGTAGTGTAAGCGTTTTGAACTGCGAGAGGCGTTACACTTTCTGCGCAAGTTTAATATGGAAGTCAGTCTGGCGGAAGCTAGATATTTGACTTTATAAAGTTTTAAATATGGATATTTTTCTTACAAAACCCCATCGATTCACTTCAGAAGGCCTTTATTAACCCCCAGAGCCATGTGGAGTATGTTTATGTGGGATGGATGCACTTTTTTGAGCTTCAAACTCAATGGACCCTGTAACTGCCATTATAATGCTTGAAAGCGTCAGGATATTTATTAATATAACTCCGTTTGTGTTCATCAGAAAGAAAAAAGTCATATACACCTAGGAGGTCGTAAGGGTGAGAAAATCATGGGCTAATTTTCATTTTAAAGTGAACTAATCCTTTAACTACTACATACCAACATTGAAATTAATACATGTTTTTACATTGTACTTATATTTTAAAAATACCTGCATGTAATTAGAGCTGTAATTACTTTCTGTAAATACCTCTATAATTACACCGTTGACCCTTCCCTTACACCTTAACCCACCCTTAAACCTACCCATACCACCACACCTGTCCCTAACATTACCCATATCCCACCTCAGTAGCAGCAAAATAGTTTTTCAATACAATATGAACACAATAAGTACATTGTACTTATTTGTTGATGTAAGTATATAGTAGTTAAGAACACAAAATTAAGTGGGACCGTTTATTCTTAAGGAACATTTCATCTTTTCATGTTATTTATTTGTAGTAATGAATGAAGTTTACTAGTCTTCCATCCTTCTAATTTCTTTAACTTCAATATCTATAGCTCTTTGGTCTATTTGCCAACCTGTTCTTTTTAGGACAGGCTTTCACCATCATGCTGGTTTATGTCTGGAGTAGAAGGAACCCTTACATCCGCATGAACTTCTTTGGCCTTCTCAACTTCCAGGCGCCATTCCTTCCCTGGGTGCTCATGGGATTCTCGTTGTTATTGGGCAACTCCATTGTTATTGATCTTTTGGGTATGTTAACTTTTGTCCTGAAATGCTCATGATGACTATTGATGTGCTTTTGCATAAACAAAATTATTAAATAATGCACTTAAAATACTTTAATAAGTATATTTAGTACTAATACTTTAGTAAAACTTTTACTATTTTAAGGTGACGTAGTTACACATGACTTGTCTGGCCATCATCAGACTAAGCTCGATAGGTCTGAAATGTACAATTTAAAATATCTGTTTTCTGAATATAATTTAAAATGTACCTTATTCCTGTGATGGCAAAGTTGAATTTTGAGCACCATTACTCCAGTCTTCAGTGTCACATGATACTTCAGAAATCATTCTAATATTCTGCTTTGCTGCTCAAGAAAAAGTTTTGAAAACAATACTTTTGTCAGGATTCTTTGATGAATAGAAAGTTCAGATGAACAGCTTTTATTTGAATTAGAAATCAATTTAAAGTGTACATGCTGAATAAAATGATTAATTTAAAGATTAAAAACCTCAAACTTTGAAACGGTAGTGTATACATATATTTATACAATTTTGTTATATAGGGATTGGTGTAGGACACATCTACTACTTCCTGGAGGATGTATTTCCTAACCAGCCAGGAGGCAGAAAGCTTCTTGCCACTCCTGGAATTTTGTGAGTATGACTATACATTTTTTTATCATTTGTTTTTGGCTTCAACATAAGAAAAAAAAAATCAGAAATATTGACTGATGTTTTGCAGTCGAGTTCTGTTTGACCCGCCTCAAGAAGATCCGAGTTACGCCCCCCTTCCGGAAGATCAGAGTGGAATATACTGGAATGGACAAGGTGTAGAAGATACTGACCAGGGTCAAAATGATGACGATCCACAAAGAGATGAAAACTGAAGGATTTAATACCACTAAGACAGCAATAAATGTTGTCATGCTTTTTAAGTCCTGCTTGTTTTAGTTGGGAAAGTTTATGTCAAGTTCTGCACAGAATAGTTTGAAGACGACAATGCTTTAGCATATGGTCCTGTGGATCCAGGAAAGACGGAGACTGTGGTCATCGTAGTGCCTTTGTGTACAAAATAAATGGATCCAAATTTTGCATTCAGTGCCATGCACGTCACAAAACAAGTTACCCTTTGTTATGTTGTTCTGGAAGAACAATGCCTTTCTGTTTTACTTCACACCACACGGTTTGAAACAATTGCTGTTTTCTCGTCAACTTCGGTTCAATGAGTATTACAAAGTAGAGTATTACAAAGCTGGCAGCATTGGAGTTTAAAGAGAAACCATTACAAAGCTGGCAGCATTGGAGTTTAAAGAGAAACCATTCAATCTCCCGAAATATAATCCATCATTTTAGAGGGAGTGCGGACACTACAAGAGGGTATTTTCTTGGGTACTATACTGTGGCATCTCTTTTCCCACAACAGTCAGCGGTGATTCTGGTGGACCCATTCACAAATGTGCCGACTATCTGAAATGCCAGATTGAACTGCAGACTATGCATTTTGAAGCCTTTGGTCTTTGTTAGCGCAGCACCATTGCAAAATACAAAAGGCTTTGTGTGGTGAAATTGAAATTGTTTGTGCTCCAGAAAAAAATACACTTCTTAAAAAAAAAACATGGATACATGTGGAATAAGACTTTTGTTTATTTAAATATAAATGCAAACACTCATGTTTGTCTGAAGATTAAAGTTTTCATATTTGCCATATGATTGTTTGTTGGATATTTCTGCTTTTGAAAAAATGGCTCATATTATTTTTTATATCCATATCTAAAGCACTCGCGTGACTAGTTTGCTAGTTCAGTACACAATACTGAGGCTCTTATTTCATTTCGCCCTTAAGCAAGAATCTTGCAAGTGTACTGCAAGCTTTTTGGAACAAAAAGCATTGCAACAAAGATTTTTTTTATCTTAATAATTTTATTTAAAAGCACATTATGTTTACAAAATGGCATCTATACACAAACACAAAACAAGACAAATAAAGATACCATAAAATACTTTCAACATTTAAACCGTCTGTCTCTGAGCAGACAGGTATTGGGTACAGGGGAAGGTCACGACACAGGCTTTGATTAGGCCAGACTGGAGCAGATGTTGCTTTAGTTTACATGAACTTACTCTGACCAGGAGGGACTGGATCTGGACTGGCCAATGGAATGTCTCTATGTTTTTTTATGTCAGTAATGCTGGGTTGTAGCTCTATTGGTATTTTCTCTTCAGATTTACAAAGTTGTGGGAGAGGGCTGTTATCTTCACCATGCTGGGGCTGTATTTGCAAGTCGTCTCATTCGCCTGAAATACACAGGAAAAAGTTAGATAATTACTGGTCACAATCACCTCACAAATCTCCAAATTATGAGTACATTATTCTTCTTTATTTATTATTGGTCTTGGAGAAATAATAGTTTGTCATTGATATATGGCTTGCCTCTGCGACACGTCTGCTATGGGGCAAAGCGGTATCTCAAGTGAAGCAGTTAATTCTCTAACCTTGTGTTTCTGTCCTGGTCCCTGATCTTCTTCTCCATCTCAGCATCTGTCAGTGTCTCCAGCAGTGGACACCACTGGTCAGCATCACCTGTGTTTCGGATGGCAATCTCCACCGTGGGGAGAGGGTTCTCACTACAAAAAGAGAAAAAACAGCAGCTTAAATCCAAAGTGCAGAGACTTGTTCTTTTGAGTCAGATATTTCCCAATTAAATGGGTTCACAAAATGGGATGAATGAAAAAAAAAAATCTGACTCTTAACATTCCCAGAGGAAAAACATAACCCTTATAATGAGTTTTGTAATGTCACAGACAATAGACACAGTCTGAAAAGATATCCAACTTGGGAAAAAGTTAACATTGGCAAATTGGTGCAACGTTTTAAAGAGTCAAACTCAAAAAAATTCTCTGTAACAATATGGGGGCGTTACTTTGTGTTTAATCAATATATAGAAATACAATAAAACATGAACACTTCACTTTTTTTTTCCCCATTTTGTCTTATGCAGTTAAAAATCCAGGACTGTGATAATAAAGTGTATTTGTGTCTGAACCTGAAAGCGTAGGTCCTCTGATGCCAGCTGAGCTGGCCACGTATGCTGTATGCGATAGTGGTGACAAACTCTCCTCCCAGGCCCAACTCAGAGCACAGCTTCAGAGCAAACTTCTCAGGAGAGTTCTCCTTCTCAGACATGTCCCATTCAAACTGGTCCACCAGAGATATGTTTCCAACATGGATGTTTAACTACAGAGATAAAAACAACAGCAATCAAAAACCAAGTACATAACCTGTTTTTATCCAAATTAATAATACTACTATTTTATAAACATTTTATAAACATATATAAACATTAAAACAAGATTTCTTTAAAATAAAGACATTTATAATGTCACAAATAATTTCTATTTCAAATAAATAATATAAAAGTTATTAAACTGTTTTCAACACTGATGATAATAATAATAAATGTGACCCATGCAGGCAAAATGAGTCTGAATGTGGCAAAACTACAGGCAAAACAAGTGAAAAATGTAAATTTTGGGCGATTTTGAGGTTCTCCAGAGGTTCTAGATTTAGTGTGCTCAATGTCAACTTTTCACGCTCGTTGTGACAACTAACCTATGCCACTCTCACACCATACATGCGTCAAAGTAGCTAAAGCTACTTTTCTCTATTTACAGATATAAGGAGACATGCAATGTCCCGCAAAAACCATCCCGCCAGGTCTAGAATATAAACATTTATAATAGGCTTACCATAGTGAATCAGGGTAAGACAAAAACAAGTTTTGGAAGGACTGATGTATCGAATTATTTAAATTGTGTTAATTTTGATGGAAAAAAGTTACAGTGCACATTTAAATAAGAATACCACATTTATCTTCGCACCAAAGAATCACATAGATAAGAACTTGTGTTTTCAATCTTATATTTCCATGATACCACCAGATGCCAAAACAATAGAGTGATGAGATCTGATATTAAAAGATGGGATTACTGAAATTAAGGTGGCTTGACAGAATGATGCATGTACCTTGATGATGACTCTCTGGTCCATCTGCTCATCCAGTATGCTGTCTGTGGGGTAGGACTCTATCTGCTGTCTGATGGCCGAGGCAATGGCTGGAACAAAGGTCAGTGGGCTCAGGTCCAGATCGTCGCAAAGGATTTCAGCAAACATCTCTGGAGTCATTAGCTTTTCTATCATGTCAGGGAAAAAATGAGAGTTCAGGATATTGTGTAATGCATAATAAAAAACCTAAATTAAAAACAATGAATGCTGCTCAGGAACTGTGCAAGGGGCGGTCTACCATTCATGTTCCATGTGAAAGCATCACGCAGCTTCTGCCCGTCAATCTCCATGTCCAGTCGGATGGGCACCAGGATCTCAGGCTGGGTGGCATTCTCATGAATGACAGCAGGGTCATGATCATCAAAGCTGTAATAGCGCACATCCAGAGGACAAACACAATAAGAAAAATGAGACCAGTGAAATTATATAAATGAGTAGGCAGACCTCATGAAATCTGTTTTAATTTTCCCCAAATTCTAAATTTTTAAATTTCAACAATTTCTTTTACACAAATAAAGCGCGGCACAATAGAGGATTACTGTTTAAAGTCACCAAAATTATTATTATTTTTTTTTTTAATGGAACATTGCAATATTTATTATAAATGATTGAGGCTGTGTCTGTCCACCAAAGCGTTTTTTTCCTGAGGCTAGCGAATTTTCCCCATTGTTACCAATGGGAGCACCGCGTTTATAAAACGGCAGCAGCGACTATTTCACACTGAGTACTAGGGATATGACGGTGAGGAAATTTTCCCACCAGTTAATCGACGTGTGACAACACTGATAAAACCGGTATCACCGGCAGGGGCTTTTCAAATTAATTTTAAACCGAAAGTAAAATGCGTGAATGAATGACAGTTCAGCCGTGAATGTGTGCGCACTGTGCAGTCGTGAATGAATGCCCGTGCGGCCGTGCTCATCTTACTTTCGGTTAAGAATTAGCGCCAATTCGGGGGAGGGTTGCTAGAATTGTGGGTTCATTAGCCTATTATTATTAATGAAAAACACAACAACAAAACAATACAATGACAGACTCACTTAAATAGGCACTTTTACATTTCGCTTTGAAACCAAATCTTCCGCGATCATCTTGTCTGTCAGCTCTTCACTCTTGTGATGAATGAAATCTGACTCCTGCTGCGACTCTCGTTCGGCTCACACTGTATTGAGCAGACACGTTCAGTTTTTAATTGTAATGTCTGTTCTATAACTAAACAAAATGATTTTATTACTATAAAAATCTAAACGAATGTGGGGGCTGTGCCATGGTGGGCAAGTGATGTAACCGGTGTTGCCACAACACCGACTATCGCAGCAAGCCGAATGTTTTGTAGAATGTTAAACTTTGGGTAAAACGCAGCGCTCAACATGGTCACATTGGAACGCCGTCCAATCACAATAACACACCCACCCAACTGCCACATCCTGCTTGTACAACGGCAACAGACGACAAGCATAATAATGGAAGGAAATCATTTAAAACAAGAGCCAGAGCAAATACTTTACATTGTATTAACATTTTTATATAGAAACAATACAGAAACAAACTATCTGTGAAACAAGATACTAGTCATAGTAGTAACACTTCTGCGAATAATCCGTATCATAGCAAGCAAAGCATCTTAACTGGAACCCCCCCCCCCCCGCTGTCCTGCCAAAATGCTCTCAAGCGCCCACAGCTAGGCGTTTCAGCAGAGCTCCTAGCGTCTTCAGCTGGATAAAAACACTTTGGTGAACACACTGCCTTCTCCGTGCACATATTGTGTCACTTACTCGACTGTGATGCACACTCAACAATATTAGATTGAAAAATTATTTAAAATAAGTCTCACCATAGGGGGAAGGTCCTCTTTTTGTCACGGCCCATTCGGTTGCGGTTAATTGTGGTGGAGCAAGGCACAGCATCTAAGTGATGGGAACTATTAGGAAGAGTGGGAACCCACTGACTGTTTCGCTTGGCTTTCTGCTCCCTGTGAAGAAAATCATAGGTTAAAAAAAGCAGATGTGCTGTCATGCAACAACTAGGGCTGGGCTGGACAAAACAAATATTAATAACGATATTTGTAGGTGACATACAATTAACATGATGATTTAATGCACTTTTTATTTGGTGACTACAACTAAATAGTGTATCAGACTAATTTCATCACACCAAAATATTCACAGGTCACTGTGTGGAATTTTTCTATTAAAATGTTTTAGTTAAAAACATATGGTTATATTTATGCTTATGTATTGAAATACTGGTGCATAAAAAATATAAAATTCATCCATAAATAGAGATTTTTATATAAATAAATATAATTGATCTCCAGCAACCATGGAGGAACGTTGAACCTCAATGACAGACGATAAGGTACTTGGCATAGTTCACATAAAAATAAAAACTCTGTCCATTGAAATTCTATTCCAAAACTTCCATAAAAAGATCATAAAGTAAATCTATATGAACGGAGCGGTCTAAGTAAATCTCTTTATGAACATTTTTAACCATCTGAGTTTCAATGGAGGGAAAGAAATCTTTCCGAATGTTCTTTAAAAATAAGAAATCTCAGACAGAAATTGCATTAAAATATCTTCATTTGGGTTTTGAAAAAATACAAAACTCTTATGGGTTTGGAACAACATTACAGTGAGGAACTGATGACAATTTTTGGCTGAACAATCCCTTTAATGAATGATTGACTCCACCGATGTAATGTTATAGGAGTATAATAAGTATAATAATGATCCATTATGACAAATGAAATTGTTGTAATTTGAATTACGAAGAAGAAACCTCTGAAATGAGCATGTTTGAACTTGAAGCAAGTGTGACTGCATTTCATTATCAAAGGTGAGATGGTTTACCTGAGATAAGCTGGAGGTTCAGTGCTGATTGACACAGCCTTGTACTTCTCGTCATGTCCATCAAATATCTCTTCTACTTCTGAGGCCTTCAGCAGCGTCACACTGGTGGCTAAAGTGGTGTAACCGTGATCTAACACAAAACATTGCTTATACTGTAAGATAGAAAGTGCCATTTCCAGCTAACTTTAACCCAGTCCTCAGATCTCGTATCAAATGTTCACAGTGAATTCCACACTTACCGTGAGATGATGCTACTATCTTCTTTCTCTCCTCTACTGTCGCTAGTCTTCTTGAGAGTGATGGGTAGCGCTTATATAAAGACCCTCTGAACATACGCAGGTAATTTCCAACCTAAATACAGACACATAACGGAAATAGTTTAGGATGAACTAAATAAATAGCCATGACCAGTTCTGTCAGTGACTGTACTGTTGATCTCTGGACTCTGATAATCTAGTATTGTGTATAACTACACCGCAAAAATAAATACATCAGTACATGATGTGTAACATATTTGGGATTTGTTAGGTTTAAGAAATCATCAATAACTTCACCAGTTATCGATCTTTATCACAAACGAAAACAATCCTAGCTAGCTAGCTAGCTGACGTATTAGCACCTAATGCAAAATAATATAAGGTTTATAAACATAAATCCTCGTTAAAATTATTATTGCGTTTAATTACAAACCTCTGATCCAATCATGTAAAATTCTCCATCCTCTTCCAGTTGGAATTTAATAGGTTTCTGACCGTATGTTTTGCTTAAAGCCATGTTGAACGCTAGCACGACTCGTTCCGCTAAACATGAGTAGTGAGCGCCGACCTGTGTGGCGCAGGAAAATGACGTATGCGTTCTCTACAACATACTTTTTTTAGGAAACACAGCAGAAGTAAGGAATACCATTAAATTAATCTTCTACTCCTTTTAGCTACATTTAGTATTCATAAATGCACATTTGGAGAAGATAGGCCTTTGTTTTTCAGTTTAAAATCAGAAGCTCAACAATATCTAAATACACGTTATAAGCTGTAAAATGCACACGACTGTAGTTGTAATTCGATATGCCATTTGAAGCTTTTGTTATATTTAAATATCTAGCAAGACCGCAAGCTTTTATGATATTTAAAGATAAAAAAGACCACAACCTCAGAGAAATGCCAAGTCAAATCCATTGAAATTGTAATTCAAAATATAAACAGCAATATTCATTTATAACTATTTAAACCTTTCAGTCTATTCTATTTTATTTCATTTCATTTTATTATGCAATTTACTATTTGGTTAAAAATAAGCCATTCATTTAATTTCTTTATTGATATTGATGCCATATTTGGCTGTCTGAAATATTTATATAGTTAAAGGAACTCAATTTCATAGGAAAAGTTTTTTTAATGATTCTGCACAATTTGTAGGACACTAATCAAAGAAGCAAATTTGTAATATTGAACATATAAACTCTTTGTACAAAAGATTAGTTGTTTTTACTACCCAAGATTCACAAGATTCTCTTTGGAACGTACTCAAATCGTGCTGGAGAACAATATTGAAAAATGTGTGAAGTCCATGCCACTCGAGTTAAGCAAAAAGGCATGTTATTTGTTATTTTCCGTGCTATTTTTAAACTCCTCACTTTGTTTCCGTTTATGCTAATATTCAGATTTTTTTTTAATAAAAAGCATTTTTACTAGTGTACTTTGAATATTTGAATAGGTCTGTATGCGAGACGTTATGTGACTTATGTAGGTGAAATCAAAAAACACGTACATCAAGTACTGGGGTATCAGCGCCCCCACATTTATTTGTAAGTTTTTTAAAAATGTAGTGCTTGTTTGTACATACAAATGTGCATTTATTAATTTATCTTCACAACAGTAAAATTATAAATAAAACAATTATAAACATATAAATAAATAAAAATGGGGCAATGGCACTGGAATTCTGGAATTCAACATTCAAACTTTGACAATAACATTCAGAGTTAGATTCAGACATACAAAGGGGTAAAAAAGGGGACAAAACCAAATACAAAGTCAAGTCTGGATATGGCACATGTGACAAGCTGCAAGCAGTAACATTTTAATTCATGTTGGTAGCTTCCTGGCAGCATGTGTGACAAGGAGATATTGATAACAGTGGAATCATCACTGTTGGCATATAATTTCTCCATGCATTTTGATCTTTTCATAAATCATAACTTAAGCACAATCTTTACTTTGTTCCAGTTCAGTTGTATAGTTGGTATAGTAGCAGAAGCGCACCAACACTTATATTTCTTTTATCGTATTACAATATAAATTCCTCTATATTATTTCTCTCAAAACACACACACTCGCACTAACATTCGCCTCTGCTGAGTAAACACATCTGAAAATCTCTCCTGATGGGAACAAAATCCCCTCAAATGTTCTGCTCATCGCACAAGACCGCATGGTAAGAAAGCATTCATGGATATAGTTCACAATGCAAAAAGGCTTAGCAGGGTGAAGCCACTCACAGTGTTTGGTACAAAAAAGCTTTTCTGTAGAGTTACAGCCTTCTATTATGTGAAACAGAGAGAGACCAGCTGCAAATAAAAGAGAACGGCTTTGGCATTGACATATTTCTAAGACATGGATGACAAGATTTGCATTCTATATGCATTAAGCATTAATAATATTATTTATGGTTATTAAATAACCATAAATAACAGCGTAATTCCTGCACTTCAGACCTGTCATCTCCTCATGCTCAATTGTGACTATGTGATACATAAATCACTTGGCAGTCAATAGAGAATCCTTCAGTCTCGAGGGATCTGATAATTGCCGGAAAGTTTAATTTCGGGCTGTAATCAGTTCTGAGAAAACAGGCAAGTTAAACTGGCAGCAGCAACAGTCAAAACTGTTGCGTAAAAGAGCAAAAAGCAAACAAAAGACTACATACACTTGACATAGTTTGTTCTGTACATGTAATACTGTAGTCATGCCATGAGTAGTCCTAATTTCTGAGAGACTGTGATAGCAAATTTTGCTACTGAGTCCGAAGGGAAAACCTGTTTAAAGGTGAATCAAAAGAAAACACACTTTGAACTTGAAAAGGACCACGGGCCATATCGTCTTTAAGAATGCTTTAAGGACCATTGTAAAGTGCTTGAAATGTTTTTGTTTAGTGTGCTCATGCATGAATGACTGCATTTGGTAAATGCTTCTCACACACAGTGTGTCTCTCATGTGCAGTCTTAAGGCAAACCTTGTAAGAACCACAGTGGTCCTCCTGTGCCTGTCGCATAGTCCGTAGGGACAGGAAACACAGGCGTAGCTTCCTGTAAGAAACAAGCAGCTCAGTAACGCAACAAATCCATTAGATCCAGGTAATACTGCGGGGGGTTAATAAAGTGACTCTTGATATCTCCAACAGTTTCAGGCTTGCTGATCTCAGAAGAGTGCTTTCAGAAGAAGCCCTTGGGTATTTTGAACCCTTTCTGCTTCATGCGTGGTAGAGTCAGACTCGGGGAGCTTTTCGAGCGGCAGGTTTTGGGGACACCGCGCTTCCTCAGCAAGAAGTCATAGTTGGCAGATGAGTTCATGGCGTAGAAAACGTTTCCATTATCTGGGATTCTCAGTTCTGTGGGGTGAAAAAAAGCTTTTAGTCAATGTGTGTTAGATTTGAGACTATTTAAATACTAACGCACCCCTAAAAGGTGACTAAACCTTTAGCAGATATACACATTTAAAACTACAGCCTTTCTTTTCCCTGGAAATAGGACAAAAATATGTACATCTAACTTTTTTGACCTCTTTTTGTCCAATAAAATGCTAGAATAAGAGCAGATATGCCCTTGCAATAGCAAATAGCAAATCATTTTGTGGCCGATAGCCATTTAAAACATTTAATTTTATGTAATTTTATATAAAATACATCTAAAATCTAAAATAAATAATTTTATAAATCATTTTAATCTTTAAATATAAAATCATTTTAAATATTTTATTTTAAATAATAAAAGTTAATCATTTTAATAACTACAAGTGAATTAAGAGCATCATAACATTATAAACTTGAAAAATTGACATTAATTTTGAGATTAAATTGTTGTTTTTAAAGATAACTTTAATCGTTAGATGATGGCTAAGGTAATTTAAATATAACAATAAGGATAGCAATAAACCCATATAAAAAACAAGCCCTTCGATATATCCCGCCTCAACTTCCTGTTTCAAATTTTTACCTTTATGCTTTGAGACCCTCTGAAATAGTTCATAATCTTCTGACTTGTCATTGTCCAGGTGGTGCTTGGCCATGGCTTTCCTAATGACACCAGGGGTTTTGTCCTGGCTAGTCACCTGAAAAACACGATCATCAAGATTCATTTTACTAATACATCCAAAACATTCCTTCATCACATATCTCCCGTAATGGGTCTCACTCACCAGGATGCTCTTGTACATGTTGCCGTTGTCTGTGTCGAGGCTGACTCTGATGATGCAGCAGTCGTTCACCTGCTGGTTGTACAGCGGCAGGGAGAGAGAGCAGTCAGAGACACCAGAGGCCGACCGTTTGTGGAAGTGGAAGGCCTGCCCAGTGGAGGTGGACACTGAGGATGAAGAAGAGGAAGAGGAAGAGGAGGTGGAGCTGCTGCAGCCAGACTCCAAACCCAAGCCTGATACAGAAGCCTCCAAAGATGAAGGGGTGGACGACTCCCAGAGCTGGAAAATATACAAATAAGTGAATACGTTTAAAGCTCATAAAAGCAAATATAAAAATGAAGTTTAAAAGATATAATATGCCCAACAAAGTGCAAATACCTTGGAAGAGGTATCGGACGCAAGCTCCCCTGTATCTGAGGTTGATGTAGAATGTTTCACAGTTGGTGTGGATGACTGGAGAAAGATTCAATAATCAGGTTAATACTTATTTAATTAATTAATTTTTTGTTTATAAAAAAAAAAAAAAGTTTTTAAGCGGCTGGTAAAAAATTCCATTCTATTTTGTCTAAATAAATAAAATAAAAAAGCACTAAAAAAAGTCCTTTTAAATTATGAATTCAGGTGATTTGAGGGATTATTATTATAATGTACAGTATGAATAACGGATATTCATTTTGAGATTTGCAATACATTACATTAAACACTGTTAATCAATTATTAGTGTTTCTAAATATGAACGTCTGAGTGTTAACTATAATATATGATTATTTTATTACTATATATTTTATGGCGACAAAGGTAATCTAAATGTAAAAAATGCAATTCGACATCTAACATCAGCCGATACCTATAAATTACAGATAAAAAATAATAATAATAATGATTGCTAATCGTTTTAGTACTGCTATTTCGTGCATCATTGCCAACAACTGCAGAATTTTCTATATCTAAATCTATATCTAAACAATGTTTGCTTAGCATATCATGGAGACTGAAAATAAACAATATGGCCTTACTCTCTGATTCCCTGATTCTGGGGAGTTGAGCAGACTGAGACTCATCTCGTCTGCCTCTGAGCCGCTGGATCCCACTGAGGTGAGGCTGAGGGAATCTGCTCCATCTTTGAAGCTGTCTTTGAACTGGCTTAAACGCGGTTGCTCAAAGCACTTTGAGTGTAATGTCCCTGCGCTGCTGTAACCCGACTCCTCGCTCATGCGTTTGATGATGCCCCCGTTCTTTTTGCACAATGACTCAGAAGGTGGCTCGATATCACAGGACATAGAGTAGCTGAAACAGAAAAGACACCATAGATATTCAATATATAAAATATCAAAGTTATTACTCCTATCATATATCATATAAAGGATCTCTCAGATCTTTTGTCTTCATATCCTTCATATTTTCTTTTTTGTTTCTCACCTCTCAGTCTCTGTAAGTTTCTCCACTCTCTTGAACCAGTCATTGAAGCGCTGGCTTCTGGTGAAGTTGTAATAATTGCATGTCAGCTGCAGCAACTTGATCTGAGCGATCACTTCAAATTCCTAAACAAAATAATGTACTTTATTTTAATACATTTCGTTTCATTATGAATTTATTTTAGTTATGCATGCATTTATGCAGTGTTGGTAAGTTACTCTAAACAAGTAATTCATTACTAGTTACTAATAACATCTTCAACAGTGTTAGTAATTAGTAATACTTTCTAAAATGACCAGTTGAACAATATAAGGATAGACACGAAACTACTCTTTTAAGAAAGTTACATAAAAAAAAACATTTTGATGTTAAATCCACTATTGTTTTATATATAATTGTTCTATAGTCTATACAGTATTTCATGCAATTACATCGGAAGCAACCAATTCAATTACTGAAAAATTAAGAGTAATCCCTTACTTTTTGAAGGGAACTAATGCTAATACTTACTAATGCATTACAGCCAACACTGCATGTATTTATTTTGTGTTTTTAAACAATCAATCTTTTTTAATAAAACCGTTCCTCTTTAAGACCCGTTAACACCGACAATGTTACGTATAACTAACTATATTAGTGACCACCAGATGATAACATCCTGCTGCTTTAAATCACCAAGATTGTGGATTCTGATTGGCTGTCAATGTTTTTATTATTCTTCAGCTGACAAAAATCATTCTGAAAGTAATTCCGACAATATCGTTCTTCTGTGTCGTTATTGTTATAGCTGTAGTGTGGACTTCCCTATTCTCAAAGAATTAGAATGATTTTTGAAACATTACTGTCATAATTATAATTATCGTCTTTGGCATGAATGGGCCTTTAGTCCAGCATTTATTGTGGATATAACAATGGCCTTTAGCTATGCCTTTATTTACAATATACTGCTTTTAAAAAGTTACTACACGTCTAAAATATTTTGGACATATATTTTAATAGAAAAAAATTATAGCAAATGTATCCTTAAGATATAAAAAGATAGAGTCCCTTGTATTAAAACAATAATATGTTATTCTATGGGTGAAGTTATAACACATTGTCTAGGTGTTTCACATCTTAGCTATTATTACATAATTAGTTAGCATGGCTGGAACATTGAATTGACTAATCAGCATCCAAGGATGGAATTATAAATTTTATAAAATATAATTTGTGTGCACAAAGACTCACCTTCCTTCTCTTCTCAAAGTTGATCAGCCCAACCTGAAATAAAAAACAAGAACAAAAAACAAATGAGTAAACAGAATATTTTTTAATTACAAAAATATTACAGAGCTCCATTTCTTCCACTGATCTCTGTTCCCCTCACCTCAAGCTGGTCTTTCATCGCAGTATCCAACATAACTAGGTCGGTCAGAAAAGTGCCAAGGTATGGAATAGTTCCTTGCACGACACCCTAAACAGCAGTGAGAAGAAGAGATACACTAAATAAATAAATAACATACCATTTCTATTCTATTCAGGTGACTCGTTTTAACCATAAGAGGGCGCTGTTGCTTAATAAATATACATTTCAACTGACAGTATGACATTTATACCTGTACATACCATGTCTCTTTGCTGCTGGTGTCTTCTCTGTGCTCCTTTGTGGTTAACCTCGATGATGGCAGACTTGGAGGTGCCCTCCTGTGAAGATATTAGTTTCGCATCATCATTTTGAGTTTCAAAAGGGAAAGCATTTGCATTGACGCAATATTAGCAAGCAGTATAACCCGAAGGCAGATAAGAATGTCAAAGTGGAATCCTAAGACTGCACTGCCACGATATACCATGACGCAGAATGGACGTGGAGTTTAACTGTATGGTGTTCTGAGATAGTGCTGGCCAACACCTTGGGGAAGCCCTTTGGTATTAAGGAGGGGTGTTTATCTGGCCATCCAAAAGGCCTATGACCTCATCCAAGGAATTCCCTCACAATGAACGGCAGCAACTGCTAGTTTCTCGGCCCCAGCACACATACCAAGGATGCTTTCCGATGTTCTGCTCTAGTTTGCTCTCTAATGTTGAACGTACGGAAAGGAAAGCTTTGGTCACGCTTGGTTTCTTTCGTCAGCTATTTGAAGTCAGCTATTTTCGAGGCAAGTTCCGAAAGTTAATTCTGCGGTGGAGATATCTAGATCAACATCAACACAACTCAAACTATTTTTAATCTCCACACAGCCTGAGTCACATCTGTGTGTCATGGAATGTCAGGTTGCCACAACAAGGTCTACTTTTGTCTTGTTGTTCAGTAAAACAACAAACATCCTTGGAACAAGATACAGTTACTTGAGAAGTACAACTGTGTAAGATAAAACATATTTTCAGAGAATGTTCATGAACATTCAGAATTTTATTTGATCACAAAATATAGTAAAAACTGTAAAATTTGTGAAATATAATTACAATTTAAAAGAACTGTTTTTTATTTTAATGTTTATAAAAATTTTATTTATTTACTCCAGTCTTCAGAGTCACATGATCCTTCAGAAATCCTTCTACTATAATTTCTGATACATTTTCTTCAGGACAGTATGTGATTATACATTTTCTTTCTGAGGACAAAATTAACTCTTTTCAAAGTTGCATAATGCTTTTAAGACTAATGGATTCTTTTCAAGATGTCCATCAAATGCAGAAGCATGCCCACTAGTGAAAAGTGCAAAAAAGGCTTTTGATGCCTCAGCAGGCCATAGAGAGAGCTGAGGGATGAGCCAGCAGGATGCATATATTGTGCAATTGAATATGGCTTTTCTGTTTACCCTGTGGCTGCTATAGAAACATGGTTTTACAGGCGCTGAAAGGACTAGTAAGATGACAGTCTGAAATAACCACATCCTGTCTTCCCCCAGCAACAGATACAGCAAACGTTGGTGGCATACAGTGCACTTATAGAAATTTGAAAAATGCTGGGTGAACATGTGACTGCTAACATAAGGTGACTAGATTTTTGAAAAGGAAACCGGGGACATTTCCAAGTTCAGTGGTCAAAATATCATTGAAATCTCAATTGTTATTATCCATAAAATAAAATAAAAATATTGTGGGTTGAGTTCCATATACTATCATTATAATTAAAAATAATTATGATGTTTGTGGGTCAAACGGGTTTTATATATAATTCACCAAATACCACACTATGAAAAATAGTAAATAGTAACCATTGCAAATAGAAAATGGATCAAAACAGTATTATATTATAACAAAATTATGATTTTACAAACTGAAACAAAACATTTTCTAATTCACAAACTGTGAATATATTTTATACAGTAATTACATTTTTTTTTTTATTCTTGTGCTTTTGGAAATGGATCTATACTATCCCGAATTAGACGTATTATTTTGGATTTTAGGCTAATTTTGAGCAAATATAATTGTCAAATGTGTAATACAATAAGGTTCCATTTGTTAACATTAATTAACTACATTAGTTAACATGAACTAACAATTAAACATTCTAATGTATTCATCTTAGTTAATATTTAAACATTTATTTAAAACTAGTAAATGACTAAAATCTATCTGTTCATATTAATGAACTGAACAAACATGAACTAATAAAACTAGTTGTAGATTTATTAACTAACATTAACAAAGATGAATAAACACTGTAAAATGTATTGCTCATTGTTAGTTAATGCATTAGCTAATGTTAACTAATAGGACTTTATTGTAAACTCTGAATGTATTCATATCTGGGTGTGCTACAGTAAGTTAAGATGCATGTGTGGGAATTACTGCATTGATTTGAGACAGCAGAAAGTACATGTGCAAAGACCCCTTCAACCACCACCTTTTTATTCACCTTAATGAGAAGCTCTCTGCTGAGGGAGTAATTATTGTCATCTGAGAAGATTTCAGACAGCTCTTGGAAAGTGCGATAGCTTTCCCTGTAAGCAGAAGAAAACAACTTGAGTCATAATCTGTTACATCTATGTGAAATCCAAACACTGTAATTAGCTAGCATGAAATCTCCTCTGCTCCTCCATCTCCAAATGCCCCACTATAAAACAAGCCTTTCATAAAGCTGTTTAAGCTGGTTCAGCTTTAACTAGAGGTCTGTATGACTGAACACACAAGAAGCTAGCACAAACTAGGCATGCTACTATTAATCAGTGGCTAATGCTAAAGTATTATCGTAAACTCTGGCTAATCATTGCTGACAGAAATCCTCTTACCGGGACACATCCTCCCAGGTCCTCCTCAGTCTATGGATGGCATTACTCTGCAAGGCGGACAGGATGGCTTTCAGAGAGGAGAAGCTCTTCAGGATACGACATTTCTGATGGCAAGATAAACAAACAGATGTTCATGAACTACTACAACACTTAAGGAATCATTTTATACAACATCAAGTCTTGCGTTCCTATAATAAAGCAAAACAATTGGCCCAAGCCCATGAAAAACAATGCTATGTTGATGTTCAGTTTTATCCGAAACGTGAATGTGGTAACATTTTATTAGGCTGATTGCTGAACGTATTACAGAAGTTGAGTGCCGTTAAATGTTTAATGCTATATCGCGTTTGAAAATAACCCACCACTTCCACTAAACCCTACCCTAAACCTAACCGATAGTCTTAACAAAAGCAAACATGATTTAAAAGCTAATTTGCTGAAGCAACAATGGTATGTTGGTTTGCTTCTACAAGTCTTTCAGCTCTTTTATCATGACACGTGCCTAAACGCTTCACATCGCAATACTGTCTTTACTATGTCAGAAAAGCCATACATATGGAGTTGGTTATGTGATAAAAAACGTCAAAGTGTATTGGTTTACAAATCATAGCATTATATAATTAGGTCATAACATTAGGTTATAACATTATATAATAACATGAGGTATCGTGCATGGAACTGGTCGAAAATAAGTCGTTATTGAACAATAATCTGACGTAATCATAATTTGTGTGAAAACGAATAAAAGTGGTTGTTGTTTTACTGCCACTAGTGTTCATTTCAGATGAAAACTGCATATAAACTGTATGTTTTTAGAGTTTTGCCAAAATTTTAATAGAGGTGTGTTTTCCCAAAGAGTCTGTTGACTCTGACAATATCACATGACAAACAACAGTGAAATCAGTGCCTCACCCTGGCCACTTCTATCCAGTGCTCAATGCGCTTCGCTCTTTGAAAGGGTCTGAGAGATCTGTTATCCAAGCAGGTGGCAATCACACAGTTGGTCACGCTGTTGAACTGAGAAACTGTGGCACGGATGGTGGGTGCCAGGTGCTCTTTGCCCTTCTTATCCCGCTGGGACCATATGCCACCCAAACAATGGTAGGGAACAACCCTCTTAAACAGCTCCTGTGAAAAACAATGAGTTCAGTCGCATTCACCAGTTTAATTTAATAAAAGTAAATCATTTTCTCAGGTTTAATTCTCTCAGCTGACCATAATGTTGTTTAAATGATTCAAATCTACCAAAACCTGCTGACTAGCATATAGTTTGTGCACAAACAGGCCCCATAAAGCAACATGGGGTTGAGCACCTTGTTCAAAGGTTGTGGTGCAGTTTCCCTACTCCTTTGCAACCAAATTAACCTCTATCCTTGTCACTACCAGATCAGTACTCAGACTTTCAAGAAATATTGACAACATTTTTATGTCTTACCGCATCCATGACTGTTAACTGCTCAGCAACTAGGGCAGGACTGAAGGACATGAAGTGTGAGGGAGAGAATTCATCCTCCAAGCTGCTCTCCTCTGGTGTGGCAAAGGGGCAGGTGCACAGATCACCTGCAAAGAATAAGTGAAGTTGTCACAGTCTGTTTGAAAGACCATTTTTCAGTTGTTCAAAGATTCAATCATTTAGTGACATTGTACCTTCAAGCTCAACCTCTGACTGTTGCCGATGCTGGAAGTGTTCCAGCAGGTTATGGGCTCGTCTCTCCAGGTCTGATCCAGGGAAGTTGAGTTTCAAGTAGGATATGAGGCTCTGCAGGCATCCATGGTCCGGAGGGCTCCAGAAATCCTCTGAATACTGATCCAACCATGCACCCAGGATAGATGAGACAGTACTGTTGTGCACATAAATTTACATATGCACCCATATTAAAATTCTGGGCAATACAGATAAGCCAATTACATTACTTTCATGTAATGACAGATAACGGATAAATATAGACTGATAACAGATAGTAAAACTTTTAACAGCAGCTTCGGTAAATTACTTGGGTTCAGTTGAACAACATTAACCCCTGGTTTCACAGACAAGGCTTAAGCTTAGTCCCAGACTAAAATGCATGTTTGAGCTGTTTTAACTAAAAGTAACTTGCACTGACATTAAAATATGTCACTGCCATTGTTTTGTCTCAAGATGCAGCACACCAGTAATGTTTTTTTTTCTAAGGTATTTTTATAAAAACTACTTAAATGTCCTAACTAAGGCCTAATCCTGGTTTACTCTAAGCCCTGTCTGTGAAACCGGGCCAAAGACTTACTTTTTAAGTTCTGTGTGGTCCTCTGAGGAGAGTTTTGGCTTGCCTGAGACCGGCTGATCATGCAGCTTGGCATACCTAAAATAGATAAGAATTTATATAATATTGTAGCTTATGATTTAATATTTCCAAAAGCACTAGCGGTTGATGACTCGGTTACCTGTTAAGCAGCAGGTCCAGCACTTGTTTGGTGGTGGCGAAAGCTCGGTATGTGCAGAGGAAAATAGTGACATATGTATAGTCCTTTCCTTTGAAAGCCGAAACCATGTACTCCACCAGTTTCTCCAGTGTGCCAGCCTTGATGGTCCGACCCTTGCAGGTCTCGTACAGGCTGAGGGCGGAGTCTGTCTCCACGCCCAGCCATCGCTGACCCTTACTTGCCGTTTGGTGGAGTTGCACCTTTCGGAGCGTGATGGTGTAGATGGCTCCGTCCTCTACCTCCTCTCCGATCTCCTGAACTGAGCTCTACAGATAAAGAGGGAAGAAGGATTGAATATTCTGGTCCTTATATTCCCATCAGACATTCTTCTATTTTATATATATAAATATATCTTCTATTTGCATATATTTTAAAATGCAATTTATTCCTGTGAGGACAAAGCTGAATTTTCAGCATCATTACTCTCGTCTTCAGTGTCACATGATGTTGAATTTCTTATTATTATCATTGTTGAACACAGTTGTGCTGCTTAATATTTTTGTAGAAACCATGATACATTTATTTGATGATTCTTTTGCTGAAAACCCCAAACTTTTGAATACTGGTGTACATAACCAGTTATATACATTTAAGGAACAATTATTACAAAACTACTTCCAAAATAAATAATGAAATTGATTTGAGTTGAAATTATTTGATTATGTGATCAGAAGAAAAAAAACTGCACTTGCACGTTGTAGAAAATATACAATTAATATACAGTCAAATATACAGTATTTCAGTCATTTTGCAAAACTTCAGAATGTGGTTAACCAATCAGACACAAGTATTCCAGAGAATCATGTAATAAGTCGTTACAAAGGTGCATTCTTACATTCAGTTTTACACAGAGAGTCTATAATAGCACCGCAAGGGCTTTAAGGGTGAGCCTGGGATTACTGCTCATTGAATTACTAATCCACACACAGACAGCCTTAACACCAAGTGTACAAGACCAAGAGTGTGGCTGTTTATCAGCCACAGTCACATGGCTACCCCAGCCCTTAACTCCACATCTTAAATGTGCACAAAGCAGTTAAGTTTCTCTGGGCGATACGACATCTCTGACTTTAGACTGACATGGATGAAACGTGGACTGAAACGTTTTTGTGTCATTGCAAGAATGTTCCACCTATGATTGATTTATTTAGCAACAACAAGTCTAAAACTTTCATATATGTCTAAATTCTCTCTTCAACCAACAAAGTTTTTTTAACCAACAAAATTATTATAAAAATATGTCTAAGAATATAACTGCATGGTTTCATTCAATAGGTATCTACATAATGCTAAATTGAGAAAGCCTGCAGCCAGTAATTTAAAAAAGGCTACTAACTCAAGTACTGTACCTGACGTCATTATGGAAAGTAAGAGGGAACTCCCAGGGAACTTAGGAAAGTGACCATGAGCTTTGCCTTAGGCAAAGAGCCAATCGTGTAAGGGTGTATCCTGAGTAAGTGTGGGTGTGAGTCAGTGCATGGTCATTGGGACAGCTTTACAGGAGATTGGTTAAACAGATAACCCAACCAGCTCTCTGCTCAGGAGTAGCTATGGCAACAGACACACAAACACGCACGCCACAACATAACGGTTTCTTTCAAATATTGTTGCTGTGATATTTTGGAAGTGCATCAATGGGCAAAAACGGGAACCAAGTTTCTTTCACTTTCCAGCTGAAATGTTGCACAAACCTGTAAAACACATGTTCAATGTCTGTATGCGACACACTTTCCCTCTGATGATCCCAATCATGGTGATGGAGAGCTCATATTATATAATAAATATAATATAATATAATATAATATAATATAATATAATATAATATAATATAATATAATATAATATAATATAATATAATATAATATAATATAATATAATATTAATATAATATAATATAATATTAATATAATATAATATAATATAATATAATATAATATAATATAATATATTATATATATTATATCCATTCAGGGCTATAGGCATAGAGAAACCTTATAAATAGGAACTTGGTGAGCGTAAGTAAAGAAGTAAAGAAAAAGGGGGATGTACACCACTTCCCCAAACAATAAAACAAAACCAAAGTTAATCTACGCACATTCTGGGAAGCCCCTCTGACTCAGGTTGAAAGTAGTGGGCAGTAGCAGGATCGGCCACAGAGACCTGAACACAAAAAGGCCTGACACAACACAAGAGCACTGTAAGGGACCCTCTTTGACATCTGACATTTGAAAACAGAAACAGCACCTACACTCATCTGTACTTTCAAAGGGAAAATCCAGCTCACAACTACAGAACGCCAGGGAAAGCAAAACAAAATGTTTGTATGGTGAAAGAATATTGTTTAGCACTAATCACAGGCTTGCTTTTTACATTTATGTTAAGGTATAAGGCGATCAAAACCACAAAAAGCCCAGACTATGACAGAATGCATTCAACTCTGCTACACATTGTGAACCCCTTGACTGCCTCTGAGTCTGATCCACTAAAGCCACAGGGTTTCCTGTAAAAAGACAAAGAGTGCTGAAAAGTTACTACGTAACGTAACAGCTTCCTTGACAGATGCATCCTTCACAAACAATTCTTAGAACACAAAAAAACAATGCAGAATTCCTGCTGTCAAAATCAGGGAGGAGTTAAAAGATGTTTGAGGACAAGCCCTATTACGTGTCCTTTTTAAACATATTAACATTACAAAACAAATCAAGAAAAACAAGATATGTTAAAAATAGACTATAATATCAACATGCCATGGTTTTGCATTCAAAAACATTGATTTAATTTTTAATACACATTTTAAAAGTTAAAAGTAGTTTTAAAAGCGCATATTTTCGAATGCAAAACTACCTTTTGAACATAGGAAAGTGTTGAGTGAATGCACTGCTCATGCGGTGAAATGCTGAAAAACACTAGCTGCGGTTCCATTACCCTTCAAATTGTACAAATTGAAATTGCGAATTGAATTGCGCCCAATGGAAACATGTCAATTTTAGCAAAAACTAACATACTGTATCGCAAAAAAAGTGTTTACGCTCGCATGAGGTGGTTTTTCAGGCAATTCGAAAAAGGAATATTTCGCAAAACTGCAATGGAAACAGTTTTTCGAATTTACAGGTCACCTGGCGTAGATGCTGTGGTATGTTTGGACAGAAGACGAGACAAAGTTCTTTAATAAACTCAGAATTACAATAATACTGGATTCTAAACAGCAAAGAAATGCCACAATTTATCAAGACCTCGAAGCATTTAGGAGGAGAAACACCCAGAAACACCTCACACGTGGCCGCTCACAAGTATAAAGCACTTTCTTGCCATTAATGCTTGGAATATACGCCTGTGTCTCCTTCAAATAAACAAATGGCTAGTGCGGTGGCTGCGATATATGTAAATCTACAACATCCGTCGCCATGATTTTTGGACTGACTTATTGCGAGTGGAAAAAATTACGTTTAGTCGCATAATGCCATCATTTTGCAATAGTGTTTTATCGACATTTAGAAAATATTTCAGAAGTTTTGCGCAAATCTGTAATGAAAACCCGGCTACTGAGACCTTTTGCAATGGACAAAGACCGTCTGATGTCTGATGTGTTTACAGCAGAAAAAATAGTGCATCTGAAATGCAAGAACACATCCTATATGAACAGCCTTGCAGCTGTAAAAACATACAGAGAGAAAGTAAACGAATGAGGTCCGATGAAAGGAATTTGAAGCAGCAGTGATCAATCTGCTTTCGCTCTGCGTCAAGTGTCCTCCTGTTGATCCTTAATAAGCCTGACTTCAAAAGGCTAACATTCATTCATATTCTCCATGATGTGTCATAACATTGTCTAAATACCTAAGCATGTTTGCTTTTATTGCCTTGGCTGCGTATGACGCATAGCTGTGAAAAATATTGTCTCTGAGAATGATTTTATTTTTGAAATATGATATTTATAAATGCCCTAAACAGATCACTGCTTAAGCCACTGTAAGCTGTGATCAAATCTCTTTTCTGTTAGTAATGGCCAGGAGCAAAACAATGCTTATTTGTGTCATGAGATGGATTTGGGTTACGTTTCATATGTTCTCTCGAGATTCACGGACCTGTACGATTATTAACCTAGAGAGAGATGGGATATGTCAAGCGAAGCTGCAGTGTGTGTATTTTGGCATTGCTCAGTAAGTTTTTCAGAGTAAATGGCCAGATTCACTGCTGCAAACATCTACAGTGGAAAAAAGGCTCAAAAACTCTGATTTCTCTTCTTATTCACCAGATTTTGGAAGTTTCCACACTGTTCTTTTTTTTCTATCATCCACTGCCTTCTTTTGACTTCTAACCAGGGTTAGTGTTCAAAGTATGAGAGTGACACAAATTAAATGACAGTCGGCATAAAAAGTGCCTAGATTTCTCCATTAACTACACTACTGTTTAAAAGTTTGGGGTCAGTAAGAATTTTTTTTTTTTTTTTAAATCAATACTTTTATTTAGCAAGGATGAAGTGACTGTAAAGACATTGTTACCATTTTTGTAACCATTTTACATTTCTGACTTTTGCATTGTTTGCATTGTTCTATTTCAAATGAATGCTGTTCATTAGAACTTTCTATTCATCAAAGAATCCTGAAAATATGAATCACGATTTCCACAAATAGCAGCACGATTGTTTAAGATTGCTAAATGTTTCTCAAGCACCAAATTAGAATGATTTCTGAAGGATCATGTGAAGATTGGATGAATTTTGTAAAATAAATAATATATTACATTTGAAAATTGTTATTTTAAATTGTTTTACTGAGCATCAACTTTTACCAAAATATTGGGTAAAACGTCACTCAGCTGCAATTATTAAACTCCGATGAGCTTTTCTGTATTATTTGCATGTTAATATTTTCCATTTGTTAATGGCTTTATCAGTATTTTTTTGGCTTGGATGTTGTTAATAATAACTGGATGTTGCTGTCGCTTTTTTGCCTTTGTTTTGGTTGTGCCAAGGTTTTCATGAAATCTGCTCCAGCATTTTAGAATGAGATTAGCAGAACCAAGGAAGGAATTCTCCGATATAAGCCTTGGAAAAAGAATTATGCCTGAGTGCAGCTCAGAACTGCTGAGTGTGGTTGCTGTCTGGCTCCAGAATAGCGCAGATGTAGATATAAGGAATCTATGCATGGTGTTATTCTGAGAGCAGATCATTTCTGCACATTAAACAATTGTCTACATGTAAAACCACAATCAATGTATATTTTTGGTTAGAATTACTTTGTGTATAAATCACAAAAAGGTGATTTTTTAGTTTTTTTGTTCATGTAATGCACGTAAATGGGACTAGATCTGTCAATTTTCAGTATGACAAATATATCTATTTTTATTTATATATTATGAAAATTGTTGCCACGTGTCATGACCGAAATTCATTGACGTTGGGTGGCTTAATAAGACTTAGAATATAGCGCATGAGGATGGATACTTAAATGCTGTTTATGGATACTTAAACAACCCCAATCCCCATTGACTTTCACTATATGGGAAAGAACAGACAGGATATTGTTCGAAGATTTCAAAGATATGTCCCATGTAAAGTCGGAAAGGTTTGAAATGAAATGAGGGTGAACAAATCATTTTAAAAATCTATCAGTATGCTATTCTATTCCATTCTATTTTGTTCAGTCACTTTTACACCATTTATTCAAAAGTGTTTTACAGTGCATTTTATCAGTATGTGAAGTGTGAACTGAACCCATGGCCTTGGCAATGCTAGCACCACTAGTTGAGCTGCTTTTCTAAATATAACCTAAAGAACCTGATTTAACTGTGTTGTATTGAGTATTTGTATATTACGCCTTGTATAATTGTTTAAATACATCAACGCTCGCCTCCGTATTCCTGTCTCTTCACTCTGCCACTTTCCCTTTTCCTGCCTCTCACATCCATGTTTTCTCATCATCGCCATCCCACTGTTCCTCCCTCTCATCCTCCTCTTTCCATTCAAGAGATCTTTCACGACAAAAGCATCTGTGTATGTGTCAATGTAACCCCTGTCTGTTCTCCTCATTAATCAAAGCTCAGCTCCGCTGTCCCCATTATGACGTTCCGAGTTCAATCTATCACACAAAGGCCTATTTAAGAACAATGGAGAATTTGTAAACACTTTTAACAAGGAGAACAATGACAAAAAGTGATAACCCAGTGTTCCCAGTGCCCATGTTTGGGCTCAGTTTTTTTTTTTATTAATATATATCATTTTCTTTTGATATATTCATCAAAGACTCCTGAAAAAGAAAATGTATAAAGGTTTTCAAAGTTTTCACAAATTTGCAACAGAAATTATTCTTGAGCAGCAAATCAGCATATTCGAATGATTTCTGAAGGATCATGTGACACTGAAGACTGAAGTAATGATGCTGAAAATCCAGCTTTGCCATCACAGGAATAAATTAAATTTTAAAATATATTGAAATAGATGACAACAACACAGCATTAAAGTGCTCTTACACAAGACCTTACACTGGATCCTTTATGGCGGCTGTTACGTTAAGAGATTAGCTGATCTATGTACTGAGCTTTTAATGATCTATTATATAAGGGTACTTTTACATCTGGCTGTTATGGTTTAGATCTTCAGGGCTGATGTAACCAATTCGGAGCTCTTGCCAGGCCATCTGCAGGCTTGAATCACTTTAAAAGCAGAGATAAGTGCTTGCAGTGTCCTTTTTTGTTTTTTTACAAGCCATCCCATAAAAGAAAGAGGATGAGAGAACTAGAGATAAGGGAAAAGGATTTAAAGCAAAATTACTTGACCATTGCAATTCCATCCATCACTCATGGTTACCCAAGTGCTATCTTTTTTGAGGTATACAAGCCAACTGCTTTCACATTAAAATGGATGGATAAGAAATCCTGACTTCTTTAAAGGAGAAAGGAGATGGGGTCTAGTGCTGTGCTGGGTGGAATAGCAGATTTAACCATCACTAATTGTGTAATGAGAGCAGATTAGATTTAGTCCAGTGAAGGTTAGCAGCTGGTGACACACTGGAACCTTCTTTTTGTGCATGACTAGAGTGCCGCCACAACATCGTAAACAAGTTTTGGTGTGAAGTGTGAACTGCCGTTTAAGTCACAACAATGTGCTGTTGGCATTAAAAGGCCAGATAAAAAGGGGACATGTTGTTCACACACCATAGTTAGATATCTCAAGTTTAGCATGGCAACCTAGCAACCGTAAAATGTGTGACTGCCATGATGATAAAATAATTTACTCGTCTTCAAAAACAACCTAGAAAAACATTTAGCGCCAGGGAGTTTGAGAAGTCACGAATAGAAAATCCATAATGAAAGTCTTTCATCACATCGGACAAGTTAATGCGCTGTCACGTATTATATAAGAGGTTCTCAAATATAATGATTTATTCTTAGCTGACATAACTGCACTATTATGGACAAGCTCATCAAAACAAATAGCCCCTGTTAAACTCTCAAAAAACCATAATATCAATAACATCTGATTGTATTAACCTTTCTTTCCATGTCCTTAGCTAAATCATCCTGAGGGGAGACTGCGTTTTCATTTAATACCTGAAGGGGACGTAAATCTCATTTGACTGTTTTATTTCCATGGCCCTTTTTGGGGAGAATTTAGAGAAGGGAAAGTTGGAGAAAAAGGGAAACTGTACTCTTGCCAAGATTATGGCGGAGACTCAGTTTTGCTTTACTTCATGTGGGCCTTCAAGCACAAGAGATTTGTGTAAATGCATGTATGCTGTCTTTCTGTGGAATATATACACTGCTTCAGATGCAGCTTCTGTGCCGCCTTCACAGTTTAAAGATAGACTTATACAAGACAAAGATAATATAAAGTCAATACAATTTGTAAGTGGGGTAGATGAGCAAATGTATTGAAAACGTTTACTATAAGCTGCTCTAACTCAAGGTTTTCTATAAAAGAGAGAAACAATGGCAAAGTAGAACAAAAACACTCATGCCAGCTCAGCAACATATCTATACATACGACACTATGCATAACAATACCTAAAATACATGTGAAGAAACTTAAAATTGATTAAAAAAAAACATAATTATCATTATTATAAACAACCATTCATTTCAACCATTTCATACAGACAAGATACTAACATAAACAAAGCAAAATGAAATAACTTTTTTTAAACTAGTATAACTAGTTCAATTTTTACAAGATTTATAAGTTATATATAGAAAGGAACGAAAGAGTCATATGGTTTAAATCTGTGTATTACCTCCAGCATAGGCAGATCAGGGTCCAAATGCGTAAAACTATTTAAGACCACCGGACATCCATCTCCGGCCGCGATCTCCAGCTTCACCCCATCCCAAATGTTTTTAATTCTCCATGTGCTGGACTCAAACAAATCATCCAGAGACGTGGGTTTGACACCCAGAGCGTCCGACTGCATCCCCATAATGTAGACCATAACCGAAAGTCTGTCACCACTGTTTACGATGTATTATTTTATAACGAACTCCATATTCTGTCATTCATACTTTTGCTGTAGCAACGAGCGCTTGTCTGTATGGGCTCGGGTGAAGCACAGAAGGGAATACCCTGCCTGAGCCGCTAGGCCCCGCCCCTCGCGCTTCAGACAGAGCGCGCATGTGACCCCGCCCCTTCTATGACTAATCGTGATGTCAGGTTCCGGGAAACTCTGTTGTGAGCTACTAAAAATATTACATTTAATCGCTTGGTTATAACTTCACAGGCCATAAATAGACGGGTGTAACTGAAATAATTATGTGGCATTAATTAAACTATTACATGACTCATTATTTGTGTAGGCTATAAATAAGAGGATCTGCCCACATGTATCAAATTAAATAATACAAATAAAACTAAATATAATAATAACAACAATAATCAGTGCACTTAACTCTTCTATTGTCTCTAGATCATTTTTGACTATTTTTTTTTGTGAACCAGCCTTTGTGACACTGAAGATTATCTAAACAAAACAATAAAAACAGCATATTGCTTTCCGCAAATTGTACATATTTGGTTTGTTGTACATCTATGAATTTGACTAATATATATATATATATATATATATATATATATATATATATATATATATATATATATATATATATATATATATATATATATATGGAGGGCTCATGTTTAATGCTTACTGTAAAGATATCCAATAGTCAAATTGGAATGAAGTGGACTTTTCAACCTGGTTGCATAAACTGCTAAGACTACTAAGACTATACAAGCTAGTCATCCAATTTTAAGATGGTTCATAACTTTTTTTAATTAGTTACATAAAAGTTTAAGTTTAAGTTACATAAAAATGTAAATTGGTCTAATTTAATACTGAAGTAAGACGGATTACCCCTGACTAACTGCTAGTTGGTCATACTAGTTCTTAAGACAGTCTTAACATAATGGCTATGTTTATGCAACTGGCTGCTCATTTTAATACATTTTCAAATACTTTTCCTGATCCATACTTTTTTGGACAGCCACACTGCATATGAATAACCTAAAATGTAGGTTATTCATCATGTTTCTATCCAAAATATTTGTTGAGCTGCAACTTAATTACCACAAAAACACACAACCCTAGCATGCTCTTTCCAACACTATGACCCTGACTTGGGATACAAAACAAAAAATTCTGTCCTCATTTACTCACCCTCAAGTTGTTCCAAACCTGTATAAATGTCTTTGTTCTGCCGTACACAGAGGAAGATATTTGGAAGAATGTTCGTAACCAAGCAGTTCTCAGGCCCCATTGACTACCATAGTGATCTGCTTAGTTACCAACATTCTTCAAAATATTTTGTGTTCAGCAGAACAAAGACATCTGGAACATGATGACAGAATTTACGTTTGGGTGAACTATCCCTTGTAATACAACCTAATAGCGCCCTCTGATGGAAAATACTGGCAATACTCTTCTAGGATGACTGCAACCCTGACGCAAAGCTCATAAAGAAACTGAAACTCTCCAGATCCCAGAGGAATAGTGTTTCGAGAAAGAGCAGCAGCTGTGTGAGCCACCTGCTTTGGATAATGGTGTTTTCCCATACAAAATTCTCTCCGAGGTAACCATTATGATGATATAGTGAAATCTGACAAGACATCTGTTTGAAATGCAGTCTCATGTGCTATAGGAGCTGTGGAGATGCTTTCAAATGAGTCTACTTAACTTTAAGGTGCACTGAAATAATTTTGATTAAATGATTTACACTCACATTAGATTAAGAACCCAGAGAGACCAATCTTTTAGAAAAAGCTGTTTTATTTTCCACATGACCAGATTGTCATACAATTGTTTACTATAATTGTTAACAACAAATTATAATACCTACAGCCAGTACTCTAGGCACTTTACAATGCATAAACATAAAATTAGCACCTTAGTGAAACAAAGCAAACAATATAACAAACTCAATATCCATACAGCAACCAGGCCAATAGGTGTCAGTATAAAGTCCACCCATGCTAAGTGTAAACAAACTCGGCTATGGCGCGATTATTATTACATTTATATATTATTACCTTTATTCAGAATTCACATAAGCTTTTACTAATATTTCCCTGACCACTTCTGCTAATAGATTTGTGGCCATAATTCAAGGCGGCACAAACTGAACTGGATGTAAATAACCCTGGCTTCTGTGATTCAATTGAAACAGTTAGTTATGCTTGGCTGCCATGCAGAGAGATAGCAGGGAGATCACACAGAGTTATTATGTTGTAAATTCTCTGTGAACTCCTGGGTTTGAAATACCATCCAAATAAATCTTGCTACAAGAACATAAAATGCACACAAACTCCCTTATTTATTTTTTTAATTAACCCCTTCAGCAGACAGCAATTCAAAAAACATTTTCTTCCATATACATGGATCCATAGTGCATCATCCTATACACTTGCCACCAACTTGCGAACAGTTGTATGTATATAAAAATCCAAACCAAGATGGCCGACAGCCAGTCAGAAATGCCGAATTGCGCTGTAATATCCATCCATTCCTTCTATCCTAGGAGGCTCTTGCAGGTACATTTTTTTTTGTAGCATCACACAAGACAACATCTGAGGAGTCATTAATGTTAACGTTTCCAAGTATTGATTTTAGATTGGGAGGAAATCATACATCACAAGCCATATGGGTCTTCTGGGTCTTTTCTGACCCCAAAGGACATTTGCTCAAATTGAAAAAAATGTTCCCTTTGTCCAAATGACATGAGACTTTGTATGGTTGTCAACACTCTCTAGATCTACAAATAAAAAAATTAATTGGATTGATATCTTTTTTTTATGTTTGTTTGACAAAAAAAGTCACACTCAGGGTCTTTGGGGTCACTTAGAAAATGGACAAAATTGAACCTCAAAAACAGAAACAACACAGAACACGCATACAGAAATGAAGTGGCACACTTCCAACAATGCATAAAACATCCATAATGCAAAATGATCATGCTCACGCACGCACACACGCACACACGCACGCACGCACACACACACACATACACACACACACACACACACACACACAGGAATACATTTGTTATTGCTTGTTATTGCTGTTCAGTTCATTGCATTTTGATGTTCATGTTGTGTATTTTTTACTCAATATGTAATATAACTGTTCATTTCTGTTAATTTTTGTTCTGTTACAGTTAGTAACTGAAATGTAGATTACATTTGTAGAATTATAAATGAATGTTTGAAATAAATGATAAACTCTAAAGACTCCAACTTTTCTCTTTTTCAGGTTTGATTCTAAACATAATGTAACATCATTGAAAAAAAAAAAGAATTCAGTACAAAAAAATGCTAAACTTTGACAAAATTAATTAATTTTAATTGTTATAATTGTGATTTCATAACATTTAGATATGAATCCAACTGAAAAATACTTGTGAAAAGATGTCTTTCAGTCAGTCAAATAGCACATAGCAAATAGTGGAGCTTTGCAGCCATTTACTGGTAAAAGTAATTAAAAAAAATAACAAAAGTATTTTCCAAAAGATGGGCAAAATTCTTACACTAAACCATGTCAAATTATCCATGTAATCCCCAGGAATGAAAGTTAGAAATTTGGGTCTTTTATAAAGTGAATTTTACATAAAAAACTGATTTTGTGTGAAAATCCATTAAAAAATATTTTTAAATGTATTTATATAAATGTAAAAATGATTATAAATATTCCCAAAACTGCCCAGATGTTGAGTGAAAAACATTAATAAACAGAGTAAAATTACATTTGTTCTAAAAAAAACAATTGTTTTGTTACAAAAATAAATTTTGTTGCCTGGGATCTGTGGAGACCTGAAAGACCCTGAGTTTAATTCCCAAACGAAGACCGTACAAGGGTTAATCTACAATTCTACCACTGTGACTGTTGTTTTTAAAATGCTTCATCTGCAGTAACGTTTTGGCTGTAAGTAAATGTATTTGTGTTATTAGAATGTAATTTGCATTTACATAAAAAGGTAATATGATTACGTAATGTAGGTTACTTGTAAGGCATTACTTTACTCGTTAAATCAGAAAAGTAATTTGATTATGTGATACATGTTACTAGAGCTACGGAAGAAATGTGTCCATCTTGAACCATCAGAATTATCAGCTAATAAGGGTAAATTGAGTGTGAGCCTTTTCTGCATGGTCTGAGTTGGGGTTCCACAGAGTTGTACCTTCACCGGCTGTAGAGATGAAATTACATCCTCATGTTCTGCTATCAAACACTTGTTATGAAATTGACTACTGGTCAAACAGGAACTAACTGAATTGCGTTTGCAATATTTTGTGTTTATATTTTGTATACGTTTTCACATGATTTTAAATCATTTTATTAATTGATTTGTTAAAGACACACAATATTGCTGTATTTTTACTGTATTAGGTTTAATACAGTATCTCCTCAGTTAAAACCAAAAACGCATACTGTCCACTCAAGTGGACATCTGAAAATCTCTTTGAAAAATGTCTAAAAAGATAAAATAAATCGTATTTTTTCATGCCCTAAGAGCGATGAAAACAGAGAAATTCTGACTGAGGTTGTCATAATTTATGCATGAAAGGGTAAATAACTTTTAAATTTATATATTCATGCACTCTGTACCACTCCAAACTGTGAGAGATCAAATTAACTTGACATTTCTTGAGCAGCGAATCAGCATAGAATGATTTCTGAAGGATCATGTGACACTGAAGACATCACATGCCATCACAGGAATAAATTACATGTTAAAATATATTCACATAGAAAACAGTATTTCACAATGTTAATTTATTCAAATATATTGTATTAATCAGTCCATATACACACTACCATTCAAAAGTTTGGGGTCGATAGGATTTTTTTAGTCTTAAGTGTCTAATGCTCACCATGGCTGAATTTTTTTGGGATAAAAAATACAGTAAAAACAGTGTTGTGAAATATTATTACAGTTTAAACTAACTGTTTTCTATTTGAATATATTCTATGATTTATTCCTGTGATGGCAAAGCTGATTTTCAGCATCATTACTCCAGGCAGTGTCACATGATATTTCGGAAATTATTCTAATATGCTGACTTGGTGCCAAAGAACATTTCTTAATATTATCAATGTTAAAAAACAGCTGTGCCTGTGCTGCTTAATGTTTTTGTGTAATTCGTTTTATAAACAGTTATTTGGCCCTAAATGTCCTTGCAATGTTTTTCTTTAACAGAGATGACCCATGGCACCAAAACTTTGGGATTGCAGTAACATGTATACTTAGGCTAAGGCTATCCCTGCCGCAGCTGGAACTCAATTGCACAACCACTATTTGCGCTGCTCTCTACTGAAATTGATAGATAACAGCTTGTTGTTCTCTTACAGCACCAGCATGGTTTATAATTCTTTGGAGAAGCTTCATTTTATGTCTTTTGTCCTTTTGCCCAAACACACACAGTCAAAAACCAGGTGATTATAGGATCTAAAAGACATTTTCTATAATCCTTCCTACTATCGGGAATCATGGCCATCAGAGCTTTCACATAAATGTTAGCAAACAATGTTGACCCTGAACCCAGTCTCTTCTCCTAACAAGCCTGTGTCAACCTGAGAAAGGACACATGTACTTTGAGAGTACACAACTTCAAATGGGGACAAATGTAATGAGCCTGCAAACAAAGTGATTGTATATACTATTTCTTTTCCTTGTTACTCATCACTTTTTTTTTTTTTTTTAATTTTGAGGTGCTTACAACTCCAAAAAGATACACATAAATCTGAGTGATTACTTGGAATGTATTCAAAATTGGACTTCTATATGTTGTATTCTTTCTTTTTACCTTTGTTTACTTCATCAAAATAAAGAAAGACCCAGAAGAGAATAACACTTCTTACCCAGTGGAAAACACCTGAAAGATACTATCACAGCCAAGAACAGTTTAAAAGGTGCAGGAAGCAACTTGTCACTCATTGGTATCCATTCACACCTACACACAAACACTCCCGCCTTAAGGATGTCAAACTTTGCTATGATTTGAACAGAGTTCTCTAGAAACAGCCCACCATCTTCAACTGAAATCTCTTTGCATGCTCCAGGAACTGATTTTGAATATTTTTATAATGCCTTTGTGTGTAATCCCAGACATTAGTAACCTGCCAACTAAACCAATAACACTCCAGACAACATGATATTTGAAACATAATGTAATCATAAAAAATATTTTGACATTAATAGAATAAGATCAGCTGATAGCTTTATAGATCTAATACGACTAATTAGATACATTTGCAGACTATTAGAGAACAAATAAGTGGTTCTTACCTGTTTTCTGTCCTCTAAACCTTCCAAATCACAGAACAGGTCATCATTCACGTATACACAACCAAACCCACACCAGTGTATCAGTTGAACAAGTTGATCAATTCTGTCTTTCCAGCACATCACCTTCTGAATTGAGTCTTTGTAGCATAAACTGTAAGGGATCCTCAATCTTGTGACGGATACGAAGTGCAAAATTCCTCTCCCCATTTGCTGACCCCAAACTACTGGCCCTGTCTGACACGTGTGGACTCAAACAGCTGTATCAATACGCAGGGAACACGGTAACACAACTCTCACACTCTCAACTGTCTCTCACTGAAATGTTTCTCATAAGCTCTTCTATTAACACCTTCACGTTTACCAATGAATCATTTGTAATGCACAAGCATCCGGGATTTTATCTAGAATTCCCACCTAAAAGGAAAGTGCAAGTGAAGCAATCAAACAAAACCTGTGTGACAACTTTCTGTTCCAACAAGAAATCGAACCAAACCCTGTGAAGCAAATGTTCACATGATGCCACTGCAAAACACTTGAAATCATTTTACCCTGCATTGTTACCCTTCTTTAATGCCCCACACCAAACCATGTTTCTTTACCCAGTGACAATAATACTACTTATTTAAGTCAAACCATTTTTTAATAGAATGTCCCCACAATGGTGAAATCAGGTTTTCCTATCCTTGTGGGTGTGTTTGGTCTCAACAATCTAGGCAAAACACATTCTGTTAACTATAACTGTTTGATAGTTCAAACGAAGTCAAGGTATCGGATTGATGGGAAATAATGAAATATAAAATAATCACCGGATATGACAGTTTTTTAGGTTAGTGACATTACATTTTTGAAAGATATTCAGAGTTTTGATGTATTTAATAGCAAGAAAACTGTATTTCCACTATTTATTCTGCTAATTATGTGAAATATTCTATACTTATTGTCTGTACTTTATTTAGAGTCTTCACAGTTTTTACTGTTTTTCTGTGTGTTTTCTGTACAATTATTTGCGGATACTGCCATGCCATTATTTAAATGGGCAGTTCTTGGCTAGAATAAGCTGCGGTATGGATCGTCAAAGGTCTGGCTAGAGACAAAACCTGACCCACAAACACAGACCACAGGTGGATAGTGATGTTCAAGAGGACAGACCTTGTCAATGCCTGTCTATGAGGCTTAAAACAATGATGTTGTTATAACTGGCCAATGTGAAACAGCTCTCAATATGGAAGTGCAATCTAACAACAGCTGTAAGTATTGAACCTTGTTTTCAAAAATAGGTCAAAAACTTAATTCACTGACCTAATGTAGTATGTAAGCCCCTGATTCTTTTTTCACAGAGAGAGCTCACATACTTTCCTTTCTTGAGTGCCACAGAAACACCATTCTGTGGCTCGATTTATTACCCAGCTTAATTCTCTGGAGCTCAATTACAATTCTAAGGTGCTTTTACACTCAGAACTTGGCATTTAAAAGTGCTTTCTCCTCACGACTGAGGCCAAAAGAGAAACTATATCAAAAGCCCTGTCCAGTCAATGAATACAGACAGTCACTGGCTGAGACACGGATACAAGCCAATAAGATACCACTGTTGCCAAACATCACTGCTGAGAAGATTCTGATCATTAATAAAAAAAAGTGTTGTACTAAGTGTATTGACGTAAATTAATCTTTAGTGAGTTTAAAGTGCCCCTATTATGGTTTTTCAAATATTCCCTTTCATGCAGTGTGTAATAGATGTTCGTGAATGTAAACGTCGTGTTAAGTCGAAAGTGCACGATAAATAAAGTTATTGTTTCCCAAAATAAAGAATCGACTCTGAACCACCTAAACGAGTTGTCTGTAATTTGAATCCATGCATTTTAGTTCTCCGTCACTAGATAAGACATTTGCATAATGGCCATCTATGTTGTACGTTGCCCTCAAACGTCATTTTACAGACAACTGCTTCTCAAATCTTGGAGTTCAATGCGATATTCACAAAACGCTTGCCCTTGAAAGATGGGTCAATACCCAGTTTATTTGGACCAGCTTGCTCCTCAGAATCACAACCTGTAAGTATGAATAATTATTGATTTATATATTATATATTGAACGGGTGTTCAAAATACGTAGTTTTGTGTTTTATATTGTGTAAGTTTCCGGCTAACCGGCTAACTCACGTTATTACTGTTTTACTGAAATACTTCTGCTAATCAGCTGTGGGCCACTATTCCCTAAAACTGTGTCTATTAATGCAGATTGTCAGTCATTCTTACTAATTTGAGTAAATATTTAATATAAATATTGAGTAGTTATTCACGTTAGTCCTCAGTTCCTGTATATCCTTCATATGCACCGCAATAAATTAGAAATATACACATGGGTTTGTTGATGGACATACGCTTGTTAATGCTGATGGTGAGGAATTACAGTTACAACATCTCATAATGTACCTCAAAATGAGTAGTGTATTACTGAGAATTACAGAGACTCGCGCTCGGATTGGTATGGTAAAATCAACGCAATCGTTAATGTCTTTTTTGTGTACAATCGCTGAGGACTGAGGAAGCCTCCAGAGCTGTAGTTCAGTTATGGTAATGAGCGTTTAGCTTCCAACGCTTTTAAGCGGTAGACCAATCACAACAGACTGGGCCGTCTGGCCAATCAGAGCAGAGTAGCTCACGGAAAGGAGGGATTTGGAGAGACTGATTCATCCGTCGAGTTGTTTGAGAATCATTGAAAAATGGGGTTTGTGTAATGTATATTATGAGAAAATGAAAGTGTTTTTTAATGCATGTAAACATGTTGCAGGAGACCTCCAAAACTAAATTAGAAGCCTTTAAAATAGCATAATAGGGGCACTTTAAGATCAGATTTTGGTGGAGATCAATTTAAGGTGTTGAAGTACGACTTAAATTAGTTTACGGAATAGAGTACGGAATTGAGCATCCATGATAAAGAAAAAAAAAAACATCTGGTTGAAAACGGGCAACGTTTTTAGAAATGTACTCTGTATTCATGTTGGTTTCAGGTGGTTCTGAAAAACGTTTGCAAATTTTATTCAAATAAATTCAATAACAAAAAAGTTTTATTTTACGTACACTGTGAACAGATGTGAGTGTGCACATCTTAATATTTTCAAAAACATAAATAATAATAAAACATTTTTAAAAGTTTGTAAATATTTTTACAAGCATCATGGCTTATTAATTCAAAAATTATAAAATAAGTTTTGGGGGAGTCGCACCACATGATGTTTTACAACCTCAACTAGCCTTGTCTTGTCTTAAAAAGTAATTATGACAAATTATCTAATATTTTAAGAGACTTTTTGACCTTAACACACACAGCCATGATGGTCTGCATGGGTCATCTCAACATCTTTTTTTTTTTTTTTTTATAACATTCCATTCACATTTATTCAAGAAGATCCAAAACAAAACCCACAGGGCCAAACGTGGATCACATTAATTTCAAGATGACTCATAAAACTTGAAGCAGTTGCAGTGAAGTACTGAAGCGGACCATATAGCCTATAATATGCAATAAAGGAAGCCTCTGTAACCTAGACACACCACACCAGCAGAAGTGCTGACAAATAAAAACATCTGCTACTTAGCAAAAGTAGCATATCATCCATGAACATCTCTGGCCGAAATGTGCCACTGAAAAAAGAAAAGGAAAAAAAAAGCCAGATAGCCACGGGCAGCATACCAACAACATCCTGCTCCGCATGCCAAAAGTACAACTCACTACTGTGCGTAAGACATTCACAACTAACTCCAAACGCCGTTATCGATTAGTTGTAACCCGTTTAATGACGAGGAACAGTGTGAGTGGACATGCTTTGACCATGAAAACACTGTTGTTCCATACTGTCAGTTAAAGTCCTCACTGGTTCTAAGCCAACATGCATAAAAACAGCAGGATACAGCCAAAGGGTGAGTACATACTTGAACTAAATGAAAACACATGCACACAGACACGAACTCGCACCAGGTGATTCAAAACGAAACAACTGCAGTCTCTCTCTTACCAGATCATCCAGGATGGAGACAGGAAAATCAAACATGCACATCTTCACAGGCTGAGCCAGGGCTTTATGCAGGCTGAAAAGAGATTTGGGCTCCATCTTCCCCGATGGAGAGAGTGCAGGCTGCGGTCCAGGCGCCTGCTTCATATTAGGGGAATGCTGCGCCCCCTTCTCTGCTCTCATTGACACACAACTCCCTCCCTTCCTCCCTCTCTCCCTTTCAATCGTTCCCTTTCCAGAGTGAGTGCACAGGCGCTCACGCTCTCTTTCGTCTCTCTCTGTATTTCTCTGTACTAGTTACACACAGCACAAACAGGAACTTGCTGCTGCTGTCACTAACACTCTGTTGCCATCTACTTCTCTCGCCTCAGAAGACGGTAAGAAATCTGAAGAACTCGACCTCCTCCCAGTGCTTCCTTTTGCACATCGTCTCTGTCTCTAACAATCCCCTAACCATGTAAACACCCACACCCATACATGCAACGTAGATATGCAGGTACATCTCGCTTTAAAATGCAGTGTCTCTGCAGAACGGTGTCTCTCCCTCCCTCTCAAGCCAGCTGTGCATCACATTCAGTCCACGGCTATCGCTCACACTCCTGTTTTCCAGCTCAAGAAGATATAGTCGAGTTTGGCCGTGTGTTTTTCTGCCTTCTGCTGTGCTTTTCCCCAGGCGTGCCCCTCAGAGACCTTCTGTTTGTGTATCTGAGAGCGCTTCGGCAGTGGAAAAGTGCTCTCTGGCTCGTGTGCTCTGTCCATTTTGCACGGGCAACAAAAGTGTGTTCTCGCTCGCGTGACCAATCTGCCCAGTGACCTGTGCAACTGGGAGTCTGGATCCTTCAACACACACACACACACACACACACACACACACACACACACATACACACACAAATGGCAGACATACACTCAGATCCATTAAAGAGTTGAAAAAAATTGCACTGCCCTATCATTAAATCTAGGTCACAAAGCTTTTTCGTCCATAAAGAGCTGTCCTATACTAAAACAGCCTTGATGATAACAGTATATGAGACATTTCTCTTCTGCTCTGAGTGAGTTTGGGTATGTGCGCAAATGCCTTATGCTGGAACTGTTGGTATCAGCAACAGGACGACAAAGGCATAATCCCGAACAGCACACAGTTCAATATCAGAGGGTTGCATGTGATGATCATCTAATGGCAGACATAGTTGAGGACCATGGGGAGGTGGCACTCTATTATGAAAGCACAGACTGTGGGAACTGTTTTGAAATGCAGAGGATATCCTACGCAGCCATAGAGCGATGTGGTTGCCATGGAGACAGCAAACGCTCAACCTTTGAAAAGAGATGCCTAGAGGAACTGCAATAAAGCCCACAGAGACTGTATGGCTGACTTATTTGCACAAGAGCACCGTATGCCTCATCACAAAGATGTGTGCACAAAAGCAGTTTCTATTAAAAATATGTCACTGGTTTATACCCACCCCACACTTCAGTTGCATTCTGTAGTCTGCGTCACGTGACATTTAAAATTCAGTCCGAATATGCACTAACATGTCTAGCCTAGATTTGCCTCATTCCGTTCACGTCCAGACATGTGCAAGTTCTTGAGAACAACTTGGATGCTGGAAAATGACCTCTCATGGTGGCTTCAACGGTTCAAAGACTGAAAGAGACAGACCAAGAAATGTCAAACATTTTTGAATGTTTACTCAATTTTGTACAATTTTAAACGGGTCAATTTTATATATAATTTTTTTTTTTTAAAGAAATTAATACTTTTATTTAGCAAGGAAGCATAAAATGTATCAAAAGTGACTCCTCATCTGTTCTTCAGAAACTAAATCACCCATCCCATCACCAAATCAGTATATTAGAATGATTTCTGAAGGATCATGTGACACTGAAGACTGGAGTAATGATGCTGAAAATTCAGCTTTGCCATCACAGGAATAAATAAAATTTTAAATATATTACAATAGAAAACAGTTGTTATAAATAGTAATAATATTTCACAATATAAAAAAACTATATATTTAATCAAATAAATGCAGCCCAGGTGAGCACAAGAGACTTCTTTCAAAAACATTTTAACACAAACTTCTGAACAATAGTGTACACTAGGCTACTGTTCAATATGGTTGAATTAAAAAATCTCAACAAGCCAATAATCACTATAGTGCCAATATATTGTGATTCTCTAATTTATATAATGTTTTATGGAGCTACATAGAAAATCAATTAAAATAAGTATTACTGAATTACATTTTAACGTAAGAGATGGTTTAGCTGAACTTTAGCTTCAGTTGAACTTAACATTGTATTTTTGTTTAAGGCATAATGTTCTCACAAAAAGTTAGTAAGATCACTAAACAATTTCTGGACCCACTGCATTACAGTTGCAGTTCCCCTTTTAAGGACCCCTGCTTTAAAAAAAAAAAGAAATACACTCTCTAACTAAAAAGAACTGTGTGTTGGGTAGAATGAGAGATAACCGATAGGAAGCACAGCTTCTGTCTGAACACGCTCAGAGATCCAACTCCACACAAAGGCAAGGCAGGACAGGGCGGTGTTGGAAAGGAACTGTTGGAGCTGTCCGCTTTAATGTTCCACTCGGTCTCAGGACACTGGCAATGGAACCATGGAGAAACGTTACACGTAGATGGGAAAATTCTCTGTCAAGATACATTTTCCAAGGGCTGTACCTTGACAACCACATGTTTAAGCAGACTTTTCAAGCAGCATGAATACAGCTCCTCTGCTGTTAAGAATGGTTCTATTCAAATATATAATTTTGTAGACATCTAAAACGATACAGCCACAAGTCTTGCAAGATAAATCTGTTATGTGGCTCTACGGCAGTATATGTCATTGTCAATAACTGTAAGACCAGTGGGACATGCAGTGACATGATACACATCCTATTGCCAAAGAGGATGCCACAAGAATTCTGCATCCTCTTTATTGTGTAATGACTCGTTGATCATAACATGCTGTAAACAACTGTCTGCACGTTCTTAAAAAGCCTTTCCTATAACATCAGTTAAACAATGCTGTATCCCCCTTTCTCTGACGCAGTACATTTTCCTTTTGCCTGTTTCCATATCAGTATACACACACACACACACACACACACACACACACACACACACACACACACACACACACACACATACACACACAGAAAGAGGACACAGAGCGATTGAGAAATAAAAAAAAAGAATGAAAGCAATTGTGAAAATATAGCTGCAAGCAGCCATTATCGGGGCCAAGCGCAAAGAAGAAGACAAGACATGCCAAAATGGCTGGCAGTGTCAGATCAACTGCAGCAATGAGCAATTAAAGACCTATTAAGGTGATTTTAGGCAAAATATCTGTAAAATTATAAATACAGTCAATAATCATGATTTAATGATTTATCACTTTCAACCAATAGGTGGCACAGTTACGAAATTGATGTGGTGTGGTCAGAATAAGGGAACAATGACACATGCAAAGATTGGTGTCAATATATCAAAGCAGGGTGTCAATATAGTGTCAATATGTCATTGCAGAGATATAGCCTCAAGAAGCCTTTTCATTATGGACCACATGGCGGTGCTGTTTTGAAACCGTTTAAGTACCTTAAAGGCATGGTGCTGATGGCACATACCAAGTTTCGTAATGATACACCAATTCATTTGTAAAGCATAGCATTTTATATCATAATACTGCATTGTAGTAAATGGGAATTTCATGTTTTGTTCTATTATAGCACCACCAAGTGGCACAATCATCCCATTTTTTTATGTGTCCTCGGAGTGAGCCCATACATGTGTGTGTCAATTTTGGTGAAAATATCTCATTTCGTTTTGGAGCTATAGACATTTATATGGAAAAACACATGAAATATGACTGACACCTGACTTTGATTGGATTTTACACCCCCTTACTATCAATATTTTGACATTTGGGCATAAATGTATTGCTATAGACCTATGTTTCCGAACTTCTGAGGCTGGTTTCATCTCGATCGGACTAGCGGTTTCGAAGATATCAGTTAATGTTTTTAAAGCGCTAAATTATAACGCCGATAAATTATTACGCCGAAACTTAGCAAGTCTGGTATTGTTGGACTCGGCAAGGATTCAGGAGCCAAAAAAAGTTACTCCCATGAAAATAAGTCAAGCTCACCCAAAGTTATAAAATTCTCCACTAGGTGGCGCTGTTTCGAAACTTCTTGGGCTCATTCAGGGCATTATGTTGATGACCCAAACCGAGTTTCGCAACAATCCGTTCATGTGTTCATAAAATACAGCATTTTAGCACATAATTCAAAATGGCCGATATGGTAAAATTGAATATCAGACGACTCGGCATGCCGTCCTGAATCTAACGAGACTTTTATGATTTTTGGACAAATGGTTCAAAAGTTATAAGCAAAAAAAAAAAAAAAAATTGTATCTCTGGACCAGTAGGTGGCGCTGCGCCGAAACGCTGCATGTTGCCTCAGGTCATGCTTGTGATGACATGTACCAAGTTTGGTTTGAATACGATAAAGCGTTGCAGAGATATAGCCTTATGAGTTTTTTTGCAACCGCTACGTAAAATTTGTTTGCGTGTTTATCGAAAACGATTTGACGAATCAACTTGAATTCCATGTTTTTTTGTCAGCATTGTCTTAAGATAATCTGGTTAAATTTTCGTGCAAATCGGATGAACCGTCTAGGACGAGTTCGCAAAAGTAGGTTTTTCGGAAAATTCAAAATGGCGGTAAAATTGAATCGGCTTGAGCCAAGGAATCAGAGGAAAAAATTATTTTGTTTCTAGCCCTTATGGTTAAAAAGTTATTAGCATACACACAAGTCCAATTTTGGACTGATGATGGCGCCAGAGGGATTGAGTTAGAGACTCCAAATTTGCTATGGTGACTTTTCAGACTGTCCTCTATGAGTGTGCCAAATTTCATAACTTTCCCCCAAAACGGTTCTATGGGCTGCCATAGACTTCAATGGCGGAAGAAGAAGAAAAAGATGAATAATAATAAGAACGCTAACGGTTTCAATAGGTGCCTTCGCACCTTCGGTGCTTGGCCCCTAAATAATTTGTTAGTGAATTAATCCTGAAAAGAACAGTTAAAATTGTTACTATGCCCACGGGTCAAAGTCTTGGCTGGTTAGTATGACCTAGTTAGTCCCTGCTGGTAGATGCTGTTACTGCATCTGACAGCAATTCAAGAATATCTGTGTATCCTGGTGAAATATTTTTGAAAGCAACATATATTTTGCTATCTTTAGTTATATTGTAGTAGATGTTTTACCAGTGTCCGATTCTGGTTAACAGGGTAATTTCTCTGTCTGTTTTCACATTACAGAATAGTTGCTAGTGAATTCAGTGGGACTGGAACTCAAATACGAGTCACTATAAGCAAATAGGACATGATTTCAAATAGCATACTTCCGTTGGCCCCAAGCAACTTCAAAAATATACACTGATGAGCCAAAACATTATGACAGTCACAGATGAAGTAAATGATCATCCCCTAACAAGACAAGGCCACATATTAGGTCTGGGTAGATGGTAAGCAAACAATCAGTTCTTGTAATCAATGCGTTGGATGCAGGAGAAATTACTTTTACAAGAGACAAATTCTTACAACAAGGCGACTGGGACAAAACTTGTGGGTTGCTCCCGGTCAGCAGTGGTGAGAATTTACCAAGTGGTCTGAGAGGGACAAACCACAACCCGGCGGCAGGGTGTTGGGCAATCCCTTCTAGTCCAAGCCAAACAGAAGGACTACTGTGGCACAAGTCGCACAAATTTGTAATGATGGTTATGGGAGGAATGTCACAACACAGATCGCACTCTGCTGCATATGAGTGCATAGCCGCAGACCAGAGTGCAACGTTATAGTCAACAGAATGTATCATCAAAAGAAAGTGAAAGCGAAGATTTATATTTGTATTTTAATTGAATTAATATATTAACTCGTATATACTATATAAACAATTTAAATATGTCTAATAAGACAAAACATGTTCTGAAATCTGAACGCGGCTCAATGGGAATTCGGTTTTTGAGTCCCACACGCCCCCTGGAGGAAGTAAACTTTAGCTACATTAGCTTTAGCATTTAGCATTTTCCTATTATGTTCAGCTGTCATTGCGCTTGCCGTAGACTTGTGGGAGTTTATGTAAAAGCATGATGGCGGCGGCCTGTGTGAGAACATTTAGTAAGGTCGGTCGGTTAGTTTTAGACACGCCGAAATGCCGTGTAACAAACACCGCGGCATTCGTGCCGAGAATGACCATGAGATGCCAAGGAAGAGCTTACGGTACCGGCGGTTCGGGATTTAACGTTATATCCAGACTTTTGCCAGCTGCGCCGGTGCGTGGCAGTGGTAGAGTCCTGGGATGCGCCTTCTTGCTCGGTGGTGGTTTCGGCTTGTACCAGACCATCAAACTCACGCTTCAGCGTCACCTTGCAGAGGAAAAAGCAAATGTAAATATTCAGTTATGTGATATATTCCTGGATGTCCTGCCCTTTTTGACATGCAACTATAGAAAGTAAATGTCATTTGTGGGTTAGTTTGCTCACCTTGGTTTTGTTAACTTGTTTTGATTAGGCACCTGAGCTGGGAACAGATCTTAAATTGACTCTGTATCAGTATAAGACCTGTCCGTTTTGCAGCAAGGTGCGAGCTTTTCTGGATTATCATGGTCTGCCATATGAAATTGTGGAGGTCAATCCCGTTATGCGACAAGAGATCAAGTGGTCCACTTACAGAAAAGTTCCCATCCTGATGGTGAACGAGACGGTGGTATGTAGCAATTCGGGTGTTGTCTTTCCTGATTATGATGATGGATAGTATAAGATGCTTCAGATCAAGTCCCTTTCTTTATTTTTTCTACAGCAACTCAATGACTCCTCTGTAATTATTAGTGCTTTGAAGACATACCTGGCCAGCAAGTGAGTATCTTCTGCTTGATAATCTTGTGTGGATGTTGTTGATAGAGTTTATTTTATCATGACTTTAAATTTAAAATTTGGTATATTTCTGTATTGTGACTCTGGACACCAGTCATAAGGGTCAATTTCATAACATCATATGAAAGCTGAATAAATAAGCTTTCCAGTTGATGTATGGTTTGTTACGATAGGACAATATTTGGCCGAGATACAACTAGTTGAAAATCTAAAATCTGAGGGTGCAAAAAAAAAAATCTACATATTGAGAAAATCGCCTTTAAATTTGTCCAAATGAAGTACTTAGCAATGCATATTAGTACTAATAATACAGTTTTATATATTTACGGTAGGAAATGTACAACATATCTTCATGGAACATGATCTTTACTTAATATCCTAATGATTTTTGGCATAAAATTATTTTTGTTGTTGATGGAAATCATTTTGACCCATACAATGTATTGTTGACTATACCCGTGCGCCTTATGACTGGCTTTGTGGTCCAGGCTAACATATTAATTTAGAAAAGGGGTCAAGTTGTGACAACAAACTGAAGTTTTTCCTTACAATATTGATTTGACATTTGATTTTTATCTTAAAAATTGTAGGGGATTGCCATTGATTGTTTTCACTTTTGTGCTAGTTGCTTTGCTGATAAAAATTTGTTTGGCAAATAAATGTAAATATAAATGCAAATGTTTATTTTTTTATTCACTGCCTCTTTTAGGGAGAAAACAATATCTGAGATTCTCACTTTTTATCCTGAGATGAAGGCAAAGAATGACAGTGGGAAAGACGTGACAGAGTTTGGCAATAAGTACTGGGTCATGGTGCTTGACGCGGATGCTGATCATCTATATCCTGGAAAAGACTCCAGAAAGTAAAGCAAATAAGTTGTGTCTGTTAGTGATTGCTTTATTTCATTATTGCTTTTTTTAATTGAATTCACTCACTAACACTTTTTGCACAGAGAGGAGATTAAATGGCGGATGTGGGCAGATGATTGGCTGGTGCACATCATTTCCCCAAATGTTTACCGCACACCGACCGAAGCCCTCGCATCCTTTGACTACATAGTACGAGAAGGCAAATTTGGCACCTTTGAGGGCTTTTGTGCAAAATATATCGGAGCTGCTGCCATGTGGATCATTGCAAAGAGATTGAAAAATAGGTATGTTTTGGGGGGCAGCTTGTTAGTAAATAGTACATTTAGTATATTTGTCAGAAATGTTTTGATATTAAAGTTTAACCTCATCATACTACACAGACACCATCTGCAAGATGATGTGAGGCAGGATCTCTACAAGGCCGTCAATGATTGGGTGGCAGCCATTGGAAAAAATAAGAAATTCATGGGAGGTGATCAACCCAACCTTGCAGATCTGGTATGTATTTCTCTCTCTGTCTAAAATTATATTAAAGGGGTACATAACACACAGTTTCTGCCAATCTCATGTTAATCTTGAGTACCTATAGAGTAGTATTGCATCCTTCATATCTCCGAAGAGTCTTTAGTTTGATCATATTTATAAAAGACAGATACGCTGTACCGATTCTTTCCGAAAACACTCAAGCTTGTGCAGTGGGCGGAGCTAAAGAGTCACACACACACACACACACACACACACAATACATCATGGCATTATCCCTGGATAACTTTTGATTCACTATATGTTTGTGTTGTTTACATTTATATGCACTTACGTGCCGTGCCGATTGCCAACAAAACGGACATTTGTTGCAGTTTCACTCACTGCCTGCGGTTTAACAAACAAACGCAGAACGCCGTTGCTGCTCTGGAAAAACAAACTGCATCCACTGTTTCCTTAACGCTGGGTTATTTGGGAAGCTGAACTAGGTTTTCTTTCCCTCACAACCAAAAACTCACTTCTTTAGTGACATTGTGGATTTTGTGGTCTAAAAATAAAACGGGTGGTATTATTATTGGCATATCTAATTATCTGTGATGTTCTGGAAATTACCTTCTTGTACCTTGTTTTTTCAACATAGGCAGTGTTTGGTATTCTGAGGGTTATGGAAGGCCTTCAGGCATTTGAAGATATGATGGAACATACCAAGGTGAAGAACTGGTACCGGCGTATGCAGGTCGCACAACAAGTGTCATAAAATCAAGGCTTCTGTAATTGCTGCAACAACTTGAAGCACTCGATACTACTGCACAACTTGATGCCATCTGTTGGAGGCATAATGTGTTATGCAAATCTTAAAAGACTATTTTTTCCCTCAAGTAATTAAACACTTCCATTCTTCCTTTGCTTGGACTATAACCACAGAGCTAATAATGTTTCATTTGAGGAGATCAACAAAAACATGTCCAAAATAGCATAAAATGCTTTTCCTGTTTTTCTCTCTCCATGATTTTCTCAACTGCTTTTCTGTATTTCTTTTACTTTGGAAAGCAAAATGGAACCTAAATCAAATGCAGTTTAAAGTAAAACAACCTCATGATCCACAGACAATTGTGAATGGGTTTTTGAGGGATAGTTCTGAAACCATTCAGTTTTCTCCATCTCTGTGAAGTATTTTGAAGCAACAAACAAACATGTATAATCTGGTGATTTGGTCCATTTTTCAACAGGTAATGTTTTTTTTTTTTTTTTTGCGTGCACATGTTGGTCAGTTGAAGTGCTGCCACTCTCATCGAGTGGCATTTAGGTTACCTCCTAAACAGATGAGCTCAGCCCTGATTGATCACTGTAGATGCTTACATCTACCTCATTTAGGATTACTTTTCCCTGGTTCATACATTCAATCTGAGGTTGCAGTGACCTTCAAATCTGCGGTATACTGAATGTTCATGTTAATGTTTTTCAACCTTGGGTTCTCAAGGGGTTTAACTTAAAATGTGATCTTACTGATTAATGGTTATGTGAAAGTTGTTATGGACATTTGGAGTGTCCATTTAACCAACAGCATTTGTCAAGATGCATCATCTTTTGATTCGTCAAAAGTGATAATATTTGTCGATGAAATAAAATTAAAATCTCAAGCAGATTGTTGTCAGCCTGCTTGGTATGTTTGTCATGTTTTTATAATCGAAACAACAGGAATGCATGTCAGGTGATAAACTCATAAAACTTGACATTCACAAACTATTAATTCAAATATGTTACCACTGTTTATTCCGATGGTTTTTATTAATCAGTTTTACAGACAAAAGACAGAGAAGTAGGTGCATGCGCATAGCAACGCGTCGTTGCCAAAGAAACCTAATAAACTTCCGTTCGTTGGGCGTTAAACACACTTCTCAAATCTTTGTCGCTGAAGTTTCGAACCAGCCAATCAGATGCAACAAAGAACGTCAAAGGCGGGACTCAGAGCGTCAGACGCGACTCTGATTGGCGGCTTTTGTTGTCCATGCAAGAGTCTACCGGTTATTGCAAACAACATTACACACGGGACGCAACGTTGCATTGAGGTTAGTGGCGTGTTTATTCGAATCACTTTCATTGTTTAAAGTACATAAATACAGTTTCAACGTATGTTTGATCGGGGGGATTTAACTTGCCGTATAAATATGCAAGGCATGTACAGAAGTAACTGTTAGAAGATTAGGAATGCATACTTGACTGAGGACAAATAGTCTTCTTGTTTAACAGAAACACATGTATGATTCATAACACTTCTATTTTATTTTTCTTACAAGTTCATGATACACTTCTGGTGAACATTTACATACTCTTAAGACAAATAAAACCGGCCTACAGAATTGAAGGGATGAAAACACGGTCGTCCTCTCCGCCCGTCCATGTTCATATCCCAGACTCAACATCTGTGCATGTTCACCTTAAGAAGAGTCCACAGAAGAGCCAGGTCAGACTGGATGATTTTGCTATTCCAATTTAAATCAGCCTCACTGGTTTACAGAGACGGTGAAATAACTCTCATAACTCTATTTTCAGCAGGGTAAAGTGAGCAATTTAAGATCCACTGCCAGTGTAACGGTCCGAGCTCCCTGGGTTCCTCCTGGAAAGTCCTCAAGACGAAGAGAATACAAATGGGAGGTGTGTTTAATCTCATTCACTTTTATTTAATAGCATAAAATAATTATGAGTCATTTTATTAAATCTGAATGACTGGACTTTGACGGTGTTGTTGATTATGATTTCACTTTTTTTAACTTTAGTTTGTGTTTAATGTTGCTGTTTAAGCATAAACAACATCTGCAAAGTTACGAAGCTCAAAGTTAAAAGCAAAGGGAGATATTTTCTTTTACAGTTAACGCTTTTTAAGGACTACGACAAACGGCTGGTAGGGACTACAACAAGCTTCTTCCCGGGATAGTGACATCACTAACCCTAAAATGTACATAAACCCTGCCCACGGGAACACGCAACAAAGGGGGTGAGGCCATGTTGGGCTGCTTTAGAGTAGAGGAAGAGTTGTTGTAGAAGAGCACATTTAGGAGTCTGCTCAAGCTGTCGCATCCGTCTTTTCACATTTATTGCAATACAGTACGTAACACAAATGCAACAGCATGTCATAAAAGCAAGATGACAACATAAGCTGTAACTGTAATTAAACTAAACTATACCTGTTCTATTTTCATGCAGTATAAATTCTGTGGCTCTGTGTATCTTACAACAGTTTCCACACAAGCGATTTCTCATTATCATGACAGAATATGCAAATCAACGACTTGAAGATAGTTAACTCCACATCAGCTACATAAATGTATCAACTAACCATTCCGAAACATCCTGTTGCATTCTACATGTTGTCACTTCTTCTTGAGTCTCTCCATCATTGTCCGACTCGGTATTGGCACGTTTGAGAAATACAACCCCAAATCAGAAAAAGTTGGGACAGTATGGAAAACGCAAAAAAAAAGAAAAAAAGAAGTGCTTTCTAAATTTACTTTGACTTGTATTTCATTGCAGACAATATGAACAAAAAATATTTCATGTTTTGTCTGGTCAACTTCATGTCATTTGTAAATATGCATCCTTTATTGTGATTCAGACCTGCAACACATTTCAAAAAAAGTTGGGACAGTAAAGCATTTTCCACTTTGTAATGTTGCCATTCCTTTTCACAACACTTAAAAGACGTTTAGGGACTGAAGACACCAAGTGATGAAGTGTTTCAGGTGTAATTTTGTCCCATTCTTCCTGCAAACAAGTCTTAAGGTGGGCAACAGTACGGGATCTTCGTTGTCGCATTTTGCGCTTCAAAATGCGCCACACATTCTCTATTGGAGACAGGTCGGGACTGCAGGCAGGCCAGTCAAGTACCCGTACCCTCTTCCTCCGCAGCCAGGACTTTGTAATATGTGCAGAATGTGGTTTTGCATTGTCTTGTTGAAATATGCATGGACGTCCCTGGAAAAGATGTCTTCTTGAAGGCAGCATATTATGCTCCAAAATCTCTATGTACTTTTCAGCATTAATGGTGCCTTCACAGAAGTGCAAGTTACCTTTGCCAAGGGCACTGGCACAACCCCATACCATGACAGACCCTGGCTTTTGGACTTGTTGCTGGTAACAGTCTGGATGATCCTTTTCTTCTTTTGTCCGGAGCACACGGCGTCCATTCCTCCCAAAAAATACCTGAAATTCTGATTCATCTGACCACAGTACACGTTTCCACTGTGTGATGGTCCATCCCAGATGCCTCCGAGCCCAGAGAAGTCGACGGCGCTTCTGGACACTGTTAACATAGGGCTTCCTTTTGGCACAGTACAGTTTTAACTGGCATTTGTGGATGTAACCGTATTTTGGTACTTCACAAAGGTTTGCCAAAGTAGTCCTGAGCCCATGTGGTGATATCGCTTCTAGATGAATGACGATTCTTGATGCAGTGCCGCCTGAGGGATCGGAGATCACTGTTGTTCAGCTTAGGCTTGCGCCCTTGTCCTTTACACACTGAAATTCCTCCAGATTCCTTGAATCTTTTAATTATGTTATGCACTGTTGAATGTGAAATATCCAAATCTCTTCCTATCTTTCTTTGAGGAACATTGTTTTTAAACATATCATTAACTTTCTCATGTATTTTTTGGCAAACTGACGATCCTCAGCCCATCTTTGCTCCTAAAGGATTAGACCTTTCTTGGATGCTGCTTTTGTACCAAATCATAATTACAATCACCTGTTGACATCACCTGTTTCAAATCACATCATTATTTAACCATTTTACCTCATTACTAGCCCTAAATTGCTCCTGTCCCAACTTTTTTTGAAATGTGTTGCAGGTCTGAATCACAATAAAGGATGCATATTTACAAATGACATGAAGTTGACCAGACAAAACATGAAATATTTTTTGTTCATATTGTCTGCAATGAAATACAAGTCAAAGTAAATTTAGAAATCACTTCTTTTTAAATGTTTTTGCGTTTTCCATACTGTCCCAACTTTTTCTGATTTGGGGTTGTAATTGGCACGGTTTGAACATTGAACAGAAAAGGCTCAACAGTTTCTGACCTTTTCAGAGCGTGTCTGCTATCGGAGCTGCTCACACAAGCTCTTGAAGCTCCGCCCTCTTCTGGAAAGGGGGCCGGGAGCAGCAACTCATTTGCATTTAAAGGGACACACACAAAAACGGTGCATTTTTGCTCACCCTCAAACAGTGACACATTTAACATGCTATAAAAAAATTATCTATGGGGTATTTTGAGCTAAAACTTCACATACACACTCTGGGGACATCAGAGACTTATTTTACATTTTGTAAAAACGAGGCATTATAGGACCCCTTTAAATTTAGAATGAAAGGGAAATTGCAATAGTATTTTCTCTCTATTGTGACGTATATGCAAGTTAAACAGCTTCATGAACAAGAAAAAATGTAGGGCGTGATTTGATTTTGATCGGGAATTGATTGAATGGTTGGATCGTTGTAGTTTGACAAGTTGTCCCACCCTCACTCAAGTAAACATGTCATTTATAAAATATTACCAGGGCACATTAAGTTAAAATAATGATATGCACGGATAAATCATTTATAATAATACTGCAGCATTGAATTAAAGATTGTAATGGTCAAATTTGATTTTATGGTGACTACAAAATTTCTTATCAGGGGGCTACTCGCTGCTTAGAGATCACCCCGGCACAGGCCACTGACTCTTCCTCACCTCCTCTGCGGCTCACCGACCTGTCCAGTGAGGAGGACGATGCAAGAGGAGTAATTGGCAAATACGAGCGAAAAATTGAAAGCCTAATGTCAGAGGTTGACTGTATAAAAAGTGAGGTATGGATTGTGAATAATCATGACTATTTCACAATTGATTGAACGATTTTGCGGATTTGAATGTTAAAATCTCCACAGGCAAAGTTACGGCAGACGGAGGACCACCTGAAGCATCAATCAGAGCAGTTGAGCGCCTGTCGGCGTTTGATTGACCAGCATGAGGAACGACTTGAGGAAGTCTGTAAGGACTTAAGGAGGTCAAAATGTGAAAATACTGATCTGCGAAGCACTGTAGACGGGACACAGGGTGAGCCTGGACAAATGAGGTATGGTTCTTCCAGATTTATTTGTTATATTAGCTTTTAGGTTGTGGCCTGAATGCTTGACCATGACATCAAAATTGACTATTCTTATTTTTATTCTTATTTATTCGTGCACATCATTATTTGTTTTAATTCATGTGCCCTCATAATCTTTAATTAAAATAATTTCCTCTTTGAGTGTTTACTGGCGTGCGGGCGGGACAACCTGTCACTCGCATGAGATCACAGCAATAGCAAACCACAACCATCCAATCAATTCCTGATTGACAAAATCAAGTCCCACCCTACATTTTAATTATTTTTATTGTTCAAGAAGCTATTTCACTCAGATAAACAGTGGTGGCCAAAATTATTAGAACACCTGACAGATCGGAAAATATTTACCTTTTTTTTTTGGCTCCAAAACATGATTCATGAACATAATGTTCATGAAACATGCAGATGGTTGCTCTGACCATCTAATATCAGATGAAGTGAGTTTATTTTCCAACTCGCCCCAAATGTGCTCGATGGGGTTGAGGTCCGGACTTTGAGGGGGCCAGTCCATCATTTTCAATGTTCCAGCAGATTCTTTACGTCACAGGTAATAGTTCGAAGAATGTTTCGGTTCATTGTCCTCTTGTAAAATAAACCAGTCCCAATAAGATGACTCCCAGATGCCAAGTGTTACATTTACATTACATTTATGCATTTAGCAGACGCTTTTATCCAAAGCGACTTACAACTGAGGAGTACAGGAAGCGATCCGTCATGAGGAGGCAGTGAAACACAGAAAGTGCCTGAAGTACTAAGTTTTGGACATTGCACAGAGCATCATACACTAGGGCAGGGAAGAAGTAGAGGAAAATAGAAGGAAAATAAGGAAAAGGAACTTTTATTTATTTATTTTTTAAGATAAGGCTCGCGGAAGAGGTGCGTTTTCAGCTGTCGTTTGAATGTCAGTGATTCTGCAATTCGGATGGAGGTGGGAAGATCTTTCCACCAGCAGGGAACGGTGAATGTAAATGTTCTGGAGAGGGATTATCTGCCTCTCTGTGATGTTACCACAAGCCATTGCTCCTTAGCTGAGCGAAGGCTTCTGGTGGGGGTGTAGACTTATAGGAGCGAGTTAAAGTATGCAGGAGCTGAGCTCGTGGTAGATCTGTAAGCGCGCGTAAGCTCCTTGAACTTGATGCGAGCAGCGAGTGGTAGCCAGTGCAGAGAGATGAAGAGTGGTGTGACGTGGGCCCTTTTGGGATCGTTGAAGATAAGACGTGCTGCTGCATTCTGGATCATTTGGAGCATTTTGATCGCACATGATGGAAGTCCAGCCAGAAGCGCATTAGTGTTCTAATAATTTTGTCCACCACTGTACGTCACATCATGCTGACTTTAAAATGTGTGATTTATGTGGACAGATCAGAAACCGGACCTCCTCACCAGGAGATGGAAACTCTACTGAGGAAACTGGTGGAGGCTGAGATAGATGGTCAGGCTGCAGCTAAACAAGTGGCGGTTCTGAGGGAAACTGTTGGCAAACTTAAGAAGGTAAGAAGGTGGAAGGGCTCCAAACTCTGTAAATACCTCTGAAAACCTTTTCATGTGAATAAAAAAAGCATGCACTTTGTATATTCAGGACAAAAAACAGCCAAAGACACACACTGATCATTTGGGCCGTCAACATGAACTACTAGAGCAGAAGCTGGACACATTTTTGGACACAAATCGCACTCTCAGACGACTTTTGAGGGAGCAGCATGGGCGGGAGGTACGAAAACTTCTTGTAAACTAAATTGGTCTCATTTTTGGGTTGTCTGTTGGGTCTGCAGTATTGTGTATGTGTAGTTTACAAAAAAAATTCTTCACCACAGACAGATGCTCTGAGGATGTCTGATGAGAGGGAGATGCTAATGAGAAAACTAGCTGATTCTGAGGCTGAGAAAAGGGTTTGTAAACCTTCTACATTTTTTTTGTCACTGTGAATGTATATACTTTTGTATATTGATTTAGGGTATTATTGATATCTTTTATAATTTTAACATCATTGTAAGCTTGATACATTTATATTTTTCATAAAAAAAATGATGCATTAAATTGATCTAAAGGGATAGTAAAGACAAAAAAATTATATTTCAAATAAATGCGGTTCTTCTGAACTCTTTATTCAACAAAAAAACCTGAAAAAAAAAAAATATCTGGGTTTCCACAAAAATATTAAGCAGCACAAAAGTTTTCAACTGATAATAATTAGAAATGTTTCTTGAGCACCAAATCAGCATATTAGATTGATTTCTGAAAGATCGTGTGACACTGAAGACTGGAGTAATGGCTGCTGAAAATCACAGAAATAAATAATTCGTTTAAAATATATTAAAATAGAAAGCAATTATTTTAAATTGTAATATCATTGTACAATATTCTGTTGAACGGTAGCTAATAATGTAATGTAGGGCAGTTTTCTTTTCCTTAAACAATTTGGTGATAGGATTACTAGTTATTGTTACTTTCGCTTATAGAAACTTGAGACTAAACTCAACAACAGGGAAAGAGAGGCCAACCAGATAGCTGAGAATTTGGAAACTGAAAAGGTAATAGTAATTAATTTTCACTCACTATTTCTCATATTTTACGTTTTAATAGCTCTTTTGAATTTCTAAATACTTGCATATTGTAATTTGTATCAAAGTTGCTGAGTTTAAAAACAGGAAGTGTTTTTAAGATGTTTTGTGATCGTCATCACAGGAGCATCTGAGGACCACAGGAGAGCTGTCGAAGGTTCTTGAATCCACTCGCAGTCGCTTGCAGAACCAGCTGCACAAGAAAGAAGCTGAAAATAGCCGTCTGGGGGCTCAGATCCAAGTAAGCTAACTTTTTACTCAGGATTCTGGGTTTTCATTGACATGAATACAGTGATATATCGCATAGAATGTACTGTACTTTGGCACAGAGGCTGGAAGGGACACTGCAGCATCAGCAGGAGGAGGTTCAAGGCCTCCTGGAGCAGATGAGAGAGCTGAAGCAGCACTGTGAAGGAGACAGAGACGTCCAAAAACTAGTCCTTGAGGACCAGAGGAAGCGGGCTGAGCAAAGTGTGAATACAGCTGCACAGCTCTCTGCACAACTCTTGGACAAGGTACTGTATAGTGAAGAACTATTTAAATGTGCTTCAGGGTTTCATAAACTGTATAAAGTTTCTGTTGACCTTAATGGTTTACAAAGTGCTGACATAAAAACGTCCTTTATATTACGTCCTTGTGCTGGCCCATAAATGTACTTCACTTGGGACCTCTTGTCTCACATTTAGATTTTGCAGGTTTAAAAAAAAACAAAAAAAAAAAACAACTGATTTTCTGCAGTAGGCCAGTGTGACCCATGCAGTGCAGACTTTGACTGATGTGTTTCTGTTGTCTCTTTTAGGAGGCTCAGTTAGCAGAGGCTCTGTCCAATGCTGAGGCGCTTCAGCAACGTTACTCCAAACAGAACAGAGAGAAAAGCCAGCTGGAGTTGGAGATCACCACTTTAAATAAGTCAGTGACTCTTTGTTCACTTGCTTTTAGTATTCACTGAAGCTCAGTATAGTCTTCATGTCTATAATTTATGATTTTTTAATGTGTTTAAAAATATCTGTTTTCTATTTTAATGTATTCATAATGTATTGTTGTACATAATTATACTCACAGAATGACATTATCATTAGATTAGATTAGATTAGATTCAACTTTATTGTCATTACACAAGTACAAGTACAAGGCAACGAAATGCAGTTTAGGTCTAACCAGAAGTTCAATTTAGGTCTAAATGGTTGCTTTTACAAAGTTTCACTCTACAAAGAGTGATATTTAGCTGCTTCCTTGTTTTAGAGAAATTACTGAGAGTTCAGTTTTGTTTTTACTGCCCACAATTTTCGGCAAAGCTGAATGTTGAAATCATCAATCTAATATGCGGAACATTTCTTATTATGAATGTTGCAAACAGTTGTGCTGCGTAATAATATTTTTATGAAAACTGATACATATTTTATATATCTTTTATACATATACACAACCTTTTATATATTGTCTTTTTGCATTTTAGTAATAAGAATTGTGGGACAATTTGTTCTGGCAGAATTTTTCTTTCTGCAAAACAATTTTTTTTTTGCAATACGAATTTTTGTCCCAGTTGTTATATTTAGTGGATCTCATAATGAACAGCGATTGTGGACTTTTCTCTTTGTAGTCACCTCACTGAGTTGAGCGAACAGCTGCGCAGTTGTGAGGAGAAGTCCTGCGCTGAGAGAGAGGGTCTTCTCAGCCGTCTGCACTCCCTCACCTCAGAGAACACGGCTACCAAACTGGAGAACCAGAGACTCAAGGCAACAACTGAGACACAATAAATACTTTTCTCTTTCACACAAAACCATCTAAGCTCTGATTTTCATTGTGATTTTTGTGTCTCTATTAGAGCACTCTGTCAGCCACAGAAGACAGGCTGTCTTTGTCTCAGTCAGAGGTCCAGCAGCTGAAGATCTCTCTCAAAGACTTTGAGAGTCTGGTAGAGGGTTACAAGAGTCAGGTGCTTTCAGCATACCTTCCTCACAGCTCATTACAATCCATCTGCATTTAATCATTGTACATTAACCCTTCAAATTTCTTGCAGTTGAAAAAGACACGTGTGGAATCTGAGGAATACTCTTTGAGGCTTGAGCTGGCAGAGAAGGAAGCACAGGGTGACCGCGCGGAGGTGGAAAGAGAAGTGGAACAGGGCCGCAAACAGCTCCAGGCCCGGCTGAAGGAAATGGAGATGCTGCGGGAAGCTCTGAAGCGCCTGGAGGACGAACTCAGGGAGGCCAGAGAGAACATGCACTTCCAGGACAGAAGAAATGCAGAGCAGAACAGCACTCTATCTGAGCTCAGAAACAAGGTGATGTTTATGGACAAATACACTATATTGCCAAAAGTATTGGGACGCCCCTCCAAATCATTAAATTCAGGTGTTCTAATCACTTCCATGGCCAAATGTGACTGCTTCTACAAACATTTGTGAAAGAATGGGTCGCTCTCAGGAACTCAGTGAATTCAAGCGTGGTATGGTGATAGGTTGCCACCTGTGTAATAAGTCCATTCGTGAAATTTCCTCACTACTAAATATTCTACGATCAACTGTTAGTGGTATTATAACAAAGTGGAAGCAGTTGGGAACAACAGCAACTCGAAGCCACGAAGCTGTAGTCCGTGTAAAACCACAGAGGCGCACAGTGCGCAGAAGTCGCTAACTTTCTGCAGAGTCAATAGCTACAAACCTCCAAACTTCATTAGACCTTCAGATTAGCTCAAGAACAGTGCGTAGAGAGCTTCATGGAATGGGTTTCCATGGCCGAGCAGCTGCATCCAAGCCTTACATCACCAAGTGCAATGCAAATCGTCAGATGCAGTGGTGTAAAGCACGCCACCACTGGACTCTAGAGCAGTGGAGACGTGTTCTCTGGAGTGACGAATCACGCTTCTCTATCTGGCAATCCGATGGAGGAGTCTGGGTTTGGCGGTTACCAGGAGAACGGAACTTGCCTGACTGCATTGTGCCAAGTGTAAAGTTTGGTGGAGAGGGGATAATGGTGTGGGGTTGTTTTTCAGGGGTTGGGCTTGGCCCCTTAGTTCCAGTGAAAGGAACTCTTAATGCTTCAGCATACCAAAACATTTTGGACAATTTCATGCTCCCATTTTTGTGGGAACAGTTTGGGGATGGCCCCTTCCTGTTCCAACATGACAATGCACCTTGCTTTGTGCACTGGTGCGCAAAGATATGGATGAGCGAGTTTGTTGTGGAGGAACTTGACTGGCCTGCACAGAGTCCTGACCTCAACCCGATAGAACACCTTTGGGAGGAATTAGAGCGGAGACAGCGAGCCAGGCCTTCTCGTCCAATCAGTGCCTGACCTCACAAATGCGCTTCTAGAAGAATGGTCAAAAATTCCCATAAACACACTCCTAAACCTTGTGCAAAGCCTTCCCAGAAGAGTTGAAGCTGTTATAGCTGCAAAGGGGACAACTCCATATTAAACCCTATACAGATTAAGAATGGTTCATTAAAGTGCATGTGCATGTAAAGGCAGGCGTCCCAAAACTTTTGGCAATATAGTGTATATTTACACCACAGATATCAAGGTGAAATCAGATTTTTATTTTCATGACTCATTTTCCTGTTTGCATGTAGGTGGAGCAGCAGAGTTGTAAAATAGAGAACCTCCAGGAGAAGAACTTATTTCTACTTGAAGAAAATATGCAGCTGAAACGCTCTATGGAAAACATCGACAGGTCTGCTGTACATAACATAACATTATATTTAAAAGACCTTATGAAATCAACACTATGAATAATTTCCTTTTCTTCTATAGATAAACCAAAATATATTGATGACATTATCTTCTGCATTATTTAAAAAGCCTTATGAAAGTCTAATTTATGAATATTCTTTATTCCTTATCTATTAATTAAATCAAAACATATTGATGAAATTCTCAACAGGAAATGTCAACACCGAAAAGAAAAGAAAAAATAAAATAAAAAATAAAATACTAAATTAATATAATTTACCTTTAACATAAAACCAAACACAAAGAAAGCTGAAGCCTAAAACCTTTTCTAGTTACATTTCTCGAGTCTCATCATATTTCTGTACCATTCTCTCTTCGTGGTGGCACACAGGAAGATGGAGGATGTGAGCACTCAGAACAGGGATCTGCTTCAGGTCATCGCCAAACGTGAAGAGACCATCCACACCACGCAGCTGCGTCTGGAGGAGAGGAGCCGAGACTGCGACTCCCTTTCTAGACAGGTGGAGCAGGCCAGGGAGGAGGCGCACAGACAGGTCACAGGAATCATTTTTTTGCACCTGTTTGATGTTAGTGTATACATGCTTCTCATGTTGAGGCTTTGTTCACAGGTGGAGCAAAGCCTAGAGCGGGTGCTGTCCAAAGAACGCTCGGCTCAGTCCAAAAAGCTAGATTTGGAGACCCAGCTGAGCCTGGCTAAAAATGAGCTGGGTCAGATGCGCCGCAGCAAAGATGACGTAAGTGTTCTCAGCCGAAACTTTCCATTGCACAATACTAAACTTTCACAACAAGATTACAGTTAAAAATATTCTTAAAATCATCAAAGGATTATATTGTGAAATTCTCAGTGAATAGTTTTAGCAGACCACAGTCAAAAAAGGTTGTCAGAAACGTATTGAGCCCTCAAGGGACATGGTGACTGGAAAAAAATTTAGATGGGAGAAAAAATTATATTAAAATGCATTTGCGTTCCCCAAAGAAACTTTGCATTCGCTTGCAACACTTTTCTGTTATCTAGCAACAGTTTTGTGATAAGAAGCTGTGTTTTGCAATCAAACTCAAAAGTGGTGTTGGAAATATGAAGTGGGAGGAAGAAAAACTGTCAATGCTTTTGTGGCAAAATATAAATGTTCCTCCCATGTGGTTAAGTTCCATCTTCATGCACTTTAGAGGCGTTGTGGAAACACTTACACTTGAAGTCTATGGGCCAAGTGGCAATCTGGCAAGTTTTTACAGTTGCTTCTAGACTTTTTTTTTTTTCATTTTACCTGGGTTTAGTCCTGGACATTTCATCGTGAAAACTGTGAAGTTATGGGCAGTAAAAACAAAACTCTCAGTAATTTCTCTAAAACAATGGAGCAGCTAAATATCACTCTTTGTAGAGTGAAACTTTGTAAAAGCAACCATGATAAAGTCATTCTGTGAGTATAATTATGTACAACAAACTCCAAATCTTGGTACTTATACAGACCCTATCAATCTTTACAAAATTTTAAATATAATTTTCCAGTAATTATGAACCACTGGAAAGACCATGGAGGTCATTAAAAAAAAAAAAAACTGAGACGAGTCAATGTTTTGTGGTACAGATGTTAAACTTCAATTGGGAATTTTCTTTACATGTTACATTTTTATAGATGTACCTTTTTAGAAAGTTTTTTCTACATTTTTCAGATGGAGAAGCGATTTCAGTGCAAACTTCAAGACATGAAGAACCAGTTGGAGCAGGTGAATAGCACCAACCGCAGCCTGCAGAACTACGTCCACTACCTTAAGGCTTCATACACCAATGTGTTTGGAGATTCTGTTCTGACAAGCTCACTGAATCCCCATATCTAAACACTGACAATGAATATGAATAAAGCCATTTCTTTATTTAATGCAGTTTTTCAATGACTTGTAATATACCTCAATGACTTAGGGGCCGTTTACACAACACCATTTTCAACTAAAAACTTGTGCGTTTTGGCCGTTCATTTACATAAACCGCAAAACAAGAACTTTTGAAATCTGGATTTAAAGTGCTAGTTTTTGAAAATGATACCGTTATGGTCACTACAAAAACATGATTTTGTGAAAACAATGATGCCATGCGTATTACGCTAACTATAGCCTGGCAGCATAATACAGCGTTTTTAATCATTTTCGCAGATCTGTGTGGATGGGGATTGTTTTGACTACGTTGTTGCCTGTCATTTTCCGTCACACATCATTGTCATTTAAAGGATACATTACATAGCTTCATCTCATGATCTTTTAATAAAACGGTGCAAAACAAAATCTCCAATGTACATGTTTCTTTAATTAAATCACAATGCATTAAACAAGTCACAATATTCCTCAAAAATATCTATAAAAACACTTAAGCTGCTTCATCGGTCCATTATGACTAATCTAGGATTAATCACTGTCACTGTCTCCCTCACTGTCTGCCTCCTTAACATCCGTGCTGAACTTGTATTCCTGGTCACAGCCCATGTAGGCATCGCTCATGAAGTACAGTGTGTAGTTGTGAACACCAACAACAGGTGCCACAAAGTCGAGTTTTACCTGTGTGAAGAAAGAAAAAAACCCCACCGTCATTAACTTCCACTCCATTTTTTTTTTAATACTACAATTTGAAGATCATAAAAGACTGGAATAGTGTACTAATGCCTTGGACATAAAAGCAGGACTAACCTTGGCCTTCTGTTGAAGAGTTAGTCTCTTGATTGAGATGAGGCTGTTCGATTTGGGGTCTCCAATAACAACCCACCAGCCTTCTTCACGTTTCTGCACAAAGAAACAAAAAAAAAATCATTAAGTATTGCTCTTTCATAAAATAAAATAAGGCAAGATCAACACTACCATTAAAAAGTTTGAGTACTGTAAGATTTTTTTTTAAATAATACATTTATTCAGCTAAGATGCATAAAAATAATCAAAAGTGATCGTAAAGACATTCATGATTTAAAAATATTTATATTTCAAATAAATGCTGCTCTCCTGAAATTTTCATCAAATAATCCTGAAAAATTTTTTATCATGGCTTCCACAAAAATATTAAACAGCACCATTTTTAAAACTATTTTTAATATTGATAATTAAAATATTACTTGAGCATCAAATCAGCATATTAGAATGATTGGAGTAATGGCTGCTGAAAAAAAAATCAGCTTTGCCATTACATTAATAAATTAAATTTAAAATAGAAAAGTTATTTAAAATAATATTCCACAATATAACTTGCTTTTTTAATTAATTCATGTTTTTTTTTTTACTGCATTTAGATCAAATAAATGCAGCCTTTATGAGCATTAGAATTTTTTCTTTCAAAAAACATTAAAATAAAGTTTTTTACCAACCCCAAACCTTTGAAGGGTAGTGTGTATATATAGGGTTTATGTCAATAGACACTCACCTGTGGGAACAGAGGAGCAATGACAGGCCCTGTAACTTCCTCTTCTCGTTCCAACTGCACTTGGACGACCACTGGACTTCCACTGTCAGCACAAGAGAATAAATTAACATCTTCAGCAGAGATTAACGGTAAAAATGGCTGGTTTTGTACACCCACACAAGATTGAAAGTTTTCAATTGAAGCCCTTTGGATTTTGATATCAGCTCATACCTCTTGATGTCGTCCTTGTCAGCCACTTCGTACGAGAGCTCAATGTTGGGATAGCGGTTACAGAAGCGTGCCACGTCGGCCATTTGTACATCTGAAAGCTGCAGAAGACCAGTGCGGTCCTCATCTTCCATCTCCATGATGTCAAAGATGCTCTCCACACCCTAAATGAGTCAACAAAAAGAAGTTGAGATAGACAACCAAGACAATATTCACCGTAGAGAGGATCCCCAAACTCACTCAGATCCAAATCTCACCTTGTCCGTGCAGCGCTTAATGTGTTCAGAAGTGAAGTGGGGTAGTTGTTTGAGGTAAGAGTCTTTAGACCACATAGCTTGTGTGACCATCTGAGCCAGCTCCATGGCAGCCAGTGCTGGACTCAACCAGCCGTTACTGGAGAGCACGTCCACACACGCTTGGATCAGCCGCACCGCCTAAAAACACAGGCAAGAGAAGAGCAGTAGGACTTATAAAACATTTCATTTGTACATGAACAATCAAACAGCAACATGTTATGTACCATATGTTCAATTTGAATGACAACGTTGATGAAAAATTCATATATACGCCTAAACCCCCGGTCAAAAGTTTAGAATAATTACGTTTTTTTTTTAATGTTTTTGGATGAAGTCTAATATGCTGATTTGTAACTTAAATAAAAAGCTCACCCAAAAATGAAAATTGTGTCTTCACACCTCACACACTAAAATTGTATGAGTTTCTTTCTTCTGTTGAACACAAAAGATGATGTTTTGAATAATTTTGGTGATCAAACAGTTGACAGTAGCCATTGGAAGCCAAGTAGGAAAAAAATACTATAGAAGTCAATGGGTGTTGTCAACTGATTATCAACATTTTTCAAAATATCTTCTTTTGTGTTCAACAAAAGAAAGAAATTCATACCGGTTTGGAACATCATGAAGGTGAGTAAATGATGAATTTTCATTTTTGGGTGAACTAAACCTTTAAGAAACATTTCTTATGATCAATGATGAAAACAGTTTTTGCTGTATAATTTTGTTGTGAAATCACTACCATTCAACATTTTGGGGTAAAATTTAAGAAAGAAAGAAACTAATACTTTTATTCAGGAAGGATGTGTTAAATTGATTAAAAGTGACAGTATATACATTTATAATGTTGCAAAAGATTTCTATTTTAAACAAATGCTATTCTTTTGAACTTTCTATTAAATCAAAGAATTGTCTTTTTTTTTTTTTTTTATGAATTATGTGTTGTTCTTTTTGAGCTGTGGAAGATTGGCTATGTTCTCACCTTGCTGAGGATGTCTTCAGTATCTGACTGGAGCTCTGCGCTCAGCTGCATGCGGGACAGATGAGCCTGGAGCAGCAGGTTGGTCTTCACATGAGGGTCGTTGAACTTGGGGTTGTTCAGCTTATGAGGCACTTTCTGAGCCAGCTGCAAAAGTCAAAGAGTGGTTAACAGAGCTCTGATGCAGTCTGCTTGTTCTAAGGGTTCACATTACACTCAGTCAATAATGGAATGTTTTATTTACCTGCCGCAGCAGGGTATCTTCGTGGTGCCTGATGGGAATGTTTTTATACTCCGCAGCATTGGAGATGATCTCGATGAGGCCACGGACCTTTGTCTTGGCGTTCAGGGACATACTGAACAGCTCTGGAGAGAGGACAAACAGATGAGATGTATCCGTCAAGACAGACATGGCAAGGCAATCAAGCAGCACATTTCAGCAACCCCAGCAAAAAAAAAGAAAATATTTTGACATTTAATTAGCACTTCTCTTATGACATGTTTTGACTGTGTCCGTGTCTATTGCACACAAAGTGAATAAGCTACAACAGGTAAAGATGCTAGCTGTGTGAATGCTAGCTGGGATGGCAATATCGATTTCGAGTATCAACTTTGATGAACCAATAATGACATTTATACAGATGATCACGACCTTAAAGTGTGTTAAATGTAAAGAGTCCTCACCGATGGTTGTGTAGTTGATATAATAGTAGGCTGCAATCATGCCCAGATTCAGAGGTGCCACATCCATCTCGTCCTCGATGCTGATGCACTTGGACTGTTCCAGATCCTGCAAGGTGTTTTCCACCAGCTCAGACAGATGATCCGACAGATGACGATGAGACATACCTGGAACATGAAGAGATTTTAGTCTACACTGATATACACTGAAGTTTAATATTTTTTAATGTGCTCCTAATGTTACAAATAGTAAATTCTGCAGTGTGAAGTCATTTGTCCTGCTGTAGGCATTTAAAGGTCCTTACCCTGCAGGTTGTAGTAGTTGGGGTTTTGGGTCATGCGGCGGTACAGAAACGTCCATGTCAAGTAGTCCACAGCATCCTGTTTGTTCTCTACCGTCTTGGTAACGATCTCAGCGTTGAAATGGTCGTGAAGACAGTGGTCCAGGTGAGACTCGACAGGCAGAGGCTCGTAAAGGAATTTCTTGAAGAAGTCCTAAAGAAAAAGGATGTTCAAAATTATCAATCAAGAACAGTGAAGCAGACGAGACTAACCAATCTTAAAAGGTTCACCCAAAAATTACAATTCTGTCATTAATTACTTACTCTCATGTCGTTTCAAACCTATAAGACCTTTGTTCATTTTCGGAACACAAAAGAAGATATTTTTGATGAAATCCGAGAGCTCTCTGACCCCTCCACAGACAGCTATTTAATTACCCCTTTCAAGGTCCAGAAAGGTAGTAAAGACATCGTTAAAATAGCCCATGTGACCCCAGTGGTTCAATCTTAATTTTATGAAGCGACAAGAATACTTTGTGTGCAAAAAAACTAACAAAAAGAACAATAATTTCTTCTCGTATGTGTCATTCTCCTACGCAGTTTATGTAGTAAAAACAGTGTAGCGCTTTCGAGTTCTACGTCAGAACAGTGGCTCACCATTGGCCGATGCTGTTCACGTGAACACCACGAAGTATGCGTGTGATGCTGACGCAGGAGCTAGCCAATGGTGAGCCACTGTTCTGCCTAAGAACTCAGATGGATGCACTGCACTGTTTATACGTCAACAGCATAAAAGTCTAACACAGACTAGAAGAAATTGTTGCATAAAGTATTTATTTTAATTTGTCTTTTGCCTACAAAAAGTACTCACCGCTTCATAAAATTAAAGTTGAAGCACTAGTCACATGGACTATTTTAACAATGTCTTTACAACCTTTCTGGGCCTTGAAGGTGGTAATTAAATTGCTGTCTAAGATGAATGAAGGTCTTACGGGTTTGGAACGACATGAGGGTGAGGAATTAATGACAGAATTTTAATTTTTGGCTGAACTATCCCTTTAAGTCAAGAAGACGTGTTTAGTGTTAGCTTTACCTTTTTGGACCCCTGGCACATGATGACACAGCGACCCTCATCGTCCTGGAGAGGACGGTTTGCCTTTCCTACCATCTGAAGCACATCATAGATTGGGTAGTCCACGTATCTAATCAGAGAAAGACATTCATGAGCAATCCACATGCACAATGTTAAAATTGGTAATGATATGAGTTGTTTGAGGCCACTAAGGATGAGAAAATACTTACGCATGGATTTTACCGTTGTAGTACTGTGTGTCCATGACAATCACCAGGTGGGCAGAAATATTAGTGCCCCAGCAGAGAGAGCGAGATGCCACCATCACCTGAATGGCACCTGGCATGAGAGAACAGAGGGGAAATTTAAGTTGTGTGGGTTTATACAATTTTAACCATTAGTAAGAAGGGTATGAAGTTAATGCAGGTCCCTCTACCATAGTGCTCTTTGTGGCCATTGTGGCACAACTCTTTCACTTACGTACCGTTATGGTAGTATTTGAAAAATACATATTGTACACGGAATTGAAACCATTATACCAGATGATCAGGTATACTCCGGTATACACTCAATGTGAGCTGGTAAGAGAGTCATAACTTTATATTTTAACTCAAATAATATTGTATTTGATTATTAACTTCTCATTAATGAGAGAATGTCCAAACATGTTTTTAATGTTATGGTGTTATTAACCATTTCATTACTACATTTACCTTATCTGGCTTTCACCAGACCAAGCTCAAATTAAGATAGAACATTGGTCTGGGGAGTCTGCTATGTATTTTCTACTGGACAAGAGGCGTTATAAATGAGCATAAATCAAATGACTCCGTACGCAATTGGATAGTCCTTCAACCAATCAGACCACAAGAGGCATGATCATTGGGCAACGACCCATCGCTTCTCTATCCGTCATCGTGTTAAACCCGCCAATAGTGCGCCAGGTGGGTAGGTCAAGAAAGTGTAAAAGAAGCAGTAGAAATGAATGTAAAGGTTTCCAGACTGAGTTGCAGGGCAAAATCAAATCGCCGGCAGATCAGGCAGGGTTTACCCAGTCTAACATTTCCCCTTTTTATTATAAAAAAAATGAAATTCTTTGAAATTTCGAACTATACATGAACTACAGCAAAACCAGTGATGTAAGAAATATGAATTCTTTAATATTAGAAGTTTTATTTCAATATTTATACATCACAAGAAATTTAGAAGAATAGATCATCTGAGAACTGACAGTTTTAACTCTTAATTGGATTTAATTAAATTCCTGTATAGCTCATGACTACTCAAAAACAGCCCAAATTAATAAATTCATTTTCTAACAAAACATCAAAATGATTTTGGAATGTTTTCATTAACTAATCATTTCAAAACTGGCCAGAATACATTATGACTGTTAAACTAAAACATTAGGTTTAATGCGTCTTACCAGAAATGAAGAGATGCTCCACAATCCTGCGCTCTGTAGGTGAAAGGCCCTCGTGAAGGTACCCCACCCCGTTAGAGAGGGTCTCCTTCAGTGTAGCATCAGAGAGATTCTCCATGAATGGAGCCAGATCCTTTTCGGTTGAGTGTAGGAACCTGCAGGGACAAAAACAAGGTTGAAGATAAGATTCCCGATGGGTTAAGAGTGTATTTAGTGTATGGATGTGATATAGATCTTCTTCCAGCACCTTTGTGGCACCACGTCAGCAGCACAGAAGGTGAGGATATCAATAGCGGTGAGACGAGTCTGGCGTCTTGATGGCACAAACACCAGCACTGGTTTGGATGGGGAGTGTTTCATTATGGCGTGATACACAGGTTTTGCCATGGACAGCAGACGAGTCTGTGTGTGACTCACGTTGAAGCCCTGAGGAAGGGGAAAAGTAGACAAGAGGATTAAACAAAACTTCAAAATGTAAAAAGAAGAAAAGGGTAAGGATCATGCATGTAGATCAAATTAAATTACAGAGAGCTTCAGACTGACCTGGATGTGAAGCTCCAGAGGAACGGGCCTGACATTGGGATGGAAGTTGAAGGTGGCTGTGGTGCTGCAGCCGAGCCAGTGGGCCACATCTTTAGCATTGGACAGAGAGGAGCTGAGGGCCACAATACGGATGGGCCGCTCGATCTGAGAGGAGATGTACCTCATTCTGGAGCAAATCACCTCTAACACAGGCTACAAGAGATACACAGAGATAAGAACCAAAGGATTCAAACAACCAAAATCTTAATCTTTAGAAATTAGAATAAAAACAAACACTTACTCCGTTGTCACCTCCAATGAGATGAACCTCGTCTATAATGAAGAGGCTAACGTTCTGCACGTTCTTCCTCTGTTTCCAGCGACGGGAAAGAATGTCCCACTTGTCTGGGGTGCTGACGATGATGTCACCTTTACCCAGCAGCTTTAGGTCAGTGCTCGTCTCACCGGTGAGTAAGACAACCTTCTTATTCAAAGTATCCTGGAACTTCTGGTGCCAGTCAATAAAGACCTGCCCAAAAAAATGATGTCTGAATCATGACATTCACATCCTAGTTTCAGCAATTTCTTAGATTTATCTTAAGACGAACTACAGACACTTTAACATTATTACATTTATATCCATAAAGGCAGATAATTTTGGATGTACCTGTTCAGCCAGAGCCTCCATGGGTGTAATGTAGACACAGCGGCCCTCTGAGTTGTGTAGGAGCATCCTAAGAATGGCAAACTCTGCACATATGGTCTTCCCGCTGCCCGTGGGGGCGCCAACAAAGACGTTGTCGTCACTGTTGTACACCGCATTGAACACTGAAAACAAGAACAGTTTCATTTAGAAGGAAGATCTCAATCAAGTATGACAGCATGTTGGAGGGTTTACGCGGGCAGGTACCTTGGGTCTGGATTGGGTTGAAAAAGGGAAACTTCTGGTAGAGGCTCTCGAAGGCTGCGTTTCTTAGAGCAGACACGGGCAAAGGCTGCAGGTCAAGCAGCTCAGTGGGAGGAGGATATTTCTCAGGCAGGATTAGGTGACGAAATGAAACCGGCAGCTGCGTCTCACATGCTTTAGAATGAGAGAGAGATAAAAAAAAGTAAAACAAATTCAGACTTTGGGAGAAACATTCTGGACTACTGCAATATCTCCAACACTCCATTTTACTTCCAAATAGTACTATGGATTTTAGTCGCTACATCAATGCCATAGTAAATAAGCATTTTAAATATTCAATATGGTTTAGTAATATTTTCTGCAGTATTAAGTTGTTAATATGTCGTCAGAAGTAAATTCAGTAGCAATTATAAATAAATAAAAACTTACATAGCCAGCGATCTGAAGCTATGCGAATGAAGTACTGCGGTGGCAGTGGCTCAAACACAGGCACAAAGAAAGTCACAAGATGTTCGTCCTGAGCGTACTTGGCCTTCAGGAGGAAGTACTCATGGTGAAGGACAACCTCACTGTCCACATCCTCCACTAAGATCCAGAAGGCCTCAGATGAGCCATGTATCTGGAAGAAGCCAACATTTAGTGTGTGTATTTATTATATATATTTATTTATATCACTATTAATATACATGCTGATTATATATATACTATACACTGATCTTTTTTTGGACTGACCTTGTCATCCCACTGGAAATCTGGTGTGATTGTGAGTTCCACTTTCAGAGTGGAGCGTGTGATAGGCTGCAGATGAACTGCCAGGTCCAGTTTGGGGAACTGATGGACATACTTATGAATGGTTTTCCCCATCTTTGGCATGCGAATCAACTCACCTGAAATGGATAAATAGCTCAGATCATGAGAAAATTGTATAAAATGGCATTTGGATATATATTGACAATCCTTGAGTATTAACCACTATTCACCAATTTCATTATGGTTCAGGTCATAGAGGCGCTCAAAGGGGAAGTTTTTCTTTTCAATCTTTTTGATGACTTCCTCTGGAAGCTTGCGGAACTGACGCAAGGGAGACATCGACTGCCACCTTGATGGAAAAAAAGCCAATAGCATAAACATCACACTGCAAGATAAACAATACATTTAAAACAATCAGCATCATGACAACTCACATCCTTTTGTCGATCATCTTGCAGAGGTTCAAAGTCTTGTCAGTAAGTTGGGCCCAGCCTCTGCTCAAAACAATCTCAAAGATGGCCCTCATCAGCCTGCCAGCACTCTGTAGGATCAAACAGAACATTAAATCTGTGATTTTGAAATAAAATTTCCTTTATGTAACACAGGAGAATTTGACAAAACATAGTTACATTGACTAAACACTCACCTGTGTCACATAGACCATGTCAGCCATGAGAGCGAATCCCTCCAGTTTAAGCTGAGAGATATATGCCTGCAGCAGCACATTAATCTGAGAAAGACATAACATTCAATTTAAGAGACAATCATATGATTGAATATTCTATAATATATAATTTCTTCTACACGCATTAACCTTTGCGCTGGGCTCTTCAATGCTTTCCTTCACTGGAATAGGGACTCTTTCAAGCAGTTTCTGAAGCTCCAGTTTTTCTTCCTGTCAATCAGAGTGTCAGATGAACCATGTTACTGCTGTCATTCTCCACTTTATCCTGTCTTTAGGATTCAAGAGGTAAAAGTTTGTTCATATGTTTCAGCTGGTATAATTAGACAAAACACATACCTCTCTGACATTAATGTTTCTGAACTCAGAGGACAGCGAAAACACCCTGAAGAGCTCGATCTCACTCAATGTGGGTTTCAACAGCTGATTGTAGGTCATTATGGACTCATGGGTGATGTAAAAATGACTCGCGATGCGGCCCAGGTCTGTCACCTAAAACGGAACACATTAGACATCATTTAAACCACATCTGTTCCAGTCATTTAAAAGTGTAATTGATGCAGTCATTATCCTGGGTTGGGGATTTCAAGCTGGTACAATCTCAGCATTGAGCGTGCATATAAAACATCTGGAAATGCCCAGATGTTTAGAAAGGGGGGGGGGGGGGTTAATATGACAAACTGTGTGTACCTGAAAGCTGCCAGATCTCTTGTCGTATTTGACCAGATTGTTCTTCTCCAGGACAGTGGCTGCTGTGTGCACCAGGTCCATCCTGCGTCGCTCCAGGAGTGGGTCAATGCTGCGGTCGTCATGGGAGACGCCATATAGAGTGGGGTTCCGCAACATCCGTACATACAGGTAAGTGTAACCCAACCAATTTACAGCATCCTGAAAACGGTGACAAAACAGATCAAACCCTGCAACAGATGCTGAGCTTATACTAATAATACTAATATAAAGCAAGTGCAAAACTATGCAATTTGAATGTAACAACTAACTTAATAAAAAGCAAATATTTTAACAATAGGCTTCAGTAGAAGTAAAAAAAATAAATTAAAAAAAAGTACCTTTTTGGAAAAAAATACTAATATTAGGCATTTGAAAATCTACATATTTTCAGTATAATAAAACCTAAATATTTTATCAATGTTTAGGTAAATTAGCAATATAAAAGCCTTTTAAAATGTTTGGAAACAAATAGTATTAGGATGTGCAATAAAGTAATAAAACCTATATAATTAAACACATCAACTTAAAGGTGGGGTAAGTGTTATTTCAAAAATGCTTTAGAAGTGTCTCGGGCCGATTACCAAAACAAACTTGTAGCCAATCAGCAGTAAGGTGTGTGTCTACTGATGATGGGGAGAAGAGAGCGCTCGTCATTATTCAAAAGACATGACACAGGACGGACATTAGCTGAACGACAACAGAAAGAGAGAGATGACAAAAAAAAACTGAAGTGGAAAATGTCTGTGGAACAAAAGAAGGCTTACGCTCAGGCAAGAAGTAGGACCTGTGTAAATATCAGATCAGCTTTCCAGTGCTGGAGAGAACACAAGCAGCGGGAAGGCCTGCAATCGGACGCCGAGGTTGCTTTATTTCTTCTCGATCTGCGGGTAACATTGGTTTTGTTTTGTTTCACAGAACTAATATATGCTGGCTTTTGCTTGAATATGCTCGTGTGTCATGTTCGCTTGTTTGTCCATTTGCAATCATATTGTCGTTCACTTCAGCGATGATAAAGACCCATTCATTTCCACACCCTACAAACCTGGAGCGTCTAAACCTCCTCCACTGTCTGTTTCTAGCATCAGCTTCCAAAGTGTGTCCGAAAAGTAAGATAATAAACTCCTTATATATGTTTGTTTCCTTTGATTCCTCTTTTCGTGATCGATATAACCCTCTAATCTTGTCATAATTGTACTATATTCGTTAGTTGGACTGTCGTGCTTGTGCTATCGAGTTGTTCATGAGAACTGTGTTTGTGGGATGGAAGGGAGGACTTTCAATGAACATTGGACCTGGATTACCATAGTAACACACATTGCTTTCACTTATTGATGACATCATACCCTCGACCGGGTCACAATTGTTGCCTGGGTTGCATACGTATGTGTGGGGCGAAGCTATCAAAATAGGGTGAGACCCTTTTGGGGTAGGGGCGTGTTTGTTTTGGTGATTTGAAATATCAACATCGGTTGCACCAGAAAGCACTTACCCAACCTTTAAGTAAAAAATATTTGAATATGCTTTAATAAAATGACAATATAATTTATTGTAACATTGTGGTCTTTATATCACCAAATTAAATTTTCATTTTACACAGTATAATAAGGGTTTATATGCATCAAAATGTTTAGGCAAGAAAACTAAAATTTGGCTGAATTATGAAATTACACCAGTACATTCAGACTCACCTTGACACTCTGCACATTGCCCAACACTATCTCCGCATTGAGCATGTCTGGTAGTTTGGCCACCATCTGGCTCTCGATGGGCAGCTGCTGATTGAGCAGGGACAGGTAATACTGCAGCTCTCCATGAGAAGTGATTAGAATACCCTCTCCTTTAGAGTCATACTGCGGCCTTCCAGCACGACCCAGCATCTGCATCACAAAGTTGAGTGGGAGTCAAGTTGTTACTAGTGATCTATTTAACTTACTGAAACACAAAGTACATATGGACATACTACTGACCTGTAGGATGTCCAGGGCTCCCAGCTCCGTCCATCTGCCTTTCTCTGGACTGTACACCTGCGTGCCTTTGATTATGACAGTGTGTGCTGGCAAGTTCACACCCCAGGCCAGAGTGGCTGTGGACACCAATACCTACGAAACACATTCATGGTTCAGTCTTCTATATTTTAGAATATGAAAGAAACCAAAATGTTCTTGACATTCCTGAATGTTACACACAAACCTGGATGTGGCGGTCAGCAAACAGATCCTCTACCAGAGTTCTGTCCACTCTGGTCATTCCAGCATGGTGAATAGCAAAACCATATGGCAAAAGATCCTTCAGCTCCAGGTTCTGTCAACAAGAAGTAAACAAATGTTCAAGAAAATCACCATACAATAAATGTGTGTTCAGTTAGGCTGCAATTACACAGGAGGAGGAAACAGGGCTTTACATGGCCGAGGCAAATGCAGGCATCCAATTCATATCAGATTAATTCCCACATATGAATGAGGCCTGAAACCGATCTGAGAATGGAAACGGCATGCATGTGCTTTTTTCCCTGCTTACACGTTCGTGGGTCATTTCCGATCTTTGCCGCATGGGAGGAATAAATTAAAAAAACATGTAAAGTAAATGCAGCCTTACAACTGGGACATGAGGGAATCTGAGGATTTTTAATTGCACAAATTTTACGGGAAATCTGGACTACTAGCTGCTGGACATAACTCAAACAATGGTGTGAGCAACTGTTTATCAAATAATAACAGATAAGAGGAATGTTTGAAAATGGCAATTATTATTCTAATTAAATAAATATGAATTGTCATTTTTAGTAGACAATTATAATTTATAAGTATTTATAAGTATAATTATAATTTATTATAATAATTTATTTTGTAATCATAATTTGAACCACAACAATTTATAATATACATTATACAAATTTATTTTTGTTATAATTAAACTATAATTCGTCATATCGTTAGCCTCATATCATAATTGCCCAGATCATATTTGGCCAAACAATTACTTGGGCAATTATGCTATGAGGCTAACGATATTCAGTTTGGTACAACTAGATGTTTAATTAATGAATAAACAATGTTTAATAACTTAATATGCTAAGATTTTGCTTTGAATGACATGTTCAGATTCTGTGTGGGTCTTGTTTAGATGTACATCAGTTTTTGATTGTCTCTTATGTACAGCACTTTCATGGTAGTTGTGAGCTGACCTTGCACTGTTCGGCTTCAGTCCTCAAAACCTCAGTGGAGGCAGAACCCTCTCTCAGGAACAACCCCAGGGTGTCCTTCTCCAAACACATGTCCCTGATCGCACGGGCCGTCTTTCCGGTCTCCTTTCTTGAGTGCACAAACACCAACACCTGAGAAAAATAAAGAAATAAATGATGAGAAGAGGAGCGTTAGTGACTGAACAAACAGTAGAATACATTTCAGGAGAAAGAACTAGTCTATGCATTGTGCTCAGCTTCACCTGATTCTTTCCAGCATGTTCCATGATCTTCTCATATACAATCTCATTCATAATCTGAAAGCGCTTGATGGCCTTCTTTTCTGTAATTCCTACATAGGTTTGTTCCAGAGGCACAGGTCGGAAACTAAAAAAGGAAAACACCCAACATATGTACTTTATTAAACAAAAACAGAAGACCGTTTAAAATTTCTCCAGTCAGCAGTCTCTCATTCTCACCTGTTGTCGAAATAGAAGAGTCCCTTGGATGTATCGACGCGAAGGCAGTTCGCCACATCCTCGTAGTTGGGCAGCGTGGCGCTGAGGCCGATGAGCCTCACATCTTCCTGTGTAAGCTCCACATTGCGGATGGTTCGAGCTATCAGGGACTCCAGGACGGGACCACGGTCGTCATGAAGCAAGTGGATCTCATCCTGTATGACAGAACATGTCAACTTGGAAAAATTTTAAATATGTTTTTGAAAAAGGGAATCTGGGACTACTAGATTACTTACAATAATCATAAGGCGCACAAGCTGTGTATATGTGCGCTCCCCTCCTTTCCGGGTGATGATGTCCCATTTCTCTGGGGTGCACACTATAATCTGGGTGGCGTTTATTTCCTCCTTACACAGCTGATGGTCTCCGGTCAGCTCAGAAACAGTGATGCCATAACTAGCCAAGCGCTACAAAAAGAGCAACAAATGTTGTAGGGACATTACATTTTTTTCCCTATTGCCATTCAAGATAAGATTAAGAACAGAAATGACAGGAAATGATGGGGAAAAGAGTTATTTATCTCACCTTGCCAAAGCTGCCCACCATCTCCTGTACCAGTGAGCGCATGGGAGCGATGTAGATGATTTTAAAATCATCAACATTGATGGTGCCATCCATGTTAATATGCTTTCCGATTTCTCTGAGCATTGCCATGAGAGCAACATTAGTTTTTCCAGCACCCTACAGATAAAAGATGAAAAACAAATCCCTGAATGTACTTAAGGTCAAATATCTAATTATTATATTTAAGTTTATATAGTTCTTTATTGCATCATATTTATGTCATTATATTCTTAAATGTAATTTTTATTTTAGGTCAGTGCCTGGATTGCTGCGGCTTTTTCAGTAGACTAACCGTTGGAGCGCAAACCAGTAGGTTCTCATCTGTCTCCATGGTAGTTTTGAAGAGTTTACTCTGAATGCGATTCAGGGTTTTGAATCCTTCAAATCCAGCTTGAGCATATTTGGGCAGCTTCTCAATAGCCATCAATGTCTGTGAGAGAAAAGAGTGAGAATTTCAGAGAGAAGTGAAAATACATAGAGCAAATCAACCAATAATTACAAAAAGCTATACACTACTGTTAAAAAAAAAATGGTGTCAGTAAGATTTAAAAAAAAATGTTTTTACTTTTATTCAGCAAGGTTTTCACAATGTTCTTGTTGTTACTGTATTTAATTAAATAAATGCAACATTGGTGAGCAACATTAAACGGTAGTGTATTCTTCTACAATAACCAAGCATCCCTTCCTGAACAAACAATTTAGCCTCACTTGAAAAGACTAATAATAATAAATAAAAAAATACCTCCTCATCACCAAAGGGTTTGGGTTTGAGAGCAGGCACATGAACCTCCTCGTAGCCCTTCCTCTGTTTGCGGAAGGAGCCGTCGGGCAGCTGGCAACGCTTGTTGGCCATGAAGTGACTGCCCTGAGAGAAGGCCAGATCTTCCAGATCTAGGAGTTGCTTTGAGGCCACAGGCTAGAGACAAAGATAACAGAACAAATAAATCATTACATGATCATTAGGAGTGGAGGTCAAATTAAAATAGCAGGAACATTGTAAATTCTGGTTTGCAGCAGTAGATGGTTTACCTCTCCATGATCAATGTCCATAGACTCCAGATCATCCACACGAGACTTTCTCACTCTCTCGCGACGAGATCGCTCCTCCTGCAAGGAAACAAAAGATTATAAGCTTACAGATGGATATTCTTCTAAAATCTCACAAATCTGACACTCAGCTAAACCAACTAAAAAGTAGGGGTTCTGACCCTGATGATGTCCTCTTTCTCAGTCTCCTGCAGCTGGTAAAGAACCTTGGACAGATCCTGATCAGCTTCCATTTTATTCATGATCTTTTCCTTCTCAGCCTCACTTTGAGCACTGGCCAACATGGTGCAGTAGAGAACTAGATATGGCAAGAAAAAAAAGCAACATGAAACAATGATTCTAAAAATCTTGTACATCTTTAAACCGTTCACAATAAGTCATATTGCTGGCATATTCTCAGAAATCACAATCATCCTGGCTATTAGGATCTACTTACTCATTCGTCTGTGCTGCCGGAGCACCTTGATGAAGTCGAATGTGTTGAAGCCCAAAAGCAACACCAACTGGTTCTCACACTCTCTGTCATCACTGGCAGTCTAACCAAAAGGAAGGATGAATCAGCCACACAGGAAGACATGCAAACAAAAAATCTTAGTCTCCAAGGGCATTCCTAAGCATTCCTTACTTTAAGGATCTCCAAGACTTCATCTGCTTTCTTCTGAGAAACTATGGCATCGTTGTAGAAGCGGCTGAGCTGTCGCTGAAGCCAGAAGGCATCGATGTCTCGCGGATGAAGATCTTTCTTTTTGGTCATCATTACATCACCCGTGTTGCCCAGCTATGGAGAAAAGAGCATGCAGGTTGTTGAACTCTATATCCATTTTTTACTCCCTAGTGGGTCCTCTGGTTGAGAACCCCTGCTATAAGACAACAGGTGCAGAAACACATGAGATGCTTACATTAGCAGTCAGGGTGCTGCTTTCATCTGCCTCCTCTCCCTCGCTGTCATCAGAACCTTCATCCCGAACCTCTCCGTACTGATCCTCATCGCCCTCCTGCAGTTGAACAAAATGCACATTTAATGTCACCTCAAGAGACAAAAAACACAATCCAACCACAAACAACCAGCATCAAGAAGCTCACCTCCTCATCTGACTCGAATTGCACATTGACTCCATAGGTTTCATCAATGTTGTCATCTGCAAAAAGAGAAAAGATGAAATGTGACCTGGCTGAACATCATGATGTGGAGTTTGGACTCAGGTTGGAACTAAAATATTTACCCATATTCTGGAGCTCTTTGTCTCCACCATAGTCAGAGATCTTCTTGCCCAGATTTACCAGGACGTGGTAGCGTGTGTCATCCGTAGGCCCCAGCAACTGCTCCACCTCCCTCCTCCTCTCTTTGTCTCTCATCTTGTCATTCTTCAGCACGGCCAACACCTCATCTGCAGCTCCACACAGGATATCTCTTGGCTTATTGGACAAAAAGAGCAGCAATTTATGATGTGGTACATTAACCCAATATCCACTGTTTACATCCAATAATATTAAGATGGTTAAATGCTAATGGGTGTCTTTTTTTCTGTGATGGCAAAGCTGAATTTTCAGCAGCCATTAATCCAGTCTTCAGCATCACATGATCTAATTCTAATATACTGATTTGGTGCTCAAGATATGGACTGTTGTTCTGCTTAATATTTTTGTGGAAAATATTTTGATTATTTAATGAATAGAAAGATCAAAAGAAAAGCTGTGAAGATGGACACAAAGAGGAGAGCAGAGAAAATACTGTACAAGGCACAGCAAGCTCACTGTTCGCAATCCTCATAATACTGAAAGAAAAATATAAATATTGAATTGGGGTGGGGGTTTATATGAATGTATCTCTGAAGGGAATTATTCTGACTGTCTTTCGATGACATCTTTTCCGCCTAACTCTGTATAATGCTATTAAAATAGTGTGTATAAGCGCAGCAATGATTTGTGTACAGCGGTACCCAAAGAAACCACTGATGTTCCATGATCGCCACTGTGGCGGGGTGGGCGTGGTCCCGCGAGGTCTGTAGCGGGAGAGAGAGGGCGGAGCCGAGCGGTCGGTAAGTAGGTCAAGTGCAAATGACGAACACCTGTCTCTGATTGCAGTAATTGGCGTGGAGAGACCGCATATAAGCGGCTGCTGGGAGAGAGTGGGGAGAGAGAGACCGACTGGGACTTGCCACGTGAGCTGCCAAACAAGACCTGAGTGACTGTGCTGTACAAGAGAGATCAACTAAAAGAGAGAAGAGTGAACCATTGATGATTGAGGCGCCCTCGTGCGTGATTTATGTTTGTTTATGAGAAAGACTGTTTAATAAAGTTGCAAGTCCCAGTCACGCCGACCCCGCCTTCTTCCTTCCTGACCAAGAGTATTCCGAACCGCTTCACACTGGTGCCGAAACCCGGGAAGGAAGAAGAGAGCCGCCGCCATGCAGACCCCGCCAAAGACGCCGCTTGCGGACCTGGTGTCATCGCTCGCTGGTCTTCACCAACAGACCCACGAAGATCTGCTGGCCGTGAGGGCCGAGCAGGACAAACGTTTTGAGGCCCTCATTCTTGCCCAGCATGAAGACCGCGAGCTGTTCCGGAGCTGGATGGTCCGGGAGATTCCGGCCACCCCCCCGTCTACAACCGACTCGGCCGCCACCATCCACCTCTCGAAGATGGGCCCCGAGGATGATCCGGAGGCGTTCATCGACCTCTTCGAGAGGTCCGCCGAGTCCCGGGGGTGGCCCCGGACGGACTGGCCAATGCGGCTCCTGCCGCTGTTGTCAGGAGAAGCGCAGGTAGCCGCACACCAACTGCCAGTCCAGAATCTCCTGGACTACGAAGACCTGAAGCGCGCCATCCTGCAGCGGGTCGGCCGGAGCCCAGAGCAACAGCGGCAGCGCTTCCGAAGCCTGACCCTCGGCGAGTCCGGCCGACCCTTCACCTTCGCGCACCAGCTCCGGGACTCGTGCCGCAAGTGGCTGATGGCCGGCGGAGGCGACGTCGAGGGAATCATCGACCGTGTGGTGCTGGAGCAGTTCGTCGCGCGGCTTCCCCAGAAGACCGCGCAGTGGGTCCAGTGCCACCGCCCGACGTCGCTGTCCCAGGCCATCCAGTTGGCGGAGGACCACATGGTGGCGTGCCACGGGGTCGGCGAGCCCCTTCCTTCGGCTTCTCTCTCTCTCTCTCTCTCTCTCTTCTCCTTCCCCCCCTCTTCTCTCCAAGCCTGTCCCTCTTCCCAGGTCGCGCAGCGGGTTTCCGCCCAGGCCAGCACCGAGGTGGAGGACAGGGCTGCCCGCGGAGGTTCCGGCAGTACCACGACCATCAGCTAGAGGAGGGGGAGCCACCAGCGACCCGTTCCCCACCACGTCCGCGTCGGCGCTCTCTCCGCGCCAATTTGGGGAACCGCTGCCAGCCACTAGAGTGGCGGGGAAGTCTGGGCCGGCTTGTTGGCGTTGTGGGGATCCCGGACATTTTATCGATCGGTGTCCGGTGATGGAGGTGGGGACATTGATCCGGGTCCCCGACGCGCCGCAAGCTGCCCCCGATCAAGCTGGCCTGTACCAGATACCCGTGAGTATCAAGGGGGGTACTTATCAAGCTCTGGTGGATTCAGGGTGTAACCAGACCTCCATCCATCAAAGCTTGATTCAACCTAAGGCGTTGGTTAACGGCCGCGTGGTTAAGGTACGGTGTGTGCACGGGGAAGTGGTGGACTATCCGTTGTTGCCCGTGGATATTCAATTTCGGGGTAAAACGCATAGTGTTGAGGTTGCAGTTAACCCGCACCTCCGGCATCCACTAATTTTGGGTACTAATTGGCCAGGATTTAATAAACTATTGGGGCACTTGTGTGTGGATGCCTCTTGGGGAAAGTGTAAAAAAAGGAAAGAGACGGTTGCTCAGGTGGGAGAGGTGGATTCGGGACCTCTGGGTGCTCTTCCAGGGGAACAGAGCGGTCTCGAGCTACCCAGCCTCACAGACCGCGATGATTTTCCCCTGGAGCAGTCCCAGGATGAGACGCTTAAACATGCGTTTACTCAGGTCCGTTCCATCGACGGCCATCTCCTCCATCCGGACCAGCCGCTCTCTTATCCTTATTTTTCTGTTTTAAAAGATAGGTTGTATCGAGTGACCCAAGACGCTCAGACAAAACAAGATACAACCCAGTTGTTAGTGCCTAAAAGCCGTCGGGAAATGCTTTTCCAGGCGGCTCACGCGAATCCTATGGCCGGGCATTTAGGAACAGCGGCGACACTTAACCGTCTAATGGCCCGATTTTTCTGGCCGGGCATCCACGAGAATGTACGCAGGTGGTGTGCGTCTTGTCGTGAATGTCAGTTGGTGAATCCACCGGCCACCCCAAAAGCACCATTGTGCCCGCTCCCGTTGATGCAGGTCCCCTTCGAACGAATTGGCATGGACCTCATCGGGCCATTGGAACGGTCAGCACGTGGGCATCGCTTTGCATTGGTTCTGGTGGACTATGCAACACGATACCCGGAGGCAGTTCCGCTCCGCACTATTTCGGCGAAAAGTGTCGCGAGCGCACTGTTTTCCTTAATCTCCCGGGTGGGAATCCCGAAAGAGATTCTCACCGATCAGGGCACGGCGTTCATGTCACGAACGATTCGCGAACTGTATGAATTATTGGGCATTAAATCGGTTCGCACCAGCGTCTATCACCCACAAACAGATGGTCTGGTGGAACGATTTAATCGCACATTGAAATCCATGATTCGTAAGTTCGTTCACGAGGACGCCAAAAATTGGGATAGGTGGCTAGAGCCTCTGTTGTTCGCTGTTCGCGAGGTCCCGCAAGCCTCCACGGGGTTTTCCCCCTTCGAGCTTCTCTATGGACGCCAGCCTCGGGGGGTGCTGGATGTCCTTAGGGAGGCTTGGGAGGACGGACCTTCGGCGAGTAAAAATGAAATTCAGTATGTCCTGGACCTGAGAACAAAACTCCACACTTTGGGGCGGCTGTCAATGGAGAATTTGTTGCAGGCTCAGGACAGACAACGACAGCTCTACAACAGAGGCACTAGACTGCGTCAATTTTCACCGGGAGATAAAGTCCTTGTATTACTCCCTACGTCGAGTTCTAAATTACTCGCGAAGTGGCAAGGGCCCTTTGAGGTCACACGGCGAGTTGGCGAGCTCAACTATGAGGTCGTGCGGTCAGATAGGGACGGGGCACGTCAAATCTATCACCTCAACCTCCTCAAAAAATGGTCTGAGGCGGAGTCAGTGATGCTTGCGACGGTAGTGAGCGGAGAGGAGGATCTCGGGCCGGAGGCGGTCCAAAAGCCTCAATCTATCGCTCTGGCCTCGGGAGGAGACCACCTCTCACCCTCGCAGCTCACTGACGTAAGTCGTTTACAAGCAGAATTTGCTGACGTCTTCTCGCCCCTACCCGGCCGGACCGACCTCATTCAGCACCACATTGAGACGGAGCCGGGCGTGGTTGTTCGCAGCCGGCCTTATCGCTTACCTGAACACAAGAAAAAAGTCGTTCAGGCAGAATTAGAAGCTATGCTAGACATGGGGGTAATAGAAGAGTCCAACAGTGACTGGGCGAGCCCGATTGTTTTAGTCCCTAAACCTGACGGCTCGGTCCGGTTCTGCGTGGACTACCGTAAGGTAAACGCGGTGTCAAAATTCGATGCTTATCCAATGCCAAGGGTTGACGAATTGCTTGATCGGCTAGGAACTGCTCGTTTTTATTCGACACTGGACTTAACAAAGGGATATTGGCAGATCCCCTTGTCTCCTCTATCCAAAGAAAAAACAGCTTTCACCACGCCGTTTGGATTACACCAATTTATCACCCTTCCTTTCGGCTTGTTCGGGGCTCCTGCGACCTTCCAGCGTCTAATGGACAGAATTCTCCGGCCGCATGCTGCATATGCCGCTGCCTATCTAGATGATATCATCATCTATAGTGCGGACTGGCAGCGTCATATGCAGCACTTGCGAGCTGTCCTGAAGACGCTGAGAAGGGCGGGGCTCACGGCCAACCCAAAGAAGTGTGCGATTGGGCGGGTGGAGGTAAGATATCTGGGCTTCCACTTGGGTCATGGGCAGGTGCGTCCCCAAATTGATAAGACCGCAGCCGTTGCGACCTGTCCGAGACCCAAGACCAAAAAGGAGGTTAGACAGTTCCTGGGGCTGGCGGGGTATTACAGGAGGTTTGTGCCTAATTATTCGGAGCTCGCCAGCCCGCTGACTGATCTAACTAAAAAGGAGGTGCCAGATACAGTTCAGTGGACGGAGCGGTGCCAGCAGGCTTTTACCCAGATAAAGGCTGCTCTGTGTGGTGGACCGCTCCTACAAGCTCCTAACTTTTCTCTCCCTTTTTCCCTACAGACTGACGCCTCGGACAGGGGGTTGGGCGCAGTCCTGTCCCAGGAGGTGGAGGGTGAAGAGCGGCCGGTGCTGTACATCAGTCGCAAGCTCTCTAAGAGAGAGACGATGTACAGCACCATAGAGAAGGAGTGTTTGGCCATCAGGTGGGCCGTTCTCACCCTTCGCTATTACCTCCTCGGGCGGGAGTTCACCCTCTGTTCCGATCACGCCCCCTTGCAGTGGCTCCACCGCATGAAAGATACCAACGCGCGGATCACCCGTTGGTATCTGGCGTTACAACCCTTTAAGTTCAAGGTGGTCCACAGGCCGGGTGCTCAGATGGCTGTGGCTGACTTCCTCTCCAGGAGGGGGGGGGGGGGAGGCTGCAGGCCGGATGGCTCCCCGGCCTGAGACGGGCGGTGGGGGTATGTGGCGGGGTGGGCGTGGTCCCGCGAGGTCTGTAGCGGGAGAGAGAGGGCGGAGCCGAGCGGTCGGTAAGTAGGTCAAGTGCAAATGACGAACACCTGTCTCTGATTGCAGTAATTGGCGTGGAGAGACCGCATATAAGCGGCTGCTGGGAGAGAGTGGGGAGAGAGAGACCGACTGGGACTTGCCACGTGAGCTGCCAAACAAGACCTGAGTGACTGTGCTGTACAAGAGAGATCAACTAAAAGAGAGAAGAGTGAACCATTGATGATTGAGGCGCCCTCGTGCGTGATTTATGTTTGTTTATGAGAAAGACTGTTTAATAAAGTTGCAAGTCCCAGTCACGCCGACCCCGCCTTCTTCCTTCCTGACCAAGAGTATTCCGAACCGCTTCACAGCCACCTTCTCTCAGAGAGTAAATTTACATTTTTATTCAGTTTGTCTGCTGTTTTTGTTTTGTGTAGGTATGTTATATGTAGTATAATTTCACTAATCTAAAGAGAAATAATTCTATTTTTGCTTTAAATATTGAAATTATACAATATATTTGAAATCAAAAACAACTGCCCATGCTTTCCAGAAAGTTAAGCTAGGGAAACTTAACTTAACAAAAATTTACAGGAATGAATCAGAAATTTAGGGTCATTCATACAATCTGTATCATATACAAACATAAATATAAACTTTTACATTTTTGTTTAGTCATAAGCAGGCATTCTTTTTTTAAAGACATTTTTTCTGAGTAGAACTTTAATCGATTCTTTCATTGAACAACAAAAAAGCATGAATGTTGAATAGAATAAACATCCCCTATGACCTCCTCCAGCCCCCCCAAAATGAAAAAGCATTTTCTTTTAAGCTTCTCAAGCCTCTGGTTTCTGCATTTTTCCTTTCAATCCTCAATATCGGTGCAGTAAGTGCTGTGTGCATTAGGGCTGTCACTTTTTATTCGATATTCGAATATGCATTCGAACATGACGAGAAATATCCGTAATCGAACTATAAATAAACTATCCGTGCCATGCAGAGTCGGGTAGGACAAGGGAGAACACGGGTCTAAACAAAAACAGTCACGTGCAAACGAATATATATAAAAAAATATATGCATGTATATTGTAGATGTACAAAATCATCTACAATACATATGCCTTGCCTGTATTTCAAGATGATAAAATAATTTCAAATCCATATTAGTTTATTTGTGTCCGTGATCTGCCTGCACTCGTCGAGATGGATCCTGAGGAGTTGAAGAAAAGATAGCCGCAAATGTTCATCGCTGATAACTGTGGTAACAAACCAAGCACACGCAGTTCTATCGAACAGTATTTGTGTTATGTTTCCTGAGTTTGGTCTCTTAATAACATTGTCTTAGTACATTAAGCCACGTTAAGCGTTTTCTTATAGCCTAATGTTGCATTCATATTCTGGGCTCATCTGATTTTTTGTACATAGTATACGTTATTAGTATTATGTTTACTGAGTTTGGTCTCTTAATAACAGTGTCTTAGTACATTAAGTCACGTTTTCTTTTGCGGGGGGCGGAGCGCTCGTAGATATTCGAATATATTGCTTGATATTTGATATCCGTTCGAATTAGCTTTTTCTCAAAAATGACAGCCCTAGTGTGCATGTGATTGAGGAATGCATTGTATAGATTCAACTGAATTGAATCTGGTTGTTTTAACCAAGATAACCAAGATAACCAAAGTTAACCAAGATAATGCTGCAGGATGCTACATTTAAGTTCCCTGTTATAGGCTAACCTGCAATTTTGCAAATTTCTAGTTTATTCCCATTAATTCCCATGTAGAGTTTTTGCAACCTTAGTAACGTCTTTGTTTGGATCGTGATTAAAATGCAGGTGTTGCCTCTAATTTGAAATGGCTATGGCCAGTTTGGCCTGTAATAGAGCAGATAAACAATTAGGGATGCACCGATATGAACATTTTGGCCGATACCGATAACCGATAATTCTTAATATTTGAAAGCCGATAACCGATATATTGGCCGATAAATCTAAATACAAATTTTAATAAACTCTGAGAGCCTGATTACAAAAACAAAAGGCTCACCATTAAAAGCCATGTCCCAAACACTTCAACATAAATCAAACCTATACACTACAGTAGCCTATTTGAACCAGTGTGAGATTCCTTACCTTTTCAAATTAATTTTACACTCCTATGGCCAATTTTTTTTTTTACACTTTACAATAAGGTTTAATTTTTGTTAGTATTAGTTAACCAACAATGAATGAACAATACTTCAACAGGATTTATTAATTTTAGTTCATGTTAATCTCAACATATTCAGACCCAAAGTTGTGTCTTTTAACATTAGGTATGAACTGTGAATGGACTGTTACAAAACACAAACATTTTATTGCTAAAAGAAACAAAGGTTATTGCTCTCTGTTTGTTCATGATAGTTAATGCATTAATAAAATGAGACCTTATTTGTAAAATGTTACCAAAATTATATTGTCTAAAAAATAAAAATAATATACCTAAATAATGCAAACAAGTAATTGAACAGTATTACTTAGGCTGCATAATAAAGAATCAGAATGCAAGTGCATGAAATAACCTCCGCACAGACGATAAAGAAATGGTTTTAACCAAACCATATTGTTGATGGAAATGATACGAGAACAATAAAAGTGCTAATTATAAAAAATAATGCTTCTGTGTTTTTGAAAAAAAAAAAAGTTTAATATTACAGTAATAGTAAACATCTGTAATATTAGTCTAGTCTATTAGGAATAATGTTGCTGTTTGAGAGCGCGCTGAAGCTGGAGAGAATGAACGAACAACCATAAACTGAAGCGCTTAGAAGTTTAATTAACAACTAAACGCATCATATATGAGAACAATCAGATATTTATACAAAATAAATATAATATTACAACTTATATTAGCACAAAATCACGCATAGGTGAAGGGTTATAACTCCTGTGGATGCTCTTTCCCTGTTTGAGAGCGTGCTGAAACTTAAGATGATCACCGGTACAGTGAAGCACTGCGGGTTATTGACTTAACGAAACACATCCTATATGACTTTAATCAGATGTTTATACTACAAAAGCGTAATATTACGACTTACATATGCTTAAAATGACGCGAATGCACAAGCGAACTTGACTGTGCTGGTCAGAATGCGTTGTTGACGCTTCCCACAACAGCGCGCTGAAAAACAACTAAACCCAGAGAATTCACTACGTTTTATAACAGAAATATTCTCATTGCAGTGTTATGTATAGGACAGTCCCAGTAGTTATTAATGCTGTGCATTTCTGTTTGAAATGCGCGCGCCGCTACAATGAAGTGCTTTACTGCATCGTTAATTAACTCAACCAAACGCATCCTATATGGGATTATATACACAAAATAATAAATATAATATTACAACTTACAATGGCACAAAAGGCTGAGAATGCACAAGCAAACTTGACTGTGCTCGTCATGAAAGGTGTAACTCCGACGGGCGCGCGCTGAAGCTAAAGACCGGTACAATGAAGTGCTTTACTGCATCGTTTATTAACTCAACCAAACGCATCCTATATGATATTACATACACAGAATAATAATAAATATAATATTACAACTTACAATGGCACAAAAGGCTGTGAATGCACAAGCAAACTTGACTGTGCTCGTCATGAAGGTGTAACTCCGTGGGCGCGCGCTGAAGCTAAAGACCGGTACAATGAAGTGCTTTACTGCATCGTTTATTAACTCAACCAAACGCATCCTATATGATATTACATACACAGAATAATAATAAATATAATATTACAACTTACAATGGCACAAAAGGCTGAGAATGCACAAGCGAACTTGACTGTGCTCGTCATGAAGGTGTGACTCCGTGGGCGCGCTCTTCCCTCAACAAACGCGCTGAAACACAACGCTCTTTTACAGCCTATTCTATTCTCATTATCATTTTATGTAGATTATAGAAGACTTGCGCTGCACATGTTGCACATAACTGTATTTTCCTTTTCGAAGTGATTCCAAACATATTTAGAGCAATTCAAACCCATCATGGTGGACAGCGCGTCCTTCTCAGCTGAAGGAAATAATACATTATCTATCGGCTTGACTATATCGGTCAAATTTTCTTATTGGACCGATAACGATAACATCAAAAATAATCATTTATCGGCCGATAACGATATGTTGCCGATATATCGTGCATCCCTATAAACAATACATTTGAGTCTGTGATCTTACCTGATCTCCAAGGGCTGCCTGAATGAAGCTGAGAAGGATTTCATATGTTTCTCTGGTCTCTTTGGTCTTGGGCTTGTACACAATGCCCACCATCTCATCAATCCCCTCAGACAGCAGTGTGAAGCCCTTCATCTTGTTGATGTCATGTCTGTCCTCGTCTCTCTTTCTCCTCCTGCGTCATGCAATGAACAACATTTGTTTAAAAGACTTTCACGCAATGAATGCAAGCATGGATGAATGCAAATGCTGATCAGACTGACTTTGATCTCTTCTCCTCCTGCATCTGAGGTTTGGTTCTCTGGCTCCTGTCTCCCATCTTGGTCCCGTCCAGTTTGCCGACCAGAGACAGCACCTCTCCTGTGGGCTCATCTCTGCGAGTACGGTCGATCAGAGATCTGTCCGCTTGCAACACCAAGTTAGAGTTCTGCAGAGGAAACACAAACAATCATGATTGGTTCAATGATTGTGTATCAAATCCTAGTGAGCTGCATTTGTAAGCATTACAAGCACACACATGCTACATGCGATTATGTTCTGCCGAAAGACCATTTAAGTCAAAACTAAAATTAACATTACTACTGCTATGCTGACCAAAAATGAAGTCTATGTCTACAGCTCACTAGGTTTTAAAACTCAGCCAGTGTGTTAAAGCTCGCGCAAACCAAAACAAACAACATTAGCGCACTAAATGCCGGAATTTAGCTACGAAACATATCAAAGTCATTAAAAAGTTATATCAAATATCTTATATGATACTTACCGCTTTGTATTCATACTGCAAACTACGCGCAGTAACATCCGCCATGACTTCTTATTACTGTAAATGCGCTCAAAATGAAAATCTTCTTTATCAACCAGCACACCCGGTGCTAGCGTAGAGACAGACGACTAAATTAACTACACAGCATTCATGTGTGTCCCTAGTTATGCAAAAATAAAAAATACAAATAAAAAATCTTAGTGTACACACGACAATAACAACAAACTTTACAGTTAAGTCTCTTTTCTTTACATTCGTAACTGCACCATACGTCTGAAACACGCACGACGGTTTCAAAACCGTTTTGTGTTATTTCCGCTTCCGGGTCCGCTCGCTTCTGAGTGTAGTGCGTGAAATATTCTGCCTCTTTTGGATAGGAATGGTACTTTTGTTGTTGTTGTTGAGGCAATTACACCTATGATTTACACAGGTTTTGTTGAAAAGGCAACATAAGGCAGGGTGCGCCTCAATCAGCTCCCTGGTTCAGCAGTCAGGTCACTGATCAGGGAATAAATCAAGGGGCTGACTGACTCCCTGATCAGTGACCTGACTGCTGAACTAGGGAGCTAATTGAGACGCACCCTTAGTCTGAGTCTGAGGTAGGCTACTACTAAAAAAGTAAACATCTTAGAAAATAATAATGTACACTGATAGATTCCCCCTTACAAATGAGAAGAGCTTTGGAGCAAATTTGCATTAATCCTTCCTTAGGGTCATTTTTTTTCACACACACACACACACACACACACACACACACACACACACACACACACACACACACACACACACACACACACACACACACACACACACACACACACACACACACACACACACACACACACACACACACACACACACACACACGGACTGGATTTTTGTGGTTGAAATTTATTTAGAAATTAATGGAATGCGAGGAATGCTTCAGTATACATAGAAAAACCTACAAAAATGCTTAAAACTTTACCAAAAAATATTTTATAATGTCTACATGTGTATCTGAAATGCATAGACTTCTGAAAAGAATTGACTTTAGGACCCAGCTGAACAGCTCATTTGCTCCATATAGAGCTATAAAGGCCGTCTAGTGGCAAGAGTCATGAAATATGCTATATTATGTTTTTTCCACAAGAGGTTGGCAAAGACACCAATATTGACCCAATGTGAGATATTTTGAGCTGATTTGAGCTGGTTTATGCATGTTTTGAAGAGTCATTTTGAATTTAAGTTGAAAAAATAGGAAAAATGTAAGAATATGAAGAATATATTATTTATTGATAACATCTAGTAATTTAAAGGTGAATAAAAAAATGCATTAAAAAAGACAGATAAGGATTTGTTACAGAATGCGAGGAGAGGATGAGGGTTAAAGTAAGGAAAATAAGAAGACGTATACTTTTGTAAATGAAAAACATAGGTGGAATGGTTTTTAAATAAAACATTTAATTGTGTAGAATATATTTAATTAAATTTGAATGTGTTCAGCAATAAGCAAATACGCATAGCACATCAAAGGGATTATTATAGAGTTTTACATTTCTCATTTATTGAAATGCATTGCACATGAGCCATTTCAAAGTTTGTTCAGCAATCACCACCAACAAAAGAGGAATCCTTAAATTATAATCTACAGTATCACAGCCATTATTGGGGTTCCAGTCTTCATTTATTTAAACAGGGAGAGAGATTAGTGCATGTCCACTGATTGAATAATAATGAACTTGTCAAATGTAATAAACCTTGTTTTGTTTGGATTTCAAAGAAACCATTAATGGATCTTTGAAAGATTTATAGAATCATTTTCAGCAAACTCCATTTTATACACTTTTCGTAAATAAACATACTCTAATAAATATGGATTTACTATTTATTAAAAACAGGTCTCTCACAGTTTAAGATGACACGAAAGCATAATTTATGTTTTGTAAAAAGGTAGTTTATTTACAGGTGGAAATAAGCATGCACATGTCAGCAGGAACATGATTTATTTAAAATTTCATACAAGTATATATATATATCTATAAACAAAATATTGCCATACAGCTCAGAGTATAAATTGAAATTTTCCAGAAATTGCCAAAAGTTGAAATAGACTACTTAATAATATCTGTCTTTAAAAAAAGTGAGGCCCAAAGTAAACCTAAATAAACATTTTCATACTACATATCTCACACATTTTACAGCTAAAAAAAAAAATCACAGAGTAAGAGTGTGATGTGCAAACATACACAGTCCTTGATTTGTTATGTACAGTACATATGATGGGACAAGTTTAATATTTGAGGATATTTACAAGGAGTACATGGTTTAATGTAACACATTAGGTCATAGGCAGTATAACGTAATAGAAGAGTGCCATTATAGCAGCACTGATGAAACCAGAAATTGGCACGGTCACAAACCAAGCGATAAATATATTCCGGAACAGATGCCAATCAACAGCCTTCCTGGAGCGGAGCCAGCCCACTGACACCACTGATCCAACCTGTCCATGCACACACAAACAAAGATTATAATACAATTGGATGTTTAATACTATAAATTACAACTGTTAATCTACAATTAAGCGACTCACCTTGCAATGAGTAGTGCTGACTGGGAGTCCAATGTTGGAAGCGACAACCACAGTTACAGCAGATGCGAGCTCAATGCTAAACCCACTGCGAGACAGACAAGATGATTATAATAAGCACTATAAGCATCTTTACACACAGCACAGGACTGTTTGAATGGGGAAAAGTACTGCGGCATTGTCAAAATGTCATAATAATAAAGACAAGACAAATTTTCTTTGCTGCTTTGGTGCTTGAGAGGGAATTTCCATGAGACAATGAGTGTTGTTAAACTGTTTGTTTACACTGCAAAGTCAATAGAGATAAGAAAGTAGGAACAGGCCCTTAAGCCCCATGAGAACCACGGAGATAAAAACTGAACTATAAAGTCTGATCCCACAAATAAGCGCTCTTATCATCAGTTTCTATTCAGTGAATGCATGAAGGCATAAGCAGCTTGTTACCTGGAGGGAGTGATGGGAGTCAGGTCTTTGCCCAGGGTTTGTATGACCCTCCGACCCCAAATCCAGAGTCCTGTACAGATACCCACTCCACCATACAGGAGCAACCAAATTGGTGTAGGAGCCGTGGATGCTACAGAAGCGCTGTCATAAATCAGCCAGAGAGCAACGAGGGGGCCAATCGCATTACTGTAAGAGAGGAATGATGTGTTATGCTGCCATTTAGAGATAAACACTGTGGTCACTATAAAACAATGTGAGAAACAGGATAGAAATGCATGAAATACATTACAGTTTGCAAGTTTAGGGTCGGTAAGATTTTTTAAATGTTTTTGAAAGTCTTTTATGCACACCAAATGTTGATAAAAATAGAGTAAATGTATAATATTGTTAAAATAGCTGTTTTCTATTTGTGATGCAAAGCTGAATTTTCTTGATCTTTCAGACATCATTCTGATTTTTTTGAAACATTTCTTATTGTTATCAATGCTGAAAATAGTTTCCTTGTCTCATGGAAATTGATTTTCTTCAGGATTCTAGATGAATAGTAAGTTCAAGAAACAGCTTTTATTTGGGGAAAAAAATATTTGAAGCATTATATAGCGTCTTGACAGTCACTTTTTTATCAATTTAATGCATCCTTTAATGCATATTACTGAACCTAAACTTTTGAACAGTGGTGTATCTGTGCCATATCACTTATGTGCTGATATTGGATTGTGCAGCTCATTTCTTTAATTTTTACAGCATAGATTACCTTTGCCAGCATCTGAGTAATTCTATAAATGGAGATACATTTTGCAGGGAAAAAAACTGTTCACTAACAGAAATTCGTTGCAATATCTTATTGAAAACATATTCAATTTTAATAATTCAGTGCATGCCTTTTTTACTTTTAACGAGAATTTGTTTTTTAATAGTACTGTTTGTCAACTCTGTTACAGACAAATTAGGCAATGGTAACAGAGTAACAGAATTTGATGGTAACAGAATCGACTATTCTAAACTTTTTAGCCCAAAACTCCACTTGCTAGCATAAATGCTAAGAGCATATGGCACTAATGAAATTATGATTAAAAGTATTTTAAACATCCCACAGTGATCAGTGATACATTCTGTTTTCCTTTTTATATAATTGTGTTAACAATTTTGACGTTTAACAAAATAACTCTTTTTTTAATATATTTTCTCAGAGAGAGCACATATACCTTTCAGTGCTTCAGATTCATAACAGTGAGGGAATGTGACCTGTATCTTACATAGTTGTTTGAGATAATTCCACTAATTTAAACGCAAAATATAGTATGGTAACAGAATTGACGCACAATTTATGGACACACAGTTTTATAAGATAAAAGTCATTTTTAAACAATTTAATGTGTAGAATTAGGAAAATTACTATTTAGGGCTCACTCTAAAAAAATAGTGCTATATAGCACTAAAAGTGGTTCCTTGGCCCGTAATCATAGGGGAACCACTTTAAGTGCTGTATAGCACCAAATCTTGGTGCTTGAGTGGTTCTTCAGCGGTTATTTGTGATGACTGAGGTGCTATATAGCACTGTACCATATACAGAACCTGTTAAGATATGGTGCTATATAGCACCAAAAGTGGTTCCATATGATTACGAGCCAATAATCACTTTAAACACCATTTTTTTAGAGTGCTGTTATAAATAAAATAAATGAAATATCACCAAAGAAAAGTAAAATAAAATATTTTGATCGATATACATGATGGAAACAAATACTAATTTGCACAACAAGAAATCATGATTTTCAGCTATGTAAGACTTTAATAAGCTATAATATATACTTTTTACAGAAAATATATAAATTGTTATGGCCTGTAACATCTTGTTACCCATTACAATGAGTAACAAATAATGAAAAATATAACTTTGAAAAAAGTAATAGTTTAATGTATTCTTTAACTGAAAGTATGGGACACCATTGGCCACAGTTAAAGATTACATTTTTTTGCGCTCTCCATTTCACCCATCCAAGTGCACACACACAGTGAGTATTGAACATACACACCCGGAGCAGTGGGCAGCCATTTTTGCTGCCCTGTGGGGCAATTGGTGGTTACATCAAGGGCACCTCAGTTGTGGGTGATGAGAGTGGAAGAGAGCACTGTTCATTCACTCCCCCTGCCGGTACTGAGACTAGAAGTCTGACTCTCTAACCATTAGGCCACAACTACCCCCAACAAATCCCAAAAATGAATATCCATTTTTCATAGTATACTTTAACGTTGTGATACCTGAATTCATATTAAGCTGATTAATTTAGTCTTATTTTTTATTATTTTGGACAACAACAAAAAAAAAGGTTTATTATGTTTCGCATACCTAACGTCATTTCCACCATGAGCAAACGATCCGAAGCAGGCGGTGAGGATCTGCAGGAACTGGAAGAGCGTGGACACCTCCGGCTTGTCAATTTCAAGCTCATCTATTTCCTCTTCCAGCGAGTCTCTTCTGACGGTCTCGTCTACCATCTCCACTGCCAGAGCTCCATCTCCTTCAGCACCTTCTGCATCAGCCACTGCGGTACAGTAACTGTTATAGCTGTCGTACCGCGAGCGCCTTTTCTCTCCATCCAGTCCGGTCCGGCTTCCCTCGCCCTCCTTCAATGACCCGTGTATTCCATAGATGGCCATGGTGTAAGAAGTATAACTGTTGTTGCGCCGGATAGGTTTTTCTCCAGTCTCTCCCATGCATTCGCCCACCTTGGCCAGGTGAAGTTTGTGCAGTAGATCCTTGTAGATTCCAGAATCTTTGTGTACGGTGTGAAACTGACTTCCGTTCAAGTCTGGGACAGCAATTCCGGCACTGCCATTTAAAGCTAGAATGGATGACCGAAAATTGTAGAATAAAGAATGAGTAATAGAGTCAAAAGAGAGGAGTTAAAGCTTAATCAGTTAATCAAAACACAATCTTAAAGGGTTAGTTCACCCAAAAATGAAAATTCTGTCATTAATTACTCACCCTCATGTCGTTCGACACCCGTAAGACCTCCATTCATATTCGGAACACAAATTAAGATATTTTTTGTTGAAAGCTGATGGCTGAGAAAGGCTTCAGACAGGCCTCCATTGGCATTCAGTACATTCACACTTCCAAGATCCATAAAAGGCACTTAAAACGTCATTACAAAGTCCATCTCACCACAGTGACTCTACAATAATTTTACGATGCGACGACAATAGTGTTTGTGCGCAAAAAAAAATCTAAATAACACCTTTATCCAACTTGTTCTTGTCTTCCGTGTGTGCCTTCACGACGCATGCGCGAGAATATGACGCAGATCCGGCGTTCGGACACATGACCCAGAAGCGATTTGTTTACAAGCAGAGGAAGACGCGCGTGTCTAAGCTGTTGGATTCTACATTGATCGTGCTTTAGGTCTCGGCGTAGTTCTCAAAATGGGGTTAGAGTGTGCATTTCATGGATTCCCGAACCCGCTATGTCATATTCTCGCGCATGCGTCGTGGAGGCACACACGGAAGACAAGAACAAGTTGGATAAAGGTGTTATTTAGATTTTTTTTTTGCGCACAAAAACTATTGTTGTCGCATCGTAAAATGATTGTAGAGTCACTGTGGTGAGATGGACTTTGTAACGACGTTTTAAGTGCCTTTTATGGATCTTGGAAGTGTGAATGTACTGAATGCCAATGGAGGCCTATCTGAAGCCTTTCTCAGCCATCAGCTTTCAACAAAAATACATTTGTGTTCCGAATATGAACGGAGGTCTTACGGGTGTCGAACGACATGAGGGTGAGTAATTAATGACAGAATTTTAATTTTTGGGTGAACTAACCCTTTAAGTGCAATACATTTAGTGTGTGTATCATTTCAAGAGGCTGACCATGAGTGCAATCCAAATCTTTGGTGTCAAAATCTTTGTTGTCCAGGTCGGTTTCCGCTGAGCCTCCGATGTCAAAGGCCACTTTGTTGCTGTCAGCAGGGGGTGTCTGTGGAACAGGAGAGTAGCTTCGAGGTGGGGTGGGATGGTCCACAAGGCCATTTGAGGATAGCTTCTTCTCAATCAGTTGTGTCCCACTAGAATTGGCAATATGCTGACCTGAAAAGGTGGAAACAATTAGAGAAATAATTATATTAGGAAAAAAAGATTTAAATGCATGCAAAGTCTAAGGTTTATTAGAGTTTATTAGAAACATTTAAAAATATATATTATTTCATCATGTTGCCAATGGCTTCTGGAAAAGGTAATTGGAAGATAGACTTTAAAGGAAGACGCCGACTTTTTGGGACTTTAGCTTATTCACCGTATCGCCCAGAGTTACATAAGTCCATACATACCATTCTCATCTCCGTGCGTGCCATAACTCTGTCTGACGCACCCACCGCTAGCCTAGCTTAGCACAAAGACTGGAGGT